>NC_140954.1:30543911-31743911 GCF_014529385.1 Adiantum capillus-veneris
CTGGTGATTATTACGGCAGTGTTTATGTGATGAGACTTGCCATTATGGGAATTGAGTGTGACCAATGATATCTTGATTCATCAGGATATGACATATACTGCTTATTCTAGTGGTATGGGACACTAGAATAGGTAGTATGTGGATGACGGCAGGCATAAGCAATGTTGTCTAGTTTTATGGATTTTTTTTACTTGATACAAATTTCTAATCATTGTTTTTGACAAGTACTGTTTGCAGATTTTTATCTTCGCAATTGAGGACAGTTGCTTTCCAACAGAGAGGTATGTTATGGAATTGATATTTTATTATTTATTGCAGCTGTGATAGGTGGAAAAGGCTTGACCGAGATAGGCCTATGCGTACGGAAATATATTTCATGTATTATTCAAGTGCTCTTTATGAGCTTCGGCCACTTATGACCGGCCGGCCAGTTTGTAACCAATTTGACCATTCAAGAAATCTATATAACAAATACGTGCAAGAGGGAAATGGTCACTCTTCCACGGGGGGAGATTGCACCCAGTGTCCGTCTCAATCTTCTCTCCTCTCCTCTCTTCTCTCTCGCCGTGCCGACGTAGCACTCCGCTCTAGGAGGTGCGTCTGCACGTGCTCTCTCTCTCTCTCTCTCTCTCTCTCTCTCTCTCTCTCTCTCTCTCTCTCTCTCTCTCTCTCTCTCTCTCTCTCTCTCTCTCTCTCTCTCTCTATGTCTCTCTCCGTTCGCGTACGTCGTTCATTATGTGCATGTGCGATGATTCAGGTATACCTATTTATCGTTTTATGGTATGTATTGTGTTATCATGAGTATTTTGCAGGGCCATCGCGCATCCATTTGTAGCACTCTCTCTCTCTCTCTATCGTCCTCTTTGAAGAAAGGAAAGATCTCTTGAGCTCAGTAATAGAAAGCAATGTAAATATATAAAGTTCAACGAAATCCGAAGCATGGAAATACGACATGGAGGAAAATTTTGATCATCGACAGCATTGTAAACTTAATCAATAGTTTTGTTGTTCTTCTTTGGGACCCATTTCTTTGCGATTATTGGTTGTTTTGTTGTTGGCTCTCGTTTGGGAACCCATACTTGCCCGTGCTTCGTTTGTGTTTGAAGAGACTTCTTTGGGATCCACCTTTTTGTTGTGTGAGTCTACAGTGGTCTTTGCTTCTGCCCTTGTACGCTTGGTTGGGGACGGGATTCAGGCTTTGAAAGTTGATACTGTGGTTGTTTTGGAATCCAAATAAATTCCTGACTTTTTTGTGCTTGAATCAACTTCTTTGAAGCCCAAACCTGAGTTGTGAAAGCTTGCGATTTTGTGATATTCTTATCCGTTCGTGCACGCTTTTCTTGTTTTTGTTTTGGTGTTGGATCTTGTGATTTGTCATTAGAGATTTTTGTCTTCTTGATCCATATCTGTTTTTCGCCAATCTGGATTTTTGGTATCCAGATTTGTCAAGCTTTTTGGCTTTGACTTGTTGTCCTGTTCTTTTGCACTGTCATGGTTGTTGCTAAAGGGGTTGGTGATAGTGATGGCCTGAGTTGATGATAGGGGATGTCGTAAGATTCATCACTATCGCTACTTTCCTCAGCAAGGTTGACTTCTTGTACTTTCCCTTGATTTTTTGGCTGGTAGTGGAAAGTTATTGTCTGTTTGCTCGTGGGTGGTAATTTCTTGGAGGACTTTTCTAGCCCATTGTTAGCTCGTTGCTGTGGTCGTATTCCTCCTAGCTGAGTCTTTGCATCCTGATTAGGAGCCATGTATGAGGATTCTTGTGGTGACTGCGTCTTCACCGAGGACTTTGGAATCCACTTTTGATGCACTTTATTCATGTAGCGATGACATTGATTCCCGGGTCGTTGATCTTCTTGAAGCTTGAAGTGTTCTACAAAGTCATAGAACTCGTTGTCTTCTTCATCTTTTGATTCTCCACATTTCTTTGTTTGCTCCTTATGTCGAGAGCTTGTTGATGTCTAGCTCTCTTCGTTTTCCTGAATTACACTCACTGCATAGCCATTTTAATCACAAAAATTTGTTGTGGGAGCATCCTCCACGGCGCACACATCCAGAGTAGCCAAGATGTGTTCCCATCCAAAAGGCTCTAACTCTTCTTCAGGAAATGGTTCTGGGATATAGTCCTTTTCCGCTATAGCGCGTTCTAGGATACATTCCTCATGTTTCAAGATACCACATTGTGAAGCTCCACACATCCACAGTTATTTAGGCTTACCTAACCAAGCTAGAAGTTCTGATCCTGCGACTGTGGCGGAATCAAACTGCTCAACCGGTGTTCTCGTCACATCCCTATAGCTATGGTCTCTCAAGTTTATCTTTGTTATGGTTTCCATATGTCTCAGGTATATATGGTCATAACCCCAATCTTGGACCATTTTCAATTGTCGCATGAATGGTCTTCCCAGAATGATGTCATAGTTGTTCTTCTTGCCAAAGTCAACAACAACAAAAGTGTGTTTATATTCAATGCCACAAGAAGTAACAAGTACTTTTTCTAGCAGTCCTAGGGGCTTTTCCTTGTGTCTGTTTGCAAGCTGTAGGGTCATTCGTGTGGATATCAAGGCAGGTTTTCCCCATTTTTTCCAAACCTCTTTGGTTGCAATGGCCACACCAGCTCCACTGTCAAGGATTACCATGGTTTTTACATTATTGAATTCCACAGGAAGGGTGGTGTTTCCACCTTCTCCCTCGTAATACTTGCCTACCTTGTTTAATGGCACTGGCCTAGTATTTAGTTGAGGCATTTCAAGCTCTTTGATGCCTTCCTCGATTTGAGTCATTGGGGTTTTTACACCAAATTTCTCTAGACATTTACCCACATTAGCCCACATGTTTGGTCTTATTCTGAGCAACTCGGCTAACATTATTGTACAGGTGACTGGGGTAGATAGAATATCTACTAGCCCCTTTGAATCGATGGCCTTGTTGGGAGACAGTCTCTTTGATGGGACTGCAACCACATATGACTTGGTCTCGTACTCTCCCATGTAGGACGGTAGTGTTCTTAGCGAATGGGGTTGACTATCCATAGATTTTATAGATCCTTTGTCACCCCAATACAATCGCACGTCTAGATTCATTTGAGATCCAGTCTCAAATTCCTCTATTGGTGGTAGAAACACTCCTCGTTCATCACCAGTCTTGTCTACTTGTCTTCTTAGGTCATTGGCTTCATTGGCCTCTCTGACTTGTCTCCACAATTCTTCAAGACCATCTATCTCTTTACAATCCTCAGGTATAGCTTGGTGAAATCCCTCGGAAGAGTTATCCGTGGTATTCAGTACTATCCTTGATTCTAATGCTGGGTCTTTGAGGTTTGGTATGTGCTCATGACTAGAATCTGGCTCTTTTAGTTCCTGGTTTGGTGGGATTACTTGTGTAGGCATGACACGGATCACATCCTCAGGTTTTGCAACTGGTGGTTCTAGTAAAGCTTGGGCTGTTTGAATCATTTTCTGGCACATTTCAAACCTTTGCTTTTCTAGTTCCGCATAGGGATATGTCATCCACCTGTGTTCTTGGGTTCGGTTGTTTTTGAGCCTCACATCATAGGCTTTCAAGAGGGCATCTAATGTCTCATTAACCTTCTCTGCCAACAGAGATCCTCTTGAACTAGCACTTCTCAGTTTCTCATCCGTCGATGGACCTTCTAGAGGTTTAACCATCTATGTAAGAGAAGGTGCCTCCTTTTCCTCATGTTGTTTTATCTTCTCCTCAGCTTTAGTAAGCTTCTCAGCTAGGGATTTTTGCTTTCATTCCATGCGTGCTTTCATCCTAGTCTTTCTAGCTTTCCAACTATTTCGTTTGCTCTTGGTTTTCTGACTAGGTGCGTCTGTCTTTGGTCCGTCATCTGTCTTTGGACTCGTGTCACTTTCCGTGTTCTTTGTCTCTAGATTCTCATCAGCTTTCTTTTGAGCTTGTGCTCTCATAACCACTTGAACTGGTACGACATTTTCATTTTCTGAGCTACTAGGTAGCCGAACAATCCCTAATACATTTGTCGTTATTTTCTTGATTTGGTTTGGGTTTTTCGGGCACTCGGGGATCAAGTGAATGATGCCACACTCAAGAAAATAGGCATTTACTTCAGTGATCTCCGTATGAGGACATTGTTTGACCAAGTGGTTGTCACGACTTTTGTGACAATCTCTCTCTGGTTGAGGAGATTCTTTTAGCATTTCCTCTTGGCTATAAGCAAGCTTTGACGTAGATAAGCCGCTATTTGCAATGAATCGCAATGTCCTTTCATCCATTTCATACCTTCTTTGTTTCGACTGAAACCCAGGAGGTGGAGGTTGTACCGGCCTCACCACTCCATGTGTTTCTCTCACATTTTGTTGCTTCGAAGGGTATTACTCACTTTGGTTGCTATACCACATTGTAGCTGGTACTGGCGTTGGTTTATTTTATGCTTCTATCATTGGCATGTATCTCATGTCTACCTGTATTCTAGCACCTGACAGTGGAGGTTGTTGTCCTAAGACAATTTGTGGCCTTAAAACTCCTACTGATCTTGGCGCATTCCCTGTAATGTATCTAGGTGGAGTAGGTGCTTCTGGAACAGGTTGTACATACCTCTCGCTAGCATTTTCCATGCTATAAAAGCACTCTTCCTCCGTATGGTTCGTCCATTTTCTCTCAATTTCACACCACTTCGGCTCTCCCGAATCAAACCTTTCGAGAGGAATCAACCTCTTGACCAACTCGTTGATAAGCTTTTCTTGATCAATAGGTACTGTTGGCTTGGAAATGGACTCACTTATTTGTGAAACACTGTGCTGAGAGGATGTGTCATCTCCTTGACTCTTTAAGTCATTTTCTTTGTATGCCTCACAGTTATCCACTAGATAAAGATCTTCTTTGATCAACTCGTTTAGCGTCATCCTCCTTATCATATGCAGATCCTTCTGAAGGCCCTCATCTCTCATTCCCTAGATAAAGATGAGCATCAGTCGTGCTTGCGTAGGTAATTCCGCTCTCGGACAGAGCTTAACATATCTCTTGAGCCATAATGATGCTTTGCGTACTGATTCATTCTCTTTCTGTTTGAATCTATGGATTTGCGAGACCATGTTGTGAGCAATGGCTTTTGGCGAGAATTCTTCAATAAACTCCTCAAACAGCTCATCTAGGGTCTCAAAATCCCATTTTTCCACCGAGTCGAACCATGTAGCTGCATCATCTTCTAGAGTCAATCCAAATACCGCAAACTGTGTCACAAAATCTGAAACTTCCTCTGCTCTAATCACTCTTCTAAAAGCCGTTACGTGATCTCTCAGATCTTTATCTGCGGAGTATTTTCTGTTTACCCATTTCTGGACTTGGGATGGTCTAACTCGTTGATTGTCTACAAGTCTAACCAGAGACTCTCCCAATCCTTCCCTCGTTATCGCTCTTGAAGGGAATCCCGGTGCCTCTCTTCTTGGAACTCCTATAGGAATTCTCGTGTTTGGTGGAGGCATTTGTGGTCCTTCATTGACCAAATGCCCACCTCTTTCCAGTACAGTCTGTGGATTTGTGCTTTCTACAACTCTATATTCTCGTCCATACTTGTCGACAACTATAGGTCTCCAATGACAGTCGACTCCGTATGTGTAAACATATAAGAGCTTGTAATCCGTTATCTCTTCTAGGTATGGATCTGAGCACCTATAAAGATTCACCTCATTGTCGTCAATGTATCTATATAGTCCTTCACTCTCATGACCAATCATCCAAACTTTCTCAACAAGATGGGTCTTTATCAATTGCAAGTTTGGAAGATCCATTGTGGGAGGATATTCTTCTATCGTCGGGATCTCCAAGCTTGTGTAAGCTGCGTTTGAATCTAGGGTAGACATGATTTCTGGGCTTAAGCGCTTTAGCTTGGTTCAGGTAGACTTAGTCCACTGTGTTCAAGTGCTTTGGTTAGGGAAAAGTCGAAACTATGTCCAAAACCGCAACCGTTTCATCACAATTCTCGCAAATTGTCGCTTTTAGACACCCCTAACTTGCGGATGTATTTTGAGCCCTCAAACGATGTTTTTTTCAAAGTTGAACTAAATGGTTGCCATCAACATACATTTAGTTCAAGCTTTGCTCTAAGATATGTAGAGTCGCTCTCAGGCTACGTTTTGATATAAAAACTTTTCCGATCCGATACCGTTTGTGAAAGTTATGGCCAAAACAATGAAATGCAGTTTAGACTGGTCAAAATGAGTCCAAATTCAATTTTGAAAGAAGATTTGGGAACTCTGTGATACTGTGAACACTACTGTATGGTCAAAAGTACAGTTGGACCCTAAAACTGGCCTAGAGACATCCTACGCGTAGGATGTCTATATGCTCAGAGTTTAACAAAATTTGGTCCAGAGACTCCCCTTAAGTCCAGCAACACAATGGTATGCTGAAAATTTCATTTGGACCTAAAAATGGCCTTGAGACATCCTACGCGTAGGATGTCTTTTTTTCTCAGAATGACTTGAAATTTTCACCCGAGCTTCTCCTTGATGTGCTAATCACAGTGGTGTGCTCATAGGTTGGTTTGGAGTTCTAAATCAAGATGGAGACATCCTACGCGTAGGATGTCTAACTGCTCAGATTTTGTCCAAACTTGATCCCAAGATTCTCCTAGTGCTCAGCAACCCAATGGTATGCTTAGATTTGAATTTGGATGCCAATAGATCAAGATTTGGGTTGCATAAGCTTCTAGTGCACTCCAAGAGTAGGATGTCTGGCAATTCTTGTTTTTGCTTGGTAAATAGATCAAACAAGGTCCAAATTCACTTTTGAAAAAAGTTCTGGAATCCTTGAGACACTTAGTACCTCCCTATATGGCCAAAGTAGAATTTTGACCACTTTATGACCCTGGAGACATCCTACGCGTAGGATGTCTTTCAGCTCAAACTTGCACTATCGCTTCCCCTTGATGTGCTTAATTCATAGCTATTTTTACTTTTTGATTCTGACACCCATGGGTTGGTCAAATGATCAAGAATCTGTTTCAAAAGCCTGATGTCTATTCTGATGAATTCCCAAATCAAATCAACTCCAAATTGGACCAAATTTTCCTAGGAGGCTTATCTAAGGCTATATGACAGCATGGTATGGTCACAGGAGAATTTTGGTCTCTGAATCATTCCTTAGACATCCTACGCGTAGGATGTCTAACTGCTCAGAATTGCCCCAAATTTGAACCACAGACTCTCCTTAAGGTGCTGATCACTGTGGTATGCTCAGAATTTTGTTTAGAGTCCAAAATCACACAGAAGACATCCTAGGCGTAGGATGTTTTTTTGACCTGTTTCACCCCAGACTTATCCCACAGCTTCCCCTTGATGTTAGTAACCCAATGGTATGCTTAGATTTGAGTTTGGATGTCAAAAGACCCCAAAACTAGCTGTTCTTGTCTTTTTCAGTCAAAAATACTAAAGTCTGCTTAAAACCCAATTTTCTCACCCAAATGAGTTGAAAACTCTCACATGCACTCAAAACATCATGTAGAACATGCCCATGGAGCCATCCTATGGTTTGGTCTCAAAATTAGGCCTTGGACACAATTTGGGTAGAATGTCTAGCAATTCTCATCTTTTGGCTTTGATGTGTCAAAATTTGGTCAAATTTCTACTTTCCAGGTGAAAATAGGGTAAAACCTACCTTCTAAACACACTGGTAACCTCAGATTTTCAAAAAAAAAAAAAAGCCCAGATCACCCTGTAGACATCCTACGCGTAGGATGTCTACTGCTAATTTTTTGAGACTGATGTGTCCCTGAAGCTTCCTTATGCTCTCAGCAAGTGCAAGTATGCTTCACAATTGAAAAAACATGCAAAAATCACTCAATTTAAGACTTTTCTGAAATTTTACATTTTCTGACTCCGCCTTTTGGCTTTTGGTCAACAAAAATAGGGAAAAACACCCAAGTCAATACGTTACTAGGGTAAAACCTACCCTCTGAACCCACTGGTGCAGTTAGAATTTTGAAATTTGGTCTCGAGAATCCCCTTGAGACATCCTATGCGTAGGATGTCTATGTTTACAGAATTGCAGGTTTTCTTCAGAGAACCCTTGCAAATGCTCTTTTATATGCACAGCATCAGTCAGTCATACAAAAATATCCACAAAATCTTGTTTAATGCATTTTTACACTCAAAAGCACACTTTTCCGTGATTTCAAATGGAATCAAGCACTTTAGCAAATAATTCAGTGTTGAATAGCTCTAGATCAGAATCGGATCACGTACCTAAAGCTATTCCTACAAATCATATGGGGTTTTGCATCTCTGAGTAGAAAAACGCTTCACTGCCACACACGAACTAGTAAACGCTTTTTTCACCTCACAAATCACTCGACCACCAACAACTACTCTAATCCACAGATCCTAACTAAACCTATCTAGTCGCAGACCCTCAGCAAGACACACGCTTCCTGGCTATCCACTTGATTGCGGAATATCCTCTTCCGGATCCACTTAAGAAAAACGCTTTCTTTAGCCGAAACTAAATCAAGCAACCATCACACGAGTGTAAGTAAGAGACCTACTTAGGTCCTTCTGTCCCGGCAGCGGCGCCAATGTTGGACGGGAACGACTCACACACCCATGAAGTGCATGTAAACACTACCTAGATCAACATAATGTCAATCGAGGACACAGATGACACGATAGGCACACGGAGGAAATCTCTATAGCTTGTCAAGCTGAGACCATCCTACACATACAACACTCAGGAAGGTCAACTAAACCACAATCAAGAACCTCACTGCTCTCAACTACACCACCTAGCCACATACACACATACGGAAGGTAACTCACCTAATCATGCCAGATTCATACGAAACTTAAGGAACACCATCCCCTCACTAGGATACACCTGTCCCTAAGCTTCTACACTCAAAACCCTCAGTCTAAACCCATCAGTGGAAAACGCGTTGTCGTGCTGTGACATGTACATAGTGGGAACACATGCTACAAGAGTTATCTTGTAACTTTTTAGATACATAATTATATTTCCTATAATGTACATATGCATATGTAAGTATAAATATAAGCTTTCTATCTCATCTTATTATTTATCTCAAGGGTAATGTATTCTTACTTTACCATCAAAAAATACTATGGGAAAAGTGTCAATAGCTCCACCTCTTTAACTTGGGGCAAAAAGCATTGATTCTTTCTTTCTACCATCTCATTATTATCTCACACCCTATTTAGATCCTATATCTAGAGAAATTTCCAATCTATATATATTCTATGTATTTTTCTTATATTTCTTTTTAAATAGCTACTAGGAGGGAATCAAATCCTAGTGGGACACTAGGTGGCATGATTTCAAAGATACACTTATTTTAATGCATTATTGCAAGCATGATTACAAAACTTTGTCAAGGAGCAATGTCATGCTTTCATATGGCATGAGGTGTCCTTTGGAATCAAATGAAAGTCTAGGCTAAGGGGACCACATGAAGACTTTTGCTGCCAGAAATGGACCCTATTTTGATGAATTTTTTACACAAGGTTCCAATCCGAATTGGAAAATGATTTTAAAATGAAAATCGTAGCTAATGAGCTGAAGTTTCTGCCCATATTTTTACTTTTTTATTTGGAGCTACGGTTGAGGAGATATGATCAAAATACTGGACCCCAGTCTGCCCACATCATGCAGGGACAGCTCATTTCCAACTTTTCCAATTCCTGTTCACACTGGCTCCTCTCTTCTTGTGTAAACCCTTGGGGGTTCCCTTCACCTATAAAAGGGGACCTCTTCTTCCTTGGAAAAAACTCAAGCATTCAAGCCATTGATGAGAGGAATTCTCGAGGGAGTGAGTAGTAATGCCTAATTGTACTTAGCCATTAACATAAGCCCAAGCCTACACTTTCTCCTAGAGGGAGACTAGCCATTCTTGCAACAAGCTAACCTTGGAAGATCAACTCTAATCAAAGAAGGTCTTACACTTGGTGTATCAATCAAAGTGGAATTCTCCACTCTTCTTCTCTCTCCCATCAATAATGGTGCCGAAGGGTTTCAAGTAAGATGTGTTCTACATTGATGTTTTCTTGATTTCTTGTTGTTTTCATTTTCATCTCTAATCCAACATATATATATGTATCTAATCTCATCTCCTTAACCAAACCTATCTCTCTCATTCTTAGTAATTCATCCTCTCTAGGTTCTCTTTGCTACAGGTACATCTCTCCCCGCAGTATCCTTATTGCTTACGGGCAAGAATAGGGCTTGGGAGGGAAACTTCTCATCTCTTCACTTCCCTCATATCTACATTTCTCACATACTATCCTAGATGAATAACCCACATGATGATAATTTCTATCGCTTTCACTCTGTACGATCTATTAGAATTAACGTATGGATTAGCCGTAAAATACACTTTCAACAACGTATAGTGTTTCTCTTTGGCCCAGAAAGGCTCAATGAAATACTTCTATCACCGGATCCCATCATACTACCTCTCATAGACTATAACTTTTCTTTTGACGTAAGCGTAGTTATCTTGCTATGAACCAAGAGGATTTGTACACACAATTAATCCCAATCACTAGACAAAATATATATATTATGGTATACACAAAACTACAATTCCAAAGAACAATTCGTAGCCTATTTGGTCAGCCAAGATTGAATGCCATTAACTCATCCATTAACCCTTTCATATTACCCATGATACGATATGACCATAGCCTTGATGTTTTCATCTTCGTATTGTTTTGACATTCTCTTTTGCGTTCTTTCTTTGTGTGTGTGTGAGTGCAAGAGAGAAAGAGTGAGTCTTCTTTGATTGCACTTCTTTCCAAACCCTAGTCTTCATGGCATCCATGGTTTAACTCCTTCATATAGTTTTTGTTGAGTTCTCTCACAAACTCTCACAGCCATAAGCCCGGTGCTTTCGTGGCAAGACCGCAAATTTCTCGACAGCGTAGGATTCATACGAAACTTAAGGAACACCATCCCCTCACTACGATACACCTGTCCCTAAGCTTCTACACTCAAAACCCTCACTCTAAACCCATCTGCGGAAAACGCGTAGGATGACAGAGCAGAATTTCGAAAGTGCCCGAAACGAAAATTTATGACTACCTATGCGTAGCTTATGTCGCCACGATTCTATAGACTACTAGCATGCAGAAAACAGACATCGTTTGATACACTTACAGCCACAAATAGCTCGTAGATGCATCGACGTGTGCGCTTCGTCTCGCATGGAATGCTTGGCGTTGTTGCGTAGCTGTCCTTGAGCCCACATCAATGGTGCAATCGGATCTCCAATGCGTTGAGCGAGCCGGGCGTAGCGAGAGGATGAAGCTCACGCTCACTCTCTTTCTCTCTCACTCACAGTAGACGGCAGCTCTCAAGTTTTGATTATGATAAAATTCTTCTTACAAAATGACCTAGGTGCCTTATATACTAAGGTTACCTTAGGCTTAACCAAAAAATGGTGTTGAAAGGGTCAAATGGCTTTGTATTTACAATCTGGAAGTGCCATTGCACCCTGGCTTCTGAAACTAGAATAACTACTCATTACAAATGACGTTTATATCCATAATTCGCAGCATTTCATAACTCGCAAAAGATAAGACTTTGGTACGAAACTTGAGTTATGTTGTGTTGTTGACCCAGCGGTCAACACATACATGCACAAATTGGTGCATGGTTAGCATGCTTGGATTTAGAGGTTGGTCATGCATCAAGGCTAAGCTAAACAACTTACCCCAGTAGACTCCCCCATAAGTTGAATCTTACATGAAGTGCATGGATTCTAACGAAGGTTGATATAGGTTACTTAGGGTAATTGCATATGGCTCATGAGGTGGAATCTAATGCAAGAGAGGGTAGGTCTAAACTCCCAACTTTGGGTTTGGGGAAATGTTTCCAACCCATTACAATACATCATCATAATAGATAGCGGTTACTTCCCCTTTCTCTTCTTTTTCTCCTTCCACTAAGTGTACTTTACCTTTGGAATCACTAGGATTCTTTTGGCTCCTAGCATTATCTCTAAGGAAACACTGGTTGAGTGCATGCCCTTTCTTGTTGCAATGAAGGCACACCTTAGTGGGGGAGCAACCTTGTGATTTGTGGTTGCTTTTGCCATAGTGTGAGCAACCATTTTTGTGTATGAAAAATGCATTATTTTGAGACCTTGTGTAAGTGCCCATTCGTTTTTCTTCATCTAGAAGTGAATTGATTACATCTTCAAGTGTAGGAATGGGATGTTTCTCCTTGAGCACAGTTACAATGTGATCAAAGCTACTTGGTAGGGCTTTGAGAAGGATGGCAATTTTATCCTCATCTGGAACTTGTTCCTCAAAATAGACAAGTCGGGTTGAAAATTGAGATGCGTTTAAGCTTGTTGACCAGGCTAGCAACATCGTCTTTTTTTTGCATAATGAGACCATAAAGTTGGATTTTGAGGCTCATTTTGGAATTCTTACCTCGAGCACCAAAAATACGCTCCAAGGTTTTCCAAGCATGAAGCATGGATGTAGCATCATCTATGTGATGGATGAAGTTATCTTCAAGCACAATGATGATGATTCCAAGTGCTTCCTCATCTTTGGCTTGTAGTTGAGCATTCAAGTTTTGTGTCAAGGATTACCCCACATCAGATGGTGGTTTTACAATGCTCCAAAGATTCTTCTTCATGAGCACTCCTTTGACTTTTGTCTACCATTTGAAATTTGATGCCATTAAACTGTTCCATATTTTTGGTGGACATTTAGCACAGGGAAATCTTACCAAAGTAATTTGATAGTGTCTATAAACCCTTTACAAAGTCTGAGTGCAAGATGACGGATCTATGTTGTTGAAGAATGATTTTAAGCACTCATTGATTCTCCACTACGCAGTGCTCGAAGCTTGTTTGGTATTCTTGAGATGGGACCCTTTTCTCTACTTAAGCGAAGGGTTCCTTTTATTGTGTGCAAGCCAAATATGGGAAATCGTGCAAGGCTAGTAGGGATGTCAGGCTGGGGAGGCTTGGGCAATTGGGCACGCAGTGGCACAGGCTGGGCAGTCCGGGCAGCATCGGTAGTCTTTAGTCCATGTGCCTTAAAAAGGAAAAGGCAAGCAAGGGGTGCCATCTGACTTTTGAGGGTTCTGTTTGAATAGTAGTTTTGGCTTGCTTTTTCTTTCAGTCATGGGGATCATAGTCCTAGAGACAGACGTTGTGGGTACAACGGAAATTTAGATTGGCTCAAAACCAAGCGAATAGGTCCCTTCGGAGACTCGTGGGGCCCATATTCACCTGGTTCTGACTCAAGTGACATCACCTATTACGACATTAACGCAGAGGATAGAACCAAGAAAATAGAGACCTTGAGGGATACTCGAGGCTCAATATTTGCTTGTTTATGACACCAAATACATACCAATTTTGAATAGTAGTTTTGGCTTGCTTTTCCTTTTGGTAAGAAATGTTCAAAATCAAAAGTCTAACATTACTTTCGGGCAGCTCCTCGCACTAAACCCTAAGTGGAGAAGGCAATGGTCAACCAGTGTTAGAACGAGGCTTCCTTCAGTGGGAGGAGAGGTGCATACAGTGCAGAATCTAGCCTTAAAAGTGGGGAGTCCGATCGATGTGCTTCCGGTGGTGGATGTTTTGATCGAGAAGAAGAAACAGGTTCAAGCCTACATCGATGGTGGTGCCCAAGTTTGTGTTATTACGGAGTCGGCTATGAGGGATATTGGCATCAAAGTTGTTGTCAGATCCAATGTGTGAATGAGGATGGCTAATCATGCCAAAGCTCGTTGTTTAGGAGTGGCACAGGATGTGAAGGTAAAGGTTATGTAAATTGAATGCTTAATTGATTTTTTTGTCATGAAAGCAGGAGAGAATGCTTATCCAATTATATTGGGGAGGCCATGGTTGTTGGCAATTGGAGCCAAGCAAGATTGGGGGACCAGGGTGTTTACCTTGCCAGATCGGGAAAATGGCAGATAGATTGTGTTGGATCTAAAGACCAAGGAAAGTCATTTTCATCCCTCAGCAGGAGGAGATGATCGAGATTTCAGTACATTCTATGAGTACGAGACGGAGTCCACTTATGATGAAGGATTGACCAATGTCAAAGAGGAAGAGAGTGATGCGGATTGATTGAAGCTCGATACATATTTGTGCGGGGTCACAGTAGACTCTACCACTGCAAGGAAAGGTATGCAAGTTCCTGTTTGTAGTTTGCAATCTAAAGAGGTGGAAGATATGTTAGGTTACGATTTAACAAAGCAGGAGAAGGAAGGCTATATGGACCTATGTGCATCCTACCCTAACTTATTTGCGACGGAGTATAAGAATCTCAGGGGAGCTAAAAGACTGGAGCATCAGATTCTACTTATTAAAGAAGGGTACATGCCAAAAGCTTAGAAGTTCAGAAGGTTGGGGGATAATCAAAAGGAAGCTCTATGGCAGGAGATCAACAAGTTGCTCGAGGCAGGTATTATATATCCAGTAAAGGAGTCTAAGTGGGTTTCTCCTATTGTCATTATTCCGAAGAAAAATGGAAAGTGGCGAGTATGTGTATATTATAAGCCTTTGAAGGCTGCAACCAAGCGGAATCGTTACCCTTTGACTTTTCAAGATGAGATTTTAACCTAGGTTGCCGGACATGAGCGCTATTCCGTTATGTATGGGTTTTTAGGGTATTTTTAGATAGGTATTTCTTTGAAGGACCAGTTGAAGACTACCTTCATTTCTCCATGGGGTTGCTTTGCCTACCGCAGGATGCCTTTTGGACTATTGAATGCGTATGCGGCTTTTCAAGATTGGATGAACAAGGTGTTCGGACCTTACTTGGGTAAGTTCATCAGAGTGTTTATGGATGATATTGGTTGCTATAGTTCCAGGGCAAAACATCAAGTTAAGGTTATGTTTTCAAAGGCTAGATGAAGAATGAGGTCAATTGAATCCAAAGAAGTGCAAGCTCGCACAACCGAGGGTTCAGTTGCTAGGCCATGTGGTCTCACAGAACGGGATTGAAGCAAACCCAGAGAAGGTGAAAGCATTGGTTCTTATGGAGCCTCCAACCAGTGCAACGAGATTGGCTTCGTTCATGCATAAGTTAAAGTATTTATCCTGCTTTTTTTGGATGTTATCTCAATATGTCTACCCTCTTCAGAAAAGGGCTCAACAGGTGCATGGATTTCAGTGGGATGAGGAAGCTCAAGAGGCCTTTGATAAAGTGAAAGGTATTCTATGTCAGTTACCTACAGTGTCTCCTCCTAATCATGAGGATGATTTTTATATTGCTATGACAGTGGGAACGGTGGCCATTGGAGTAGTATTGCTACAAGAGGTAGGAAGGAGTTGTGAGCCTATTTATTTCGAGAGCAGGGTCATTATTCCAGGTGAAGCTACTTATACGGAGGCAGAACAGTGGGTGATGGCTTTGGTCTTTGCCTGCAGAAAGCTCAAAGTATATTTGGTCATTCGAAAGTTTTATGTATTGACTGCTAACAATCTTTTGCCTGAAGTGGTGCTACACTTGAAGCCAGGGAAGCGAATCATGAAGTGGGTAGTCGAGCTTCAAGAGTTTGAATTTGAGTTCAAAGTGGATCACACTCGGTGATCTCATTTGGCGGATATCCTAGTCAACGAAGAGGTTGAGTTTCCAATTTATCCAAGGGTGGTACAAGAGGAGGATAAGGAGGAACCTGATTTGGAAGGGGCCTTCATGATGTGGTTTGATGGTGCTTACAGACGAGTAATATAGAAAGCGGGTGGAGGTGTAGTCATTTAGGATCTGCATGGCAAAGTCATTTTTTCCAAAGCTTACGACTTGGAGGAGGTGCATACCAACAATGAAGCAAAATATCTTACCTTACACCTGGGGCTCAAGCAATGCATTGACTTTGGCATATCAAGGTTGGTCGTAAAAGGTGATTCTCTACTAGTTATCAAACAACTTTTGGGCCAATGTCAGGTAAAGAGGGATTCTCTCAAGAATTGGTTTTTTTCCATAAAGAAGTTGTTGAAGTTTTTTGAAGCAGTGCAACTCAAACATGTGAGGAGAGAAAAAAACCACGAAGCAGATCGTTTGGCTAGTAGTCGTGTTCAGACTCAAATGTCGAGTTTGTATGTGGGGCCGGCCACTTATACAGATAGAGAAACTTTGAAGGATATTGATGATTTCTTGAGTACATGTCAATGTGCCGACGGGATTTCCAAGCTACAAAAGAGGAGAGTTGTTCAAAAGGCTAAAAGGTTCACTCTTGTTGGCAAAGATCTTATGGTGCATGGTCGAGATGGGGTGCTACATCGTGTCCTTTACAAAGAAGAGATTGGCATGGTATTGGAGCAATGCCATGAGGAAAGCGGTCATCAGGGTAAGAGTCAAGTTTTGTTTCGTATCTTAAGAAGTGGGTTCTGGTGGCCTTCTGTTGTGCGAGATGTGCATTATTGGTGCAAGACGTGCCATCAATGCCAAGTAATGGGTGAAAGATGACTGGTAGCCAAGCAACAAGGGGCTATCATTGCACATGATGCATTTGAAAAGTGGGGTTTGGATGCAATTGGTCCATTGCCCAAGTTAGCGAGTGGTAAGAAATATGTGGTAGTGGCCATAGACTACCTTACACGATGGGTCGAGGCTAAAGCAATCAAAGAGGTAAATGCGCATACTGTTGCTCAGTTTGTATTTGATTGCATATGTTGTCATTTTGGAGTGCCTTGGGTGCTTATATCAAATCGAGGACAGGACTCGGAAGCAAGTTGGTGCGTGCTCTCGTGGATAAATTGGGGATTCAACACCGATTTTCATCTCCATACCACCCGCAGTGCAATGGTTTGGTGGAGAGTGCAAATGGGCACATAGTCAAGATGCTTACAAAGTATATATACCAACAGGTTGAAGAGTGAGAATCTAACCTTGATAAATTTTTGTGGGCTTAGAGGAATTCATATAAGGTGGCAACCAACTTCACTCCATATGAGGTTGTATATGGCAAGGAAGCAGTCCTACCTATGCATGTGCAACTAGGGGTTCTCAAAGGTCTATGGCGAATTGATAAAACTCATCAAGATATTTTGCAGAATAGGTTTACAAGTCTCGAAACTTTGAAAATGGATAGGGGGGTGGGCAATGATGGTGCAACCAAAGTGTGTCGACTCTAGAAGGTGGCATGGGCAGATGTATGTAGGCAAGCAGAAACATGGCAAAGTGCTGGAGCATCTAAGAGAGTCATGGGATGGCAATGGCAGCGGAGGTGTATGTATGATGCGGCTTATAGGCCAAGAAAGGCTCCATAAGGGGCTAATTGGGATAGTAGGTGAAGGAGATGCAAAGTGCAGCCTTTGGGTCCATGAATGAAGAGCTGAAGGAATAAGTCCATACGGTGTCGTGCTGTGACACGTACATAGTGGAAACGCATGTTACAAGATCTATCTTGTATTTTTTTAGATACATAATTATATTTCCTATAGTGTACATATGCATATTTAAGTATAATAATAAGCCTTCTATCTCATCCTATTATTTTTCTCAAGGGTAACATATCCTTACTTTACCATCAGAAAATACTATGGGAAAAGCATCAATAGCTCCACCTCTTTAACTTGGGGCAAAAAGCATTGATTCTTTATTTCTACTATTTCATTATCATCTCACACCCTAGCTAGATCCTATATCTACGGTAAACTCCAATATATATATATTCTATGTATTTTTTATACTTTTCTTATATTTCTTTTTAAATAGCTACTAGGAGAGAATCAAATCCTAGTGGGACACTAGGTGGCATGATTTCAAAGATACACTTATTTTAATGCATTATTGCAAGCATGATTACAAAAATTTGTCAAGAAGCAATGTCATGCTTTCATATGGCATGAGGTGTCCTTTGGAATTAAATGAAAGTCTAGGCTAAGGAGACCACATGAAGACTTTTGCTGCCATAAATGGACCCTATTTTGATGAATTTTTTACACAAGGTTCCAATCCGAATTTGAAAACAATTTTAAAATGAAAATCGTAGCTAATGAGCTGAAGTTTTTGCTCATATTTTTACTTTTTTATTTGGAGCCACAGTTGAGGAGATATGATCAAAATACTGGACCCCATTCTGCCCACATCATGCAGGGACAGCTCATTTCCAACTTTTCCAATTTTTGTTCACACTGGCTCCTCTCTTCTTGTGTAAACCCTTGGGGGTTCTCTTCACCTATAAAAGGGGACCTCTTCTTCCTTGAAAGGAACTCAAGCATTCAAGCCATTGATGAGAGGAATTCTTGAGGGAGTGAGTAGTAATGCCTAATTGTACTTAGCCATTAACATAAGCCCAAGCCTACACTTTCTCCTAGAGGAAGACTAGCCATTCTTGCAACAAGCTAACCTTGGAAGATCAACTCTAATCAAAGAAGTACAGGTACATTCTCTCCCTGCATTCAAAGAAGATCAACTCTCTCATTCTTAGTAATTCATCCTCTCTAGGTTCTCTTTGCTACAGGTACATCTCTCCCTGCAGTATCCTTATTGCCTACGGGCAAGAATAGGGCTTGGGAGGGAAACTTCTCATCTCTTCACTTCTCTCACATCTACATTTCTCACATACTATCCTAGATGAATAACCCACATGATGATCATTTCTATCGCTTTCACTCTTTACGATCTATTAGAATTAACGTATGGATTAGCCGTAAAATACACTTTCAACAATGTATAGTGTTTCTCTTCGGCCCTGAAAGGCTTAATGAAATACTTCTATCACCGGATCCCATCATACTACCTCTCATAGACTATAATTTTTCTTTTGATGTAACCGTAGTTATCTTGCTATGAACCAAGAGGATTTGTACACACAATTAATCCCAATCACTAGACAAAATATATATATTATGGTAAGCACAAAACTACAATTCCAAAAAACAATTCGTAGCCTATTTGGTCAGCCAAGATTGAATGCCATTAAATCATCCATTAACCCTTTCATATTACCCATGATACGATATGACCATAGCCTTGATGTTTTCATCTTCGTATTGTTTTGACATTCTCTTTTGCGTTCTTTCTTTGTGTGTGTGAGTGCAAGAGAGAAAGAGTGAGTCTTCTTTGATTGCACTTCTTTCCAAACCCTAGTCTTCATGGCATCTATGGTTTAACTCCTTCATATATTTTTTTGTTGAGTTCTCTTCTAAAATCTCACAGCCATAAGCCCGGTGCTTTCCTGGCAAGACCGCAAATTTCTCGACAACGGTTCATCAAACCGAGCTACGGAGCCCAAGTTATTGAAGGTTAAAGTTTTAGTGGTTTGCAAATTCTTGCCGGACAGGACAATTGGTGAGAGGTGATCCAAGTGGAATCAAGGTATAGATGTGTAGAGCTCAATTCATGGAGCCTACCCGTCTTTTCGGATTGCGGATCGGAGCCCTGCTTGCAAGATATGGTCATTCGAAGTTTTTCCGGGGGGCGGATTTGAGCCCACTTGGCCACATTGGAGAATGGGCAATCTGGCATCTTTTGAGCACTGAGGAAGTTTTGGAGCAGGGGGTACATCATACGGAGCTAATAGGAAGTGACTGCATGTCAAACGGAGTCCGAAGCAAGAAGTTGCAGCAGTCGGAAGCTGGAGTGCCTTTGCCCAAAGTTGGTTGCATATGATTTTTTCCTTTTTTGAAGGCCTTGGTTCGAGGATGCCGAGGAATCAAAATGCAGAGACAGAGGGTGTCGTTAGAGTGGGGAAAGTGAAGCTTCAAAAGGCTTTTAAGGCTTGGCAATCCAACCTTGGAGCAGAGAATGGGAGCTGGAAAAAGCAACAAAAAAAAAGTTTTTTTTCCACATGCTCTCGAAGCTAGGGGGTCATGGCCCATGGGGGTGCAAGGCCTCTCGGGCTAACACGTTGTCGTACTGTGACACGTACATAGTGGGAACGTATGCTACAAGATCTATCTTGTAACTTTTTTGATACATAATTATCTTTCCTATAATGTACATATGCATATTTAAGTATAATAATAAGCCTTCTATCTCATCCTATTATTTTTCTCAAGGGTAACCTATCCTTTCTTTACCATCAGAAAATACTATGGGAAAAGCATCAATAGCTCCGCCTCTTTAACTTGGGGCAAAAAGCATTGATTCTTTATTTCTACTATTTCATTATCATCTCACACCCTAGCTAGATCCTATATCTAGGATAAACTCCAATATATATATATATATATTCTATGTATTTTTTATACTTTTCTTATATTTCTTTTTAAATAGCTACTAGGAGGGAATCAAATCCTAGTGGGACACTAGGTGGCATGATTTCAAAGATACACTTATTTTAATGCATTATTGCAAGCATGATTACAAAACTTTGCAAGGAGCAATGTCATGATTTCATATGGCATGAGGTGTCCTTTGGAATTAAATGAAAGTCTAGGCTAAGGGGACCACGGGAGGACTTTTGCTGCCAGAAATGGACCCTATTTTGATGAATTTTTTACACAAGGTTCCAATCCGAATTGGAAAATGATTTTAAAATGAAAATCGTAGCTAATGAGGTGATGTTTTTGCCCATATTTTTACTTTTTTATTTGGAGCCACGGTTGAGGAGATATGATCAAAATACTGGACCCCAGTCTGCCCATATCATGCAGGGACAACTCATTTCCAACTTTTCCAATTCCTATTCACACTGGCTCCTCTCTTCTTGTGTAAACCCTTGGGGATTCCCTTCACCTATAAAAGGGGACCTCTTCTTCCTTGAAAAGGAACTCCAGCATTCAAGCCATTGATGAGAGGAATTCTTGAGGGAGTGAGTAGTAATGCTTAATTGTACTTAGCCCCATTAATATAAGCCCAAGCCTACACTTTCTCCTAGAGGAAGACTATCCATTCTTGTACGCTATCCTTGGAAGATCAAATCTAATCAAAGAAGGTGTTGTACTTGGCGTATCAATCAACGTTGAATTCTCCCCTCTTTTTCTCTCTACCATCAATAATGGTGCCGAAGGGTTTCAAGTAAGATGTGTTCTACATTGATGTTTTCTTGATTTCTTGTTGTTTTCATTTTCATCTCTAATCCAACATATATATATGTATTTAATCTCATCTCCTTAACCAAACCTATCTCTCTCATTCTTAGTAATTCATCCTCTCTAGGTTCTCTTTGCTACAGGTACATCTCTCCCTGCAGTATCCTTATTGCCTACGGGGAAGAATAGGGCTTGGGAGGGAAACTTCTCATCTCTTCACTTCTCTCACATCTACATTTCTCACATACTATCCTAGATGAATAACCTACATGATGATCATTTCTATCGCTTTCACTCTATACGATCTATTAGAATTAATGTATGGATTAGCCAAAAAATACACTTTCAACAACGTATAGTGTTTCTCTTTGGCCCAAAAAGGCTTAATGAAATACTTCTATCACCGGATCCCATCATACTACCTCTCATAGACTATAAATTTTCTTTTGACGTAAGCGTAGTTATCTTGCTATGAACCAAGAGGATTTGTACACACAATTAATCCCAATCACTAGACAAAATATATATATTATGGTAAGCACAAAACTACAATTCCAAAGAACAATTCGTAGCCTATTTGGTCAGCCAAGATTGAATGCCATTAACTCATCCATTAACCGTTTCATATTACCCATGATACGATATGACCATAGCCTTGATGTTTTCATCTTCGTATTGTTTTGACATTCTCTTTTGTGTTCTTTCTTTGTGTGTGTTAGTGCAAGAGAGAAAGAGTGAGTCTTCTTTGATTGCACTTCTTTCCAAACCCTAGTCTTCATGGCATCTATGGTTTAACTCCTTCAAATAGTTTTTGTTGAGTTCTCTTACAAAATCTCACAGCCATAAGCCCGGTGCTTTCCTGGCAAGACCACAAATTTCTCGACAACGTGGCGAAGAATATTCGACATGCACAATGGGGTGCCGGGCAGTCGGACTATAAAGCCTCGTGAGGCCTCCATTGATACACAAGAGGTGAGAGAGAGGGGAGCTGTCCCTCCCATGGCAATGGCGTGAGTGGGCTAGCGCGGCGCTACAGTGGCCGTTGGCGGTGGTTTTGGCATGAGTTGGCGTCGCAAGAAAGTGGCACGCTCGCGGGCGGCCGCGTGGTGTGGACTTCAGTGATGACGTGGCAACCGGTAAGGGGCGGTGCCCATGCCCGCAAAGGGCCAAAAATTTTAAGGAGAAGGGGTGCCCCCCCCCCCCAATAGCGACATCGCTATTGCCTCGACAGGGGAGGGGTCTCGCTGCTAAGGGGTGCCGACAAGGGCAGTTGAAGAGCAAACGAAGGCAAGAAAAGCCCAAAGGGAGATCCAGCCGGCCAAAAGGAAGGGGCCAAAACCCAAGGTGTACACCATTCAAAGGTTTCCAAAATCAAATGTGCCAAGTGTTGGCAATGCAATCAAAATTCTAAAAGAAGGTCTAAGTGAAGGCCACGGGAGGAGAGACTCATCCTTATTTCTTTTTTTGGGCCTCCTAGAGGCACCCCTATAAAAGGTTGTAAGTGAAAAAATTTGAGGGCTATTTTGCCTGTGTGTGTGAGTGGAAGCTTGAATCTTGTGTGTTTCTAAGCTTACCATTGAAGCTGCATACATTGATTGTACTACTCCTTATGCAATAATACCACTCAATTGCCCCAATCTCTTGTGTTTCTTCTCCCCACTCCCTTCCTCTTCTCTCACTCTTCGTGTATTGGCCATTGCTTGCAGAGGGTTTGCCTGCAGCTCGAAAGGTGCTACCAAGAGGGCTGTTTTGTGAGTCGGAAAGGATGAGTTGAGCAGTGTGGGCGCATTTGTGTTGTGCGTGCTTTTTTTGCAAGGTGTGAGGTAGTTGTTTTGTATGCTAGAGTGGAGTTGTTAGTGCAAATTAGCCAATTTGAAGGTGTTATTTGAGAGGTTAGGGGTGCTGTGGAATCCCTGGGCTATAGAGAGGCAGATATTTTGTGTGTTAGGTGTGTTTCCTATTCCCCCTCTCCACCGTCTAGGGCAAGGGCCTAGGAGCCCGCCTATATAAAGGGAGGTTCGGAGGAGGATCTCAGATCTAGTTCCCTAGTTCTTACACTTGGCCATTATAACAAAGCCTTGAAATGTGGATCCAATTGTCAATGTCTCCTAGATCCACCACTTGGCTATTCTAGCCATGTCCTAAAGTTAGGTGAATTCATCAGTTGGCCATCATGGCAGTTGGGAAGTATGTCCATCAAAGATCCACCACTTGGCCATTTTAACAAAGTCTTGAATTGTAGATAGAATTGTTGGTGTCATCTAGATCCACCACTTGGACATTCGAACAATGTCCTAAAGTTAGGTGCATTCAACACTTAGCCATAATAACACTCATAATTTTACACAATGTGTGTGGGTTGAGTAGATCCTAGATCCACCACTTGGCCATTTAGACTAAAAATTGGGAATTAGATACATCAAAGATCCACCACTTGGCCATTAGAACGAAGGCTTTGAGAGGCGGAAGTGACAAAATATAGACCCGGTGGCCTCTACACCAAGACTATGCACAATGGCCTCATCATGGGGAATACACAGTAGGGGCACCACCTAGCAAGATGTGCGGCTAGGACACATACATATACACAATGAAGCATGCATGGAAAACAATTTCAAGATCCACGCCCAAATGTGGAATGGGGTGGTCGGAGAATAAGGTGAGAGGAGTGGTGAGTGAGTGAGAATGGGCTCGCTACGCGTGCATGTAGTAAGGAAGATAACGAGGTCAGGGATATATGCAAGTATGCTCACTTCTCATACAAAAGGTGGCGAATCCGCACACCTTAAGATGGAAGTAGCAAGATGATAGGAATATGAGAGGGAGAGAGTGTGTGTGTGTGTGGTGGCGAATCCGCACACCTTAACATAAGCAAAAAAAAAATTGGCAAGGAACAAGCATATACCATACTCACAATGAGATGTATCCAAAGCGACACAAAGTATGGCACCAGGATGGAGTGTGTTGATTGCTTGCAAAAGATGAATACAATAGGTAGCGTATGGCAGGAAAATGAGAAGGGAACAAGATCGTAGGAGGCATAATGGAGAGATGGGAGTTGATGGCGAGGAATATCATGAGTGTGTCCACCCTTCTTCTTCTTGAAATTGTGCCTTCAACCCTTAATTACAAGTGGTGTGGAGGTGTGGTGCTCATCTTTTGTGCATGGTGATGGTGATGATGATGGTGTTGTGATTATGTGATTAGGGTTCATGCTACAAGCATATAGCACAAGAGTGTGTATGGATAGGTGAGTGTGTGTGTGTGTGTTCTCTTCCCAAATGAGCTCTCATGGCCTCGTTATATATATAGGGAAGGAGGGAAGGATTTAGCAATATTTCTATTTGAGGTGAGTGTCCCACTTTGGTGACTAGGAAAATGGGGTGCATGTGACTGTGGCTCCCATCTTGTCTCCTCATTATTTAAAATACCAGAGTCAATAGAGAGAGAAAAAGAGAGAATGTGGGTAGGATGTAGAGGATAGGAAATATTTACAATAGTCTAGCTTTGGATAGAAATAAGCTTATTAGGGAGAGAAGAGAGAGGTAAGAAAATTATAAGAGAGGTTGTCAAAGGTGGATATTTGTTGATGAGGATGGATCCTCCAAAAATGGTGATAGAATTACTCTAGACTAGCCAAGACCTCATTAAAAGAGCCTTGTCTCTTGTAATCATGCTTGAAGACTTGTAGAACCATAGCCATTCTAGAAGGAAGAAAAGTGGGGATGGCCTGTGTCACCATTACACGAGAAAACTGGGGTCCACTACAAAAATCATATCTCCGTGTTCATAACTCCAAAAATTCTGAAAAAATTTGAGCTAAAAGTTGAGATCACGAGCTACATCTTTCATGTTGAACGCTCCTTCAGATTCGGGGTTCTTCTTTACTTAAAAAATTCAGCCAAATAATGTATTATTTGTGGCTGCAAAAGTCTTTTGGTGGTCCCCTTTGAGTGGACTTCTCTCTTGCCTTCAAGTGTAAGCTCCTTCATGTGTATGAAAACATGACCTAGAGTGTTGAAAAGATTGGCAATCATCTAGATGGAGGTATTATTGAAATTTGAAAGTGGGGTTGAAGTTTGAAAATGAAAACTAGTGAATAAAATATTTGGTAGAGTGGAATAATATACATACATGAAAAAAATATATATTAGAAAATACTAGAATATATTTATTTAATATTTTTTAAGGTCAAAAGAGAGATCAACAAAGAAAGCTTAGTTATTTATGCTACATCGTGATTGATTAGCATAAGTATTATTTATTTAATAAAGGCTAAAACGTTAGTGAAAAAGGGAAGAAAAAATCAAAAAGTAACTTATATAATAGGAAATATTTTTGGTAAAAGAGAAAAAAATATGGGGGGGTTCCCATGCATGGAAAAGCTTTCCTCATTAGCCCTCCCCCTAAGGCTAGAGGTATTCATGCCTCTAGCTCTGTACTTGAGCATGTTGAAATAGAGTAGGATTTCTCCTTGGTGGCTGGTAGATCCTTGTAGGGAATAATGGATCCCTTGGAAGCATGAGGCTTCCCAAAGTTCTTTTTGGTGTCCACCTGGGTCCCACACTAAGCGTAAATCCATTGTATGCAATAGTGTCCTCTTCAGAAGATCACACTTATAATGGTTCTTGAGTCCACAAGCTGCACAAGAATTAACTCTTGCATATGTGATAGAAGGTATGGAAAGAACTTGATCATTCCTTGACAGTATTCCAAAGTGGGACCATGCATGGCTTCTTTGTCCAGACACATAGCCAAAAGGGAGTAAGAAACCATAATCCTCATATCTTGCTTGTTTTCCTTCTTCATGCCAAATTAATAGAGACCTGTTGCCCACATGGATAGATTGCATGGTTGATGCCTGTTGCACAAGAGAGCCCACCATGTACAAAAGATAAACTGCAAACCACATTTTGAAAAATGACTCCATGTTACCACTAGTATGCAAAACCATTCTTCCTTGATTGGTGTGTCCTAGATTGATTCCACTGGTTGTTGATGTCAATCCTTCCACTCTTGTCGCAACCCAACTTAAAGAGCTTCCCAAATTAATGTTACACACAATGTTCACAGTTAGAAAGGAAAACCTAAAGTGCTAGTAGACCTCAATTGCATTTCTCTGCATGAGTCTTTCACCAATCTCGTGCCATAGGGGTAGTTGAAGTGTCTTCACCACTTTCACATGTGGTTGCAAATTTGAAGGGTCCACCTTGTTGTGGTTGAATGTGAGGCCCATTACCTCAATGGAGCTATCACTTCCTTCACTCCCTGTTGATTCCTCCTCTGAAGTGGTTGAAGAGTCACCACTAGAAAACTCATCCATAGAGGTTTCTAGATCCGTGTCGCATTGCCGAACTTTCTTCATGTCGTAAAGTATTGGCCTCCCTTTTGCATCCTTCATCTGGATTATGCCGGTGTCCCAGTCCTGCTTAGCTCTCATAGCCATAAGCCAAGGCCTCCCTAGAATGACAGGATAGCCCCCCCCTTTGTGTGGCATGACAAAGATGTCCACATCTACCTCGGTGTTGAATGCCTTTATCCTAACTGCATTTATGACACCAACACATTGAACTTTTAAATTATTTGCCATTTTGGCTCGGCATGGTGCCGGCCGACTCACCTCTAAACCCAAACGGTGCATCATTTTTTCACTCATGACGCATATTTGTGCGCCACCATCGATGTAGATATTGGAGATGTGTTGCCCTTTGATGTAAGCATCCATCACTGGTAGTATGTCGTCTAGATTCCTCCCGGAGATAGCCCCAGCTATCTTTGGCTTTGGTCGCCTCGTGTTAACCATCTTTTTCCATTGTCTCCTCACCCTAGGTGCTAGGTGGAGTAACTGGGGCCAGGTGATTTTTGGGCCCTGCATAGAAACATCTTGAACCAAATCATATGGTTTAGAACATTCACCCAAAGAGAAATCTACAATGTCAATTTTACGTCGTGACTTGGACGGATTTTTGCTAGATTCCCCTTTATTCTTCATCTTTTCTTCCTTTTGGGAAGATTCACCATGCCTAGCGCGTTTTACCCCAATGGCATCTACTCCTTTAACCTTGCTCTTATCCTCCTCCACTTTCTCCTTTCCTTTACCTTCAAGACTAATGACGCTTATTGTTTGATTGCCAACTGGTGGTGGGGGTAAGGGTGGAATGAGAGGTTGTGGTGGTGGTGGTTGTGGTTGAATCGGTGGTTGTAAGATTTGCACGGGTGGTGCTTGTCGTGGTGCCCTCGGTGGTGGTGGTCTTGCTCTTGGTGGTGAAACCTGGTTTTGTCTGGCTCCTCTGTTGAAATTCTTCCTCCTTGGTTGTGGACAGTAGTACATGCCATGACCATCCTCCCCACAATTGTAGCAGTGGTATTCTTGGTTTTGCCTTCGTTGTCCTCTCCCTTGCTCTTGGTTGCGATTGTGTGCATGCCCTTGTTGTATCAAATGGACTGAGAGATTCTCAAGTTGATTGGTGATTCGGTTGAGCAGGTCTTGCTGATCTTCAATTGGTTCTTGTGGTTGAATCCTCTGGGCGACTGTTGTAGGTGGTGCTAGAGGTGGTGGGGTCCTAACGGCTTCCTCTTCATCGATATTCCTGGCTTGTAGGTGCAACTTCTTGTCTTTAAGGCGGGCCACTTCAACTGCTAGCTCATACGTAGCAGGAAACCTTCCCTTCACCTTCTCTTTAAGAGTTGGCCATAACCTAGCCACAAACCGATCCTTCTTTAGGAAATCAGGTGCCCCCTCATCCTCTCTTAGCGATGCAACCCATCGCCCCCATAAATCTACAAAATTTGACTCATATGATGCGTATTCTAGCATATTGCCCTGCTTCAACTCTGTCAACAATTGCCATAGCTTCTCTGATGTTGTGCCCTCTCCAAAACGCTTGACAAAGGCTGCCCTTAATAAGTCCCACCGTTCCTTGTTTTCTTGTGCCAACGCATTGTACCATGATCTTGCCTCCACCTTCATTAGAAGTGGGAAGATGCGCAAGCGCGAAGCATCATCATCTCTCGCAGAGATGACACATGCTATTTCCAAGTTGTCGAGAAAGTCTGCAGCATCCTCGCCCACCTTACCAGTAAAGGTTGGAAATGCTACACTTGCCATGATTACTGAGAGAGAGAGCTAGAAAGACACACTTCTTAACTTGCAAAATTTTTTTTATTCTTTACAAGGAGGCGTGTATACCCTATTATACTAGGACATAGATTAAAACATCAAACGGTACATTGCCTTGTACCAAAGGTAAAAGAAATGGCTGATCTGATTCCAAAACCTCAAAAAACCGCTCCCCACCCGGCATGGTTTCAATGACGTGCTGGTAGTGAATCTTCAAGTCCAATATTACCTTGATTGAGCGTACACATGTTGGTATGTGTGATCTGTCTTGAGGTAGGTTGTACTGATTCATGTGAAGCTTAGAGGTGCTTAGTCACTGTCCAAGCTTGTAGGAGAGGGTGGTGTTCTTTCCTGAAACAAACTCAGTAGATCCCTAGTTTCTCTAGTGAGAGTGTGAGCCAATGCTTCTGTTATTTGTGCTGCAGCATCAGGTGCGACTTGAAAACTGACTATGATAATTACCTCGGTGACTTGAGTTACCCGATTCTCAAAGTAGAATAGTGTTGATTCTCTATTGTGCAGAGCTCCTTCCATTTTGTTGTTGTTGGTTGGTTGTAGGTTGCGGACATGGTTTCCACCTCCTCCTTCTTCTTCTTGGCACTTGGCCTATGTATATCCACTTGGGTTTGGCGTGTTGGTTGACTCTCCCACTTCAAATCGATTACCGTTACGCCTGGCACTCGAGCTTCGATGGAGATGCGGAGTTCGTCTAGTTGTGCTTGGAGCTCTTCTTCTTCTGTCGTCCAGTTAGAAAATCCTTCATACTCATTCATCCATTCGCAATAGTTTAGGGTTTTCAGTCTTGTAAACTAAAGGGTTTCAAGAGCCCTCCTCAGTGGGGGCACCAAATGAGAGGCGGAAGTGACAAAATATAGACCCGGTGGCCTCTACACCAAGACTATGCACAATGGCCTCATCATGGGGAATACACAGTAGGGGCACCACCTAGCAAGATGTGCGGCTAGGACGCATACATATACACAATGAAGCATGCATGGAAAACAATTTCAAGATCCACGCCCAAATGTGGAATGGGGTGGTCGGAGAATAAGGTGAGAGGAGTGGTGAGTGAGTGAGAATGGGCTCGCTACGCGTGCATGTAGTAAGGAAGATAACGAGGTCAGGGATATATGCAAGTATGCTCACTTCTCATACAAAAGGTGGCGAATCCGCACACTTTAAGATGGAAGTAGCAAGATGATAGGAATATGAGAGGGAGAGAGTGTGTGTGTGTGTGGTGGCGAATCCGCACACCTTAACATAAGCAAAAAAAAAATTGGCAAGGAACAAGCATATACCATACTCACAATGAGATGTATCCAAAGCGACACAAAGTATGGCACCAGGATGGAGTGTGTTGATTGCTTGCAAAAGATGAATACAATAGGTAGCGTATGGCAGGAAAATGAGAAGGGAACAAGATCGTAGGAGGCATAATGGAGAGATGGGAGTTGATGGCGAGGAATATCATGAGTGTGTCCACCCTTCTTCTTCTTGAAATTGTGCCTTCAACCCTTAATTACAAGTGGTGTGGAGGTGTGGTGCTCATCTTTTGTGCATGGTGATGGTGATGATGATGGTGTTGTGATTATGTGATTAGGGTTCATGCTACAAGCATATAGCACAAGAGTGTGTATGGATAGGTGAGTGTGTGTGTGTGTGTTCTCTTCCCAAATGAGCTCTCATGGCCTCGTTATATATATAGGGAAGGAGGGAAGGATTTAGCAATATTTCTATTTGAGGTGAGTGTCCCACTTTGGTGACTAGGAAAATGGGGTGCATGTGACTGTGGCTCCCATCTTGTCTCCTCATTATTTAAAATACCAGAGTCAATAGAGAGAGAAAAAGAGAGAATGTGGGTAGGATGTAGAGGATAGGAAATATTTACAATAGTCTAGCTTTGGATAGAAATAAGCTTATTAGGGAGAGAAGAGAGAGGTAAGAAAATTATAAGAGAGGTTGTCGAAGGTGGATATTTGTTGATGAGGATGGATCCTCCAAAAATGGTGATAGAATTACTCTAGACTAGCCAAGACCTCATTAAAAGAGCCTTGTCTCTTGTAATCATGCTTGAAGACTTGTAGAACCATAGCCATTCTAGAAGGAAGAAAAGTGGGGATGGCCTGTGTCACCATTACACGAGAAAACTGGGGTCCACTACAAAAATCATATCTCCGTGTTCATAACTCCAAAAATTCTGAAAAAATTTGAGCTAAAAGTTGAGATCACGAGCTACATCTTTCATGTTGAACGCTCCTTCAGATTCGGGGTTCTTCTTTACTTAAAAAATTCAGCCAAATAATGTATTATTTGTGGATGCAAAAGTCTTTTGGTGGTCCCCTTTGAGTGGACTTCTCTCTTGCCTTCAAGTGTAAGCTCCTTCATGTGTATGAAAACATGACCTAGAGTGTTGTAAAGATTGGAAATCATCTAGATGGAGGTATTATTGAAATTTGAAAGTGGGGTTGAGGTTTGAAAATAAAAACTAGTGAATAAAATATTTGGTAGAGTGGAATAATATACATACATGAAAAAAATATATATTAGAAAATACTAGAATATATTTATTTAATATTTTTTAAGGTCAAAAGAGAGATCAACAAAGAAAGCTTAGTTATTTATGCTACATCGTGATTGATTAGCATAAGTATTATTTTTTTAATAAAGGCTAAAACGTTAGTGAAAAAGGGAAGAAAAAATCAAAAAGTAACTTATATAATAGGAAATATTTTTGGTAAAAGAGAAAAAAATAAGGGGGGGTTCCCATGCATGGAAAAGCTTTCCTCAACTTCAATTGTCGATCCAATTTTTGGTATCTCCTACATTTACCACTTGGCCATTCTAGCCATGTCTTAAAGGTAGGTGCATTCAGCACTTGGCCATCATAACATTTGTAATTTTACACATTGTTTGTGGGATTAGTAGATCCTAGATCCACCACTTGGCCATTTAGACTAAGAATTGGGAAGTAGGTGCATCAAAGATCCACCACTTGGCCATTATAACAAAGCCTTGAAATATGGATCCAATTGTTGGTGTCTCCTAGATCCAGCACTTGGCCATTCTAACCATGCCCTAAAGTTAGATGCATTCAACACTTGGCGATCATAACACTTGTAATTTTAGACAATGTTGGTGGGATGAGCAGATTCTAGATCCACCACTTGGCCATTTAGACTAAGAATTGGAAAGTAGGTGTATCAAGAATCCACCACTTGGCCATTATAACAAAGCCTTCAAATGTGGATCCAATTGTTGGTGTCTCCTAGATCCACCACTTGGCTATTCTAACCATGTCCTAAAGTTAGGTACATTCAACACTTGGCCATCATAACAGTTGTAATCTTACACAGTGTTTGTGGGGTGAGTAGATTTTAGATCCACCACTTGGCCATTTAGACTAAGAATTGGGAAGTAGATACATCAAGGATCCACCACTTGGCCATTATAACAAAAGCTTGAAATGTGGATCCAATTGTTGGTGTTTGCTAGATCCACCACTTGGACATTCTAACCATGTCTTACAATTAGGCGGATTCAACACTTGGCCATCATAACACTTGTAATTTTACACAATGTTAGTGGGATGAGTAGATCCTAGATCCACTACTTTTCTGTCTAGAGTAAGAATTGGTAAGTAGGGGTATCAAAGATCCACCACTTGGCCATTATAACAAAGACTTGAATTGTAGATACAATTGTTGGTGTCACCTAAATACACGACTTGGCCATTCTAACCATGTCATAACACTAGTAATTTTACACAATGTCTATGGAATGAGTAGATTATAGATCCACCACTTGGCGATTAGAATAAAAGCTTGAAGTGTGGATCAAATTGTTGGTATCTCCTAGATCCACCACTTGGCCATTCTAGCCATGTCTTAAAGGTAGGTGCATTCAACACTTGGCCATCATAACACTTGTAATTTTACACAATGTTTGTGGGATGAGTAGATTCTAGATGCACCACTTGGCCATCTAAGCTAAGAATTGGGAAGTAGGTGCATCAAAGATCCACCACTTGGCCATTATAACAAAGGCTTGAAATGTGGATCCAATCAATGGTGTCTCCTATATCCACCACTTGGCCAGTTAGGTGGATTCAACACTTGGCCATCATAACACTTGTAATTTTACACAATATTTGTGGGATGAGTAGATCCTAGATCCACCACTTGGCCATTATAAAAAACGCTTGAATTGTAGATACAATTTTTGATGTCACCCACATCCACCACTTGGCCATTCTAACCATCTCCTTAAATTAGGTGCATTCAACACTTGGCCATCATAACACTAGTAATTTTACACAATGTCTGTGAGATTAGTAGATCCTAGATCCACCACTTGGCCATTTAGACTACAATTTGGGAAGTAGATACATCAAAGATCCACCACCTCACCATTAGAATGAAGGCTTGAAGTGTGGATCCAATTTTTGGCATCTCTTAGATCCACCACTTGGCAAGTCTAGCCATGTCTTAAAGGTAAGTGCATTAAGCACTTGGCCATCATGACACTTAATTTTACACAATTTTTGTGGAATGAGTAGATCTTAGATCCACCACTTGGCCATTTAGACTAAAAATTGGGAAGTGGGTGCATCAAAGATCCACCACTTGGCCATTATAACAAAGGCTTGAAATGTGGAGTAAATTGTTGGTGTCTCCTAGATCCAACACTTGTCCGTTTAGAGTAAGAATTGGTAAGTAGTTGATCAAAGATCCAGCACTTGGGCATTATAAAAAAGGCTTGAATTGTAGATGTCACATAGATCCACCACTTGGCCATTCTAACCATTCCCTAAAGTTAGGTGCATTCAGCACTTAGTCATCATAACACTGATAATTTTACACAATGTCTATGGGATGAGTAGATCCTAGATCCACCAATTGGCCATTTAGACTATAATTTGGAAATTAGATACATCAAAGATCCATTAGAACAAAGGCTTGAAATGTGGATCCAATTGTTGGTATCTCTTAGATCCACCACTTGGCCATTCTAGCCATGTCTTAAACGTAGGTGCATTAAGAAGTTGTCCGTTATAACACTTGTAATTTTACACAATATTTGTGGGATGAGTAGATCCTAGATACACCACTTGGCCATTTAGACAAAAAGTTGGGAAGTAGGTGCATCAAAGAATCACCACTTGGCTATTATAACAAAGGCTTGAGATGTGGATCCAATTGTTCGTGTCTCCTAAATCCACCACTAGGCCATTCTAACCATGTCTTAAAGTTCAGTACATTCAACACTTGTCCATCATAACACTTGTAATTTTACACAATGATGGTGGGATGATTAGATCCTAGATCCGCCACTTGGCCATTTACACTAAGAATTGGAAAGTAGGTGCATCACAGAACCACCACATGGCCATTATAACAAAAGATTGAAATGTGGATCCAATTGTTGGTGTCTTCTAGATCCACCACTTCGCCATTCTAACCATGTTTTAAATTTAGGTGCATTTAACACTTGGACATCATAACACTTCTAATTTTACACAATGTTTGTGGGATGAGTAGATTCTAGTCCACCACTTGGCCATTTAAACTAAGAATTGGGAAGTAGGTGCATCAAAGGTCCACCACTTGGCCTTTATAACAAAGGGTTGAAATGTGGAGCCAATTGTTGGTGTCTCCTAGATCCACCACTTGGCCATTCTAACCATGTCTTAAAGGAGGTGGATTCAACACATAGCCATGAGTAATTTTACACAATGTTAGTGGGATAGGTAGATCCTAGATCCAACACTTGTCCATTTAGAGTAAGAATTGGTAAGTAGGTGCATCAAAGATCCACCACTTGGCCATTATAACACATGCTTGAATTGTGGATAAAATTGTTGGTGTCACCTAGATCCTCCACTTGGCCATTGTAAATATGTCTTAAAGTTAGGTGCATTCAGCACTTGGCCATCATAACATTGGTAATTTTACACAATGCCTATGGGATGAGTAGACCCTAGATCCACCACTTGGCCATTAAGACTAAACTTTGGGAAGTAGATACATCAAAGATCCAGCACTTGGCCATTAGAAAAAAGGATTGAAGTGTGCATCCAATTGTTTGTATCTCCTAGATCCACCACTTGGCCATTCTAGCGATGCCTTAAATGTAGGTGCGTTCCACACGTGGCCATTATAACACTTGTAATTTACACAATGTTTGTAGAATGAGTAGATTCTAAATCCACCAATTGGCCATTCTAGCCATGTATTAAATGTAGGTGCATTCAACACTTGTAAATTTTACACAATGTTTGTTGAATGAGTAGATTCTAGATCCACCAGTTGGCCATTAGAACAAAGGCTAGAAATGTGGATCCAATTGTTGGTGTCTCCTAGATCCATCACTTGGCCATTCTAACCATGTAGTAAAGTTAGGTGAATGAAACATGTAGCCATGATAACACTTGTAATTTTACATAATGCTAGTGGGATGAGTGAACCTAGATTCACCACTTGTCCATTTAGAGTAACAATTGGTACGTAGGGGCATCAAAGATCCACCACTTGGCGATTATAACAAAGGCTTGAATTGTAGATACAATTGTTGGTGTGTTGGTGGATACACCGCGACGGATGTCAGCACAACGAGAACTCACCTAACAAGATTTGTCAGCTAAGGACGAAGCTCGACTGGCAGGCACGTGGAAGCAAGCATAGGGTGTCAACCTATAGTCGATCGACTCTTGACTACTTCCTACAGAGGTCTCTACCCAATGTCTAAGCTACAGCCTTCACGAGTGCATAAGAGGAGATTTCCTACAACACTTTTAAGAGCCGAATACCCATCAAACGTTCGCGAAACGCCACAGAACTTGAAGGGGACCCTATTAACACCAATAGGTCGCTCTCCCTAAGGTCCATGAATCAAAACCCCAACCTTAAACACCTGATGCAAAATCACATAGGATGTTTGGTCAAAATTTTTAGGTCGTCGTTTTCAAAAACTAAAGTGCCTAATGTGTAGCTCTACTCAATGCAAACGCGTGGATATGCTGAAATGCGAAAACAGACAAGGTATGCTGACCGAATCAGCAGACGTAGCTCGTGGATTGAGTTCGCGAAGTCAGACCGTACACCCGCAATGTAAGTATTTGTGCGTAGCTCTCATCGGGGGCAACACGCTGCACTTCTCCCCACTCGATTCCGACCACCGGTGTGGAAATAACATCAAGATAAAACCCTCACTGTCTCTCATACACAAAGTACGCTCACTCACACAGACATAACTTTTTAAAAATGACAAAGGTTTTTCTTCATTAAGGTCAAAAGTGGTATAAATACCTTACAATCGCAAACCCTAATGTTCCAATTTAACCATCTACTGAATCTAATTGTCAAAAGTGGGATACAATCTGGAAGCTTTTGCAAGCCCCACTATTTATAAAGGTAAAGTGATGGTTTTTCTCAATTAAAGAATAATTACAAAAATAATATCCTGCCAAGAAATCATTCTCCGTTGGGTGTGTTCAGCCGCCGCTAACACTCTCCCCCTCCTAGTTCATGTCGTCCCCGACATGGCAGTTGAGCTGCTTCTTTAGTGGAGGCTTTCTCGCATCTTTAGAAGGGACTCATATCGTGCATGCTGAGCCAGTAACGTTGGGCCGAATATCTCTGTGTTAATGGTGAAGAAGCCGGTGTAGAAAGCTTATTCAAAAGCCTATAGGTGATACGAAGGCAAAAACATGATTCTCTGATAAAGTGCATGTACGCCTCATGAGAAGGCTGAGCAGACAGATCGTATGCACATATGTATGTATCTTGGAAGAAAAAGATATTGTATGTTGCCTGTCCAGGTTTGAAGGTTTCGAAGACCGCCATAAGGGTTTTACATATTTTTCTAAGCATGATGCAAGATAGGTCAGGGGAGCCAGTGAACAATTTGATGGTGCCTGTTAGGGTTTTCACCATGTATTGCTCACTCATTCTCTCGCCTACCTTCAAGCCTGGCAGCTTCGAGTAATTGAGCCAAGTGGGTTGGATTCTCTGCAACAACTCTTGGGCTTTCCATGTCCTCATCCTTGGTAGAGGGAAAAAACTGAGGTTGTCTCTGATTCTTTTAGGCGCCTCTACCACATGTATTAAATATTGCGGATATTTGGTGAGCCTTGCCTTTCTCCACCTGGGTTGAGAATCCACTATCAGCTTAACTCCTTAATATTTGGAGATATCTGCTTTGTATAATGGCACTATTGTCTCCTCTTTTATTCGTTTGTTGATCGTAGCAGCTTCATACTTTAGAAGAGGATAGGGGAGAGAAGACTGTAGCCATTCACGCCGAATGATACTGGCATCTATCTTCTGAATGGTCATAGATTTAAACACTCTCTGTTCCCACTCCAATGCTTCTTTGGCTGTGTCTCTTACTGCCGCTTCTATGGCCTTCTACAACTTTTCTTCTTCTTCTTGTGTTAGATCCTGGGGTTCTTCTGAGGGTCCCACTAGGATGTCCTCTTGCATCGTGGTGTCCACTGGATCTGACACATTTTCTATGTCAATACCCTCCATTGTTGCTGGCCTGGTGCTAAACTGTTGCTCTTCAGTTTTCGTTGGCCTTTCAGATCTTTGATCTGCTTCTCAAATGTCTTCTTTGCCTCTTCCGCTTGATCTCCCATGTTTACTAGGAGGTTGTTCAGATATGCATTGAATTTTTTAGCTTCCTCTAGCTTTCTCTTGATGTCTTTGTTTTCTGTTTGCCATCTCTGAAATTCCTCGTCCATCTTTCTTTTCACAGCTTCTAGCTCATTTTTCATGGTCTGGTTCTCTTCATCCTAGCAGTTTTTCATTACAAGAGATCCCTCAGCCAGCATCAGCCTTTGCCTCTTCTCTAGTGTTAACTCCTTTTGGAGTTCCTTCATTTGTTCTTCATATAAATCATTTTCTGAAGCTGTGCCAATCAAGCTAGTAGCTCTGACTCTAGCCGGAGATTCCCTTAGCCTTTGGATGGTCTGATCTTTTACTTTAATCTGATCTTTCAGCTCGATCACTTCATTCTGGCTTGCCTCATGTTCTATCTCGGCCTTTTCCTTGGCATTCCTCAAGGTTTCAACCTCTTTGGACTCTTCAGCAAGTTGTAGTGTCAGGTTGTCTCTCTCTTTTTCCGCATCTGTCAGTGAATTGCTGATTTTCTTGTATTTCTCTTCGGCTCTTTGAAGCTTGTGTTCGGCTGCCTAATTTTGTCATTCCATTTCCTGGCATCTTTGTAATGCTGCGTTCAGATCGGCTTGCAGCTTTGTTTGTTTCTCTATGTTTTCTTGGCCCTGTTTTTGTAGAGAGTCCACTTCAGCTTTGATAGGAACTTCATTTGTTTTGATATTATCAATCTCACTCTAAGTGGCCATTGATCTTGATTTGAGCCCGATACCACATCCCAATCATTGGTCGGTGGCTATAGGTCCACTGCATCGGTGGCCATCTCTTTCAACTCTACTAACAGAAGGCTCTGCAGAGATTCCTTGGGTTTTGTGCTTGGCAACTCAAAAGCTACCATAGCTACCTCTTCTCGAGAGTACCCCACAGCTAGTAGATCAAGAAATATTCTAAAATTTCTTTCTTCTAGATCTAGCTACTCATCTTTGGGCTCAGCTTCTGCCTTCTACTCTTCCTCTTTGTTCTTCTCTTGCTTGGACTCTTTTTGTTCATCAGTTCTGTTCAGCTCCTCCTTTTGTTGGGTTTGTGGAGGGCTAAGAGGAGGTGGTGATGGGGGTGGACTGGATTCCCAACTTGACGATGGAGTTGGTTGCTCTTTCTTGAAATCCCGATCCGCCTTGGTCTTTATCTCTCTTTCTTGGCCTTCCTGCTCTTCTAGCAGCTACCATCTTACTTCGTCCACTTCTTCTTCTGTTAATGGTATATTCGGGATATTCTCCATCGTAGCATCTAAGATCTCAAAGTTTTTGATATAATCTTCGAACCGATCCCGGTGAAACCTTCGAGATGATCACGACATGGCTTCCACGACTCACTTAGATCTCCTTTTAGTGCTCTCTCGGCTCTGAAACTTTCCATCACTCTTTCTAGCCGTGCCACTTTCTGTGACTTGGTTTCCTTGATTGGCACTTGTAGACTTTCTTTCTTTTCCTTCTTTGACTCTCTCGGCTCTTTTAGCACGGTTTCTAACCGGTGCTTCATCCTTGTGGCTACCGTGGGTGCCTTGGGAGGTTCTTCTTCCTTGTCTTCTTTCAGCTTTAGCCAATCATTTTGTGAGGGAGGTAGAGGCCAGTTTCCTTTGGCATGCAATTCTCCATAGACAAATTTTGTTATCATCTCACCAGGTACAATATAGGTGGGATTTCTGTTCCCCATCTTCACTAGATTGTCGTGGATGTAAGCAGCATAATTTATCTCTTTTGGTTTGCCCTTCTGTATTGCCCAGGTGAAAGTGGTTGCAATGGCTCCAGGTGGCATCCTGTATTTTTGTGGCTGCTTTGTACACATGTGGATGTATTGATTGTAGAGTTGGCTCATGATAGCCACCTCCGGGTTTGCAATATCTTCAAATGTGTAGTTATTCTTCTTTTTAGAGTAGACCTTGACTTCATCTCGCCACTTTGTCACACTATCTCCTTTGTTTGAGATGTCAAGTGCGGCTGCCACCACCTTCTCTGTGATGACAATCATGGTATCCGGTTTGCCTTGCAGATCTGTGACTCGGGCCACTCCATCTTCTTTGATTGTGGTTACAGATTCCCATACTCTTTTAATATCAATCCCCGCTGGCGAAGCTTCAAAGTAGTTGTGGAGATCTAACTTCTCCAAGTAATCCCCCATCTTGCTCTTGACAAATTCATTGAGCTCTCGAGGTATCATTGGTAGCTCCACTGCATTTCCCTCAGGATCTTTGAATACTCCTTGGTAGATTCTCATATCATTGGACTCTAGCAGATCATCTTGAATCCATTTTCTTGTGGGCTTCAGAGTTCCTTATGGGATCACAAAATGCTCCACTTCTTCTAAGTAGTCTTTTATAGTCATCCTCTTCTTCTTTGCAGGTGATTTTGCGGCTGCCATGGATCCTGTTGCACTTAGTAGTCCAAAGTTAGTGGTTTTACATATTAGCTGATAAACTGAGTTCTAACTACCCAAATGACTTGAAAATTGAAAATAAAGCTCAAAAGGAACTAGGGAAACTCTGAATGTGCTCACACTATCTTTCTGGCTAAAAAATTATCATGTAGACATCCTACGCGTAGGATGTCTATCTTGTCTATTTTTTGTGAAACTTGGCAAGCTTGGGGCCCTTGACCTGTGCAACATGGCTATGTGATTGGAATTGGGTTTGGGCATCAAAAAGTGCAATTTTGGTCAGATTCAGGCTTTTGGCTCACAAACTATGTAGGATGTCCTCAACAAGTGGCAAATGATATTCAATTGAGTTGAAAGTTGATATACAGGCTTCTTACACCATGTAAATGGCTCCCATGAAGTCAGATCTTTGGTTCTGGGGGTAGCCCTTAGCATGTGGAACATGGACCGGCTCTTAGATTTTTATTTGGATAAGCATTGGTGTTGTTAAGAGCATGTGTAGTGTTTTTAGGCTCAAAAAGTGTATCTTGGAGGTGTTGGGGGCCAAAGGTGATGTGATTGGCTTGAAACTTGATACATGGGCTTGTGAAGGTGTTATAAAGAGATCTAGAACTCAAAAATACCAGCTAGGGGTCAAATAGGTCATTTAGACATCCTACGCGTAGGATGTCTATTTCATCAGTTTTCACATCTGACCCCACAGTTAGCTTGGCAATGTGCTCATGAGTATATTATGCAAGTTTCATGTGATTTGTACTAGTTTTGGTAGGTCTGTGACCCATTATTGCCTCTATGCTTTGACTTTTCGTTTTATGATGCATATGAGGTCAACTTTTGTCCAAATGTGATGAAACTTGGTGGCTCGCATGTACAGGCTATGTTAGAAACTGTGTGTGAGATGAGATGTTGAGTTTGGTTCCCAGATATGGCCTTGAGACATCCTACGCATACGATGACTCCTGATGAAATTTATATGAGAAGTGCTACTGGTGCTTGCCCTAAGCCCCCCTGAGTCCTTTTTCAGCCCTATTTCAACAAAAAAGTCAAATAGATAGAAAGAAACTCCCTATTTGGCTTTCAGATCCTCTGAGCTGTTTTTTGACTCTTGGAGTTCTTTTCGGCGATGAAATTTTTTGATGTTAGTCTTCATAGCTTCACGGTTCCTTGGGGATCCTTGCCATATGGTTTTTGTTGACTTTGGCTTCAATGAGCTCCGTTTGGAAATTTGTTGCTCTGGAAGCGTCCGTGGTTGCGTTTACATGTCGTTGATGACTTGTGGTGGTCTACCACCATAGGACTTGGTTGTTGATGGTCTAGGAAAGCTGCTCGTGAAGTTTGGTGGCAAATGGCCATGCGGTTTGGCCGTGAGAGCTAGTTGATGCTTTCCATGTCTGATGCCGTTTCTGAAGCTTAGTGCTACTTCGGGTCGCCTTATGGCCATGTGGGCTATGTAGACTTGAAGAGCATGTCGAGATGCTCCTACCTATGAGTTTTGGTAGCATTTGGGCGCCTTTCCACCGATTTACCATTTGGTGGCCTCTTGCAGGGCTCTAGAAGTTAGGTTTTTTTCCAATGGTTTTCTACCACCTTTGTGCATTCAAAAGTGGTCTCCTATGCTAGGGTAAGCTTTCGATGAAGCCTCATTGCTTTTGGGTTAGCCGTTAGGTGGCCACTTCTACCTGTAGGTCTCTACTGCTCGCTTTCCGTGTGAACCCTACGCTAGTTCTCGCGACCAAACATCAAACATACGCGAAAAGCTCAAGGTGGTGAGCCTACCTCTCATGGCTGAAGCCTTTCGGGTGGTCGTGTGCATCATAGAAGCCACTGGAAGTCCGGTTCGCTCTAGGTGGCAAGAGCTCTCTCTCGAGAAGGCAATAGTAGAAATGAGCTTTAAATGAAGTGAAACAATCTTATAATGGGGGTCCTCAAACCACTTTCCATGAAATTTGACATGTGCTCCCAACTTCTTGCGAGATGTGGTTCAGTCTCTAAAAATTCTTGATTTGGACTCCATTTGCCCAGTTTCTGAGAAATTTGACGTTTCAGTCAAAATCTGGCCAAAACACGCTTTTGGCTCCATTCACATAATTGCATCTCCATTGTACCATAGGTTGTCCTATAGTCACTGATTATCCCCATATTTTTTGTTTTTTATTACGATCGTATTTCATCTACTTTTTGTATTTTTGAAGTTTTTTTGCGGATAATTAGGAAAATTAAAAAGAAAATAGTAAAGTAAATCCAAAAAATCTCCAAAAATCATAATTAGTCAAAAACATCACCGCAAAACACTGTATACACTCACATGCAATTTTTATCGCCGAATTTTACCGTTTTACCAATATTTTGCCCAAAAAATGGCTATTTTTATCTATATACCCACACCTAGGGGATTAATTTGGCGTTTGGCCCCATATACTTGTAGATTCATGTTGTATAAGGGCATATGTACTTGGGTTTGTCCAGAAAATTTCGCAATCAAACGACAACCCTCTAAAATAGTCAAAAAACATGCCCTTTTGTTGCTCTTTTTACCATTGGGTCCGCATTTGAGAATACCTCCCCCCCTCCTAGCCGGAGTCCTCCTACACGACAAGGTATCTCCTTGGTGTATGTGCCGTGCATGGGTTAGAAATTGTGCTAATGCTTGGCCGTGTAATATGGCCCTATATGATGCATACTCGATCAATGCTGTGCAAGAGGAGGTAATAAGCAAAAAGCTCATTGGCATTCGACATCGAGGTTTCCAGTTTGTTGTTGATTTGGTTGGCGGATTTTCTTTGCAAGTAACATTTGTAACTCTACCGCTCTTTGTTTGATCGTCTTTCTTGCAAAAGTCGCTTGGTTTGCTGCTACTGTCGATATAGCCATGGTTGTCTCCTTGGAGAGAGTTGTCATGGCGGAAGTGGCCATAGTCTTTGTCTCTTTTACTTTCCATTTGTAGATTTGTTTTGGAGGTTTATGGCCACTTCCGCGGTTGTCATTATTGTGCTGCTGATCTGCATCCAGCTAGATCGGTTTGCCGGTTTCATATGTAGTGTGTGTCTGCATGCCGATGTTTCTTGTACTGAAGGGAGTTCCTGTCACTTTGGTTTTGGGATCCAAATGCGAGTCACATTTAAGTTGTTACTGAGAATTATCTTTGGGATCCATATCTTTTTAATTCCCTTGGTTTTTGGTTGAATTGTGTGCGTCTGTTGACTTCTTCTGCTGTATTGTGGTTTGTCTGCCATGTCATCTCTAGCCTTCCGCACCCATACTTGTTTTTCGCGTATTGCTAACCTTGATCCTTTCATTGTGGTCTGTGTTGTTGTATGTTTGTAGTGAACATAGTTGACAATTCTTTGTTTGTTCGCCATGGGTATCATGTTGTTCTTTAATGGCACCCATCCTTTTGGTTTTTTATCCATTGATTGTGGTGCTGCCATTTGATTCTTCCGGGGTTGCTGAGAAAAGGCTACCACCTGTTGTTCTTGTGCATGTTGAATTTTGACTGCATCCGCATTCCAATCTATCTGCACATTATGCTCTTTTTTCCAAGGTTGTTTCAACAACATGGGGTGTTGTGTGCTTTCATCCTCAACCACATAAAACTTGTGTAGGTAAATTTATTGATGTATTTGTACATGCAATATAGTATAGCCCAATGTTTTCAGCGAATGTGAAGTACTACTTTCCAGCACTTGTGGAGTAGGATGTAGTTGATCTTTGGGCTTGAGCTATTTGTATAGTCTGTAAGAGATCAAATTTGCTTGAGCTCCAGAATAAAGCAATGCTGTTGATTCAACTTGACTGCAATTATTGGCTCCACTGTGTCTTCACCAAAATTCTTTAGTCGAATAGCATTTATTTGCAAAGCTCATCCACATTGTTGCTGTTGTCGTAGAAGACTTCTTTTTGCAATGCATTTTTTTGCTTTTGTTTGGGCCTCTTCTCGTACCCTCTGTTTCTCTTTCATCCGTTGTTTTTCTTGATGGATTTGTTGAAGCATATCCTGTGTTAGTGGCAAATGATATTTTTTGAATCAACACCCACTAATCCAATTGGTCATTTCTTATCTTGCTAATGTAGCAAGTTTGATAGCTCCACTTTGTGATAAGTCACTAATCACAAAGGGTCCTATCCCTCGCTTTTTAAGTTTCTTGGCATGTTGCTTCAAGGTATAGACAAGTACATAATCACCTGTTTTGAACTCTTTCGTGCACACATGCTTGTCAAAAAACTCTTTTTGTCTTCTCTTTTTAGCATAGATCAAAGCTACAACTCTCAATCGAAGTTCATCTAGCTTTTCAAGATCATCTATTCTTGAAGAGATCTCATGCCCTATCCATTCTAAGTGTTTCGCTACTCATAGAGTTGGAATTAAAAACTCTATGGGTAATATAGCGTTTAGACCAAACACCATGTTGTACGGTGTCGTTCCGATTGATGTTTTGTAAGCTACCCTGTATGCACATAGTGTTGAGTGTAGCTGTTGATCCCAGTCTGTCCTTGACTCTGATACAATTTTTGTCAGAACAGTGGATATTGTTTTATTTGCGGCCTCAACTTGTCCATTTGCTTGTAAATGATATGAAGCATATCTTTTATGTATGACCATGAATTCCTCTAGTAGATATTCAATGACTTCATTAAGAAAATGTATTCCTCGATCATTGACAATTTCTATTGGTAATCTGTATCATACAAAGACATTCTCATACAAAAATTGTGCAGTGGTTCTTGCATCTGCTTTTTGTGTTGCCTTGGCTTCCGCCCATTTTGTGAGATAGTCCATAGCCACAATGATATATTGGGTATGGGTGCGATATGCAGGGGGTGAAATAGGCCCCACAAAATCAATGCCCCATTTTTCAAATTCCCTTGCTCTCATCATTGGCCATAGTGGCATTTCATATCTCTTTATCGGCAGCTTGGTGCGCTGACATGCGTCACAATGCTTTACAAACTCCTCAATATCCATATGCAATGTAGGCCACCATATTCCTGCGGCGGTTAAGACAACTTTTTTCGTCTTATCGCCTAAAAAATGGCCTCCACTTATTCCTCCATGTGCGTGTTCTAGAATCAACAAGTATTCACTTTCACTTGCACAGATTCTAAGCTGATTGTCCTTTCCTCGCTTATAGAGTTGATTCCCAATTAAATTAAAGTCGAGAGCCTCCAGCTCTATAGCCCTTTTCTGCACTTTTGTTATGTTTTCAGGAAATGTCCTTGTTGTTAAGAAATCAATGATATATTGACTCCATGCAGGTGCGATGTTTACCTGAAACACTGTTGCGTGATCCATCGCTCGTTTGGCACTACATATAATACAATTGTTAACATAAGCATGTGTGTCAGCATACATAGTTGGCCAATAAACTCCTAATTGTTTGAGTCTTTGGTGTGTTTTCATTGTTGAACAATGAAATGCACAATCCTAGACGTGTGCTTCTTCAAGATAGCACTTGTATTCCTCTGGATTTATACATAATCATAGAATTTGTTCCAGCCTAGATCATACAGTCGTCCTGCAATAAACTGGAAGTTTTTTGTTTGTCGAATTGTTTGTTGTTTGGATCTGTCTTCCTTGTTATCAAATATACCTCCAAAGGAAAGAATGATAACAATTTCCTGAGACCATTCGGGTATCATTTCAATATTGAAAAGATAAGCATCGGGTATGTCATCATCTACTCCTTTAGGAGCTTCCCCGTTTTGCAGCCTTGAAAGATGATCCACCCGTAGATGAGTTTTACCCTTTTTGACCACCACTGTGAAATCTAACTCTAGCAATATAATAAACCAGCGTACAATTCGTCCAGTATTGCATGGTTTATTTACTAGATACAAAAGAGCTTGATGATCTGTGAAGAACACAAATTTGTTTGCAAGCAAATAATGTCGAAATTTCTTTACAACATAAATCATCCCTAACCCCTCTCTTTCAGTGGTTATGTAGTTCTTCTCTGCACTATTTAATCGTCGGCTTGCATAACAAACTCGGAAATCCATTGTTCCGTCTCTAGGTTGAGCCAAAATACTCCCAATTGCATATACAGATGCATCAATGTGAAAATGGAATATCTTTTCCCAATCTGGTGCTTTAAGTACAAGTGCTGATACAAGGTTTTCCTTAAGCTTTTGGAATGAAGTTTCACACTCCTCAGTCCAGTCAAAACTGACTAATAAATGATATAGAGGTTGTGCAATCACTGCATACATATATATGAATCTTCGATAATATCCGCAGTGTCCCATGAAGGATTGCACTTGTTTGGCATTAGTAGGCCTGGGTAAGTCTACTATGACTCTGATTTTGTCTAGGTCAGTGGTTATGCCATTTCTTGCGACAGTATGTCCTAAGATGCGACCTTGCCTAACCATAAAAATGCACTTTTCCGGGTTAAGACAGATTCGATATGTTCAACATTTCTCAAATACCTTTTGTAAATGGTCAATATGTTCATCTCGTAGAAGAGAGTGTACACAAAGATCATCCATATATATTTCTAAGAATATTCTCAGGTATTCTTTGAATGCATGAGTCATTAACCTTTGGAAGGTAGCTGGGGCATTGGTCAAACCAAAAGGCATAACTCTATACGCATATATTCCCCATTCTGTGGAAAACGCTGTTTTGTATTGATCCTCTATTGCAATTGCCAGTTGGTTATACCCTGAAAACCCATCTAGCAAGGAATAAGCCCATTTCCTAGTCCGTTTCTCAAGTACATGTTCTGTGATCGGCAAGGGATAATTGTCTCTTATTGTGGCTGCATTTACTTTTTTGAGGTTCACACACATACGCAGCTTTCCGTTCTTTTTGGGGACAACCACAATGGGTGACACCCAATCTGTATGTTTGATTTCATAGATGAATTCAACATCCATCAGCTTGTCAATCTCCTCTTTGATTCATTTAGCAAATGTGTCATTATATGTGTAAGGACGTTGTTTGTTAGGTTTGGCATCTGATTTCAAAGGAATTGTATGTTGGCATATTGATGGATCAACTCGTTCGAGGTCTTTGTAGGACCATGCAAACACATATTTATACTTCTTGAGAAGTTGTGTTAGCAGTTCTTCTTCTTTAGTCTCTAAACAGTTACAATATAGACCGGCTAAGGCTTTTCACCTAGTGCAGCAAGGTCTATCCGTTTTGCATTTTCCGGCCCATCGTAAGATTCCTGGTTTATTCTTTCCCTGACTGGTAGTGTCATTATGATTTTTCTGTCCTGGATGGTGAATTTTTGATAGTGGGATGGTACATTCATGTTTCCTTTTTTTGACTCCTCCTTACCATCACTTTCTCCCTTAGTAGTCCATTCCTCTCGTAATGACCGTTTTAGTTCTTGATATTTCTTTTTATGCTCCATTTTGGTCCACTCTGGTTCTTTTGTTTTTTCATGTTTTGATTGTTGAAATTTTTTTGATTTTGTTTTTGTTTTAGTCTTCCGTGCTTGTTTTATTTCCTCTTGCGCTCCTTCCCTTCTCTTGTTTTATTTCCACTTGCGTTCCTTCCCTTCAAACTTTTGAGAATCTTCCTGATATTTGGTCTTTTACACAATTCTCTGCTTTGACAAGCATTAGTTGTGAGTTTTATCTTTTATCCTGGGCATCAAGTTCTCTCATTTTTTTTTCTGCTCGTTTTTATCTATATCGTTCTTGGCATCTGGGGTGTTGATTGGCAAAATCATAAAACTTGATATTCTCTGTTGTCTCCCCATGCTCGCTTGAGCTGTCTGAAAACTCATTATCTGCATCGTTATTTACCTCCAGATGCTCATAGGAGTTATAAAACTCTTTTTGTTCTAGTGGTTCTACAATCTCATCTCCTGCTGGTATAAGGCTTACCATGTAATAGGGTAGCACATCATAACCGTCCTTGTCGTAAAATCTTGTTGTTGGGCTATCTGTAATAGTACAGACATCCAATGTTGCTAGTGTGTGTTTCCATTCTAGAGGCTCTAAGGCATCTTCGAGAAAAGGTTCTGGAATATAATCTTTGTCCTCAATAGCTCTTTCTAATACACATTCCTCTCTTTTTAAGATTCCACAATGTGAAGCTCCACACATCCATTGCTCTTTTTTTTGCCCTAACCATGCTGGGAGTTCGGACCCTGCCAATGTAGCTGAATCAAACTCTTCCAATGGTGTCTGGTTCACATCTTTGTAACTATGGTCTTTTAGGTGTATTTTGGTTCTCGCCATGTCTGAGGTATATGTGGTCGTAACCCCAATCCTGAACCATTTTTAATTGTCTCATGAATGGTCTTCCCAAGATAATTTCGTAATTGTTCTTTTTGTCGAAATCGACTATTGCAAATGAATGCTCATACTCGATTCCGCACAAGGTGACAATTACTTTTTCTAAAATTCCTAGAGGCTTTTTCATGAACCCATCTGCCAATTGCAATTTCATTCTCGTAGCTCTCAAAGCCGGCTTTCCCCATTTTTTCCAAATTTCCTTGGTGGCGATAGCGACTCCTGCTCCACTATCAAGAATAGCTTTGGAAACTACTCCTTGGAATTCTACTGGTAGTGTGGTATTTCCATCTTCTCCCTCGCAATACTCTCCAACCTTGTTTAAAGGTACTGGCCTAGTGTTTAGTTGAGGCTTGTCCAATTCTTGGATGCCTTCTTGAAGCTTTGAGGTGGGGTCTTTTACTCCAAATTTTTCTAAACATTTGCCTACGGTGGTCCACATGTTTGGCCGTAGCCTTAGGAGTTTGGCTAAAGTGATTGTGCATGCCACCGGGGTGGACAATAACTTAATCAACCCTTGTGAATACATCACTCTGTTGGAAGAAAGTCTTTGAGATTGGATTGCTCTCACCTCGAACTTGGCTTCATACTCCCCTAGGTAAGAAGGTAGAGTTTTTAGCGAGTCTGGTTGGCTATGCCCCGAACTAATTGATCCTTGGTCTCCCCCTTGTGAATGCATATCAAAGCTCAATTGTGATCTTGCCTCAAATTCTTCCATGGGAGGTAAGATCTCATTATGCTCTTTTCTCGTGCTATTCATTTGGTAACTCATCCTGTTAGCTTCGTTGGCATCACGGATTTGCTTCCACAAGTCATCTAGACCGTCCTAATCCTTACCCATTTCTACCAATGTTTTTGGCGGAAAACCATCAATTGTCCCATTTGTTGTATTTGGCACTATGATAGGTTCTCTCCTAGACTCAGAGGCAGCCATGAGTCTCTCCTTTGTGCCTACTTGTTTTTCTAAGTTGGTTTGATAGCTGGTACTTTGTGCCAACTTGCAGGTTTACCAAGCAGGTTTTCTATCAAGGATTGGGTTGTTTCAATCATCTTTCGACACATTTCCAACCTCTGTTTTTCTATTTCTGCATATGGATAAGTCATCCATCTTTGCTCTTGGGTTTGGTTGTTTTTGAGTCTGGCTTTGTATGCTGTTAAAAGTGCGTCTAACTGCTCATTTACCTTTTCTGCCAACACTGATCCTCCTGATCCTGCACTTTTGGGTTCTGCTATTTCCTAAGGTGCTATGGTTTCCGCAGTGTGTGAGCTTAGACTAGTTAGATCCTCTAACCGCTCTAATCTATCCTTTGTATGTTTTAACTCCTCGGATAGAGCCGTTTGCTCTCGTTCTCTCCTGGATTTCATACGCGCCTTTTTAGCTTTCGAAGTGCTTCTCTCATTTTTCATTTTTGAACTTAGGGCATTGGTTTTTGGCTCTTCAATTATGGGTTCATTCGTCATTCTTTGAGCTTGGGCTTGTGTCACTGCCTGAATAGGTATTACTGTCTTGTTTTTTGACCCTCCACTGAAAGGCACTACTTCCAGCATGTTCAAGGTAGTTTTTGCTGCTTTGCTAGGGTTCTTAGGGCAATCAGGAACCAAATGAGTAACTCCACACTCGGTGCAATATTCATTGACTTTAATGATTTCATCATGTGGACAGTCTCTTAGCCAATGGTCTCCACAGCACTTGTAGTAGGGTCCCTTAGGCTGTTGAGGTGCTCCTTGAGCTCCTCTTTGTTGGCATGCATATCTCTGCCCACCCATGCCTCCGTTGGCTATGAACAACAATGTTCGTTCATCCAAGTTATATCTTCCTTCTCTTGCTGCATGTGTAGCTGTTGGTGGTCCTGCACTTCCCATCATGCTCCATGGTTCTGGCATTGGGGATTCTTCCGGTGGATAATAGATATGATTTGAAGCATATCCATTGAGATCTTCGTAATATGCATGCATAGGTACCAAAGACTTCTCTTCTGGTTTGCTTACTGTTGGTGTGTATCTTATGTGGACTGGTCGTAATCCTGGTAGGGGTGGTTGTTGCCCCAACACTGGTTGTGGTTTTTCTACACCTACATGTCCTCGTAGTGACAGCCGTTTTTTGGCTCTCCGTAATTTCCATAGTAAGTTAACCCACCCTATCAAATCACTTAAACACTATGGCTATCCCTACCATTTCACTGTACATAGGCCTGTGTGAGTTAGGGGACTTCCCCTATATTTTCTTCAAAACCCTCAATTAGCTAGTCACTGGGCTAGTTGAGCCAAAAAATAAAAATAAAAATAAAAAATAAAAAAATTATAAGTATATTATGGCCCATTTGTGTGTAAATATTTCATTGTATATAGGGCCTAAATAAAAGGATTTTTCATAATTATTTTGGTATTTATTTAAATATTTCTAACTATGGTGTGTTATTTATGCTATGTACATTGACTCACCATTACCATATTTTTTTACCATTTTGCATACTCTTTATTAATAATCTCATGCAAGCTTCTCTTATTTTTGGTGTAACTCCATCCCAACAAAAATCCAAAAAAACTAGTGTTATTTATGTGTATATTTTTTCACTATTGTGATTTTTCCTTCCTACATCTATTCTCTTTTACTCTCATAAATTAGAACACCAAAAATATTCATCTTTTTATGGTAGACTTATAATAAGAGAGATTTATTTTGACCCCTTTATATTTTTTCCACCTATATTATTTATATTTGACATGTACATATTTTTTTAGACCCCTCAATATTTGATTTTCTTAGTTGTACTATTCACTTATATCATGATCTCAACAATATCTTCAATTATAGACCTACCAAATAAGGTCAAGGGTATGTGGAATGCATGCATGCACCATGGGGAGCTCACTCTTGGAGGTATGCAAAAGAATCATCCAAAGAAAGACCTCACAAGGACCTTGTGCAGTGGAAAAAACAGTCGGTTTTGCTGAATTTTGAAAGATCACATGCTCCCCAAATTTGAAAAGGTGATATACACAAAAGTTGTAGCTCGTGAGCTGAACTTTGACCTCAAAGTTTTTCATATTTTTGTGAGCTACGAGTTGTGAGCTATGATTTTATTGGTGGACCCCAGTTTTCCCATGCTATGCAGCCACACTCCCTCTTCCACTTTATCATTTTCCTCTTTCACACACACTCCTCCCTCTCCTTCCCACTCCCAAAATTGCAACTCCCATGTCCTAATTCACCCTCTTCACCATTGCCACATCTCTCACACCTCCATATCCTTCATCCTCCATTTCTACACCCTATGTGTCCCCCTTTCTCTCTACATATATGTCCATATTACCATACTCTCTTCAGCTTTGTAAAGAATTTCAAAAAATCAGCAAAAATCCAAGAATAACCTCTGCAAATGAAGGCTTTTATCATGAATTTTCCAAGGTTTGAAGATAACATAGCTTCATCGATAGGCGCTTCTTCGCCATGCTGACTCCTTCTTCTTCCGGTGCTGTAAAGAGGTGAATGTCAACTTCTCCAAAGCTTCAACCTCTCTTTACAAGCTCATCCCTTCTCTAAATTTTCTCATCATATATCTCACCATTTGGTGAATGATTTTGTAAATATTTTTTAGTGATAATTACTAACTACTAACCACTAACCTTATTGTAAAATGCACCCTCTACTAGAGTAAGCACTCCCAAATTATTCACTCAATCCTCTCTCCTTTCATCCTCAATAATTCTCTTCCCTTGAGCCCACATCCATGTGACTCAAAGGACAAGAGAGACCCACCCTCATTAAAAAAAATTCATAATCTTTTATTCCTTCAAATAAACTTGATTAGGCCTAATCCTAATCGGGGCTTCTAAAACCTATAAATAGAGCCCTTCTCTCCCTTGTAAATCATCACATGATCACACTACACCACACCATTCTCAACACATAACACACCACTCTTCAAGCCTAGTTGTGTAGACTGTGTGCATTGTGAGTGCTCTATTCCATCACTACACATAGGTGCATGGAGAAGCTTGAAGTTAGTTATGCCATCTAGAGGAGTGGAGTGATACTATACTGTGCAATCACACTTGTAGCCTACTCTTATCCATAAACAAGATTCATAGTTTTGGGTGCAATTGTATGCTGCAACTACGACTCTTCTCTCCAAATTGACTTGATAAGTTGGCTCATCACGTGGTTGAAGGTATATTGGCCTTGACGTTTGTTGTGCCATTTCATGCTTGGTGGTTTGAGGGCTTGTTGAATTGTTTGCCTAAAAGGTAAATTGTAAGAGGGTGCTCGGTGAGAGGTCTCCCGTGACCCTAAGACAATTTGTGTATTGGAAACAAGGTCAAGTTTTGTGTTGTCTCTCTATTTCTCATCAAGCTTTGTGTGCATCTAGTCTTTAAGGCTAAGACTGAGTTGCTCAAGTTGATTTGTGCTCTTTACCTGTCTCTGGCGTGGTGAATGTTTGTGTTTGGTGTGTGTGGCTATCTTGCATTTCCCTCTCTTTGTACGTTTGAGTACAAGGAGATATCATGTGCGTCCTAGTTCGCATCTACAACTAGGTGGTGCCCCTTTTCTTGTTTGGTTTCGTGTTGTGGGTTGTTGTTGTCTCTGATTGTGCTTGCCCCAGCCCCAATTGAGCAGCACGGGAGCCTCAAAGGGTGTTTAGAGGCCGCTCTTCTTGTTGCCCGCCCGGGACCGCCTCAAATTGGAGCCCCCACGGAGGATCCAACTTGTGTATGTTTTTGTGTAGGTTCAACCTTTAGCATAGTCAAGTAGGTTGCATGAATCACGAGAATCTATATGATCCTTCCATTCCGATTGCAAGGCAAAAGGTACACATAATTGTTAGTACTAAGTTGCAATTTCAACGTGTAATTCGTAGAATTTTAGGTCCCCTTAGGTTGGCAGAGATAAACGCATCAGTAAATCCCTTTATTTTGCCTTTCATTAGGTACGACCTCAGTTTGGATGTCTATATTTTTGTTTTGTTTTAAGAATTAGGTCATGCATAGACAATGGATAATGGCCCAAGAATAGAGGTTTTCTCCTTTCATTTCACTCCACACATTAGAATAAACATTGCAATTAGTAGAAAAATCCATTTTCAACAACGTATGGTGTTCATGTTTGGTGCCCAAAGAGTAGGAGAAATTCTCACGTCACCAAACCTTGTCATCCTACCTCTTATTGATTATCATAGGTCATTTGATGTCAATATTTTTATTTTGTTGTAGAATAGATTGCAATTTAGAAAATTTAAATAAAGAAAAAACAAAAACGCGTCACTTTGAAATCAATCCAATGGAGAGCCAACGCCAAATGTCTGGATATCCTCTTTTCTTTGGAGAGCCTGGAGAGGATGCACAATTATTTTTAGCAAATTTCAAGATGTCTTGTCGTATCAAGAGGATAGTAACTGATCAAGAACGTGTAGAGATGTTTGAAGTGGTCCTTAGGAAAGATGCTAGCACTTGGTTTGACTCGTTGCCTGAGGAAGTTAAAGGGAATTACACGGAAGTTGTGAATCATTTCAAGAGATACTTCTTTGATCCCCAAAACACTCAAAATCTATGGCATGATATTGTTTCTCATAAGCAAAAAGATTTAGATGACTACTACTTGTACAAGCAAGAGTTTCTACGTCTTTGGGCTCTATGGATACAAAATGTTGCTAACCTTGGTGATGGTGCAGAGTTCCTAAAGAAGGAGAGGTTCATAGCCGGACTCTTTCCTCACCTTAAGATAAAAGTTGAGGCGGGTGCACCTGCTACCTTTGATGCAACTGAAACTAGGGCTGCTGAGAAATATAGAAAACTCAAGTGCTTAAGGGGGGAGGTTCCAATAGAAGGTCTTAGACCCAAAGGTAAGTCACAAGCATCAACATCTAGGGAGCTTCATGAGGTAACAACGGAAGTGATTGAGAAGTTAAATGAATCTTTAAGCAGCTTGTCAATTCACCTTGCACAAGTTGTAGGTCCAAAGGGACAAGCAAAGAAGTCTTAAGAGCGAGATTCATGACCTAGGAGAGTCTTACAATGTTGGAATTGCGGAGAGTTTGGACATGGGATGTATAATTGTCCTTGGCCCCGTGGGGAGCCAGGGAGACCTAACTTGAATTACCCAGTGATGAATGCAGGTGAAGGAACTGGTCAACAACCAAGGCTTCTACAAAGGCCAAATGGAGCAAGACCACCTCCACAAGCATTGAAAGGAGTTCCACCTTTACCAAACCCAAATGTGCATGTGGTAGAGGTGCAGACAAACTCAAATGAGGTTGACATGGAAGAAAATGACATTAAGCGTGGCCGAGAAAAAGGTAAAGAGAAAGAAGGCGTCACATCACAGAGTGACCATGGATGAGGCAAGAAGGCAAAGGAGACCAAGGAAGCTAAGAAGACTCGACGTCGTATCAATCTCCAAGACTTCCCTCTTGGACATGGTATGGCTCCATACAACTTGTTGGAAGACATGAGAGGTAAGGGTCCTGATATCACATGGCCTCAATTTCTTGCATTATGCCCACAAGTTAGGAGGGATTTAACAAAGGCAGTTAGCACTAGGAGAAAGGTAAAAGAGAGTGTGCCTGTTGTAAAAATTTCACATGCTGAAATGAATGAGGATATTACACCTATGCTAGATTGTTACATCAAAGGAAGATTGGTTAGGAAAGGTCTAGTGGATGGGGGTGCACAAATTTGCATCATGACAAAGGGACTCATGCAAAAACTAGGCATGCACATCCATGAGACACCTGAAATTAAAGTCAAGATGGCAAACAATAACAAACCTAGGTGTGTAGGCATTTGTAAAATTGTTTTTGTAGAGGCCTTTGGCATTAAGAAGGCGGTGGATTTTTATGTTATGTTTACCAAAGGAAATGGTTACCCATTTATCCTAGGGAGACCGTGGCTAATGAAAATGCGAGCTTTGCAGGATTGGGAGAGTGGAAAGCTAATTTTCAGGAATGACAATCATAAGAAGGTTGTCTTTGACATGAAGGAGAAACGCCAAGAGGAGCTCCATGAAGAATCATCTCAAAGTGAGACGGAGGAAGGCTGGACCGATAGCACTTCAGAAGGAGAAAGTAGAGGCATCATTACTGAAGAGGAGACTTCCATTGAAGTCATGGGGATAAGGTTTAAGCCAAACAACCAAGAGACCCCTTGCCCAGGTTTGGAAGAGGTAGGTTCGCAAGAGAACCAAAAAGTGGAAGATGAAAGAATGCTAGAAGGTATGTTATCTACAACACTTACAAAGGATGAAAGAGAGGATCTCAAAGGTGTGTTAAGGAAATTTCCTAGGCTTTTTGCTAAAGACTACACCGATGTGCGTGGAGTAGATACTGTTCAACACAAAATTGAGTTGAAGCCAGAGGCCACACCTAAGGCTCAGAAGCTACGAAGGCTAGGAGTCATCAAGGAGCAGGCTTTACTCAAGGAGGTAAGAAAGCTTCTAGCAGCAAGTTTCATTTATCCAGTGGAGAATTCAGAGTGGGTGTCTCCCGTTCTTGTCACTCCTAAGAAGAACGACAAGTGGAGGGTCTGTGTGGATTACCGTCCACTCAATGAGGCAACAAAAAGAGATCACTTTCCCCTCCCATTTCAGGATGAGATACTAAATGAGGTAGCTGGTCATGAGAAGTACACTGTGTGTGATGGCTACTCGGGTTACTTTCAAATAGGTATCGCATTGGAAGATCAGTTGAAAACAACCTTCATCACTCCTTGGGGTTGTTATGCTTTTAGAGTCATGCCATTTGGACTGACAAATGCTCCTGCAACTTTCCAATGCTTCATGAACATGGTGTTTCAAGCATTCTTTGGAAAGTCAATTAGGGTGTTCATTGATGATTTCTGCATTTATAGCTCAAAATCATTGCATCTACAAAGGGTAGAATAAGGTTTAAAGAAGCTCTACGACATGGGAGGTCAACTCAACCCGGACAAGTGCCACATAGGTGAGGAAGAAGTGATCTTGCTTGGTCACAAGGTTTCCTATAAAGGTATGGAGGTGGATCCAGCAAAGACAAAAGCTCTCATTGAGCTACCATCACCAAAGAGTCTTAAGGAGGTCATCTCATTCATTCAAAAGGTGAAGTATATGTCACGCTTCATTTACTTAGCCTCGGAGTTACTTCACCCTTTGCAAAAGTTGACACAACAAGTAGAATTTGTATGGTCTAATGATATGGAAGAGTATTTTTGTAATATTAAAGTCATCCTGTTAGAGCTACCAACACTCATGCCTCCTTGTTGGGAGTACACATTCTTTGTTAGCTCTAGTGTTGGGAAAAAAACAATTGGAGCAGTTTTTCTACAACAAGATCCCCATAGTACCCGGATGCGACCCATCTACTTTGCTAGTAGGGTCATGAATTCTTTGGAGAGAGGCTACACGGAGGTAGAACTCATGATGCTTTCTCTCATGTTTGCGGTGAGAAAGTTTAGATCCTACTTGCTACAAAAACCTTTTGTAATTTTCACTGCAGAAAATTTGTTTCCTTGGGTGTCACCTCAAATGAATCTTAGCACTAGGATCTCAAAGTGTATTATGGAATTGCAAGAGTTCCAATACTCTTTCAAGGTAGAAGATAGTGTGCATGCACAATTGGCAGGGATTCTTACTTATAGGGTACATGAGAAGGAGATTAAGGTTCCTGAAGTAAAGACCCTACCATTGCCACCACCTAAAAGTATTCCTAATGCTTTTACCTTGTTCTTTGATGGAGCTTTTCGACGAGTCACAGGAAAAGCAGGGGGAGGGCTAGTATTGCTCAACCCAAGTGGAGAGGTGTTCATGAAAGAGAAGGTCAATCTACCAGGTTCAACTAGCAACAATGAAGCAGAATACGACACACTACTTCATGGTTTAAAGATATGCATTGGCTAGGGTATACAACGTCTCATGGTAAAAGGGGATGCACTTCTCATTGTGAAGCAAATTTTAGACATTTGGGCATGCAAGAATGAAAGCTTAAGGACAAAAGTTCATGCTATTCGTAGATTGTTTAATCAATTTGAAGAAGTGCAACTATATCATATTCCTAGGAAACAGAATGAAGATGCCGATTTACTTGCACAATAAGCAGTTACATGTGTTGAGAAAGAAGTGCAGGTCATCATGGTGGCAGCAACTGTCAAGCAACCGAGATACCATGGATTGGAGTCATTGACTCCCATTATTAGCTACATTTTGGAGGGTGAGTTTCCACAAGACTTCACGAAGGCTCATAAGAGGAGACTCATGAAAAAGGCAAGTGCGTATCTCTTTGTAGAAGGATCCCTTTATCAAAGAGTGAAGGATCAAGTGTGCAGAAGAGTACCAACTATTGAGGAAATACCATCCATTCTAAAAGGTTTGCATGAGGAAGCGTGTGGTGGTCACTTTGCACAGGAACTCACTGCAAAAAGATTTTGCTTGCCGGATATGTTTGGCCAAGCTTGCACATTGATGTTCAAAATTGGTGTAAAAGCTGTCACAACTGTCAGATTAATGGAAACAAGCGTCTGTTACATGGTCCACGCCAGTTAGTCCTTGCAAATGGTCCATTTGAAAAATGGGGCATTGATGCTATGGGTCCATTGCCTAGGACTAAAAATGGAAAATCGTATATCTTGGTGGCCATAGACTACATGACGAGATGGGTAGAAGCACAAAGTGTGGCAAAGGTAAATGAGAGGACAATGAGAAAATTTGTCTACACTCACATTTGTTGTAGATTTGGTACACCTTTGGAGATTGTTTCTGATAATGGTCCAGGGTTTAGAAAGGGCTTGCTCACAGAGGTCTGTGAAGAACTTCACATTCTACATCGTCATAGTACACCCTACTATCCCCAATCCAATGGTCTGGTATAAAAAGCTAATGGTGTCATTGCAGGAATCATTTGAAAGATGGTGAAAAACAAGACAAAGTTGTGGGATGACTTCTTGGATGGTGCCTTGTGGGCATATCGAACCACATATAGGGAAGCCACAAAGTTTACACCATTTCACTTGGTCTATGGTCAAGGGGCTTTACAACCAATTGAGCTCAACATCCCAACAATACGACTTCATGGCAAAGTAGTGAGAGCGAGATTTTTGAAATGGGGCCTCTAAACCCAAACCAATGGGCCTACCCTCACAAAATGTTCGTAAAGAGGTACGCACACTACTTGGGGCACCACCTTCTTTTGGGAGTGGAGAAGGAAACCAATCAAAATAACACTTGCACTCACCCGCTCAAGAAACACACTTTGAAAACCCCCTTACTCTATATACACTTTGGACACTTGAACACCATCAACGATTATGCAACCCAATGCCGTGCATCAAATGAAATATGAAATTTGTGGAATAGCATTCACCTTCTCCCCATAAGAATACCCATAATACATCCAAACTCCTCCTCTCTCAAGCACTCAACAAAAATCATGCGCACAAGACTTGCCTCTCAAACACACAAGAGAATCACTTACATCAAACTAACACACTTTGCATAGAGAGCTCATCTGCATCTATGCAATGTCGTGACACAAATAAAAAATCACCATGAGAGGTAGCCACATGCATATTTAATGAAGCAAAAGAGAGTTGGAGTGAGAAATTTCTTTAGAACAATTGAATAAATGTGGAAAAACAAACCAATGGTAAATTGAGAATAGAACACTTACTTGATTTCTGGCACACCTTTTAAGGGGAGGACAGAAACTGGCTAACCATCATGAATTGCGACACTTGAAAGTTTTGAAGATGATTTAATGATCATTACATAACCATGAGAGAGATCATGATGTATTTACAAGTTATTGAGGTGCTACAAATGATTTATTGGGTTGATGGAGTAAGAGATTGTAGAATAGAAAGAGTGGAGGATAGAGTTGCACTTCCTCCCAAGAGGAGGGTTAGGAGGGAGGATGTGAAAGGGGGAGAGTTGGGGTTTTCTCTACTATTGATCAAGAAACAACATGAAGTTGAAAATATAGGTGTGTGTCTTTGAGTCTCTCCATGGGGGCTATTTATCGTTGTGTAGGAGTGGGATTATGCTACACTTAATTAGGGTGAGTGAATCACCCTATTTAAGTGTCCTTTGACCACTCATTGAATATTGGAAATAAAAGGGACTATTTATTCACCAAAAATATCATTTTAGACCGTGAAGGATCCATAGGGGTGCATAATGTAGGTGGGCCCAACCATGAGGCCCTACGGGTGGCTCCTGCGGGGTATCTCAACTTGTCTGTCTTGGCATTTAGAAAGAATCTTTAGGTTGGTCCCATCACATGCAAGTGACCTTGAACACTCATTGCTCTTCTAGAAGATGAGTAGGGGGAAAATAAGATCTCACCCTCTTGATTTACTTGATTTACAGTTCCCTTTTGCTGCGAATCTGACAGATTTACACTATTTTGACCATAACTTTTTACTTGTAGCTCGGAATGACATGCTTCAAAAGGAAAATTTGACCTTCTCAACATGTTTGATATGAATTTGGACTATTCTTCACGCCTATGCACCAGGGAATTCGGTTTGGAAGGTCCACACAAGGCTAGGGAACCTTTTGCTTCCAAGTCTTCTTGTATGGGCCGTTTGCTTGTATGCATCCAAGGGGAATCATGTTTTTTCAAAAGTCTATGATGCTTAAACAAATAGAGGAGGGCCCAATATTATTTTCTTGTGAAAAGAATATACAATTGGAGTCTTTTTGAAAGGAGAAAAACTATATGTATATTCTTAAGAGATATTGGGCCACCCATGTAGGAGGCATAGAAGACTTGTAGAGAGGGACCATAATCTTTGGTAAAGACAAATGGAGAGTTGATTTCCATGGTAATTTATCTATATGGGATGGAATATGGATATATTATTTTTCTACTACTAACTCACAAGAGGTAAGAAAGTTTGGGGGTAGATAGTTGGTTATTGTATGCTTACTTTTATTTACAAAGCAAAAAACAAAAGGGTGGTAATATAAGTATATGACTAAGGTGACATTTTTGGGAAGAGTACAATGTATGTGTCTCCACAAGGGTTAAACGAAGAGGGGGAATTTACTCTAGATAACTTAATAGCGTAGAAAAATATATACACATATGAGGAAGAGGACGTTGAGTAGGCTGACAAATGTTGCAAAAAGATGGTTACCATTTTATGCTACTCATATTAGCCCTCCCCCAAGCCTAGAGATATTCATATCTTTAGGAGGATAGTGTTGCTTCTTTTTCTTCTTTTTTTTGTCATTTTTCCTTTTTCACTTTTTTTTTTCAATAGGAGGAGTGTCATGCACTCTTTCACTCCATTAGACCTGCTTTTCATTACCTCAATCCCATAAATCGGAGATGGGAGGGTTGTCTTGGGTATGTTCAGATTCCAAGGCTGGTTCTTCTTTGCACATCAAAGCTTTAAAAATAGGTGGAGCATTTGCCAAGCCAAAGGGAGGCATGCCAATTTGGAGCTTAGACGATGTAGGTAGATGACTTCCTATCAACGGATTGATACGTTGAAAGTAGGGCTTTAATCTCCATCCATTGACTCTGGTCTTGTGGAGTTTTCTTGATAAATCTGCTAATCTATAACTGCCATTCCCAAAGTTTGTTTTTATCATGAAAGGTCCCTCCCATCTTTGCAAAAACTTTTTGTCAAGTCCAGTATCAAGTCGGTTATCATAGAGAAGAACCAACATACCTTCCTTCAATCCTTTCCCCTTGAGCTTCTTGTTGATTTTGTCCCTTTGGCTTGCTGCTTTGGTGATGTAGTGATCAATGGACTCTTCTATATCTAGCTCAAGTCATTGGAGATCTAAGATCCTTTCATGTAGAACCTCTTTTGGTTTTTTGCCCACTCTTGCAAGAACGCGCAAGCTTGAGAGCTCTACCTCAATGGGGAGAGGTGCCTCCTGTCCATAAACTAGATGAAAAGGGGTGAATTGGGTAGATACCTTGAAAGATGTCCTATACGCCCAAAGAGCAGCCGTCAAATGGCGATCCCAATCATTAGGCCGGTCCACAACCTGCTTAAAAATGATCTCACATATCATTCCATTCACTTTTTCCACCAAACCATTGCATTGAGGATAGTAGGGTGTGGAATGCAGGTGTTTCACTTTTAACCTCCTCAAGAGATCATTCAGAAGGTCAGCCCTAAAACTCGGGCATCGATCTGATAAGATTTCTAGGGGTGTTCCAAACCTACTACAAATATGATCAAAAATAAACTTTGATACCTCTTCAGCTGTGATTCAGGTTGTGCTTGTTGCTTCCAGCCATCGTGTCATGTAGTCAACACCCATGATGACGAAAACCTTCCCTGTAGAAGTACGAGGTAGGGGACCTATTGCATCCACACCCCACTTTTCAAAAGGGCCATAAGATATTATTGGGACTCGAGGCTCATATGTTAGTCGTCTATCCCCAGCAGTTTGGCATTGCTTACATGCCTTACACCAATATTGGACATCACGGTGTAAGCTCGGCCAAATAAACCCTGCTTGTAAAATCTTCCTACTTGTAATATCTTGAGAAAAGTGACCACCACAGACATCATCATGACATGAAATAAGAATTTTCTCTATCTCTTGCACACCTGGTACTCTCCTCAAGACCAAATCTTTCCCTTTGTGATATAGATCATCCCGGATCAAGTGGTAAGGTGTGGCCTTCTTAACTAGTCTAGGTCTTTGCACCTTGTCTAAGTGTTTGGGACACTCACCTACTTGTAGAAAGAAGATAATATCTTTTAGCTCCTCTTGACCTTGATATTTGGGTTCATACAGTTTCACACCTCCTACCGCCATTCGAAGCTTTTCATTTGCGAGTAAGTCTGCTTCCTTGTTATGAGTAAACTCTTGGAGGTATGCAAAAGAATCATCCAAAGAAAGACCTCACAAGGACCTTGTGCAGTAGAAAAAACAGACGGTTTTTCTGAATTTTTAAAGATCACATGCTCCCCGAATTTGAAAAGGTGATACAAACAAAAGTTGTAGTGTTACCATATACATGTGGTAGTGATGTGTGTGAACACACTAGGACCGCCGGGGCATTTTTTCCCTCTTTAGGAGATTTTTTCCCCCGTGCATTGTATATACGCCCATCACTCTAGGGCTATCTATCTTTCCATTGCACACTAAGTAACACACTCTCTATTGTGTGCCTTGAGCTTCCTTCGTCTTCTCCAAGCTGTGTGTGTTTCTCTGCAACCCTAATTCCAACAATTGGTATCAGAGCAGGTCACGTCCTCCCGGGCTTAGTCGCCAGCTGCTCCAGCACACGCCTGCTCACTTTCTCCGATTTCAGTGAGCTTTGGCAAGCGTTCGCAAGTCGACAAATATTTTGGGAAAGCTCAAAGAGCTTGGTCTGCTCAGAATTTTGATTTGGGCTCATTTCGGCCTCCGTTTCCACTACGGGCAGTACTGCACAGGTTATTTCGTCATTTTGTGCAGATTTTCTGTCAGTGCCGTTTTCTGCATAACAGGTGCCTTATAGTCTTCTACGGTTTGTGCTATATAGCACAAGTTGTTCCCGCTCCATTTCTCCTATTTTCGGGCAGTTTTCACATCAGGTGCAGCATTTACCATGGCTGACAACAACACAGATGTGTTCAAGATGTTTGCTGGTGAGGACAGGTTGGATGGGGACAACTACCCTATGTGGGCTTATATGATGCAACACGTTCTTGTGTCAAAAGGTGTCTGGAACATTGTGCAGGGCATTGATGTACGTCCTGGTTCTGAAGATGTAGGCGATATTGAGGATGTTGCAGGTCTTGCTGCAAGGATTGCAGCTGTTAGAGTTGTTTTGCCTATAGCAGAACAAGCTCGTTGGGATGTTAAGGATGCGCAGGCTCATGCATTGATTGCGTTGTCTGTGAAGCGCACCATTATTCCTCACATCCGTTCAGCAAAATCTGCAAAACAGGCTTGGGATATTCTAGCAGGTCTTTATGCAAGCCGCAATGAGGCTAAAATTGCTTTGCTGCGTAAAGAGCTAGAGTCGAAGATTATGCATGAGGAAGATGATATGGACACTTTCCTTGCTAGTGTCAAGGATATCAATGAGCAACTCATTTCTGCAGGTGAAGTCATTTCTGACAGTTCCCTTGTGCAGACTGTTCTTGATGCCTTACCAGATTCCTACCAGACTTTTGCTAGTACTTGGAGACTGATGACCCAAGGAAATCCTGAAGTTGTCAAGTTTCATGCATTATGCACATTGCTGTTGCAAGAGTCACTTTCTAGAAAAAACAGGACTAGGCAGCGTGCAGTTGAACAGGCTTTTATTGCTTCTCAAAGAAAGGGTGGTAACAGTAATGCAGCCACTTCTTATGGTTCTGCTGCGAGTGGCAAAAATTCTGTTCCTAATGCTTCTGCTGGCAGCACTTCGTCTGGCAATTCTGGTGATAAGGGCAAAAAGAAGATGCGTTGCCATTATTGTAAAGCCAATGATCACTTGATCAAGTCGTGTCCTAAGTTGAAGGCCAAAGAGGCTAAGAAGAAAGAGGGTGGTTCCACTGCAAATGCTGGTTCCACTACAAATGCAGCCATTGTTGAGTCTTCTGTGAAAGGAGATTGTGATGCTGATGTTGATGCAGAATGGGCTTTTAGCGCAGAGTGCACTTACAATCCTGCTGTCCATGATGCATGCTTGTCAGTTGCTGCAGATTCACATGTGTGGTATTTCGACAGTGGTGCTACAAAGCACATTACCTCACATCGTGAATTGTTTACCTCTCTCGAGTCTGTCCCTCATGGGAATTCAGTCACTTGTGCCAACAACGCCTCTTATCCAGTTCAGGGAGTTGGAAAGATTGTGCTCACTACTGCTAATGGCAGTTCCTTCACACTTGTTGATGCACTTTATGTACCTGGGATCAAGAAGAATCTATTGTCTGTATCCGCACTTGCTAGACTTGGACTTGTAGTCAAATTTGTGGATGACAGATGTACAGTTCATGATCTCAGTTTTGGTGATGAAATTGTTGCATCTGGGCTTTTGTGCCGTGGGCTGTATAAGCTCACTTTGTATGACAAGCGTGGACAAAATTTTGCAAATGCTGCTGCAGATTCAAGGGCTATTTCAGACGCAAAACTTTGGCATGCACGTTTTGGTCATCTGAATTTTGCCAGTTTACTGCATTTGCAGAAATCTGATATGGTTGCTTCTTTGCCGCCTCTTGAAGCACCTATCAAACATGTTTGTGAAGGCTGTATTCTGGGTAAAATGCAGCGTTCTAAGTTTCCAAAGGATGGTTCAGTTAGGGCCACATGCAGGTTGCAGCTTGTGCATAGTGATGTTTGTGGGCCCATGCAAACTCCGTCCTTGGGCAATTACCTGTACTTCGTGACTTTCATTGATGATTACTCCAGGCATGCATGGGTATTTCCGCTTAAAGCAAAGTCCGAAGTTTTTATGTGCTTCAAACAATTTTTGGCTATGGCTGAAAATGTCTCAAAATGTACTATGGGCACCCTCCGTTCCGATCGAGGGGGGGAGTATATGTCTCATGAATTTAATGCATTTCTGGCTAGTCGTGGGATAAAACACCAATGTACAGTGCCTTATACACCTCAGCAAAATGGTGTTGCTGAGAGGAAAAACAGGTCACTAACGGAAATGGCACGATGTATGGTCAAAAGTCAAGCTTTGCCGCATTCTTTTTGGCTTGAGGCCATCATGTGTGCCACTTATGTACTTAACAGGTGTCCTACGAAAGCTTTGCAGTCTATTACTCCATATGAAGCATGGCATGATAGAAAACCTTCTATTGAGCACATGCGTGTTTTTGGCTGTTTGGCATATGCTTTGGTGCCACAAGTGCAGCGCAGAAAATTGGATGATAAGGCTGTCAAATGTATTTTTGTTGGTTATAGTGCTGAAAGCAAAGGTTACAGGTTGTATCATCCGCAAACAAAACGTATTTTGGTTTCACGGGATGTAGTGTTTGTGGAAGATTCTGTTCAACCCTTGCTGTCATGTACTAGAGACAGTAATGTAAGCTCACAGGACATTTATGACACTTTGTTGCCTCTTTTCAGTGGTGGAAATATGAATGTAAGTTCCAATGAGGCAAATGTACAGCCTATGGGGGTTTCTGAAAATGTTTTAGAACAGCCTATTACTGATGCAGATGTACATGATGTACTTGATGAGGAAAGGGCTGAAAATGAGCAGGCTAGAGGTATGCCAAAATGGCTGGTGCACACTTTGCGTGACAGTAAATTGGATGCACCTTTATCTAGTCGTACTCGTTCAGGCTCTCGCCATGCATCTTATGCATCAGATTGTTATGCTTTGGCTATGTCTAGTTTACATGATGTTGAGGAGCCTCTGTCTTTTGATGAAGCACAGAATTCAAAAAATTGGATTGCTGCCATGAAATCAGAATATGATGCACTTATAGAGAATGACACATGGACTTTATGTGATTTGCCTCCTGGCAAAAAGGCCATTGGTACGAAGTGGGTTTACAAGTTGAAACGCAAGCCGGATGGTGAGATCGATCGCCATAAGGCTGGACTTGTTGCAAAGGGTTATGCACAACAAAAAGGCATAGATTATGAAGAGACTTTTGCTCCCACTTGTCGTATGACTACTGTGCGTTTTCTATGTGCATTGGCAGCTCATTTTGGTTGGGATGTACATCAATCAGACATTGTTACTGCTTTCTTGAATGGTGACATATTTGAGGAAGTTTATGTAACGCAGCCTCGCGGTTTTGTCATAAAAGGACAAGAGGACAAAGTGTGCAAATGTAAGAAGGCTTTGTATGGGTTGAAGCAATCTCCTCGTGCTTGGTATGAGAAAGCTGACACTCATTTGGTTAAACGAGGCTTTCGTAACAGTCCAACAGAAAGCACATTGTATGTAAAGCGTGAGGATGATGTATTTCTCATTGTGGTTCTTTATGTTGATGATTTGCTGATCACTGGACCAAATGAGAGACATATTGCTGAATTTAAGGCTGATTTGAATGCTACTTTCAAGATGAAAGATTTGGGGCTGTTGCATCATTACTTGGGTATACAGTTTAAGCAGTGTGATGGTGGTATTGCCTTGTGTCAGAAAAGTTACATAGAGACATTGCTATGTAAGTTTGGACTTGAGGATTGCAAACCTATTGCCACTCCCATGGAAACAGGTTTGAAGTTGAGTCTACATGATACTGGCGATCCTGCTGATGTCACTCTTTACCAAACTGCTGTTGGCTGCCTCATTTATGTATGCAACACGAGGCCAGATATTCAGTTTGCAGTCTCGCAGGTCAGCAGATTTATGCATAGCCCAGGGTCTAAGCATTGGCAGGCTGTCAAGAGGATTTTCCGCTACCTTAGTGGCACTTTACATCTTGGCTTGTTTTATCCCAAGGGGGGATCATTGCCGCCAGACTTATATGCTTTTTCGGACTCAGATTGGGCTGGTTGTTTTGACACGCGAGTGTCCACAAGTGGTTTTTGTTTCATGCTTGGCAGTTCATGTATATCATGGTTGAGCAAGAAGCAACCTACTGTGGCCACTTCGAGTTGTGAGGCTGAGTACAGGGCAGTCTTCACAGCTATGGTTGAGTGTGTATGGCTCAGACGCCTTATGGCTGACTTGGGTGTTGGACAGGACACTGCCAACACTATCTACACTGATAGTCAGAGCGCATTGGCAGTTGCGAGGAACCCAGTTTTTCATGCTCGCACAAAGCACATTGAGGTGCATTACCACTATGTCAGGGAGAGGCTCTCAGCAGGAGAGATCAGCTTGGCTTATGTGCCAACACAGGACAACCTTGCAGATCTTTTCACAAAGGCATTGTCTCGTGAGAAGCTTGAAGCTTTCCGCAAAGCTTTGGGCTTACTCCCCTTTGTGGACTGATCCTGTCCTCAGGGCATGGCACTTCCCTTTACTCATGTGCCAGCTCTCGTTCACCGCATCACTCCAGGGGGGATTTGTTACCATATACATGTGGTAGTGATGTGTGTGAACACACTAGGACCACCGGGGCATTTTTTCCCTCTTTAGGAGGTTTTTTCCCCCGTGCATTGTATATACGCCCATCACTCTAGGGCTATCTATCTTTCCATTGCACACTAAGTAACACACTCTCTATTGTGTGCCTTGAGCTTCCTTCGTCTTCTCTAAGCTGTGTGTGTTTCTCTGCAACCCTAATTCCAACATGTAGCTCCTGAGCTGAACTTTCATGTCAAATGTTTTCATATTCCTTTGAGCTACGAGCTGTGAGCTATGATTTTATTGATGGACCCCAGTTTCCCATGCTATGCAGCCACACTCCCTCTTCCACTTTATCATTTTCCTCTTTCACACACACTCCTCCCTCTCCTTCCCACTCCCAAACCTGCAACTCCCATGTCCTAATTCACCCTCTTCACCATTGCCACATCTCTCACACCTCCATAGCCTTCATCCTCCATTTCTACACCCTATGTGTTCCCCTTTCTCTCTACATATATGTCCATATTACCATACTCTCTTCAGCTTTGTGAAGAACTTAAAAAAATCAGCAAAAATCCAAGGATAACCTCTGCAAATAAAGGCTTTTATCATGAATTTTCCAAGGTTTGAAGATAACATAGCTTCATCGACACGTGCTGCTTCGCCATGCTGATTGCTTCTTCTTCCGGTGCTGTAAAGAGGTGAATGTCAACTTCTCCAAGCCTTCAACCTCTCTTTACAAGCTCATCCCTTCTCTAGCTTTTCTCATTATATACCTCACCATTTGGTGAATGATTTTGTAAATATTTTTTAGTGATAATTACTAACTACTAACCACTAACCTTATTGTAAAATGCACCCTCTACTAGAGTAGGCACTCCCAAATTATTCACTCAATCCTCTCTCCTTTCATCCTCAATAATTCTCTTCCCTTGAGACCACATCCATGTGACTCAAAGGACAAGAGAGACCCACCCTCATTAAAAAAAATTCATAATCTTTTATTCCTTCAAATAAACTTGATTAGGCCTAATCCTAATCGGGGTTTCTAAAACCTATAAATAGATCCCTTCTCTCCTTTGTAAATCATCACATGATCACACTACACCACACCATTCTCAACACATAACACACCACTCTTCAAGCCTAGTTGTGTACAGTGTGTGCATTGTGAGTGCTCTATTCCATCATTACACATAGGTGCATGTAGAAGCTTGAAGTTAGTTATGCTATCTAGAGGAGTGGAGTGATACTATACTCTGCAATCACACTTGTAGCCTACTCTTATCCATAAATAAGATTCATAGTTTTGGGTGCAATTGTATGCTGCAACTACGACTCTTCTCTCCAAATTGACTTGATAAGTTGGCTCATCAGGTGGTTGAAGGTATATTGTCCTTGACGTTTGTTGTGCCATTTCATGCTTGGTGGTTTGAGGGCTTGTTGAATTGTTTGCCTAAAAGGTAAATTGTAAGAGGGTGCTCGGTGAGAGGTCTCCCGTGACCCTAAGACAATTTGTGTATTGGCAACAAGGTCATGTTTTGTGTTGTCTCTCTATTTCTCATCAAGCTTTGTGTGCATCTAGTCTTTAAAGCTAAGACTGAGTTTCTCAAGTTGATTTGTGCTCTTTACCTATCTCTGGCGTGGTGAATGTTTGTGTTTGGTGTGTGTGGATATCTTGCATTTCCCTCTCTTTGTGCGTTTGAGTACAAGGAGATATCACGTGCGTCCTAGTTCGCATCTACAACTAGGTGGTGCCCCTTTTCTTGTTTGGTTTCTGGCTGTGGGTTGTTGTTGTCTCTGATTGTGCTTGCCCCAGCCCCAATTGAGCAGCACGGGAGCCTCGAAGGGTGTTTAGAGGCCGCTCTTCTTGTTGCCCGCCCCGGACCGCCTCAGTAGATTGCCTGCTTGATACCTAGGCATCGATGGAAGTTGAGGAGATGCTACCTAAGCCTGTGGAGCGTAAGGTCGTTCTCTCACAGATCCCTTGTTATGATAACATTCCTCCATCACATGGTTTGTCCATTTTTGTTCAATAGAACACCACTTTGGTTGTTTAGCCTGAGGTTTGGCATACATGTTAATATTTTTTAGCACTTTCTCTACAAGCTGCTCCTGGCTTACAGCTACTTCTCTTTTCGATGCTGTCTTAGCAGACTTGCTTCCACTTTGTTTTGAGGATGAATCGTCATCAAGATCCTTGAATTCACCCTCCTTGTAGACCGCACAACTGTCTACAAGGTAAAGAGCCTCCTTAGTTAACTCATTTAATGTCGTGCTCCTCTTCATATGTAAGTCCTTCCGGAGATCTGCATTCCTTAGTCGTTGAATAAATATACGCATAAGTCTGGACTGAGTTGGAAGTTCTTCCACAGGGCAGAACTTAACATATCTTTTTAGTCGTAGGGATGCCTTTCGCATAGATTCCCCTTCTTTCTTTTTGAATTTATGGATTTGTGAGACTGTATTATGAGCTATCCCTCTTTGTGAGAATTCCTCAATAAACTCATCAAACACCTCCTCCATAGACTCAAAGTCTCTACACTCCACATAGTCAAACCAAGAAGCAACATCCTCCTATAGAGTCAATCCAAGCCCTACAAATTGGGTAGGGAAGTCTAACACCTCTTCGGCTCTAATTACACGCACAAAGGCTGCCACATGATCCCTAGGAGCTTTGTTTCCCATTGTGAGTGGGATGGAAACACACATAACGCCTCTATAACGACCCGACACACACTCTTGGGAAGATACACACACACACTATGGGGCACCACTCGGCTTACACAACACACCTGGCCGAGACAGGGAACACACCTATGGAGTGGGAGGAGAGAGACTATCCGTTTGCCCACTCCACACAGAGAGACACACACACACACACACACACCCAAAAATTTCAGCTCAAAAGAGGAGAACTTCTGATATTTAGATACAAATGATCTTGGGCCAACACCAAGGGGGCAAATAGCTCACACAGTATGGGTAAAATAAGCCAGATACAATCACAAACTGGAGCAGAAGATTCTCTCATAGGAGAAACTTACACAGCCAAAACAATAGAAAAAGAGGGAGGAATTTGGCAAAATGGACAGCGCCATCGCGTCCGGAACGGCCCAAAACCCCAGTCTGCAATATCTATTGGGTGGAATGCTTGAGCAGGCTAGGGGATGGGCAATCCTCTTTCTCCATTGGGTTAACCATCCTCTTCCACTGTTGCTTTAGCTTAGGCACCATCTCTATAAGCTGCCCAAAAGTAACATCTGCCTTCCTACTTATCAGATCCTCCTTCAAGTCATGGCTTAATTGCCCATCCCCTAGTGGAAAATCTGAAACATGAAATTTGCGAGGAGCTCTCCTTTTCCTCTTGGCCTTGACATCTTTGCCTTCATGGCTCTTTCCTTTCTTCTTACTAGGACCTGGAGCACTTCTTCCTTCCTTGTCCTCTATGGTCCTCTTCCCAATAGGCATCACTAATGTATCCTCTAGCTTTGATGCCTTCTCCAAGGTGACTACACTTAACACTGTTGTCTTTCCCTTTTCCTCTTGGGTTAATCCACTGGTTCCTTCATCTCCTTTAATTTCGATGCCATAATCATTCGACCTAGTTAGCACTTGTCTTGGCAATGGATACATGTCTCCCCCCATCCTTGGTGGCTTATCACATTGTGGGTTGATGTGGCCCAACTCTTCGCAATTATAACATGTGGGTGTCTGCCTCTAGAACCTACCATTGCTTTGTCCAACACCATTCCTAGGTCTTTCTTCACTTCCTAACTGATTTTCAAACTTCCCTCGACCTCGATTATTTCCCACTTGACCAACCATGTTTAGGTTGAGATTCTTCATTAAATCTACCACTTGCCATCTTGCATTGCTGTAGTGACCACTGCTGGCATAACCTGAGGAGTAACAGCAACCACTGGTTCATGATGAACCCCTGGCATGCGACCTTGTAAAGACTCTATAGACTGAAATTCAGACCTCATGGGCAAAGACTCTACCCCTAACTGGCTCATTTTCTTTAGCTTCCACTCTTTGTTCCTTGCTGCCTCTAGTGCATCTTCATATGTCCTAGGATTCTTTAGCTCCACTCTCCAACGTATATTCTTCCAAAGACCAGCTAAGAACCTGTCCTTCTTCATCATGTCAGGCGGGGTTACCTATGGTGCTAAGGCCTTTCACATCCTCTCCCATGCCAATGAAAACTTACGTATGTATGCATCTACTAGTTCACCTTCCTTTTGCACTAAAGCCTGTACTTCTTGCCACACTTTGTCAGGATCTTCTATCTTCACAAACTCCACTTCCAATCCATGTCCTAGATTGTCCCAACTCAATCTTACAGGTGGATCAGCCACACGCAACTCCTCTTCAAATGCTTTGGACCAGACTCATGCATCACTCTTCAAATAGATTTGGAGAAGACGTGACATCTGCGCTGCGTTATGAATGTGGTTGCTAATGCAAGCAACCTCCATCTTTTCCAAAAAGTCTTCCACATCTTCATCACTTCTTCCATGAAACTCCGGATAAGAGAAAGCCATGGCTACCAAAATTACGATGCTTTGACAACACACGTGCAAGAACCCAAAACTTTTGACTGACTCAATTCCCAGAAACTTCAGTGGAGCTCAACTTTAGATAAGGACAAACACATGCACATCAAATGAGTTTTCAGAGTTGATCATTGGAATTACAACAGGTAAAGGACATTCCAGTATCTCCCTTAATCTTCTTGGCCCTAACATAAAGACTATGTGCTGCTGGAAAAAAATCTTCCTAGACACATGAACATTTATCTGGATTCTTTGAGTTAAATGAAAAGGAGTGAATTGAGGTCCATTTTGATCATCCATTAAAGCCAACCATGAAGCTCCCAAGAAAGCACACCTGTCTTATCCTCTGATTTTGCCAAAATTGCAGCAACATAACAGCATAAATGGCTCAAAAGACCAAAAAACCAGCCATCACAATTTGGAAAGGTTTTGGCAGAGTTTCCCCAGAAGTAGAGCAATAAGAACCCAAAATATAGACTGTATATGTATGCATAAACTGTCAACAATAGAACCCGAGCATCAAATAGGACTCACTAGTACATAGCCTATGGCGAGGTCACAAAAAGGGTGCTCCAGCTACCTGTATCACCGAAAGGATCTCCACATTTGAGAATCCCCCAGCTCAATAAAACCTCATGCTATCGACCCTCTCACGAAGGCTAATGCATATCGCGTATAGTCAAGTCTCAGAAATGACTATCTTCCAGACCAAGTCTCAGAAATGGTTGGGACTGCCAAATAACCAAGTATGGCTCCACAAATGCGTACAATGGCATTTTCCACAAGTAACGTACAATCCAGCAGACAATGCGCTCAAACAGGCACCAAGTGATGCATACCCACAACAACTGCAAGTGACACCACTGCTAGTATATCACTGTACTCCAGCTACCTGTACCTGTGTGAATCACCTGTATCTGTCCCTGTAACCTGTAACATGTAACCTGTAATCTGTAACATGTAGTATCGAATCTCGAATCTTGAAGCTCGAAGCAGAAGGTACTCGAAGAAGATTCTCCGTGGGGGTGCCAAAAGAATGTGAGCGGGATGGAAACACACAGAACGCCTCTATAACGACCCGAAACACACTCTTGGGAAGATACACACACACTCTATGGGGCACCACTCGGCTTACACAACATACCTGGCCGAGACAGGGAACACACCTATGGAGTGGGAGGAGAGAGACTATCCGTTTGCCCACTCCACACAGAGAGACACACACACACACACACCCAAAAAAATCAGCTTAAAAGAGGAGAACTTCTGATATTTAGATACAAATGAGCTTGGGCCAACACCAAGGGGGCAAATAGCTCACACAGTATGGGTAAAATAAGCCAGATACAATCACAAACTAGAGAAGAAGATTCGCTCATAGCAAAAACTTACACAACCAAAATAGCAAAAAAGGAGGAGAAATTTGGCAAAATGGACAGAACCATCGCGTCCGGAATGGACCAAAACCCCAATCTACAATATCAAAGTGCTCAAATCCGACCTCGGATCGACCTCGGATGAGTAGTTTACAGCCAAAACAAGCTCCAAAAACCCCAAAAACACAGTTGCGGCTGTTTCTCCTCTCTTCTCCACGTTTTTTCTGGTCTTATCTCTATTTTTTCAGTTCCCATAGTTAGCTTTATTACTTGGGCACCCTTGGCCTTTTAGTTGACCTCAAACGGACCCCGAACAAGCCAAAAACTGACCTCCCGGTGCATAGTTGTTACCTTTTTGCATCATTCGCACAGTTGGCACTGAGCTTTTTCCAATAATGCATCCCGCCACCACGTGAAGTGGCCCCAAAATATGGTCCTCATGATGACCTTTTTGCATAATTATCACAAGAAAACACCCACGTTGCGTCCATACTTATTCATGTGCAAGTATTGACCCTGTTCGACATCCTGACGCCACTAGATGCCATCTGACGCACCTGCTTACCTCATGTCGTCGGCCCGCGGATAGCTTCTTCGAGAAGTTTTATGCGCTAGCAACTCCTCATTATTATAGAAAAAACACACTGGTGCTGGTGATAGTGAAAATCGATGCACTATGTGCATGCTGTCCTACCTATACACATGTGGGCCCCACGTAACCACCTGGCTCTGGAAAATGGGAAATCCTTTATTTGATGCACCATGCATGTGTATATACATATGCACAATACCTTGCTCCAAGAAACTCCTGACACCGTGTATTTATTTTTTACCCATTTTTGCACCTGAGAAGGTCTAATTCTATGATGGTCTACAAATCTCATTATTGGTTCTCCTCATCCCAATCGATATACCTCCTCTGGCCTTCGGTAGTGGGAGGGTTCCTCTCCCAGTGGTGCTCCTAAGCCATAATTTCTGACGGCTTTTGCAAGAGATGGTTCATCTCTTCGAACTCGTTCTATGGGTTGTCTTCCAGGCTCTGTTGACCCTTGAGTTTTTGGTTTACTCTCGCCTTGATACCATGAATAAAGTGGTGGCTCTTGTAAATCTCTTAGCCCTTGTGCAATTGGATAACCATCTCGGTTTCGGTCTTTTTCTAATGTTGCACTTTGTCGAAGCCATACCTAAAATGATGGTTGGGTTGTTGGTTGGTTCTGGTAGTTGGACGTCTATTGTCGGTTAGAATGTGAGGTGGCGTCGTACTCTTCTGAAAATGGATTGTCGATTTGCTATGGGTATAGGTAACCCTTGGAACTTCTTCGGGGGCATATGTTGCTGTCTTTGGAACTGTTTCCTTTTCTACCTCCTCTGGGACAATACGTTTGTATTCTCGCCCATACCTATCAACTAAAATGATATCCTTCCCCATAGCAATTTCATAAGAGAATAAGTAAAGAACCTTGTCTTTGCTTTATTCGTTTGGGTAGGGTTCCTTGCACCGAAAATAAGAGACTACTCCCTCGCTCTCATGCTTGTAAATTCCCACATTCTCATTATAGGTAGAGACCCTGGTTGTTTTCTTATCAAACGTAAAAAGAGCTCCGGGTCCATGTTTGGAGGCGGCGGTTCTTGAGTTTTTGAAACCATTTTTCCTGTTGCCACGTTATCTCCATATCTATTCTAATCCTCACGGTTACTAACTATCAGATAGTGGTTCTCCTTTTTGTCTCGTAATCTATCCCCATCAGCATAGACACGAATTATCTCGAGTCTCTGAGCAGGTGTTTCTTCAATACAAATACACTTGCGTCCTCGATACTCAGAATAAATTAGGGCTCCCCTCGAGTTTTTTCCTTCTAAGAAGATTATAGTGAACTTGGAGTCGTTCAAAGGATTTTGGGAGGTGCTTCCTCCTAGCATTGGTCCTTCATAGAAGAAACCTCTTAGCTGTTGACTACCCATCATGAAGAAGGACTTATCAGATGAAGTGTCAGTATCACTACCCTCCTCAATAATCGGTGCTAGTGGATCTAGCCTTGCTTGAGTTACACTTTCCTTGGTGGACTCTAAGCTACCCTGATCACTTGCCACTTTTTGATCTCTAAGAATATGTCTTTCTGATTTTAAATTCATTAAACTTAGAAATGAAATTTATCACAAATCCAACCACTAACTTGGCAAAGGATCAGTTTCTGCACAACTTCTTGCTTTGCCGCTGAATATACCTATACACAAGCGTTTAATTTCGGCAATCGAATCAAAGCATTTAACCACTAGAGGTGGTCTTAGTAATGATTGGTATAACTGGAGGGTTAACCTCAACCACTACTGTATTTTATACACTTCGGATGTTCTTGATTAGGTCTACTAATCTGGAGCTGTACTTTCCTTGGATGTTGGTCAATTTACATGGAAAGTCTTAATTCCGTCCTTGCTCCGTCAAAAGGTCAAATAGGATCCAGTTTCACTTCTGAAAGAAGTTCTGGAACTCTTAAGTCAACTGGAACATCACCCTATTTCTTCAGTCAGCTTTTCTCTTCACTAAGCCTCTGTAGACATCCTACACGTAGGATGTCTACCTGCTCTGTTTTTCTGGAGTTTGCACTATAGATTCCCTTTGATGTGCTGAGTCCACATTTGTTTTTACTTTTTGATTTGGATACCTATAACCTGGTCAATTGATCAAAAATATGTTCCAGCAGCCTGATGCTGGCCAGTCAAATCAAACTCAAATTTGGACCAAAATTGACTAAGAGGCTTGCCTCAGGCTATACAACACCTTGCTATGCCTACAATCAGCTTTTGGCTTCAATATCATGCATTAGACATTCTACACGTAGCATGTCTAACTGCTCAAAATGGCTTCAAATGCAAAGCATAGACTCCCCTTAAGGTGTTGATCACTTTGGTATGCTTAAAGTTGAATTTGGAGTGGTAAATCACACAGAACACATCCTACGCGTAGGATGTCTATATGGTCTGTTTCACCCCAAACTTGAGTCATAGATTCCCCTTGATGTCAGCAACCCACTGCTATGCTTAGATTTTAGTTTGGATTTCAAAAGACCCCACTTTTAGCTATCCTAGACTTTTTCAATCAAAGATGCTAAAGTCTGCTTAAAACCCAATTTTCTCACCCAATTGAGATGAAACCTTTCTCAGGCACTCAATAAATCATGCAGATCATGCTCATGCAGCCTATCTAAATGTAAAATGACACTCTGGCAAGCCAGAGAATCCCTATCCTCAAGGACTAGTCTTGGTCACCTACCTAGGGTTTTAGTCCCTGGCAACGGCGTCAATGTTGGCAAATACGCCGCGACGGACGTCAGCATAGCGATAACTCACCTAATAAGATTTGTCAGCTAAGGACAAAGCTCAACCCGCACGCACATGAAATCAAGCATAGGGTGTCAACCTACACTGGACCGACTCTCGACTACTTCCTACAGAGGTCTCTACCCAATGTCTAAGCTACAACCTTCAGGAGCGCATAAGCGAAGATTTCCTTCAATGCTTTCAAGAGCCGAATACCCATCAAACGTTCTTAAAACACCACAGAACTTGAAGGAGACCCTATTAACACCAATAGGTCGCTCTCCCTAAGGTCCATGAACCAAAACCCCAACCCTAAACACCTGGTGCAAAATCACGTAGGATGTCTGGTCGAAATTTGCAGGTCGTCGTTTTTGAAAACTAAAGTGCCTAATGTGTAGCTGTACTCAATGCAAACACATGGATATGCTGAAATGCAAAAACATACAACGTATGCTCATCGAATCATGAGACGTAGCTCGTGGGTCGAATTCGCGAAGCTAGATCGTACACCCACAGTGTAGGTATTGGTGCATAGCTCTTGTCGAGGGCAACAGGCTGCACTTCTCCGCACTTGATTCCGACCACCGGTGCACGCGTAGCGTCAAGATAAAACTCTCACTCTCTCTTGTACACACAGTACGCTCACTCACACAGACAGAACTTTTTAAAAAAGTGATATAAATACCTTACAATCTCAAACCCTGATGTTCCAATTTAACCATCTACTCAACCTAATTGTCAAAAATGGGATACAATCTAGAAGCTTCTGCAAGCCCCACTATTTACAAAGGTAAAGTGATGGTTTTTCTCAATTAAAGAATAATTACAAAAATAATATCCTTCCGAGTAATCATTCTCCGTTGGGTGTGTTCAGCCCGTAACATGGTGTCACCTAGATCCACCACTTGGTCATGGTAACCATGTCCTAAAGTTAGGTGCATTCAGCACTTGGCCATTGTAACACTGGTAATTTTACACAATGTCTGTGGGATGAGTATATTATAGATCCACCACTTGGCCATTTAGACTACAGTTTGGGAATTAGATACATCAAAGATCCACCACTTGGACATTAGAACGAAGGCTTGAAGTGTGGATCCAATTGTTGGTATCTCTTAGATCCACCACTTGGGCATTCTAGCCATGTCTTAAACGTAGGTGCATTAAGCACTTGGCCATCATTATACTTTTAATTTTACACAATGTTTGTGGGATGAGTAGATCTTAGATCCACCACTTGGCCATTTAGACTAAAAATTGGAAAGTAGGTGCATCAAAGCTCCACCACTTGGCCATTATAACAAATGATTGAAATGTGGATCCAATTGTTGGTGTCTCCTAGATCCACCACTTCAAACTTTAGAGTAAAAATTGGTAAGTAGGTGCATCAAAGATCCACCACTTGGCCATTATAAAAACGTCTTGAATTGTAGATACAATTATTGATGTCACCTAGATCCACCACTTGGCCATTCTAACCATGTCCTATAGTTAGGTGCATTCAACACTTGGCCATTATAACACTGGTAATTTTACACAATGTCTGTGAGATGAGTAGATCCTAGATCCACCACTTGTCCATTATAACAAAGGCTTGAATTGTAGATACTATTGTTGGTGTCACCTAGATCCACCACATGGCCATTCTAGCCATGTCCTACAGATAGCTGCATTCAACACTTGGTCATCATAAGACTGGTAATTTTACACAATGTCTGTGGGTTGAGTAGATCCTAGATCTACCACTTGGCCATTTAGACTACAATTTGGGAATTAGATACATCAAAGATCCACCACTTGGCCATTAGAACAAAGGCTTGAAGTGTGGATCTAATTTTTGGTATCTCTTAGATCCACCACTTGGCCATTCTAGCCATGTCTTAAATGTAGGTGCATTAAGCACTTGGCCATCATAACACTTGTAATTTTACACAATGTATGTGGTATGAGTAGATCCTAGATCCATCACTTGGCCATTTCGACTAAAAATTGGGAAGTAGGTGCATCAAAGATCCACCACTTGGCTATTATAACAAAGGCTTGAAATGTGGATCCAACTGTTGGTATCTCCTAGATCCACCAATTGGCCATTCTAACCATGTCTTAAAATTAGGTGCATTCTACACTTGGCCATCATAACACTTGTAATTTTACATAATGTTGGTGGGATGACTAGATCCTAGATCCACCACTTGGCCATGTAGACTAATAATTGGAATGTAGGTGCATCAAAGATCCACCACTTGGCCATTTAACAAAGGATTGAAATGTGGATCCAATTGTTGGTGTCTTCTGGATCCACCACTTGGCTATTCTAACCATGTCGTAAAGTTATGTGCATTCAACACTTGGCCATCATGACACTTGTAATTTTACACAATGTTTGTGGGATGAGTAGGTTCTAGATCCACCACATGGTCATTAAGACTAATAATTGGGAAGTAGGTGCATCAAAGATCCACCACTTGGCCATTATAACAAAGGCTTGCAATGTGGATCCAATTGTTGGTGTCTGCTAGATCCACCACTTGGCCGTTTGAGCCATGTCTTAAACTTAGGTGCATTCAACACTTGGAGATCATAAGACTTGTAATTTTACACAATGTTGGTGGGATGAGTAGATCCTAGATCCACCACTTGTTTCGACCAAGAATTGGAAAGTAGGTGCATCAAAGTATCACCACTTGGCCATTATAACAAAGGCTTGAAATGTGGATCCAATTGTTGGTGTCTCCTAGATCCACCACTTGGACGTTCTAACCATGTCTTAAGGTTAGGTGTATTCAACACGTAGCCAGGATAACCCTTGTAATTTTACACAATGTTAGTGGGATGAGTAGATCCTGGATCCAACACTTCTCCATTTAGAGTAAGAATTGGTATGTAGGGGCATCAAGGATCCACTAATTGGCCATTATAACAAAGGCTTGAATTGTAGATACAATTATTGGTGTCACTAAGATCCACCACTTGGCCATTCTAACCATGTCCTAAAGCTAGTGCATTTGGAACTTGGCCATCATAACACCGATAATTTTACACAATGTATGTGGGATGAGTAGATCCTAGCTCCATCAGTTCACCATTTAGACTACAATTTGGAAATTAGATATATCAAAGACCCACCATTGGCCATTAGAATGAAGTCTTGATGTGTGGATCCAATTCTTGGTATCTCCTATATCCACGACTTGGCCGTTCTAGCCATGTCTTAAAGGTAGGTGCATTCAACATTTGACCGTCATAACACTTGTAAGTTTACACAATGTTTGTGGGATGAGTAGATTCTAGATCCACCACTTGGCCATTTATACTAAGAATTGGGAAGTAGGTGCATCAAAGATCCACCACCTCGAAATTATAACAAAGTATTGAAATGTGGATCCAATTGTTGGTGTCTTCTAGATCCACCACTTGGATAGTTAGGTGGATTCAACACTTGTCCACAATAACACATGTAATTTTACACAATGTTTGTGGGATGAGTGGATCCTAGATGCACCACTTGTCTATTTAGAGTAAGAATTGGTAAGTAGGTGCATTAAAGATCGAGCACTTGGCCATTATAATAAAATCTTGAATTGTAGATACAATTGTTGGTGTCACGTAAATCCACCACTTGGCCAATCTAACAATGTCCTCAAGTTAGGTGCATTCATCACTTGGCCATCATACCATTGGAAATATTACATAATGTCTGTGGGATGTGTAGTCCTAGATTAACCACTTGGAAATTTAGACTCAAATTTGAAAATTAGATACATGAAAGATCCACCACTTGGCCATTAGAACAATGTATTGAAGTGTGGATCCAATTGTTGGTATGTCCTAGATCCACCACTTGGCCATTCTAGAAATGTCTTAAAGGTAGGTGCATTCTGCACTTGACCATGATAACACTTGTAATTTTACATAATGTTTGTAAGATTAGCAGATCCTAGATCCACCACTTGGCCATTTAGACTAAGAATTGGGAAGTAGGTGCATAAAAGATCCACCACTTGGCCATTATATCAAATGCTAGAAATGTGGTTTCCATTGTTGGTGTCTCCTAGATCCACCACTTGGCCATTCTAACAATGTCTTAAAGTTTAGGTGCATCTAACGCTTGGCCATCATAACACTTGTAATTTTACACAATGTTGGTGGGATGAGTAGATCCTAGATCAACCACTCAGCCACTTAGACTAAGAATTGGGAAGTATGTGTATCAAAGATCCACCACTTGGCCATTATAACAAAGGCTTGAAATATGGATCCAATTTTTTGTGTCTCGTAGATCCACCACTTGGCCATTCTAACCATGTCTTAAAGTTAGGTGGATTCAACAATTAGCCATCATAACACTTGTAATTTTACACAATGTTTGCGGGATGAGTAGATCCTAAATCCACCACTTGTCCATTTAGAGTAAGGATTGGTAAGAGGGGCATCAAAGATCCACCACCTGGCCATGTAGACCATGTCCGAAAGTTAGGTAATTTTACGCAGTGTCTATGGGATGAGTAGACCCATATCCACCACTTGGACATTTAGATTAAAAATTGGGAATTAGATACATCAAAGATCCACCACTTTGCCATTAGAACGAAGGATTGAAGTGTGCATCCAATTTTTGCTATCTCCTAGATCCACCACTTGGCCATTCTAGTCATGTCTTAAAGGTAGGTGCACTCAACACTTGGCCATCATACCACTTGTAATTTTACACAATGTTTGTGGGATGAGTAGATTGTAGATCCACCACTTGGCCATTGAAACTAAGAATTGGGAAGTAGGTGCATCAAAGATCCACCACTTGGCCATTATAACAAAGTCTTGAAATGTATATCCAATTGTTGGTGTCTCCTAGATTGACCACTTGTCTAGGTGGGTTCAACACTTGGCCATCATAACACTTGTAATTTTACACAATGTTTGTGGGATGAGTAGATTGTAGATCCAACCTCTTGTCCATTTAGAGTAAGAGTTGGTAAGTAGGTGCATCAAAGATCCACCACTTGGCCATTATAACAAAGGCTTCAATTGTTGGTGTCACCTAGATCCACCACTTGGCCATTCTAACCATGTTCTAAATTTAGGTGCATTCAGCATTTGGCCATCATAAACTAGTAATCTGTGGGATGACTAGATCCTAGACCTACCACTTGGCCATTTAGACTAAAATTTGGGAATTAGATATTTTGAAGATCCACCACTTGGCCATTAGAACAAAGTCTTGAAGTGTGGATCCAATTGTTGGTATCTCTTAGATCCACCACTTGGTCATTCTAGCCATGTGTTAAAGGTAGGTGCATTCAACACTTGACCATGATAACACTTGTAATTTTACACAATGTTTGTGGGATGAGTAGATCCTGGATCCACCACTTGGCCATTTAAACTAAGAGTTGGGATGTAGGTGCATTAAAGATCCACCACTTGGCCATTATAACAAAGGCTTGAAATGTGGATCCAATTGTTGGTGTTTCCTAGATCCACCACTTGGCCATTATAACCATGTCTTAAAGCTATGTGCATCCAACACTTGGCCATCATAATACTTGTAATTTTACACAATGTTGGTGGGATGAGTAGATCCTATATCCACCACTCGGACATTTAGACAAAGAATTGGGAAGTATCAAAGATACACCACTTGGCCATTATAAGAAAGGCTTGAAATGTGGATCCAATTGTTGGTGTCTCCTAGATCCATTCTAAGCATATCTTAAAGTTAGGTGGATTCAACACTTGGCCATCATAACACTTGTAATTTGACACAATCTTTGTGGGATGAGTAGATCCTATATCCAACACTTGTCCATTTAGAGTAAGAATTGGTAAGTAGGGGCATCAAAGATCCACCACTTGGCCATTATAACAAAGGCTTGAATTCCAGATACAATTTTTGGTGCCATCTAGATCCACCACCTTGCCATTCTAATCATGTCCTAAAGCTAGGTGCATTCAACACTTAGCCATCATAACATTGGTAATTTTACACAATGTTTGTGGGATGAGTAGACACTAGATCCGCCACTTGGACATTTAGACTAAAATTTGGGAATTAGATACATCAAAGATCCACCACTTGGCCATTAGAATGAATGATTGAAGTGTGCATCCAATTGTTGGTTTCTCCTAGATCCACTAGTTCGCCATTCTAGCCATGTCTTAAAGGTAGGTGCATTCAACACTTGGCCATCATAGCACTTGTAATTTTACACAATGTTTGTGGGATGAGTAGATTTTAGATCCACAACTTGGCCATTATAACAAAGGCTTGAAATGTGGATCCAATTTCTTGTGTCTCCTAGATCCACCACCTGGCTAGCTAAGTGGATTCAACACTTGGCAATAATAACACTAATAATTTTACACAATGTTTGTGAGATGAGTAGATCCTAGATCCACCACTTTTCCATTTAGAGAAAGAATTGGTAAGTAGGTGCATCAGAGATCCACTACTTGGCCATTATAACAAAGGCTTTAATTGTAGATACAATTTTTGGTGTCACCTAGATCCACCACTTGGCCATTCTAACCATGTCCTACAGTTAGGTGCATTCAACACTTGGCCCTCATAACAGTGGTAATCTATGGGATGAATAGATCCTAGATGCACCACTTGGCCATTTAGACAAAAATTTGGGAATTAGATTCATCAAAGATCCACCACTTGGCCATTAGAAGGAAGGCTTGAAATTTGGATCCAATTGTTGGTATCTCCTAGATCCACCACTTCGCCATTCTAGCCATGTCTTTAAGGTAGGTGCATTCAGCACCTGTCCATCATAACACTTCTAAGTTTACACAATGCTTGTGAGATTAGTGGATCCTAGATCCACCACTTGGCCATTTAGACTAAGAATTGGAAATTAGGGTCATCAAAGGTTCACCACTTGGCCCTTATAACAAAGGCTTGAAATGTGGATCCAATTGTTTGTGTCTCCTAGATCCACCACTTGGCCATTCTAACCATGTCTTAAAGCTAGGTGCATTCAGCACTTGGCCATCATAACACTCGTAATTTTAAAAAATGTATGTGGGATGAGTAGATTCTAGATCCACCACTTGGCCATTTAGACTAAGAACTGAGAAGTAGGTGCATCAAAGATCCACCACTTGGCCATTATAAAAAAGGATTGAAATGTGGATACAATTGTTGGTGTCTCCTAGATCCACCACTTGGCCATTCTAACCATGTCGTAAAGCTAGGTGGATTCAACACTTGGCCATCATAACACTGTGTAATTTTACACAATGTTGGTGGGATGAGTAGATCCTAGATCCACCACTCGGCCATTTAGACTAAGAAGTGGGAAGTAGGTGCATCAAAGATCCACCACTTGGCCATTATAACAAAGGATTGGAATGTGAATCCAATTGTTGGTGTCTCCTAGATCCACCACTTGGCCATTCTAACCATGTCTTAAAGTTGGGTGGATTCAACACTTGGCTGTCATAAAATCTAATATCTAACCAACCCAAATGATTTTCTCATATTAAATTGATCACTTAATGTGGGAGAATAAATGGGAACAAGTGTTAAGATATAGATATGTGCTTATAGATCTAGGGCTGAGCTTGAGGTGGGAACCCGGCCCAAGCTCGAGGTGCTTGTCGTGATTGAGGTGCTTGTCCTGCTTGAGGTGCTTTTCATGCTTGAGGTGCTTGATTAAGATGCTTGAGGTGCTTGACTGGCTCCATGCTTGAGGTGCTTGACTTGGTGCATGATTAAGGTGCTTGAGGTGCCTTGAGAAGCTTGCCTGAGATGCTTGTGGGAACACCCCCTACTTCAAGTGCTTAGTCATGCTTGATGACTAAGGGGCTTGCTCATCCAAAGTCAAAAAATATCCCTACAAGGAGGGGGGCGAGCCTACAAGGGGGGGGGGGATGAGAGAGAACACACACACACACAAGGGAAGCCCCAGCTTGAAGAGGCAGCAAGGACACTTGTCAAGTTCCTCCCCACTTTGCCCTCATGGTGTGCCTGAAGCCTATTGGTTGGCCACCCAAGGGGTCCAATGATAATTTAGGATATTTAATTAATTGATTTTGCATTTATCAAGTCCTCTCTCTCAAAGGGGAAAGGGGGACACTTGTCCCAAGGCTACCCATGTTGCTTGTAATGGCTCCTGCTTGTGATTGGCTAGGCCTGGAGGGTTCCAATGAGCTTCAAGCATGAGCTACAAGGGGGGGTCGACCCAAGCAAGCTAGGGGGATGCTTAGGGGTATACTCACCCACACACACTCACAAACACTCTCATTGTGTACTATGCAAAGTGCAAGAGCTCCCTCTCCTTCTCCAAGAAAGTAGAGGTTGAGAGACTACACCAACACTCTTGGCTATGGAGTGCAAATCCATCCAAGAGCCATGCTTCAATGCTTGAGCTTGCCATATATTTCTTCATCATTACTATGCTATTATGTATGCTAGCACAACAGTTATGATAAGTGAGGAACTAGCTCTTTCTCGTATGAAATGTTTCTTGTTCCTCTTCCCTACCCTCATTCCCTGCTAGCTCTCTCCACCTTCGAAGGTGTTTGAGGTCTTGGGACTGAGGCTTGGTATAGTTAAAACTTTCTTCAAGTTTAGGTTATGCTATGATGGTGATGCATGAAGATTTCCATCTTCATTGCTTCACCTAGGCCACAACGAACACAAAGAATGTATTGTAACAAGTCTCTCTTTATGGGAGAAATCATAATACAAATTCCTATTGGAGGGGGGACCGGCTCCACATAAATCCGGTCCTCAACTGTTGTCATGTTCTCTAAATTCTCTCTCTTGCAAAAGTATTGTCCATGCCAAGTTAACTAATTGCTATAATTATGTCGCTATCTTCAATTATGTCTACCCGCTATGCTCACAAAATCATTTCTTGAAAGTACTCTCATTAAATTCCGCTACTCTCAAATTGAATAGGGAAATTCCATTACATTGGTATCAGAGCATTTGGTTTCTCTTTTCTTGCTTAAGAAGAGAGGTCCTTAAGTAGCCTATAAATGGCTGATGTTGTTAATTATAATAGAGTAAGTGGAACTGGGATCTAATATCGGTTTTTCTAAGCCCACTATGTGGGGGATGGTGCACACCTCGGGAGGTTTGGACTTAATAATGGAGTCTTTTTAGACTTGCCTACGGCTTTACCATTATTGAGCCATAAGAAGTCCGAAAGGAGCTAGACCTTGGCAACTCTGCTATGTTAGACCTACTCCTCTACTCTCTATAACTAACCACTTTGAGCCGTGGGTGTAGATACTTAAGAGCCGATTTTCAAAGGCTAAGAGGAGTGGAAACTAAGGTTTTGAACTGCCAAAGCATACACTAAGTACAAACATAAATTTTGTTAACATGTCTGACAATAATCAAGAGAGTATAATGAACATTGATAGCTTTGATTTTGCACATGAAGGTGCTAATGATGATGCTCCCTTGTTTTTGAATTATCTCGTCACTAGGTTGCAGCAAGCTATGGGCAACCCTGCTTTGCAAGCCGAAGTTACTCAACAGCTTCGTGCTTATGGAATTTCCCTTCCTCTCCCAGAGGAGAGAGAGCTTAGGAGGCCTCTTGAAGAGACCCCCAAAAGAAGACTCTCTCCCATTCGAGAGGAGGAATCCAAAGAGAAAGAAAGCAATGAAAGTCTAAGTTCTTCTGAAGAGGTGGCTCCACGAAGACGGCGGTCTAGACGATCGCCTACTCCTCCCAAGAGGAAAAGAGCAACCTATAGTACTTCTCCTCATCACTCTGAAAGGCAAGAGAGGAAACAAAGGAAGAAAAGGGCTAGGAAGAGGTCACCCTCTTCTCCTTATTCTTCACCTTCCTCCTCTTCCGATGAAAGTTATGGATATTCTCCTAGAGAATACAAGAGGGGAGGACATCACAAATCATTTCCTGCATGGCGAAGGTCACAAAAGCTAAAGAAGTTCAAGGAGGGAGGAAAGAGTATCTCTTTTCTCACCTACGATGGCACCTTTGGTGCTACCGACAAAGTGTTGGCCTTCATCCAGCAATTTGATGCGGCCTTTGGGGATGAGGGCTTCACAGAGTCCGCCAAGCTACGCCATGTAGCTATGCAATTCCAAAAATCAGCTCGTCAATGGTGGGCTAGCCTTCGTGGCAATGGAGAAGCCCCAAAGATATGGAAAACTCTACGAGTTTCCATCATGAAGCAATTTCTTCCAAGCGATACTAAAGATAATGTTCTTACCGAATGGCGCGGCTTGAAGCTTCTCTCTCATGAGTCTATCAACAAGTATGTAGACAAGTTTTGGGATTTACATCTCAAAGCTACTGTCTTTCAAAAGATAGACTTTGCCGAGCAAAAACAACAATTCTGTGCGAGATTACCTGAAGAGATGGCCGAATACATCAACTCTCAACGGCCTGGTACTATTACCGAAGTAATCCATCACACCATGGTTGCTTCACGCACCAATTTCCATCAAGGGGCTAGACGTAATGTCAAGCCCATGGAAAAAAAAGATAAAAATGATGCAAAGGGGAAATCCAATGCACAAAATAATTCCCAAGGCACTTCCAACAACAACAATAACAACAACAACAATCGATCCAAGGAGAAGGGAGTTTACAAAGGTAAAAACAAACTCTCTCCTGAAGAGCTCGAAGCTTTTCGCAAGGACCATAAATGTTTCAAGTGTGGGGAGCAAGGACATGGCTATCGTTCTTGCCCCAAGAAGAATACTCGCAATGAGACTCCTAGGGCTTCCACCATCGGAGCTCCAAAAGAGGATGCTCATTGCAAAGGATCATCACTCTCCTATGCTTGGGGAAAGGTAAGAGAGCATGATGCCTTCATCTTGTTTGACCCTGGCTCTACTCTCAACTTCATATCAATAGAGTTGGCCACCAAGTTGGGCATTCAAGCTTTTGAGATGGGAGATATAGTAATAGCTGATGCAGATTTCAAGGGACAACAAGCCTCCGTTACTCCCTTGATTGGGAAGTTGAGGCTTCATGTCCAAAGCTATGTCGACAAAGAAGACTTCTTCATCTCTCCTCTCCAACATCAGGATTTTATCCTAGGGGTACCATGGTTTGATCGCATGGCTCCCAACATGAAGTTCCCTGAAAGGAGAATTTACTTCACCTACAGGGGAAAGAACATGTATATAGATGCTAGTGAGCGTGGTCGCACTATTCCACTTGTAAATCCTCTTTCTTTTGATAAATCAATGAAGAGCTCAGTTTCTGCGTACATGATTTATGTCAAAGAGTCTCTAAAAGCTAATAATGTTTCATCAAATGAAAATGATAGGAATCAAGAAGAGTTAGACTTTTCTACTTTTCTAAAAGGATTCCAAGATGTGTTCATCAATGATATCCCTATGGACCTACCTCCAAAACGAGGGGATGATGACCATCGTATTGAGATCCTTCCAGGAAGCTCACCGCCTAACAAACCTCCTTATCGAGTCTCACAAGCTCAACAAGAGGAGATTATGAGGCAAGTACAGAAATTGGTAGACAAAGGGATGGTGAGGCCTAGTTCCTATCCCTTTTGTTCTCCAGTCCTTTTAGTGCAAAAGAAAGATGGTACATACTGTATGTGTGTGGACTATTGAGCAATAAACCATATCACTATCAAAAATAGATTTCCCGTGCCTCGGGTAGAAGATCTGTTTGATAAGCTACAAGGCTCTACCTACTTCAGTAGCATTGACCTTAAGAGTGGCTATAATCAAATAAGGATAGTGGATGAAGATATCCTAAAGACCGCGTTTCGCACAACATTTGGTCTTTATGAATATCTAGTCATGCCTTTTGGCTTGACTAATGCACCAGCTACTTTCAATCGTCTCATGGAGAAAATTTTTAGACCATATCGTAAATTCACTGGAGTGTTCTTTGATGATATCATCATCTACTCCAAATTTTTGGAGGAACATAAGCAATATCTCCAAGTGATTTTTCAAGCCTTGAGGGAAAACAAACTTTTTCTCAACCAAAAGAAAAGTGAATTCTTCCTTCAAGAGATTCAATATCTAGGTCATATTATCTCTCACGATGGTATTCGTATGGATCCATCAAAGTTAGAGGTAATAAAATCATGGCTTAATCCAAGGAATCTACATGAGCTAAGAAGCTTTATTGGTATGTGTGCATACTATAGACGCTTCATAGCAAAATTCTCTCAAGTAGCAGGACCACTACACGACTTAACAAAGAAGAACGTTAAGTTTGTATGGACTGCTAAGGAGCAAAATGCTTTTGAAAAACTCAAAGAAAAGCTTACTTCCCAACCAGTCCTCGTGCTTCCGGATCTCTCAAAACCATTTGAGGTCCAATGTGATGCTTGTGGTGATTGCCTTGGAGCGGTTTTGCTTCAAGAAGGGCATGCCATAGCATATGAGAGCCGAAGGCTCAATAGTGATGAACGAGTCTTGGGCGTTTATGAGAAAGAGATTTTAGCTGTTCTACATGCGCTAGATACATGGAAGCACTACCTATTGGGGACTCCATTTATCCTACGAACCGACCACCAAAGTCTCAAGTATTTCATGACACAAACCAAACTTTCCGACAAACAAATGAGGTGGGCAAATTTTCTTTCGCAATTCAATTTCCATATTGCTCACATAGCTGGTGAGCACAATCAATTTGCCGATGCACTTTCACGACGACCAAAAGTTAATGCGGTGTCTATAGCTACTCACAATGATCTATCCTCTATGATAGATGAGTATGCTACTGACCCTGACTTTAGAGACATAATGTCAGCCCTTGCTTTGGGGAAGAAAGAGGAACCATTCACCTTGCAGGATGATTATCTTCTCCACGGAAATAGGCTATGTGTTACCCATTCCCTTCGTGAGAAGGTTATGTATGAATCCCATGCTCCTATATATGCAAGGCATAGAGGTATTCAACCTACTCTCCGAGGAGTAGAGACGTATTTCTATTGGCCTACCATGAAAGTGGACATACAAGAGTATGTTTCAAAATGTGTAGTATGCCAAAAGACCAAGTATGATAGAGGGAAGCAACCTGGATTACTCCAGCCATTGCCTATTCCAAATTCACCATGGGAGAGTATATCCATGGATTTCATCTTTGGATTACCCAAGTCTATCCATGGGAATACAGGAATATGGACAATAGTCGACAGGTTTAGCAAGCAAGCACATTTTATTCCTGTCAAAAAGACTATTAAGGCACATCAAATGGCAACTCTCTTCATATCTCATATTTTCAAGCACCATGGATTACCCACATCCATCGTGTCAGATAGAGATCCTAGAATGACCAGTAATTTCTGGAAAGGTCTCTTTGAAAATCTAGGAACAAGATTGAATTTCTCTTCGGCCTATCACCCACAAACGGATGGCCAAAGTGAGATAGCCAATCTTACGATACTCGATCTACTCAAGACTTATGTTACCGAAGTAGATCAACGCTCACAATGGGAAAAGTATTTACCTCTAGTAGAGTATGCCTACAATAATACTGTACATACTTCTACGGGGAAAGCACCTTTCCAGATCATAGAGGGAAGACCTAAAAGTCCCTTGCTACTCAAAGTACATGGGAAGATCTTCGCCACCGATGAGTATAGCCGTGACCTACAAGAATCTTTTCAAAAGATTAGGGAAGCTATAGCCATCTATCAACAAAGGCAAAAAGTTGCTGTTGATAAGCACAGAAGAGCCTTAATGTTCAAAGAAAATGATTGGGTCTTACTCAAGTTTCCTAAGACTCGATTAAGGCAAACGACGGGCAAAAATACTACGAGCCATCAAAAGTATTATGCTAAACTAGCAAAAAGATACTATGGTCCTTTCCAAATCTTGAAGCCCATCAATGAGACGGCTTATCAACTCAAGTTGCCCAACCATTGGCTTATACACAATGCCTTTCATGTAAGCCCTACAAAGGAGAGCCACCAACTGAACCAATTATTGAAGACCCTCCCGAAGTTGAAGACCAAGAAGAGGTGCTACAACCCGAAGCTATCCTTTGGCATGAAGACAAGGTACTACGACATGGTAAGATAATCCGACGGTATCTTATTAAGTTCAAAAATTATCCTTTTGAAGATGCTAAATTGATGCAAGGAGTACAACTTAAGGATAGTATGAACCTTGTCAATGCTTACAATGCTACATTAGAGTAAGCAAATGTACAACTCTCTTCTAAATGACTCATGTTTTTGTCTTATAAGACTAATCCTCTTTTTAATTGTGCACAAATTTAACTAGTATGCATGCTTAGAATCATGTTTGTGATGACGACGTCTCTCAAACACCAAGGAGAATTTGTCACTCTACTTTGGGAGAATGAAATGGACTAAAGAGCAGATATGCTTGAAGCAGCTATGTCTCCCAAGCACCAAATGGATAAGTCATCCATCTTGGAAAGATGTCGTAGGGTAAAAAAGGGATCCTCTACCCGCTAAGTACGATTGACTAATGACTAAGGCTTTATCTCTTCTACCTCATAGCCGAGGACGACTATGATTTCAAGAGAGAGGTAATGTCATAAAATCTAATATCTAACCAAACCAAATGATTATATCATATTAAATTGATCACTTAATGTGGGAGAATAAATGGGAACAAGTGTTAAGATATAGATATATGCTTATAGATCTATCTCTACACGGGGCCAATAGTAAAGGGGCCCAAATAGGAGATGGTCTATCAAGAGCAAGGCTAACCAATGGAGCATAAGACATTAGGGTTAGCTTCATTGAAGACCTCCAATAATGTGTGTAAAAGTCCTTTGACCTTAGGTAAGCTAGGGCTGAGCTTGAGGTGGGAACCCGGCCCAAGCTCGAGGTGCTTGTCGTGCTTGAGGTGCTTGTCCTGCTTGAGGTGCTTGTCATGCTTGAGGTGCTTGATTAATATGTTTGAGGTGCTTGACTCGCTCCATGCTTGAGGTGCTTGACTTGGTGCATGATTAAGGTGCTTGAGAAGCTTGCCTGAGATGCTTGTGGGAACACCCCCTACTTCAAGTGCTTAGTCATGCTTGATGACTAAGGGGCTTGCTCATCCAAAGTCAAAAATATCCCTACAAGGAGGGGGGCGAGCCTACAGGGGGGGGGGGAGGGGGGGGGGGGGATGAGAGAGAACACACACACACACACAAGGGAAGCCCCAGCTTGAAGAGGTAGCAAGGACACTTGTCAAGTTCCTCCCCATGTTTCCCTCATGGTGTGCCTGAAGCCTATTGGTTGGCCACCCAAGGGGTCCAATGATAATTTAGGATATTTAATTAATTGATTTTGCATTTATCAAGTCCTCTCTCTCAAAGGGGAAAGGGGGACACTTGTCCCAAGGCTACCCATGTTGCCTATAATGGCTCCTGCTTGTGATTGGCTAAGCCTGGAGGGGTTCAATTAGCTTCAAGCATGAGCTACAAGGGGGGGTCGACCCAAGCAAGCTAGGGGGATGCTTAGGGGGTATACTCACCCACACACACTCACAAACACTCTCATTGTGTACTATGCAAAGTGCAAGAGCTCCCTCTCCTTCTCCAAGCAAGTAGAGGTTGAGAGCCTACACCAACACTCTTAGCTATGGAGTGCAAATCCATCCAAGAGCCATGCTTCAATGCTTGAGCTTGCCATCTATTTCTTCTTCATTACTATGCTATTATGTATGCTAGCACAAGAGTTATGATAAGTGAGGAACTAGCTCTTTCTCGTATGAATGTTTCTTGTTCCTCTTCCCTACCCTCATTCCCTGCTAGCTCTGTCCAGCTTCGAAGGTGTTTGAGGTCTTGGGACTGAGGCTTGGTATAGTTAAAGCTTTCTTCAAGTTTAGGTTATGCTATTATGGTGATGCATGAAGATTTCCATCTTCATTGCTTCACCTAGGTCACAAGGAACACAAAGAATGTATTGTAACAAGTCTCTCTTTATGGGAGAAATCATAATACAAATGCCTATTGGAGGGGGGACCGGCTCCACATAAATCCGTTCCTCAACTGTTGTCATGTTCTCGAAATTCTCTCTCTTGCAAAAGTATTGTCCGTGCCAAGTTAACTAATTGCTATAATTATGTTGCTATCTTCAATTATGTCTACCCGCTATGCTCACAAAATCATTTCTTGAAAGTACTCTCATTAAATTCCGCTACTCTCAAATTGAATAGGCAAATTCCATTACATGGCCATCATAACACTTGTAATTTTACACAATGTTTGTGGGATGAGTAGATTCTGTATCCACCACTTGTCCATTTAGATTAAGAATTGGGAAGTAGGTGCATCAAAGATCCACCAATTGGCCGTTACAACAAAGGCTTGAAATGTGGATCTATGTAATTTTACAATATGTTCTGGGATGAGTAGATCCTAGATCCACCACTTGGCCATTTAGATTAATAATTCGTAAGTAGGGGCATCAAAGATCCACCACTTGGCGATTATAGCAAAGGCTTGAATTGTAGATACAATTTTTGGTGTCACCTAGATCCACCACTTGGCCATTCTAACCATGTCCTAAAGTTAGGTGCATTCAACATTTGGCCATCATAACATTGGTAATTTTACACAATGTCTGTGGGATGAGTAGACCCTAGATCCACCACTTGGCCATTTAGACTAAAATTTTGGAGTTAGATACATCAAAGATCCACCACTTGGACATTAGAATGAAGAATTGAAGTGTGCATCCAATTGTTGGTATCTCCTAGGTCCACCACTTGGCCAGTTAGGTGGATTCAACACTTGGCCATCATAACACTTTAATTTTACACAATATTTGTGGGATGAGTAGATCCTAGATCCACCACTTGTCCATTTAGAGTATGAATTGGTAAGTAGGTGCATCAAAGATTAACCACTTGGCCATTATAACAAAGGCTGGAATTGTAGATACAATTGTTGGTGTCATCTAGATCCACTACTTGGCCATTCTGACCACCTCCTAAAGCTAGGTGCATTGAACACTTGGCCATCATAATACTTGTAGTTTTACACAATAAGACCAATTTAGGAAATTTAGGAAAAATTCACAATTTTGGGACAATTTTAGAGACACTTAGGAATGTTAGCATCCTCAAGACAATACATTCATGTAAACTAGAGGGAATATTGAGATGGGTTTTGGACTTCTACATGCACATCTTACATCTTACATCTTAGATGTTTAGGTAGCTCAATCCTAAAGCTACAGATTCCAATCTGCAATTTCCATGGCACAAAAAGATGTTCTAGTAGCAAGTGATGTTGAGATGGCTACAAATGCGTGTTGCATCTTACAAACTCTTTACTTCTAAGAAAGATAGTGAAATCCTAAGGCTACATCATTCCAAATTTCAATTGTAATGGCACAAGAAGATACTCAAGCAACAAGGATGCGAGAAAACAAACCCAAGGCTCAGATTTGAACCTACAAAAAGCCAAGAAGGTGAGTTTCTTAGACCACTTCATGGAAAAGGTTCAACATATGAAATAGATACCATGCTAGAGGAGAGAAAATGATTTTTTTGGAAACTAGTCCAAAAAAATCCATACACCTAAGATATAAGGCACTCAATTATCACATTTGAAATGGAGCTATATAATTTTTTTGGGTGAAAACCTAGGAACTTGTAGCCGTGCTTGAACTAGGCAAGAGAGAACTAGACAACTCGAACTTGATGTTGTGCTCTAAAGCCAAGACGTTGCAGTGAAATAATTTGAACTTGATGTTGAGCTCTAAAGCCAAGAAAGTGCATTGAAAACAACTTGAACGTGAATTTAGCTCCAAAGCCAAGAAATAGTGTTGAGAGCAACTCAAACTTGAGGTTGAGCTTGAAAGCGAAGAAGTCGCGTGTGCTAAAACCGATTCGAATTTGAAGTTGAGCTCTAAATCCAAGCACATTGAAAAGAAATTGCAAGAGCACATGAAGAAAACAAAGCCTTAGACCGCATTTAAAACATTTATCCAAAATCATGAGTGAGACAAAACCATGATGCTCATATTGACGGTTCATCAAGTGTTCGTTCTCTGCATGGAAGAAGAAGTAGAATTGCAAGACGGCTCTAAAGCGGTTCTAGAATGGATAGGTTTTGTAGACAATGGACATAGCACAATAGCATTGTTGGCAACCGGTTGGCCAACAATACAACCAATTCTCTAACATTAGGCTTGAGTTTGATGTTACTTTCAATAGAAAAGCCAACTCAAACTTGAGTTAGAGGCTAGATTGTACAGACCAAAAAACTTGAGTTCCAAGCTACATATTTTTCACCAAAAAAATCAGTGCTGCCTTTAGGCTCCACCCCTAGAAGAAAGGATCCAAATTCCACGTTGTATGCTGCAGGAAACAAGCCCATAAAATTTTTGTAAAGCTGTCACATTTAATGCATACAATTGTCAACCTACTAATTTGAAATTCAAAATAAGCATTTGCATTTGACGATCCTTCAAGTTCACTAATGCTGCCACCATCACGTCACCTGCTTCATTTCTGAGTATCCTCCCTCTTTGTCTCTGAGGAGCCTCCTTCTGCTTGCTCACGAGGTAGCACGAAGTGAAGAGGGTGGTGACTAGCAAGAGAAAGAGCAACACAAAGACCCCATTGCCACAAGAGGAATCGGTCACCTGAGAGCCTGTACCGAGGCGGGTAAATTGCTCAAACCCCTCTTGAGGCAGTCAACCTTGAACTTAAAACCCTACTCGTCAACCTTGTCGAGGCAGTCAAAGAGGGCAGAGATGTTAAGAGCTTGCGTCGGGGGCATTCTACCTGCGGGTAAACTATCTCAAGGTCAATATCAGAACCCTGCTTGTTGACCTTGTTGAGGTGTCCTTGTAAAATGCTGGCAGGCCCTCCCTCATGACGTGATCACCCCTCAGCAGTCATGGCGTGCAATCGACTTGGGTACTAGGATGCTTCTAGCAGTGTCAAGAGCGTGTCTGTGCTTCAACAGTCAAGGCAGAGTAGAAATTGCAGAGGCAGTCAAAGAGGGCGGAGATGTTGAGGCTATCTTATGTTGTACCTCGGCCATGTTTTTGAGCTTATCAGTGATGGCAAAGAAGGCGAATATGGAGAGGGAGGCTGGGCACCAAGCGAGGGAGCATGTGAGGAAGTTTCTTTGCGAGATGGAAGTGAAGATGACCCCCTGGAACATGCAGTACATTGACACCGTCCTTGCTGATTTTCTCAGTTATTGCGGCTGCATTATATTAGCATAACATAACATTTGTAAAATAATATACAGAGCTACTACTAACCTTGGACATATCAGAGAGCTTTTGGCTGCCAAGACAACTGGTATCCCACAATTGCCAACTAGGAGGAAGGGAAGATGACACAACTCCAAAACCTTTTGTAGACTCATTGATGCAGGCATAGAGGCGTCTGTGCATAATGCACTCTTGCCTACTCTTACGGCCTTTGGAATTGACTTGATGAGGCTAGAAAAATGAGGGCATCTTGATCCTGTCATCAATTGAGAAGCTCAGATTGATAGTGCAGTCCAGATTCTGAGCCGTCGAAGCAAGAACAATCCATGCATATTGGGGGAGCTAGGCTAGGGTGGGCAAGACTGCCATTGCGAAGGGAATGCATAGAGGATCATAAGGTTCTCCACTCTATTTTTTGTTCATGGTTTTTTGCACTCAGAGAGGGTGTAGGCTCGAACTCAAGTTCGAGCCTCCACCTCATCTTGGTGCATAACACCATCTTAGGGTAGGTTCAAGATCCTCCACCCCATCTTGGTGCATAACACCGTGAGTAGGTAGCCTAGTGGAGGCTTGCAGGCTCGAACTTAAGTTTGAGCCTCCACCCCATCTTGGTGCGTAACACCATGAGTAGGTAGTCTAGTGGAGGCTTGAAAAATTTCTAGTCTACCTCCAACATTGATACAATAACCTCTACCTTCACCTAGGTGGGCTTAAGTTTGAGCCTCCACTCCACCTAGGTGAAGGATGAGCCCATTTCTTTCTTGTGTCATTTTACACTAGGGTGGGGTACAATCTTGATTGAGCATCCAACCTACCCCGATGGAAGTCCACGCATTGCCTGCTCCACGCGTTTTGTGCCAGTTTTGTATCAAGATGGGGTTTAGGCTCACGCTTAAGCTAGAGCTTCCAACCAGCTTGCTGTCGAGAACCAATATGCTACAATTTAAGTGATCCTTCAAGGTTTAGCTTTCTCTCAGTCTTTTTTCGGCACACATAGAGAGAAGGGTTTCATTACTTTTAACTCACAATTCAAGGTGCTTCCCATAATTACCTCATATCTTGACTTTGATGAGAAGACTCCAATGTCTTCGGGAATGAGACTAAAATACACCCTATGATATGTCATGAAAGTCTTACAGTCTTTTATCTAGATAAAATACACCATATTACATACAATCAATACCACCATAGTCTCAAAACAAAAATCAAAAGATTGATGCAAATTGTGTTTTATTCTCTTGAAGTCTCTCATTTTTTTCCAGATTCCCTTCATCTTGGACCATTTTTATTTTATTCTCTTGGAGTTCTTCAACTTCTTGAAATTCTATGTATCTAAGTTAAAATTCATGAGACTCATACATACTCTATGATATTTCATCAAAGACTTATAGTCTTTTATCTAAACAGAATACACCATATTATATACAATAAATACCAACATAGTCTCATGATTTTTGTCAAAAGCTAGGTGCAAATTGTGTTTCATCCTCTTGAAATTTCTCATTTTTGTCTCATTGTTGAATTGTTGTAGGACCGATTTTGTTTTATTCGCTTGAAACTCTTCAAATTTTTCAGATTCTCCTTATCTTGTAGTACCTATTTTACAACTTTTCTATTAAATCATGCTCCTTATTGCTAACAAAAATATAAGTAGGCTATTACTAGTCAAATGCTTCTTATTAGAGTAGATCAAACTTAACTAAGATTGCAAGCCCCAATCTAAAAATGGGACTTGAGTAAATCCCAAAATTCCTAAATTGGACTTCATTGTCTGTGGGATGAGTAGATCCTAGATCCAACACTTGTCCATTTAGAGTAAGAACTAGTAAGTAGGGGCATCAAGTTTCACCACTTGGCTATTATAAAAAGGCTTGAATTTTAGATACAATTGTTGGTGTCACCTAGATCCACCACTTGGCCATTCTAAACATGTTCTAAAGTTAGGTACAATCAGCACTTGACCATCATAACATTGGTAATTTTACACAATGTTTGTGGGATGAGTAGACCCTAGATCCACCACTTGGCCATTTAGACTAAAATTTGGGAAGTAGATACATCAAAGATACACCACTTGGCCATTAGAATGAAGGATTGAAGTGTACATCCAATTGTTTGTATCTCCTTGATCCACCACTTCGTCATTCTAGCCATGTCTTAAAGGTAGGTGCATTCAACACTTGGCCATCATAATACTTGTAATTTTTACACAATGTTTTTGGGATGAGTAGACACTAGATCCACCACTTGTCCATTTAGACTAAGAATTGGGAAGTAGGTGCATCAAAGATCCACCACTTGGCCATTATAACAAAGTCTTGAAATTGGATCCAATTGTTGGTGTCTCCTAGATCCACCACTTGGCCATTTTAACCATGTCTTGAGGTTATGGGCATTCAACACTTGGCCATCATAACACTTGTAATTTTACACAATGTTGGTGGGATGAGTAGATCCTAGATCCACCACTTGGACATTTAGACTAAGAATTGGGAAGTAGGTGTGAAGCCCACCATTTGTCCAAACATATGCTCTATTGAAGTATAGAGATCCACAAGGTCCACCACTCATCCAAGCTAAGCTTTGTTGAAGGATAGATATCCACAAGGTCCACCACTTGCCCATACTAATCTTCATTACATCATATAGAGCCACACTGTCCCAACCACATCACACAGAGCCATAATGTCCACAATCTAAGGTATGCATGGAAAATTGATGCAAGGTCCACCACTTGTTGAGGTGAAGCTCCTTTGAAGCATTGAGCGTCACTTCATTGAAGAATAGGGAGCCATAATTTTCATCACCTATTCAAGATAATATCTATTGAAGCATTGAGTGACAGAAGGTCCTCAATTTAAGCTTAGCATGGAGAAATGATGGAACGTCCATCACTTGTTCAAGCTTAATCTATACTCAAGCATAGAGAGCCACAAGGTCCACCACATGTGCAACCTAATCTCCATTGTATCATAAATACTTACAAGGTCCATAATTTAATATATGCATGGAGAACTAATGTAAGGTCAACCATTTATTGAAGCCTAAGCTCTATTGAAGCATAGAGATTCACAAGGTTCACCACTTGTTTAAGCGAAGATTTATTCTAGAATATAGACCCACTCTATTATAGAACAGAGAGCCAGAAGGTCAACCACTTGTGCAAGCTAGGATCTATTGAAGCATAGGGAGCGACAAGGTCCACAATCTAATTTAAGCATGAAGAATGGATGCAAGGTTCCACCACTTGTCTAAGAAAAGTCCCACTAAAGCATAAAAGGCAACAAGGTCTATGACTTATCCAAGCCAAGGTCCAACCAAGAATAGAGAGATGCAAGGTCCATAGTCTATGCTAGGCATGGAAGAAAAATGAATGGGTCCAAGCCCCATCAAAGCATAGAGAGCCACAAGGTCCACCACTTGTTCAAGCTAAGCTCATTTGAACAATACAGAGCCACAAGATCCTTAGTCTAAGCTGAAATGATGCAAGGTCTATCATTGAAGGCAAAATCTATCATTGAAGCAAAAAGAGTCACAATCTCAAAAACTCTATTATTAACGGATAGATAGCCACAAGGTCCACCACTTGTTCATGCTAAGATTCATTAAAGTATAGACAACCACAAGGTCTACAATCTAAGCTAGGCATGGGGAATTGATGCAAGGTCCACCACTTGTCCAATATAGAGAGCCAAACTGACCATAGTCTAAGCTAAGCATGGAGAATCGATGCAAGGTCCACCACATGTACAACCTATCAATGGCTATTATATGTAGCAGCATGGCTTGCTTGGTTTCTAGATCCACCACTTGTCCGACCTAAATTAAAAGTTTCCCGCTTAATTTTAAATCTTTTCGCTTGGATTCAGATTTTTCCACTTGTATTCAAAATTCAAAATTTATCGCCCAAATTAAAAATTTCCCGCTTCAATTCAAAATTTTCTACTTGAAGGAGATGTTATAGCATTACAGCAAGGTCTACCACTTGTCCAACCTCAATCTATAACCTTCTTTATATTGAGAACTTATCTTATTTCATACCAATAGTATGTAAATTTTCATTTCATGTATTATCTATGAGCCTCTCCTAGTTTCAACTATCGTGTTCATTAGAAACCTCAGTAAGCTACGTTACCTTTGTTGAGAAATTAAAGAAGGAATCACATTTACAGAGGCATTAGACACAAAGCAGCAAAATACCAAAGAAATCAACTTCACTGGAAGACACAAGTAAGTCAACTACTGAAATTTACATGCTTATGTGAAAAAAAAAATATGTGTATATGTATGTATGTCATGTATCCATACTATGTCATGTACAAGAATATGTATTTGTATGTTCTGTATGTATATCACCATGAGATAGTATACATTTCTACCACACATATACATAAACATATGTACCTACATACATAGGCAAAGAAAACACAGTACCAGTCATATTCACAACATGCATACACTACATTATTACCGATGGATGCACATATAGAAGTAGGCCAAATAGTGCAGAATTATTAATTTGTATTTTGTGTATATGTATGTGTGAGAGAGATAGGGTATCTATGCAAATATGTGTGATTTGGTGTGTATGTGGGTCTTTATGGGAGCAAGGAAGGTGAACAACGTGAAGGAAAGTATTTTTTATCATGTTGATGTGTGGTTGTGTGTGTGTGCAAAACATCCATGTACATGTGTGTGTAAGAAGGCAGCACAGAGAAAGAGAACCGTTTTGGTTTCTTGGAGAGCAAAACACAAAGACAGAAACCTGATGTAGATGGAGAGTGAGAGAGAGAGAGAGGGAGATGAAATGAACCTTGTCAAGCGCTTTCGATTTACACTATAAAAAATTATGCTTTGTGTGATGTCGAAGCCTTGAGTGTGATTGCCTTTGTTGTCCCTCTTTTGAATGCAATGTCACCCCTATCGTGCTATGCAAAACCTGTTTTGCATGCGCTATGGTTTCCTTGTGTGCACGAGCAAGAAATACCTCTCTACGTGCAAGAACAAATCTCCCCTTTTTCGTCTGTGTTTTTCTTGGTTCGCTATGTGTTTTCGTGGTAGGGTTTTCTAAAATGCCATGTATACTTTAAAACTTAAAACTCACTAGACCTTTTGAGTGATTTGCTTTTGTTTTTTAGCAAATTTGGCATACCGTACAAGTAAAAATTTGTGTTAAAAAAGAGGTAAAACCTCATTGATTTTCTACATTAAAAACTTCTTGTTTAATAAACAAGAGGGGCGGGGTTGCCACCCCTTGACCCCACTTGGGGTGCTGCCCGAAACCCCATGGGGGCTGCCACCCCTCGACCCTCCTCGGGGCATTGCCCCGAACCCCACAGGGGGTGCTGCCCCTTGACCTCGCTTGCGGTGCTGCCCCAAAACCCACCGCTCGAGGCAATTCCCCGAACCCCATAGCGGCTGCCCCTTGACCCTGCTTGGGGTGCTGCCCCAAACCCCGTGGGGATTGTCGCCCCTCGACCCTCCTGGGTTGCCGCCCCTTGACCCCGCTTGGGGCATTGCTCCTAAGCCCACAGGGGCTGCTACCCCTTGACCCTACTTGGGACGCTGCCCCAAACCCCACGAGACCCCGCTTGGGGTGCTACACCAAACCCCAATCTAAACTCTTGTTGCACCACCCTATTCCACTTTCTCAATCGTGGTCTAGCTTAGATAATCTTTGTATCTAAAACCAAGTCTCTTTCCTTACTTCACAACTCACCATAAATAAGTGGTGGAATATGATTCTATTTTGGAGCTCATAACTCAAAACTTTCTTAGACCATTGACCATATCCACAACATTCCTAAACCATGGTCAAAGCTCTTCTTGTCATAGAAAGCTTGGGGATTTTTGTTTCAAATTTCACCAGCCTGTCAAATCTTTACCACTGGTCCTTGTTGAAGCAAGTACTTCTTTGACTTTAGGAAGCTACTAGCTCATCTAGTAATTCACGTTCAGCATTGGCCATTAAAACTACATCCACCACTTCTCGAAGATTCCGTTGAAGAAAGCAAGGGCTACTCGGACATTGAGAAGAAAGGCACTACTATCAACCTTTTTCCATTGAAAAAAGCAAGGGCTACTTGGACATTGGGAAGTAAATTGTCCTATATTTTTCATTAAAAATTGGAGGTCCAGCACTTGTCCAAGCTATACTGTATTATACTTGGACCAAGTGCTTGTAGTTCACCTTGAAACTTGGCCATTAAAACTAGGTCCACCACTTGTCCTAGCTACCCTCAAATATAACACGGGGGTTTTTGTTTCAAGATCCACCACTGCTCCATTTTTTTTTCCATTAAAATAAGCAAGGGGCTACTTGGACATCAAGAATCAAGGCCCTACAATAGTTCACCTTGGACATTGGTCATTAAAACTAGGTCCACCACTTGTCCAACCTTTCTCTCATTTATAAAGGGACTTTTGGTTTCAAGATACATCACTTGTCCAACCTTACTTGCATTGAAATAAGCAAGAGATACTTGGACATTGGGAACCAAGATCCTACACCACCTTCGACATTGGCCATTAAAACTAGGTCCGCCACTTGTCCAACCTTTACTCTCATATATAAAAGAACCTTATGGTTTCAAGCTCCACCACTTGTCCAACCTTACTTCCATGAAAAAAATCAAGGGCTACTTGGACATTGAGAACCAAGGCCCTACAATAATTGGACATTGAGAACCAAGTCCCTACAATAATTTTCATTATACATTAACTAGGTCCACCACTTGTCCAACCATATTTCCATCAAAGAAGCAAGAGATACTTGCACATTGAGAATCAAGTTCCTACAATACCACCTTGGAAACTGGACATTAAAACTAGGTCCACCACTTTTGCAAGATTTACTCTCATATAGAAAAAGGGATTGTCAGTTTCAAGATCCATCACTTGTCCAACCTTACTTCCATTAAAAGAAGCAAGGGCTACTTGGACATTGAGAACCAAGGCCCTACAATAGTTCACCTTGTACATTAACTAGGTCCACCACTTGTCCAACCATACTCCCATTGACAGAAGCAAGAGGTACTTGCACATTGGGAATCAAGTACCTACAATACCACCTTGGAAACTAGACATTAGAACTAGGTCCATCACTTGTCCAACATTTACTCTCATATAGAAAAAAAGACTGTCAGTTTTAAGCTCCACCACTTGTCCAACCTTACTTCCATTGAAAGGAGCAAGGGCTGCTTGGACATTGGGAAGCAAGTTCCTAAAATAGTTCACCTTGTACATTAACTAGGTCCACCACTTATCCAACCATACTTCCATTGAAAGAAGAAAGAGATACTTGCACATTGGGAATCAAGATCCTACAATACCACCTTGGAAAGTGGACATTAAATCTAGGTCCATCTCTTGTCCAAGATTTACTCTCATATAGAAAAAAGGACTGTCGGTTTCGAGATCCACCACTTGTCCAACCTTACTTCCATTGAAAGAAGCAAGGGATATTTGAACATTGGGAAGCAAGTTCCTACAATAGTTCACCTTGAACAATAGCCATTAAAACTAGGTCCACCATTTCTCCAAGCTTTACCTCATATAGAAAGGGGGTTTTGGTTTCAAGATCCCCCCTTGTCCATCCTTACTTCCATTTGAAGAAGAAAGAGGTACTTGGACATTGACAAGCAAGTTCCTAAAATAGCACCTTGGACACTGGCCATTACAACTAGGTCCACCACTTGTCCAAGATATGATCTAATATAGCAATGTCTATAGAGTTATAGTATTCACAACCCTTTGTAATGTGTAATGTAACTTATACATCTGTTTTCAAAGAGAATGTATCTATAAATATGAAATTAACTAGGTGTTTCTTTTCAACTTACAGGATGGACTTTGAATCTGGGGAGAAAGTGTATATGGTACTTGATAATGAAATTGTTGGTATTGCTTGTGTGTGTAGAACAGATCCTAATTCCACTTGTGGTGGTACAAAGATAGGACAAGGAAAGGTATCTATACTAGTGGAGCAACTTTTGAAGGATGTGGTCCTCCCTTTTTTTACACTGAATACTACATCTCTCCAAAGGTCATTATGGAGTGTTGTTCGATGGCCTAAGCTTCTTTTGCAAAAATACATAATGAATGACAACGTAATTGACACAAATGAAATCTATAGTGTTGATGAACAAGGGGATGATCTTGATCCTCTAGTTACATATGCAATGCTTATTTCAAGCCCAGAGTTTGAAATGTCAATACGCGAATCTTAGAGAAATCAAAGGGTACTTTTAAAGGACGACATAATGATGCACACTGTGAATGAAGGGACCATCTTGTATGTATTTCCACATGATTATGTCAATTTTCAGGTACTTGCTGATGACTTTGTGGGTGTAGGTATTGAAAGGGAGGCTGCAATCAGTGAGAATATGCATGAAGTGGGAAGCATTACTATGCTGAAGTGGCCCATCCAACTGACAACCATGTTGGATGGGATCCCACTACAACGCTTTGTTCCTGTTGATGGGATGTATAATGAACATGGGGATGTATCCAATGATGACAATGCTGGGAAAAAACTTGATGGTAGTGTTGATGCCCCTTTGCTAAGGAAGAGACGATACAGTTTTATCAAAAGTACTCAAAAAGTGCAAGCAGTACCAGCTTCTACTTTTTATCTTTCAGTTGAGTCAATTCAAAGAGTTTCATGCATTGATTGTTGTGGAAAAAAATGCTGTCAGTTTGCAGATCGTGATTTGGTGACAAGATTACGGCAAGAATTTTGGGGAGAGTCTCAAAACGCACGCACAAATTATATATATGATGTTCTATCTATATGCTATCAGAAAGATGAGAAGATGCGATACCAATTCAAGATAAATGGCTCTATTGCTTGTTGCGGAGCATGGTATGAGCTACATGGAATACCAAAGACATCATTTTACCACTACAAGGAAAATTTTGAAAATGGTGCGCGTCAATATGTGCATGGTAACACATGTACATTGAGAAGAGGACTTCAACATACTAGTTTAGTGAGAGCACTATTAAATGAATTTGTGGATAACAACTCTGAGAACATGCCACATAGAAGCAGAACACTACTAGATGCCTCAAGAGAGACTCAATTAGTGATTCCATCAATGTACAAACAAGTTGACATTTTAGGCAAAATCAACACAACACTGGACCAAATGGGCTATGAGAAGAAGTTATCTCGATCTTCTTTCGGTAGAATTTGGAACAAAGAGTATCCACATCTCACTTTAACAAAGACAAGTGAGTTCTCTAAGTGCAATGTATGTATTTCGATCAAGGCAAGGCTAGAAGCTAAACCTTCTCTTGAGAGAGAGCTCTTCTCTTGAGAGAAAGAGAAGTTCAAATGGCACAATAGAAGAGTTGTAGGCACTTATATTATGCATGGCACACATATTCAGAAGCTCAACCACAAAAGTATGTTTGTATAATCCATGATAAGATGGATCAAAAAGAAGACTTCCATTCCTAGATTATGCATTGCTCCTAAGGGTGTGGATTCAGGATACAATTTGCAGGTGGATTTGATAGGTATGATCACTCATGGCCATGGAGAAGGTCATTATGGTCATTTTGTCTTGAATGGTTTGTGGCTTGCTGATCCAAATCTTACAATTGGCTCAATTTCTAGTTGTTTACATAACTTAGAGAGGATAGATAAGCATCCTCTTGGTGATCTAGCAACAAATGGACTACCAAGGAGTAGTATCTCTCTACTACATGCTTTGAACTCAAGGGATTCTTTAGACCACCACAACTTGAGTGATGGGAAAGAGCCCATCGTACAACCATCGGAAGCTACAAAAGTGGAATCGGGGTCAACATTTTGCAAGTTGCCAGAGAACTTGTTACTACAATTGGATAATTGTGCAGGGGAAAACAAAAATTGATACTTATTTGCCTATTTGCCAATGCTTGTTGCAAGGGGTGTTTTCAAAACCATCCAACTAGGATTTTTGATGGTTGGGCATACACATGAGAACATTGATGCCATGTTCAGTAATTTTTCAAAAATATTGAGAGTTACACAAACATATACTTTGCCACACGATGGATACATTACAAAATAGTTCATCTTCATCTCTGGCTCCATTTTTGCTTGAAAAGGTCCCCGATTTCAAGCAATATTGTGTTTGTGATGGACAAGACATACTTGTTGGACATTCCAAACCACTTCAAGTCAGGTTTTTAATGTAAGATGAGACACCAATGATGCAATATAAGGCACATGTAGGTGTATCAAGTTGGAGTGGAAGCATTCGCCTTTGGACAACTGACATAGAAGGAAATCCAATGTTGCCACATGGAGATCCACCTTTGGTGCCAATGGCAAAATATGTCAAGGCTCACGTAGAAGTGATTTTAGGGTTGAAGAATTATATTAAGTTTTGGAAAAATCTAGGGAATGTTTCAAATGTGCCACGATATTATAGACCTGTGATAGATTACTGGATTAAGGTGATTGACAAGCTTGGAAAAGCAACCATATCAGAGAGAGGCTTGTATGAAAATTTATGGCCAACAACTCAGGACTCTTGTCACCTACAATCCACTACAATGAGATTACAACAAGGAGAAAAAATAATCCTAGGACTTGAAGAGTTGAATGATCATTTTTGTGGTCCTCAACGAGATAGACCAAGGGAAGAGTTTGACCCCATGTCTGATGTGCACCAAGGTGACTTTGTTATGCTAGCTCCAAGTGACATGGAAATCTATCCAGTTTGGCTTGCAATGGCTTTATCAGACATTGATAATGAGCCTACAAGATTTTGATTCGATATTGGGAACCTTGTGCAAGAAAGAGTGGGATGACAAATACTCAAGCTTACATTAATTGCTAGAAGGTTTTTTGGGCTATCAACTGCAAGGACCCACAAGTGTGGGAAACGGTAGATGCAATTGTTTGGTCTTGGAGACCCAATAAATAAGGACCATTTTCTAGAATTAAGATTCCAGAAAGGAATGCTCTAAAAGCTAATGCAAGTCTTGCTCATGCACATCAACCACGCTTGGATCAAAATTTGGATACGGCATCAAATTTGGAGTGGATTATGCGGAGCTTCTATTGTGACTATAAGAGTCAATTTTGTAAAGAAGATCTCTAGCTGTATCGACCTTTGTTTCTTTTATTCAATTAAAAGAGTTTCTTCAAATTCATGCTTTGTTCATCCTCTTGAATTTTGGTGTTTATCAACACCACAATCCAATAAGATTTTCACTCTATCTTATCAACAAGTTTGTCTCCTTTTTTCCCACTTTAAGTTGGAAATTCCCAAATTACATGAATTTGGTCAATTTGGAGATTCCCATAATGCGTGATTTCTACCATAATATCTAATATGGTCTTGTATGATAACTAGCATACTATGTATGCTAACTAGCATAATCAGTGGTGGTAGCTAGCATATGAGGTATGTTAAACTAAATAGCATGTGTGATAACTAGGTATGCTAATTAGCATGGTGAGCATACTAAGTGGAATACTTGACATGGTAAAGTTCTATCATATACAATGTGTTAACAAGCATCCTTAATGTGCTAACTAGTATGCTAGCAAGAATACTAGGTATGTACTAACTAGCATAGACTATGCACTGACCTTCTCACAAAGTATGATGACCATCATGCACATTGTGGGTACCTTTATTATACTATAGAATATTATGATACTTATGAGATGATAGAGGTTATCATGCATAAGAAATTCCATGCATAGAATACCAAAGTTATGGCATGTAACATTTAACGGCCTAGTAACTTGTGTGCAGTAGAAAATAGCATAGACATAGTGATCATTTCATTAGAATAGATTCCTAATGAGAATAGCAAGAGTGCTTGAAAGGAGAGAGCAACCAAAAGCATAACACCTAGTTAGATAGGCATGAACAATACATCAAAAGAGAGAGAAATTAAATTATTGACAATAGTTGAGCACCAGATTTACATGAGCCGGTCCCCCCTCCAAAAGGCTTTGTATTATAGGTTTCCCCCATCAAGGGAGACATTTTACAATACAATATTTTATGTTCCTTCAATAACTTGATGGTGAAATGAAAATGGAAGCTTCAAGCACCATGCACACACTTATTAAACACAAAATCAATTCCCTCACGGGGTCTCAGACCCAAGACCTCACACACCTTCGAAGATGGTGAGAGCTAGCGGGGTATGAGAGTAAATTGCGAGGAAGAAGGAGTATTCTTATGAGAAAAAAGTATATCTCCTCACCTAATCACTCATAATATCTTAGCATAGCTTAGTAATTAGCATGGTAGAGGAGATGAGCATGCATTGGAGCTTAGCTCTTGGTTGGATTTGCATCACAAAGCCAAGAGTTGTTGGTGTAGGCCTCACTTCTCACAAGCTTGTAGTAGGTGATGAGCTTTCCATTAAAGCTTGAGAAGGAGACAGAGTCTTCTTTGCTTCACACATGATATTGTGTGAGTGTGTGTGTGATAATGCCTTGACAAAATCAGCCCCCTCTCGCTCTTGGTTGACCCCTCATTCTTTTTACTTATACTAACACCCCATTGGACCCTCCAAAGCCTAGCTAATGATAATTAAGAAGCATAAGCGATATCCTTGTGACATGTGTCACCCTTTCCCCCTTTGTGAGAGCTTTAGGTAATTAAATAATGCAATTAAACTCTCATTAGATCCCTTAGTATTTTGGCCAATAGGAATCAAGCAAGCCATTGGGCTGTTGAATGCTCATTGGACCCCTTGCGGGACTGGTCAATAGTCTTCTAGAGAGCTTAATTCTTGTTGGTTCTTTTATTAAGTGTTTTTAAATGAATTAAAATAGATTTACTCTAGCCTAATTCTCATTGGTCCACCTCTATGGCCATCCAATAAGATTTGAACCTTGTGGGCAATTGGGCTAGGGAGCTGACATGTGTCCACTATGACCTTTGTGTAAAGGGGCTTGCATGAGTGTGTCTGAGTGTGTTTCTCTCTCATCTCCTACTAAAAGGGATTTCCCCCTCCTCTTTAAGAGCTTGAAAAGCCTTTTTGTACACTATCAAGCATCCAATTTTCCTAAGCATTCACCATTGGACTTAATCTTTGAATTTTGGAACCTTAGCATTTTGGAAATCTTTATGGGCTTAACCTTAGTTCTTTCAATCCCATTGCTTGCACATTGATCTTTTTCAAATGGTCCCCCTTTGGATCCCTATTTTCCCTCCTTTAGATCCCTACTGTGACCAGTCTGATAGCCTTACCAATAATCTAGCTTTTTCTCCCCTTGTACTTTCCCATATTAAATGATCAGTTTAACATAAGAAAATCATTTAGGAGAATTAAATATTAGTTATTATGACATTACCTCTCTCTTGAAATCATAGGCATCCTTGACTATGGTGTAGAGAAGATAAAGTGTTAGGAAATAAGACGTAGCTAAATAGATAATTGAGTAGATTACTTAATGGAGAGAGACAGATTTACATACACGAGATTATAGAGTAGAGAGAGAGAGAGAGAGAGAGAGAGAGTACACACGATAAACGTGGTTCACCCAATGTGGGCTACGTCCACGGGAAAGCAGCCACTCAATGGCTTTAGTACTTCAAAACAAGAAGTAGTTTATAAAGGGATTATACCCTTAATAGAGCTCCCGCCTTGCTTCACTCTCACCACCTCACACCCACCTTGTTGCATCAACTTCACACTCTGAAATGTGTGTAGAAATGGCCTCCTTTTATAGGCCAAAAGGGTGCCCTCTCTCATCAGAGGCAGCCATGTGTAGCCGCCCTTGTGTAGATAAGTCCAAATCGGACCTTCCAATCCGCCCATGTGTGGCCGCCCTTGAGAAGACAAGTCCGCTTTTGAATTCGGCCACCGGCCATTGACTACTAGCCAACCGATGATTGTTTTCCGACCACTTTTTGACTGCCGTCCGGCCATGATATTCCGGCGAAAAAGAATATTCCGGAGAGGGAAAAAAAAGTCTCAAGGGGCTTCCGTGCCCGAGGTACCTAAAGTTGCCCCTGGTTTTTGACTGTGTGAAAAATTTGGTTTCCGGTGAGTGATTTACCTTTACGCACGATTGCTTCTCCTCATAATGGGGGCCTTACAAATGTGCGCTTTTACCACAGAAACTTACAAGGGTAAATCAGGCTCCATACTTAACAATCTCCCACTTGGAGACTGATCTCCAAACCAAACCTATGACTGCTTTCCATTCTGGCTTCTTATCCTTGAATGTCGATTGAAGATGAGCAATAGCTCAACTTCTCCTTGTTGACCACCTTTGTAAACATGTCTGCAGGACTTTCACTTGTATGCACCTTTCCTAGCTTTAGCTGTCCCTCTTCCAAAAGAGTGCGTATGAAGTGATATCTCACCTCAATGTGCTTTGTCCTTGAATGAAAGACTGAGTTCTTTGCAAGATGGATAGCGCTTTGGCTATCACTGTACAAGACACAATTGTCTTGTTTGAATCCAAGCTCTTCTAAGAATCTGTGAAGCCACAGAATTTCTTTGCTTGCCTCTTTCATTGCTACATAATCTACTTCCGTGGTAGAAAGTGAAGCCACTTTCTACAGCTTTGAAGCCCAGCTTACTACTGTGCCTCCAACCGTGAACACATAGCCATTAGTGATCCTTCGAGTATCTTTGTCACCTGCCATATCTGCATCAACATACCCTTCTAGAAAAATATCAGTTCCTCCAAAATACAAAGCATTTGTTTTTGTGCCTTTTAGATACCTAAGTATCCACTTCACAGCTTGCCAATGCTCTTTACCTGGGTTGTCCATGAACCTTCTCACAACTCCCACTGCATGTGCAATGTCTGGCCTTGTCCAGACCATAGCATACATTAGAGAACCTACCGCTGTAGCATATGGAACTTTAGACATATAGGCTATCTCCTCTTGTGTCTTTGGACACATATCCTTCGTTAGTTTAAAATGACCAGCCAAAGGTGTAGAAATTGGTTTTGCATTTTGCATTGCAAACCTTTCTAGTACCTTCTTGATGTAATCTTCTTGAGATAGCTTTATTGTCTTCTTCGTCCTGTCCCTTGATATTTTGATACCAAGTATCCTCTTTGCAGCACCGAAATCTTTCATTGAAAAAGATTTAGACATCTCCTCTTTTAGGTCTTTGATGTCCTGCATGTTAGCACTTGCAATCAACATGTCATCAACATACAACATTAGGATGATGAATTTCCCATCTCCCAAATTCTTCGTGTAGACGCAGTGATCCGAGTTGGATCTTGTCAATCCATGATCCAACATCCATCGATCAAACTTCAAGTACCATTGTCTTGATGCTTGCTTTAAACCATGCAAGATCTTCTTTAATTTGCAAACCATTTTCTCCTTACCTTTTACTTCATACCCCTTTGGTTGAAGCATGTAGATTTCCTCCTCTAAGTCACCGTGAGGGAATGCAGTATTTACATCCATTTGCTCGAGATTTAGATCATGAGAAGCCACAAGGTTTAAGACAAGCCTAATTGAGTTCATTTTTACAAGCCTAATTGAGTTCATTTTTACAACAGGAGAAAATATTTCATTGAAGTCAATACCTTTCTTTTGAGAAAACCCTTTTACCACAAGCCTAGACTTGTACCTTTTCTTCCCACCTTCTTCTTTCTTCAGCTTGTACACCCATTTGTTTTGAAGTGCCCGCTTACCTTTAGGCAACTCAACCAACTCCCATGTTTGGTTGCGATGTAGTGAGTCCATCTCCACTTGCATGCTCTTCGTCCATTCTTCTTTGGATTCATGTTGCATAACTTCTTCGCATGATTCTGGCTCTCCAGAATCTGAGATCAAGAGATGGTTGAACGAAGGAACAAACCTTTTTGGAGGTCTACTTGCTCTTGTAGCTCTTCGGGGAATAGGTTGAGTCTCCTCATTTGGTTGACGTTGTTGCACATTGTCACCGTTTGGAGTGCTTGAGTCTTCACCGTCCTCAAGCTCCATGTACTCATCACCTGTTTCTTTTGTTTGTTTTCTTTCCAAGTAATTTTTGTACATATTTTGTTCATTAAAAATTACATCCCTACTCCTTAAGATTTTACCATCTTCAGGATTCTATAGGCAATACCCAAAGTCACCTTCTCCATAATGAAGAAACACTTTTTGGACTTTGCATGTAGCTTTGATCTTAGGCTTCTATCTATGTGGATGAAAGACTCACACCCAAACACTTTGAGAAATGCATAATTCACCGGTTTACCTGTCCATGCCTCTTCTAGAACTCCCCCATCCAATGCCGTTGAGGGTGACCGATTGATTAAGTACACAGACGTACTTACAGCTTCCGCCCAACGCTCAAGCGGTAGGCTTGCATGTATCCGCATGCTTCGTGCTCGTTCCATGATTGTCCTATTGATCCTTTCTGAAATCCCATTTTGTTGAGGTGTCCTTGGGGTTGTCTTTATGGGAGCAAGGAGGGTGAACAACGTGAAGGAAAGTATTTTTTATCATGTTGATGTGTGGTTGTGTGTGTGTGCAAAACATCCATGTACATGTGTGTGTAAGAAGGCAGCACAGAGAAAGAGAACCGTTTTGGTTTCTTGGAGAGCAAAACACAAAGACAGAAACCTGATGTAGATGGAGAGTGAGAGAGAGAGAGAGGGAGATGAACTGAACCTTGTCAAACGCTTTCGATTTACACTATAAAAAATTCTGCTTTGTGTGATGTCGAAGCCTTGAGTGTGATTGCCTTTGTTGTCCCTCTTTTGAATGCAATGTCACCCCTATCGTGCTATGCAAAACCTGTTTTGCATGCGCTATGGTTTCCTTGTGTGCACGAGCAAGAAATACCTCTCTACGTGCAAGAACAAATCTCCCCTTTTTTGTCTGTGTTTTTCTTGGTTCGCTATGTGTTTTTGTGGTAGGGTTTTCTAAAATGCCATGTATACTTTAAAACTTAAAACTCACTACACCTTTTGAGTGATTTGCTTTTGTTTTTTAGCAAATTTGGCATACCGTACAAGTAAAAATTTGTGTTAAAAAAGAGGTAAAACCTCATTGATTTTCTACATTAAAAACTTCTTGTTTAATAAACAAGAGGGGCGGGGTTTCCACCCCTTGACCCCACTTGGGGTGCTGCCCGAAACCCCATGGGGGCTACCACCCCTCGACCCTCCTCGGGGCATTGCCCCGAACCCCACAGGGGGTGCTGCCCCTTGACCTCGCTTGCGGTGCTGCCCCAAAACCCACCGCTCGAGGCAATTCCCCGAACCCCATAGCGGCTGCCCCTTGACCCTGCTTGGGGTGCTGCCCCAAACCCTGTGGGGATTGTCGCCCCTCGACCCTCCTGGGTTGCCGCCCCTTGACCCCGCTTGGGGCATTGCTCCTAAGCCCACAGGGGCTGCTCCCCCTTGACCCTACTTGGGACGCTGCCCCAAACCCCACGAGACCCCGCTTGGGGTGCTACACCAAACCCCAATCTAAACTCTTGTTGCACCACCCTATTCCACTTTCTCAATCGTGGTCTAGCTTAGATAATCTTTGTATCTAAAACCAAGTCTCTTTCCTTGCTTCACAACTCACCATAAATAAGTGGTGGAATATGATTCTATTTTGGAGCTCATAACTCAAAACTTTCTTAGACCATTGACCATATCCACAACATTCCTAAATCATGGTCAAAGCTCTTCTTGTCATAGAAAGCTTGGGGATTTTTGTTTCAAATTTCACCAGCCTGTCAAATCTTTACCACTGGTCCTTGTTGAAGCAAGTACTTCTTTGACTTTAGGAAGCTACTAGCTCATCTAGTAATTCACGTTCAGCATTGGCCATTAAAACTACATCCACCACTTCTCGAAGATTCCGTTGAAGAAAGCAAGGGCTACTCGGACATTGAGAAGAAAGGCACTACTATCAACCTTTTTCCATTGAAAAAAGCAAGGGCTACTTGGACATTGGGAAGTAAATTGTCCTATATTTTTCATTAAAACTTGGAGGTCCAGCACTTGTCCAAGCTATACTGTATTATACTTGGACCAAGTGCTTGTAGTTCACCTTGAAACTTGGCCATTAAAACTAGGTCCACCACTTGTCCTAGCTACCCTCAAATATAACACGGGGGTTTTTGTTTCAAGATCCACCACTGCTCCATTTTTTTTTCCATTAAAATAAGCAAGGGGCTACTTGGACATCAAGAATCAAGGCCCTACAATAGTTCACCTTGGACATTGGTCATTAAAACTAGGTCCACCACTTGTCCAACCTTTCTCTCATTTATAAAGGGACTTTTGGTTTCAAGATACATCACTTGTCCAACCTTACTTGCATTGAAATAAGCAAGAGATACTTGGACATTGGGAACCAAGATCCTACACCACCTTCGACATTGGCCATTAAAACTAGGTCCGCCACTTGTCCAACCTTTACTCTCATATATAAAAGAACCTTATGGTTTCAAGCTCCACCACTTGTCCAACCTTACTTCCATGAAAAAAATCAAGGGCTACTTGGACATTGAGAACCAAGGCCCTACAATAATTGGACATTGAGAACCAAGTCCCTACAATAATTTTCATTATACATTAACTAGGTCCACCACTTGTCCAACCATATTTCCATCAAAGAAGCAAGAGATACTTGCACATTGAGAATCAAGTTCCTACAATACCACCTTGGAAACTGGACATTAAAACTAGGTCCACCACTTTTGCAAGATTTACTCTCATATAGAAAAAGGGATTGTCAGTTTCAAGATCCATCACTTGTCCAACCTTACTTCCATTAAAAGAAGCAAGGGCTACTTGGACATTGAGAACCAAGGCCCTACAATAGTTCACCTTGTACATTAACTAGGTCCACCACTTGTCCAACCATACTCCCATTGACAGAAGCAAGAGGTACTTGCACATTGGGAATCAAGTACCTACAATACCACCTTGGAAACTAGACATTAGAACTAGGTCCATCACTTGTCCAACATTTACTCTCATATAGAAAAAAAGACTGTCAGTTTTAAGCTCCACCACTTGTCCAACCTTACTTCCATTGAAAGGAGCAAGGGCTACTTGGACATTGGGAAGCAAGTTCCTAAAATAGTTCACCTTGTACATTAACTAGGTCCACCACTTATCCAACCATACTTCCATTGAAAGAAGAAAGAGATACTTGCACATTGGGAATCAAGATCCTACAATACCACCTTGGAAAGTGGACATTAAATCTAGGTCCATCTCTTGTCCAAGATTTACTCTCATATAGAAAAAAGGACTGTCGGTTTCGAGATCCACCACTTGTCCAACCTTACTTCCATTGAAAGAAGCAAGGGATATTTGAACATTGGGAAGCAAGTTCCTACAATAGTTCACCTTGAACAATAGCCATTAAAACTAGGTCCACCATTTCTCCAAGCTTTACCTCATATAGAAAGGGGGTTTTGGTTTCAAGATCCCCCCTTGTCCATCCTTACTTCCATTTGAAGAAGAAAGAGGTACTTGGACATTGACAAGCAAGTTCCTAAAATAGCACCTTGGACACTGGCCATTACAACTAGGTCCACCACTTGTCCAAGATATGATCTAATATAGCAATGTCTATAGAGTTATAGTATTCACAACCCTTTGTAATGTGTAATGTAACTTATACATCTGTTTTCAAAGAGAATGTATCTATAAATATGAAACTAACTAGGTGTTTCTTTTCAACTTACAGGATGGACTTTGAATCTGGGGAGAAAGTGTATATGGTACTTGATAATGAAATTGTTGGTATTGCTTGTGTGTGTAGAACAGATCCTAATTCCACTTGTGGTGGTACAAAGATAGGACAAGGAAAGGTATCTATACTAGTGGAGCAACTTTTGAAGGATGTGGTCCTCCCCTTTTTTACACTGAATACTACATCTCTCCAAAGGTCATTATGGAGTGTTGTTCGATGGCCTAAGCTTCTTTTGCAAAAATACATAATGAATGACAACGTAATTGACACAAATGAAATCTATAGTGTTGATGAACAAGGGGATGATCTTGATCCTCTAGTTACATATGCAATGCTTATTTCAAGCCCAGAGTTTGAAATGTCAATACGCGAATCTTAGAGAAATCAAAGGGTACTTTTAAAGGACGACATAATGATGCACACTGTGAATGAAGGGACCATCTTGTATGTATTTCCACATGATTATGTCAATTTTCAGGTACTTGCTGATGACTTTGTGGGTGTAGGTATTGAAAGGGAGGCTGCAATCAGTGAGAATATGCATGAAGTGGGAAGCATTACTATGCTGAAGTGGCCCATCCAACTGACAACCATGTTGGATGGGATCCCACTACAACGCTTTGTTCCTGTTGATGGGATGTATAATGAACATGGGGATGTATCCAATGATGACAATGCTGGGAAAAAACTTGATGGTAGTGTTGATGCCCCTTTGCTAAGGAAGAGACGATACAGTTTTATCAAAAGTACTCAAAAAGTGCAAGCAGTACCAGCTTCTACTTTTTATCTTTCAGTTGAGTCAATTCAAAGAGTTTCATGCATTGATTGTTGTGGAAAAAAATGATGTCAGTTTGCAGATCGTGATTTGGTGACAAGATTACGGTAAGAGTTTTGGGGAGAGTCTCAAAACGCACGCACAAATTATATATATGATGTTCTATCTATATGCTATCAGAAAGATGAGAAGATGCGATACCAATTCAAGATAAATGGCTCTATTGCTTGTTGCGGAGCATGGTATGAGCTACATGGAATACCAAAGACATCATTTTACCACTACAAGGAAAATTTTGAAAATGGTGCGCGTCAATATGTGCATGGTAACACATGTACATTGAGAAGAGGACTTCAACATACTAGTTTAGTGAGAGCACTATTAAATGAATTTGTGGATAACAACTCTGAGAACATGCCACATAGAAGCAAAACACTACTAGATGCCTCAAGAGAGACTCAATTAGTGATTCCATCAATGTACAAACAAGTTGACATTTTAGGCAAAATCAACACAACACTGGACCAAATGGGCTATGAGAAGAAGTTATCTCGATCTTCTTTCGGTAGAATTTGGAACAAAGAGTATCCACATCTCACTTTAACAAAGACAAGTGAGTTCTCTAAGTGCAATGTATGTATTTCGATCAAGGCAAGGCTAGAAGCTAAACCTTCTCTTGAGAGAGAGCTCTTCTCTTGAGAGAAAGAGAAGTTCACATGGCACAATAGAAGAGTTGTAGGCACTTATATTATGCATGGCACACATATTCAGAAGCTCAACCACAAAAGTATGTTTGTATAATCCATGATAAGATGGATCAAAAAGAAGACTTCCATTCCTAGATTATGCATTGCTCCTAAGGGTGTGGATTCAGGATACAATTTGCAGGTGGATTTGATAGGTATGATCACTCATGGCCATGGAGAAGGTCATTATGGTCATTTTGTCTTGAATGGTTTGTGGCTTGCTGATCCAAATCTTACAATTGGCTCAATTTCTAGTTGTTTACATAACTTAGAGAGGATAGATAAGCATCCTCTTGGTGATCTAGCAACAAATGGACTACCAAGGAGTAGTATCTCTCTACTACATGCTTTGAACTCAAGGGATTCTTTAGACCACCACAACTTGAGTGATGGGAAAGATCCCATCGTACAACCATCGGAAGCTACAAAAGTGGAATCGGGGTCAACATTTTGCAAGTTGCCAGAGAACTTGTTACTACAATTGGATAATTGTGCAGGGGAAAACAAAAATTGATACTTATTTGCCTATTTGTCAATGCTTGTTGCAAGGGGTGTTTTCAAAACCATCCAACTAGGATTTTTGATGGTTGGGCATACACATGAGAACATTGATGCCATGTTCAGTAATTTTTCAAAAATATTGAGAGTTACACAAACATATACTTTGCCACACGATGGATACATTACAAAATAGTTCATCTTCATCTCTGGCCCCATTTTTGCTTGAAAAGGTCCCCGATTTCAAGCAATATTGTGTTTGTGATGGACAAGACATACTTGTTGGACATTCCAAACCACTTCAAGTCAGGTTTTTAATGTAAGATGAGACACCAATGATGCAATATAAGGCACATGTAGGTGTATCAAGTTGGAGTGGAAGCATTCGCCTTTGGACAACTGACATAGAAGGAAATCCAATGTTGCCACATGGAGATCCACCTTTGGTGCCAATGGCAAAATATGTCAAGGCTCACGTAGAAGTGATTTTAGGGTTGAAGAATTATATTAAGTTTTGGAAAAATCTAGGGAATGTTTCAAATGTGCCACGATATTATAGACCTGTGATAGATTACTGGATTAAGGTGATTGCCAAGCTTGGAAAAGCAACCATATCAGAGAGAGGCTTGTATGAAAATTTATGGCCAACAACTCAGGACTCTTGTCACCTACAATCCACTACAATGAGATTACAACAAGGAGAAAAAATAATCCTAGGACTTGAAGAGTTGAATGATCATTTTTGTGGTCCTCAACGAGATAGACCAAGGGAAGAGTTTGACCCCATGTCTGATGTGCACCAAGGTGACTTTGTTATGCTAGCTCCAAGTGACATGGAAATCTATCCAGTTTGGCTTGCAATGGCTTTATCAGACATTGATAATGAGCCTACAAGATTTTGATTCGATATTGGGAACCTTGTGCAAGAAAGAGTGGGATGACAAATACTCAAGCTTACATTAATTGCTAGAAGGTTTTTTGGGCTATCAACTGCAAGGACCCACAAGTGTGGGAAACGGTAGATGCAATTGTTTGGTCATGGAGACCCAATAAATAAGGACCATTTTCTAGAATTAAGATTCCAGAAAGGAATGCTCTAAAAGCTAATGCAAGTCTTGCTCATGCACATCAACCACGCTTGGATCAAAATTTGGATACGGCATCAAATTTGGAGTGGATTATGCGGAGCTTCTATTGTGACTATAAGAGTCAATTTTGTAAAGAAGATCTCTAGCTGTATCGACCTTTGTTTCTTTTATTCAATTAAAAGAGTTTCTTCAAATTCATGCTTTGTTCATCCTCTTGAATTTTGGTGTTTATCAACACCACAATCCAATAAGATTTTCACTCTATCTTATCAACAAGTTTGTCTCCTTTTTTCCCACTTTAAGTTGGAAATTCCCAAATTACATGAATTTGGTCAATTTGGAGATTCCCATAATGCGTGATTTCTACCATAATATCTAATATGGTCTTGTATGATAACTAGCATACTATGTATGCTAACTAGCATAATCAGTGGTGGTAGCTAGCATATGAGGTATGTTAAACTAAATAGCATGTGTGATAACTAGGTATGCTAATTAGCATGGTGAGCATACTAAGTGGAATACTTGACATGGTAAAGTTCTATCATATACAATGTGTTAACAAGCATCCTTAATGTGCTAACTAGTATGCTAGCAAGAATACTAGGTATGTACTAACTAGCATAGACTATGCACTGACCTTCTCACAAAGTATGATGACCATCATGCACATTGTGGGTACCTTTATTATACTATAGAATATTATGATACTTATGAGATGATAGAGGTTATCATGCATAAGAAATTCCATGCATAGAATACCAAAGTTATGGCATGTAACATTTAACGGCCTAGTAACTTGTGTGCAATAGAAAATAGCATGGACATAGTGATCATTTCATTAGAATAGATTCCTAATGAGAATAGCAAGAGTGCTTGAAAGGAGAGAGCAACCAAAAGCATAACACCTAGTTAGATAGGCATGAACAATACATCAAAAGAGAGAGAAATTAAATTATTGACAATAGTTGAGCACCAGATTTACATGAGCCGGTCCCCCCTCCAAAAGGCTTTGTATTATAGGTTTCCCCCATCAAGGGAGACATTTTACAATACAATATTTTATGTTCCTTCAATAACTTGATGGTGAAATGAAAATGGAAGCTTCAAGCACCATGCACACACTTATTAAACACAAAATCAATTCCCTCACGGGGTCTCAGACCCAAGACCTCACACACCTTCGAAGATGGTGAGAGCTAGCGGGGTATGAGAGTAAATTGCGAGGAAGAAGGAGTATTCTTATGAGAAAAAAGTATATCTCCTCACCTAATCACTCATAATATCTTAGCATAGCTTAGTAATTAGCATGGTAGAGGAGATGAGCATGCATTGGAGCTTAGCTCTTGGTTGGATTTGCATCACAAAGCCAAGAGTTGTTGGTGTAGGCCTCACTTCTCACAAGCTTGTAGTAGGGGATGAGCTTTCCATTAAAGCTTGAGAAGGAGAGAGAGTCTTCTTTGCTTCACACATGATATTGTGTGAGTGTGTGTGTGATAATGCCTTGACAAAATCAGCCCCCTCTCGCTCTTGGTTGACCCCTCATTCTTTTTACTTATACTAACACCCCATTGGACCCTCCAAAGCCTAGCTAATGATAATTAAGAAGCATAAGCGATATCCTTGTGACATGTGTCACCCTTTCCCCCTTTGTGAGAGCTTTAGGTAATTAAATAATGCAATTAAACTCTCATTAGATCCCTTAGTATTTTGGCCAATAGGAATCAAGCAAGCCATTGGGCTGTTGAATGCTCATTGGACCCCTTGCGGGACTGGTCAATAGTCTTCTAGAGAGCTTAATTCTTGTTGGTTCTTTTATTAAGTGTTTTTAAATGAATTAAAATAGATTTACTCTAGCCTAATTCTCATTGGTCCACCTCTATGGCCATCCAATAAGATTTGAACCTTGTGGGCAATTGGGCTAGGGAGCTGACATGTGTCCACTATGACCTTTGTGTAAAGGGGCTTGCATGAGTGTGTCTGAGTGTGTTTCTCTCTCATCTCCTACTAAAAGGGATTTCCCCCTCCTCTTTAAGAGCTTGAAAAGCCTTTTTGTACACTATCAAGCATCCAATTTTCCTAAGCATTCACCATTGGACTTAATCTTTGAATTTTGGAACCTTAGCATTTTGGAAATCTTTATGGGCTTAACCTTAGTTCTTTCAATCCCATTGCTTGCACATTGATCTTTTTCAAATGGTCCCCCTTTGGATCCCTATTTTCCCTCCTTTAGATCCCTACTGTGACCAGTCTGATAGCCTTACCAATAATCTAGCTTTTTCTCCCCTTGTACTTTCCCATATTAAATGATCAGTTTAACATAAGAAAATCATTTAGGAGAATTAAATATTAGTTATTATGACATTACCTCTCTCTTGAAATCATAGGCATCCTTGACTATGGTGTAGAGAAGATAAAGTGTTAGGAAATAAGACGTAGCTAAATAGATAATTGAGTAGATTACTTAATGGAGAGAGACAGATTTACATACACGAGATTATAGAGTAGAGAGAGAGAGAGAGAGAGAGAGAGAGAGAGAGAGAGAGAGTACACACGATAAACGTGGTTCACCCAATGTGGGCTACGTCCATGGGAAAGCAGCCACTCAATGGCTTTAGTACTTCAAAACAAGAAGTAGTTTATAAAGGGGTAGATAAGTCCAAATCGGACCTTCCAATCCGCCCATGTGTGGCCGCCCTTGAGAAGACAAGTCCGCTTTTGAATTCGGCCACCGGCCATTGACTACTAGCCAACCGATGATTGTTTTCCGACCACTTTTTGACTGCCGTACGGCCATGATATTCCGGCAAAAAGGAATATTCCGGAGAGGGAAAAAAAAGTCTCAAGGGGCTTCCGTGCCCGAGGTACCTAAAGTTGCCCCTGGTTTTTGACTGTGTGAAAAATTTGGTTTCCGGTGAGTGATTTACCTTTACGCACGATTGCTTCTCCTCATAATGGGGGCCTTACAAATGTGCGCTTTTACCACAGAAACTTACAAGGGTAAATCAGGCTCCATACTTAACAATCTCCCACTTGGAGACTGATCTCCAAACCAAACCTATGACTGCTTTCCATTCTGGCTTCTTATCCTTGAATGTCGATTGAAGATGAGCAATAGCTCAACTTCTCCTTGTTGACCACCTTTGTAAACATGTCTGCAGGACTTTCACTTGTATGCACCTTTCCTAGCTTTAGCTGTCCCTCTTCCAAAAGAGTGCGTATGAAGTGATATCTCACCTCAATGTGCTTTGTCCTTGAATGAAAGACTGAGTTCTTTGCAAGATGGATAGCGCTTTGGCTATCACTGTACAAGACACAATTGTCTTGTTTGAATCCAAGCTCTTCTAAGAATCTGTGAAGCCACATAATTTCTTTGCTTGCCTCCTTCATTGCTACATAATCTACTTCCGTGGTAGAAAGTGAAACCACTTTCTACAGCTTTGAAGCCCAGCTTACTACTATGCCTCCAACCGTGAACACATAGCCATTAGTGATCCTTCGAGTATCTTTGTCACCTGCCATATCTGCATCAACATACCCTTCTAGAAAAATATCAGTTCCTCCAAAATACAAAGCATTTGTTTTTGTCCCTTTTAGATACCTAAGTATCCACTTCACAGCTTGCCAATGCTCTTTACCTGGGTTGTCCATGAACCTACTCACAACTCCCACTGCATGTGCAATGTCTGGCCTTGTCCAGACCATAGCATACATTAGAGAACCTACCGCTGCAGCATATGGAACTTTAGACATATAGGCTATCTCCTCTTGTGTCTTTGGACACATATCCTTCGTTAGTTTAAAATGACCAGCCAAAGGTGTAGAAATTGGTTTTGCATTTCGCATTGCAAACCTTTCTAGTACCTTCTTGATGTAATCTTCTTGAGATAGCTTTATTGTCTTCTTCGTCCTGTCCCTTGATATTTTGATACCAAGTATCCTCTTTGCAGCACCGAAATCTTTCATTGAAAAAGATTTAGACATCTCCTCTTTTAGGTCTTTGATGTCCTGCATGTTAGCACTTGCAATCAACATGTCATCAACATACAACATTAGGATGATGAATTTCCCATCTCCCAAATTCTTCGTGTAGACGCAGTGATCCGAGTTGGATCTTGTCAATCCATGATCCAACATCCATCGATCAAACTTCAAGTACCATTGTCTTGATGCTTTCTTTAAACCATGCAAGATCTTCTTTAATTTGCAAACCATTTTCTCCTTACCTTTTACTTCATACCCCTTTGGTTGAAGCATGTAGATTTCCTCCTCTAAGTCACCGTGAGGGAATGCAGTATTTACATCCATTTGCTCGAGATTTAGATCATGAGAAGCCACAAGGTTTAAGACAAGCCTAATTGAGTTCATTTTTACAAGCCTAATTGAGTTCATTTTTACAACAGGAGAAAATATTTCATTGAAGTCAATACCTTTCTTTTGAGAAAACCCTTTTACCACAAGCCTAGACTTGTACCTTTTCTTCCCACCTTCTTCTTTCTTCAGCTTGTACACCCATTTGTTTTGAAGTGCCCGCTTACCTTTAGGCAACTCAACCAACTCCCATGTTTGGTTGCGATGTAGTGAGTCCATCTCCACTTGCATGTTCTTCGTCCATTCTTCTTTGGATTCATGTTGCATAACTTCTTCGTATGATTCTGGCTCTCCAGAATCTGAGATCAAGAGATGGTTGAACGAAGGAACAAACCTTTTTGGAGGTCTACTTGCTCTTGTAGCTCTTCGGGGAATAGGTTGAGTCTCCTCATTTGGTTGACGTTGTTGCACATTGTCACCGTTTGGAGTGCTTGAGTCTTCACCGTCCTCAAGCTCCATGTACTCATCACCTGTTTCTTTTGTTTGTTTTCTTTCCAAGTAATTTTTGTACATATTTTGTTCATTAAAAATTACATCCCTACTCCTTAAGATTTTACCATCTTCAGGATTCTATAGGCAATACCCAAAGTCACCTTCTCCATAATGAAGAAACACTTTTTGGACTTTGCATGTAGCTTTGATCTTAGGCTTCTATCTATGTGGATGAAAGACTCACACCCAAACACTTTGAGAAATGCATAATTCACCGGTTTACCTGTCCATGCCTCTTCTAGAACTCCCCCATCCAATGCCGTTGAGGGTGACCGATTGATTAAGTACACATACGTACTTACAGCTTCCGCCCAACGCTCAAGCGGTAGGCTTGCATGTATCCGCATGCTTCGTGCTCGTTCCATGATTGTCCTATTGATCCTTTCTGAAATCCCATTTTGTTGAGGTGTCCTTGGGGTTGTCTTTATGGGAGCAAGGAAGGTGAACAACGTGAAGGAAAGTATTTTTTATCATGTTGATGTGTGGTTGTGTGTGTGTGCAAAACATCCATGTACATGTGTGTGTAAGAAGGCAGCACAGAGAAAGAGAACCGTTTTGGTTTCTTGGAGAGCAAAACACAAAGACAGAAACCTGATGTAGATGGAGAGTGAGAGAGAGAGAGAGGGAGATGAAATGAACCTTGTCAAACGCTTTCGATTTACACTATAAAAAATTCTGCTTTGTGTGATGTCGAAGCCTTGAGTGTGATTGCCTTTGTTGTCCCTCTTTTGAATGCAATGTCACCCCTATCGTGCTATGCAAAACCTGTTTTGCATGCGCTATGGTTTCCTTTTGTGCACGCGCAAGAAATACCTCTCTACGTGCAAGAACAAATCTCCCCTTTTTTGTCTGTGTTTTTCTTGGTTCGCTATGTGTTTTTGTGGTAGGGTTTTCTAAAATGCCATGTATACTTTAAAACTTAAAACTCACTAGACCTTTTGAGTGATTTGCTTTTGTTTTTTAGCAAATTTGGCATACCGTACAAGTAAAAATTTGTGTTAAAAAAGAGGTAAAACCTCATTGATTTTCTACATTAAAAACTTCTTGTTTAATAAACAAGAGGGGCGGGGTTTCCACCCCTTGACCCCACTTGGGGTGCTGCGCGAAACCCCATGGGGGCTACCACCCCTCGACCCTCCTCGGGGCATTGCCCCGAACCCCACAGGGGGTGCTGCCCCTTGACCTCGCTTGCGGTGCTGCCCCCAAAACCCACCGCTCGAGGCAATTCCCCGAACCCCATAGCGGCTGCCCCTTGACCCTGCTTGGGGTGCTGCCCCAAACCCTGTGGGGATTGTCGCCCCTCGACCCTCCTGGGTTGCCGCCCCTTGACCCCGCTTGGGGCATTGCTCCTAAGCCCACAGGGGCTGCTCCCCCTTGACCCTACTTGGGACGCTGCCCCAAACCCCACGAGACCCCGCTTGGGGTGCTACACCAAACCCCAATCTAAACTCTTGTTGCACCACCCTATTCCACTTTCTCAATCTGTGGTCTAGCTTAGATAATCTTTGTATCTAAAACCAAGTCTCTTTCCTTGCTTCACAACTCACCATAAATAAGTGGGTGGAATATGATTCTATTTTGGAGCTCATAACTCAAAACTTTCTTAGACCATTGACCATATCCACAACATTCCTAAATCATGGTCAAAGCTCTTCTTGTCATAGAAAGCTTGGGGATTTTTGTTTCCAAATTTCACCAGCCTGTCAAATCTTTACCACTGGTCCTTGTTGAAGCAAGTACTTCTTTGACTTTAGGAAGCTACTAGCTCATCTAGTAATTCACGTTCAGCATTGGCCATTAAAACTACATCCACCACTTCTCGAAGATTCCGTTGAAGAAAGCAAGGGCTACTCGGACATTGAGAAGAAAGGCACTACTATCAACCTTTTTCCATTGAAAAAAGCAAGGGCTACTTGGACATTGGGAAGTAAATTGTCCTATATTTTTCATTAAAACTTGGAGGTCCAGCACTTGTCCAAGCTATACTGTATTATACTTGGACCAAGTGCTTGTAGTTCACCTTGAAACTTGGCCATTAAAACTAGGTCCACCACTTGTCCTAGCTACCCTCAAATATAACACGGGGGTTTTTGTTTCAAGATCCACCACTGCTCCATTTTTTTTTCCATTAAAATAAGCAAGGGGCTACTTGGACATCAAGAATCAAGGCCCTACAATAGTTCACCTTGGACATTGGTCATTAAAACTAGGTCCACCACTTGTCCAACCTTTCTCTCATTTATAAAGGGACTTTTGGTTTCAAGATACATCACTTGTCCAACCTTACTTGCATTGAAATAAGCAAGAGATACTTGGACATTGGAACCAAGATCCTACACCACCTTCGACATTGGCCATTAAAACTAGGTCCGCCACTTGTCCAACCTTACTCTCATATATAAAAGAACCTTATGGTTTCAAGCTCCACCACTTGTCCAACCTTACTTCCATGAAAAAAAGCAAGGGCTACTTGGACATTGAGAACCAAGGCCCTACAATAATTGGACATTGAGAACCAAGTCCCTACAATAATTTTCATTATACATTAACTAGGTCCACCACTTGTCCAACCATATTTCCATCAAAGAAGCAAGAGATACTTGCACATGAAATCAAGTTCCTACAATACCCACCTTGGAAACTGGACATTAAAACTAGTCCACCACTTTTGCAAGATTTACTCTCATATAGAAAAAGGGATTGTCAGTTTCAAGATCCATCACTTGTCCAACCTTACTTCCATTAAAAGAAGCAAGGGCTACTTGGACATTGAGAACCAAGGCCCTACAATAGTTCACCTTGTACATTAACTAGGTCCACCACTTGTCCAACCATACTCCCATTGACGAAGCAAGAGGTACTTCACATTGGGAATCAAGTACCTACAATACCACCTTGGAAAACTAGACATTAGAGAACTAGGTCCATCACTTGTCCAACATTTACTCTCATATAGAAAAAAAGACTGTCAGTTTTAAGCTCCACCACTTGTCCAACCTTACTTCCATTGAAAGGAGCAAGGGCTACTTGGACATTGGGAAGCAAGTTCCTAAAATAGTTCACCTTGTAACATTAACTAGGTCCACCACTTATCCAACCATACTTCCATTGAAAGAAGAAAGAGATACTTGCACATTGGGAATCAAGATCCTACAATACCACCTTGGAAAGTGGACAATTAAATCTAGGTCCATCTCTTGTCCAAGATTTACTCTCATATAGAAAAAAGGACTGTCGGTTTCGAGATCCACCACTTTGTCCAACCTTACTTCCATTGAAAGAAGCAAGGGATATTTGAACATTGGGAAGCAAGTTTCCTACAATAGTTCACCTTGAACAATAGCCATTAAAACTAGGTCCACCATTTCTCCAAGCTTTACCTCTATATGAAAGGGGTTTTGGTTTCAAGATCCCCCTTGTCCATCCTTACTTCCATTTGAGAAGAAAGAGGTACTTGGACATTGACAAGCAAGTTCCTAAAATAGCACCTTGGACACTGGCCATTACAAACTAGGTCCACCACTTGTCCAAGATATGATCTATATAGCAATGTCTATAGAGTTATAGTATTCACAACCCTTTGTAATGTGTAATGTAACTTAACATCTGTTTTCAAAGAGAATGTATCTATAAATATGAAACTAACTAGGTGTTTCTTTTCAACTTACAGGATGGACTTTGAATCTGGGGAGAAAGTGTATATGGTACTTGATAATGAAATTGTTGGTATTGCTTGTGTGTGTAGAACAGATCCTAATTCCACTTGTGGTGGTACAAAGATAGGACAAGGAAAGGTATCTATACTAGTGGAGCAACTTGAAAGGATGTGGGTCTCCCCCTTTTTTACAGTGAATACTACATCTCTCCAAAGGTCATTATGGAGTGTTGTTCGATGGCCTAAGCTTCTTTTGCAAAAATACATAATGAATGACAACGTAATTGACACAAATGAAATCTATAGTGTTGATGAACAAGGGGATCATCTTGATCCTCTAGTTACATATGCAATGCTTATTTCAAGCCCAGAGTTTGAAATGTCAATACGCGAATCTTAGAGAAATCAAAGGGTACTTTTAAAGGACGACATAATGATGCACACTGTGAATGAAGGGACATCTTGTATGTATTTCCACATGTTATGTCAATTTTCAGGTCTTGCTGATGACTTTGTGGGTGTAGGTATTGAAAGGGAGGCTGCAATCAGTGAGAATATGCATGAAGTGGGAAGCATTACTATGCTGAAGTGGGCCCATCCAACTGACAACCATGTTGGATGGGGATCCCACTACAACGCTTTGTTCCTGTTGATGGGATGTATAATGAACATGGGGATGTATCCAATGATGACAATGCTGGGAAAAAACTTGATGGTAGTGTTGATGCCCCTTTGCTAAGGAAGAGACGATACAGTTTTATCAAAAGTACTCAAAAAGTGCAAGCAGTACCAGCTTCTACTTTTTATCTTTCAGTTGAGTCAATTCAAAGAGTTTCATGCATTGATTGTTGTGGAAAAAAATGATGTCAGTTTGCAGATCGTGATTTGGTGACAAGATTACGGCAAGAGTTTTGGGGAGAGTCTCAAAACGCACGCACAAATTATATATATGATGTTCTATCTATATGCTATCAGAAAGATGAGAAGATGCGATACCAATTCAAGATAAATGGCTCTATTGCTTGTTGCGGGCTCCATACTTAACAATCTCCCACTTGGAGACTGATCTCCAAACCAAACCTATGACTGCTTTCCATTCTGGCTTCTTATCCTTGAATGTCGATTGAAGATGAGCAATAGCTCAACTTCTCCTTGTTGACCACCTTTGTAAACATGTCTGCAGGACTTTCACTTGTATGCACCTTTCCTAGCTTTAGCTGTCCCTCTTCCAAAAGAGTGCGTATGAAGTGATATCTCACCTCAATGTGCTTTGTCCTTGAATGAAAGACTGAGTTCTTTGCAAGATGGATAGCGCTTTGGCTATCACTGTACAAGACACAATTGTCTTGTTTGAATCCAAGCTCTTCTAAGAATCTGTGAAGCCACATAATTTCTTTGCTTGCCTCCTTCATTGCTACATAATCTACTTCCGTGGTAGAAAGTGAAACCACTTTCTACAGCTTTGAAGCCCAGCTTACTACTGTGCCTCCAACCGTGAACACATAGCCATTAGTGATCCTTCGAGTATCTTTGTCACCTGCCATATCTGCATCAACATACCCTTCTAGAAAAATATCAGTTCCTCCAAAATACAAAGCATTTGTTTTTGTGCCTTTTAGATACCTAAGTATCCACTTCACAGCTTGCCAATGCTCTTTACCTGGGTTGTCCATGAACCTACTCACAACTCCCACTGCATGTGCAATGTCTGGCCTTGTCCAGACCATAGCATACATTAGAGAACCTACCGCTGTAGCACATGGAACTTTAGACATATAGGCTATCTCCTCTTGTGTCTTTGGACACATATCCTTCGTTAGTTTAAAATGACCAGCCAAAGGTGTAGAAATTGGTTTTGCATTTTGCATTGCAAACCTTTCTAGTACCTTCTTGATGTAATCTTCTTGAGATAGCTTTATTGTCTTCTTCGTCCTGTCCCTTGATATTTTGATACCAAGTATCCTCTTTGCAGCACCGAAATCTTTCATTGAAAAAGATTTAGACATCTCCTCTTTTAGGTCTTTGATGTCCTGCATGTTAGCACTTGCAATCAACATGTCATCAACATACAACATTAGGATGATGAATTTCCCATCTCCCAAATTCTTCGTGTAGACGCAGTGATCCGAGTTGGATCTTGTCAATCCATGATCCAACATCCATCGATCAAACTTCAAGTACCATTGTCTTGATGCTTGCTTTAAACCATGCAAGATCTTCTTTAATTTGCAAACCATTTTCTCCTTACCTTTTACTTCATACCCCTTTGGTTGAAGCATGTAGATTTCCTCCTCTAAGTCACCGTGAGGGAATGCAGTATTTACATCCATTTGCTCGAGATTTAGATCATGAGAAGCCACAAGGTTTAAGACAAGCCTAATTGAGTTCATTTTTACAAGCCTAATTGAGTTCATTTTTACAACAGGAGAAAATATTTCATTGAAGTCAATACCTTTCTTTTGAGAAAACCCTTTTACCACAAGCCTAGACTTGTACCTTTTCTTCCCACCTTCTTCTTTCTTCAGCTTGTACACCCATTTGTTTTGAAGTGCCCGCTTACCTTTAGGCAACTCAACCAACTCCCATGTTTGGTTGCGATGTAGTGAGTCCATCTCCACTTGCATGTTCTTCGTCCATTCTTCTTTGGATTCATGTTGCATAGCTTCTTCGTATGATTCTGGCTCTCCAGAATCTGAGATCAAGAGATGGTTGAACGAAGGAACAAACCTTTTTGGAGGTCTACTTGCTCTTGTAGCTCTTCGGGGAATAGGTTGAGTCTCCTCATTTGGTTGACGTTGTTGCACATTGCCACCGTTTGGAGTGCTTGAGTCTTCACCGTCCTCAAGCTCCATGTACTCATCACCTATTTCTTTTGTTTGTTTTCTTTCCAAGTAATTTTTGTACATATTTTGTTTATTAAAAATTACATCCCTACTCCTTAAGATTTTACCATCTTCAGGATTCTATAGGCAATACCCAAAGTCACCTTCTCCATAGCCAATGAAGAAACACTTTTTGGACTTTGCATGTAGCTTTGATCTTAGGCTTCTATCTATGTGGATGAAAGACTCACACCCAAACACTTTGAGAAATGCATAATTCACCGGTTTACCTGTCCATGCCTCTTCTAGAACTCCCCCATCCAATGCCGTTGAGGGTGACCGATTGATTAAGTACACAGACGTACTTACAGCTTCCGCCCAACGCTCAAGCGGTAGGCTTGCATGTATCCGCATGCTTCGTGCTCGTTCCATGATTGTCCTATTGATCCTTTCTGAAATCCCATTTTGTTGAGGTGTCCTTGGGGTTGTCCTTTGCCTCCGAATGCCATTGCTAGAACAAAATCTTTCAAAAGCTTGGCTGCAATATTCACCTCCATTGTCGGATCTGAGGCATTTAACCTTGGTACCTGTTTCATTCTCCACAAAGGCTTTCCACCTTTGAAATATGGAAAATACATCGGATTTATTCTTCATGACATAAACCCATGTTTTTCTAGTCGCATCGTCTATGAATGTTACATAGTACAATGAGCCACCAAGTGATGGTGTACTTGCACGACCCCAAACATCAGAATGAACCAACTCAAGTTTTTTATTTTTTCTTTCATTTCCTGATTTTTGAAATTTTACCCTCTTTTGTTTACCATAAACACAATCTTCACAGAACTCTAAGTCCACTTCTTTCAAACCTGGTAGAAGCTTCTTTGTTTGAAGGATTTGAATTCCTTTGGCACTCATATGCCGAAGCCGGTAGTTCCACACCGCACTGTCAACTTCTGTAGTTGCTGCACAAGCTGAAGGTTGCGTGCTCATAGTACACAAGTAAAGTGTAGCAACCTTTTCTCCCTTGGCAACCACCAAAGATCCCTTTGATTTCTTCCACCGTTTGTTTCCGAATGGAATGTTGTGACCTTCATCGTCCAATTGTCCTGTAGAGATCAATGTTTTCCGAAGGGAAGGAACATGCCTAACATCTTTAAGCTTCCATTCATTTCCATTAGCAGTTTCGATAGAAACTATACCTTTGCCGAAAATCTGACAAGCTTCATCATCTCCCAAGTATACATACCCAAAATTACCTTTGGTGTAATCTTGGAAATGTTGCTTGTGTGGTGTTGCATGGAATGAAGCCTTGGAATCTACTATCCAGGAATTAGACACATTGTCTAATGAGAGAATTAGAGCATCTTGCTCTACTTTACCTGCCACATTGGCCTCCGATGTTGGCTTGTTGTCTTGAGACTCAGTCTCCTATTTCTTCTTGGACCAACAATCCTTCTTCACATGGCCCTTCTTGCCGCAGTTCCAACATTCAAGAACTGAATTTGTGTGTGACTTGCTTCGTCTTGAGCGATCCCGACCCTTCTGGTTTTTAAACCTCTCCTTAGGCCTTCCTCTTCTTTCCACTGACAATGCAGCACTTGATGATTCTCATGTGCTTCTCCTTCATATTTCCTCACTTAGGAGAACACCCACAACATCATCAAACCTTAGAGTATTTGTACCAGAGATAGAATTACTTACAGCCATCACAAGGCTGTCCCAACTATCCGGTAGAAATGATAGCATAAGGAGAGCTCGCACTTCATCATCTAAATTGATTTTCAACGATCGAAGTTGACTTATGTTTGTGTTAAAGTCATTTAGGTGTTCTCCAACTGAACCATTCTCTGCCATATTTAGATTGAACAAGCGCTTCATAAGAAATACCTTATTGGATGCCGATGGTTTCTCGTAGAAGTCGTCAAGTGACTTCATCAAGTCCTCCGTGGTCTTCATCTCCGAAACATTGAAGGCCACAGTTGATACCAAGCTTAACCGGATTGTTCCCATTGACTTTCGATCAAGGACAGTCCATGCTTCATCTGCCATTGTTGCGTGCTTCTTCGCAAGACCACCTAGTGGCAAATAGAGGTCCTTCTGGTAGAGATAGTCTTCAATCTACATCTTCCAATGTTGGTAGGTTTTGCCGTTGAACTTCTCAATCTTGAGCTTCCCTTCCTCCGCCATAACTCCCACTCAATTCAAGGAATCCTTTCCTTGAGATAATTTAGCTACAAGAAAACCTTGCTCTGATACCTGTTGTAGGAAATAAGATGTAGTTAAATAGATAATTGAGTAGATTAATTAATGGAGAGAGACACATTTACATACATGAGATTATAGAGTAGAGAGAGAGAGAGAGAGAGAGAGAGAGAGAGAGAGTACACACGATAAACGTGGTTCACCCAATGTGGGCTACGTCCACGGGAAAGCAGCCACTCAATGGCTTTAGTACTTCAAAACAAGAAGTATTTTACAAAGGGATTATACCCTTTATAGAGCTCCCGCCTTGCTTCACTCTCATCACTTCACACCCACCTTGTTGCATCAACTTCACACTCTGAAATGTGTGTAGAAATGGCCTCCTTTTATAGGCCAAAAGGGTTGCCCTCTCTCATGAGAGGCAGCCATGTGTAGCCGCCCTTGTGTAGATAAGTCCAAATCGGACCCTCCAATCCGTCCATGTGTGGCCGCCCTTGAGCAGAGAAGTCCGCTTTTGAATTCGGCCACCGGCCATTGACTAGCGGCCAACCGACGGTTGTTTTCCGACTGCCGTCCGGCCATAATATTCCGGCCAAAAGGAATATTCTGCCCCCGAGGCCCCTAAAGTTGCCCCTGGTTTTTGACTATGTGAAAAATTTGGTTTCCGGTGAGTGATTTACCTTTACGCACGATGGCTTCTCCTCATAATGGGGGCCTTACAAATGTGCGCTTTTATCACAAAAAATTACAAGGATAAATCAGGCTCCATACTTAACATAAAGCCTATTCATCAGTCATTTTTCTAGCGGGTAGAGGATCCCTATCTTACCGTACGACATTTTTCCAGAATTGATGACTAATCCATTTGACGCTTGAGAGCCTAAGGCTTCCGCAAGCATGTTTGTGCATTAGTCTTATCAATCTTCCATAGTAGAGTGACAAGCTCTACTTGGTGTTTGGAAGACGTCGTCTCCACAAACTTGATTCTTAGCATGCATACTACTTAGCAGTTGTGCACAATAAAGAAAAAGAGAGCCTTAAAAGACAAATAATTTGTTCATTTTAAACATTTGTACATTTGCTAACTCTAGGGAAGCATTGTAAGCATTGAAAATGTTTAGGTTATCCTTTAATTGTATGCCTTGCATCCATCTAGCATCTTTAAAAGGATAATTTTTAAACTTAATAATATACCATCAAATAATCTTACCACGTCTTAATACCTTGTGTTCATGTCGGAGAATGGCCTCGGGCTACACCACCTCTTATTGGTCCTTGATCTCCGGTGGGTCTTTAATAGTTGATTCTTGAGGTGGCTCTCCTTTGTAAGGCTTTAGTAGTCTCACATGGAAAGCATTGTGTATGAGCCAATGACTGGGAAACTTGAGTTGATAGGCCATCTCATTGATTGGTCTAAGAATCGGGAAGGGACCATAGTACCTTTTTTCTAACTTAGCATAGTACTTTTGGTGTCCCGTAGGATTCTTGCACATCGTGTGCCTTAATCAAGCCTTGGGAAATTTAAGCAAGACCCAATCATTTTCTTCAAAGGCTTGGGCTCTTCTGTGCTTATCAGCAACAGCCTTTTGCCTTTGTTGTGAGATACAGATAGCATCCTCAATCTTTTGGAAAGATTCTTGTAGGTCTCGGCTATACTCATCTGCAGCGAAGATCTTCCCGTGTACCTTAAGTAGCAGGGGACTTTTTGATCTTCACTCAATTACCTCAAAAGGTGCTTTTCCCATGGAGATATGTACAATATTATTGTAGGCATACTCCACTAAGGGTAAGTACCTCGCCGAGTGGGACCTTTGATCTACTTCCATTACATAGGCTTTTAGTAGATCGAGAATTGCTAGGCTGGCTATTTCACATTGGCCATCTGTTTGCGGGTGATAAGCCGAAGAGAAGTTAATCCTTGTCCCTAAATTCTCAAAGAGAGCCTTCTATAAATTATAGGTCATTCTAGGATCTCTATCCAACACTATGGACACTGGAAATCCATGGTACTTGAAGATTTGTGATATGAAAAGGGTTGCCATTTGATGGGCTTTGATAGTATTTTTGACAGGTATAAAATGAGCTTGTTTATTGAACCTGTCTACTATCGTCCATATTCTCGTATTTCTATGGATAGACTTAGGCAATCCAAAGATAAAATCCATGGATATTCTCTCCCATGGTGAACTAGGGATTGGCAAAGGATGAAGCGATCTAGGTTGCTTTCCTCTTTCAAACTTTGTCTTTTGGCATACCACACATTTAGAAACATACTCTTGTATGTTTTCTTTCATGGCAGGCCAATAGAAATATGTTTCAATACCTTTTAGGGTAGACTCAATGCCTCTATGCCCCATATAAGAAGGAGCATGATATTCATACATTACTTTTCCACGTAGTGAATTAGTAATGCATAGTCTGTTGCCATAGAGAAGATAACCATCCTGTAAGGTAAATGGTTCCTCTTTCTTCCTTAGTGCAAGGGCTGAAATGACATCTCTAAAATCGGGATGAATAGCATACTCATCTATCATAGAAGATAGATCATTGTGAGTTTCTATGGAAACTGCATTCACTCTCGGCCGTCTTGAGAGTGCATCGGATACTTGATTATGCTTGACAGCACTGCGACCAATATGAAAATGAAATTGCAAAAGGAAATTTCCCCACCTCATGTGTTTGTCGGAGAGCTTGGTCTATGTCATGAAGTACGTAAGGCTTTGGTGATCCATCCACAGAATAAAAGGAGTCCCCAATAATTAGTGCTTCTATGAGTCTAAGGCATGTAGAACTGCAAGGAGTTCCTTTTCATATATGCTTAGAGCTTGCTCAATAGGATCGAGCCTTCGACTTTCATACGCTATGGCGTGCCCTTCTTGGAGAAAAATAGCTCCAAGGCAATCACCACAAGAGTCACATTGGACCTCAAATGGCTTTGAGAGATCCGACAATGTAAGCACAGGTTGAGAGATAAGCTTTTCAAAAGCATTGTTCTCCTTGGTAGGCCATGTATACCTAGCATTTTTCTTTGTTAGGTCACCGCCTAGGCAGAGAAAAACTCACTTTATAAATATAAAGATTATTTTCTCGTAAGACTTGAAATCTTACCTAGAGATGTTGTTGTGTTCGTCTAGTGAATTAGAGTAGATGATAATAGCATCAAAGAACACTCTAGTAAAGGTTCGGTGAGGCCTGAATAGCTTCTCCATCAAGCTGTTGAATGTGGCTGGTGCATTGGTCAAACCAAAAGGCATGACAATGTTTTTGTAAAGAACAAATGTAGTGAAAAATGCGGTCTTTACAGTGTCTTGATTAACTATCCTTATTTGATGGTAGCCACTTTTTAGGTCAATTCTACTAAAGTAGGTTGACCCTTGTAGCTTATCAAATAGGTCTTCTACCATGGAACGGGAAGCCTATTTTTGATAGTGATCCTATTTAGTACTCTATAGTCGACACACATACTCACTAATAACCCACATGAGCAAAATGGAGATGAGATAGGCCTAACCATGCCCTTCTCAACTAACTCATGCACTTGCCACATAATCTCCTCTTGGTGAGCTTGAGAAACTCTTTATGGAGGTTTTTAAGGCGGTGAAATTCCTGGAAGAAGTTCAATTGCATGGTCTTCATTGCCTCATTTATGAGGTAGTTCACAAGGGATATCATCAATGAAGACATATTGAAATCCCTTGAGAAAATTGGATAACTCTAGCTCCTTGTGATTGTTTATATCTTCTTTTGCTAAAGCATTAGGTTCATTTTGAGAATCTTTAACAGAAATCCTATACATGGAAATAGAGCTCTTTATTGACTTATTGAAAGTTTGCATATGTACAATGGGTATGGTGCTACCCAACTCCTTAGCATCTATGTACATATCGTTTTCCCTGAACCTAAAGTAGATTTTCCTTTCAGGGAATTTAACATTGGCAACCATGCGACCAAACCATGGTTCCCCTAGGATTACATCCTCGTGCTTGAGAGGAGAGATAAAAAAGTCCTCTTTGTCCACATAGCTTTGGACATGGAGCCTCAATTTCTTGATTACGGGAGTGACTGAAGGTTCTTGGCCCTTGAAAGCTCCATCGACGGGTAGGAAATTTCCCATTCATAGGCTTAGATTCCTAGCTTGGTGGCCAACTCTATGGATATGAAATTTTGAGTAGAACCAGGGTCAAAGAGAATAAAAGCATCATGTTCTCCTACCTTTTCCCAAGCATGGCATAGACAAGATCCTTTGTGGTGAGCTTCCTCTTCTTGGATTTTGACCAAGGTAGCTCTAGGAGGCTCATGGAAGGTGTTCTTTTGGGGGAAAGCATGGTACACATGCCCTTGCTTATTGCATTTGAAAAAACGGTTATCCTTGCGAGATAACGCTCAAGCTCTTCAAGAGAGATTTTGTTTTTTCCTTTGTAAACTCCCTTCCCCTTAGCTTTGTTGTTATTGGAATTTACCTTAGGAGACTTTTGGACATTTTCCTTCCCCTTAGGCTCATTGGAACCCTTATTTTTCATGGGCTTAAGATTTCTCTTAGCCCTTGTTTGGAAATTGATTCATGAAGCCACCATGGTATGGTGTATGACCGTAGATATGGTGCGTGGCCTTTGGGAGTTGACATACTCCGCCATATCTTCAGTTAAGCACACACAAAATTGTTGTTTTTGCTCTCCAAAATCCATCTTTTTGAAGACAGTGGCTTTGAGATGTAAGTCCCAAAACTTGTCTACATATTTGTGAATGGATTTGTAGGGAGAGATCTTCAAGCTTTGCCATTCGGTGAGTACTTTGTCTTCGTAGCCAAAAATTGATTCATGATGGAACCTCTTAAGGCTTTCCATGTTTATGGAGCTTCACCGTTTGCCCGTAGGCTAGACCACCATTGCCTGGCAGACTTTTGAAAATGCATAGCTACATGGCATAGCTTAGAGGACTCCTTGAATCCCTCATCGTAGGTAAGACTTTGGATGAAAGCCAAGACTTTGTTCGCAGCACCAATGGTGCCATCGTAGGTAAGGAAAGAGATGTTAATTCCTCCCTCTTTGAACTTCTTGAGCTTGGACAACCTCTTCCATACGGCATAGGATTTCCTATGGCCTCTTCCTTTTTATGGTTCAAAAGTTGCACCATCGCTTTCTTCAGAAGATGAAGAATTTGAGAAAGATGGAGAAGAGGATGACCTCTTTCTTGCCTTTTTCTTTCCTTGTTCCTCTTTGTCTGCACCATCACTTTCTTCATAAGAGGAAGAGGATGCAGAAGATGGAGAAGAGGGTGACCTCTTTCTTGCCTTTTTCTTCTCTTGTTTTTTATCATCCCTCTTTGAATTATGGTGTGGAGAGGTGTGCGATGGGCTTCTCCATTTAGGAGGTGATGGAGATCGTTTTGCCTACTGTCTTCGTGGAGCCATCTCCACCGAGGTGCAGGAGACTCACTTATTTCATGTTCTTTTGGTGGGGGCTCTTGAGTTATCCTTTGGGAAGGAAATGTGTCTTCAAGTAGTAAATTTTTGAGCCCTTCATACGGATCCTCTTCTTCTTCCCAAATTGGAGAGAGGCCTCTTTTGGAAGTCTCACAAAGAGGCTTCCTAGGTACTCTGTTGTCATGGTGGGGAGTTTGGAGAATCCCATGAGCACGTAGCTACCGTTTCAATTCACTTTGGAGGGATGGATTGCCCATGGCTTGTTGAAGCCTAGAAACAAGGTAGTTAACAAGCATAGGGACATCATTAGTAGCCTACTCATCATTAGTAAAATCAAAGCTATCAACATTAATTTCACTCTCTTTACTATTGTCAACCATTCTAACAAATTTTTAACATGTAATATTTTTAGGTGTACTTTGGCACTTCAAGCCCTAGTTGCTGCTCCTCTTTACCCCTTTAGAAAAGCACTCAAGCTACTGTTCCTGTGGCTCAAGTATCATTAATTGCAAAGAATAGAAGAGAGAGTCTTTCAACACCAAAACAATACCGGCTCCTGTCAAGCTTCTAATAGCTCAATAGTGGTTAAGACGTAGGCAAGCCCACTATAAGTCGATATCTCTCGACGGTGATGCCCCGTTATCTACACAAAGGCAGGTGCACTGCAAGGCTGAAAAATCCCTATTCTACTTACTCAATTGCAATTAATAATACCAACCATTTATAGCTAGCTTGAGGACCTCCCTTATTGAGCAAGAGAAGAGAAACCTTGTGCTCTGATACCAATGTAACATTTAATGGCGTAGTAACTTGTGTGTAGCAGAAAATAGCATAGACATAGTGAGAATTTCATCAGAATAGATTTCTAATGAGCATAACAACAGTGTTTGGATGGAGAGAGCAACAAACAACATAACACCTAGTTAGATAGGCATGAACAATACTTCAAAAGAGAGATAAATTAAGCTATTGACAAGAATTGAGGACTGAATTGAAGTCCCCCCTCCAAAAGGATTTGTATTATAGGTTTCCCCCATCAAGGGAGACATTTTACAATACAATACTTTGTGTTCCTTCAATAACTTGATGGTGCAATGAAGATGGAAGCTTCAAGCACCATGCACACACTTATAAAACACAACATCAATTCCCTCACAGTCTCAGACCCAAGACCTCACACACCTTCGAAGATGGTTAGACCTAGCAGGGTATGAGAATAGATTGAGAGGAAGAAGGAGTAGTCTTTGAGAAATAAGTATATCTCCTCACCTAATCACTCATAATATCTGAGCATAGCTTAGTAATTAGCATGGTAGAGGAGATGAGCATGCATTGGAGCTCAGCTCTTGGTTGGATTTGCATCACAAAGCCAAGAATTGTTGGTGTAGGCCTCCCTTCTCACAAGCTTAGAGTAGGTGATTAGCTTTCCATTAAATCTTGAGAAGAAGATAAATTCTTCTTTGCTTCACCCATGAGATCGTGTGAGTGTGTGTGTGTGTGTGATAATGCCTTGACAAAATCAGCCCCCCCTCTCTCTTGGTCGACCCCTCATGCTTTCTACTCATGATGACACCCCATTGGATCCTGCAAAGCCTAGCCAATGATAATTAAGAAGCATAAGCGATAGTGTTTTGACATGTGTCCCCTTTTTTCTCTTTTGTGAGAGCATTAGGGAATGAAATAATGCAATTAAACTCTTATTGGACCCCTTAATCTTTTGGCCAGTAAGAATCAGGCAAGCCATTGGGCTGTTGACTAGTCAATAGTCTTCTAGAGAGATTAATTATTATTGGTTATTTTAGTAAGTTTTTTTAAATGAATTAAACTAGATTTACTATAGACTAATTCTCATTGGTCCACCTGTATGGCCATATAATAGGATTTGAATGCACCTTGTGGGAAATTGGGCTAGGGAGATGACATGTGTCCACTATGGCCTTTGTGTAAAGGGGCTTGCATGTGTCTTTGTGTATTTCTCTTTCATCCCCTACTTACAGGATTTGCCCCCTCCTCTTTGGGATCTTGAAAAGACTTTTTCTACACTGTCAAGCATCCAGCTTTCCTAAGCATTGACCGTTGGACTTAACCTTTGAATTTTGGAACCTTAGCATTTTGGAAGTCTTAATGGGCTGAACCTTGGGTCTTTGAAGCCCATTGCTTGCACATTGCTCTTTTTCAGATGGGCCCCCTTTGGATCCATATTTTCCCTCCTTTGGATCCCTAGTATGACCAGTCTACTAGCCTTACCAATAATCTAGTGTTTTCTCCCTTGGTACTTCCCCATGTTAATTGATCAGTTTAACATGAGAAAATCATTTAGGAGATTTATATATTAGTTATTATGACATGGCATATCAATTTTCTTGGTCACCTGAGGCTCATCCAAGAGGTGCACACGGTGTGTTACAATATGTTGTGTGCTTATATAGAACTATTAGAGTGTAGCCTTAAGCCACATGTTGAGCCACATTTCCAAATACATGGCATAGAAGGTGCCACTCTTAGGTGAGAGGTAGTTGCATGTAGGTGGCACATAGGTAGTCATGCAAAGCATAGGGTTGCTTCCAACGAGAGTGTGTGAGAATTGCGTCATCAAAGATAGTTCACATAGGAATATGATGGATTAGTTTTAAACCCAAATACCTACAACAAATACACTCAAAGATAATGTCACTCACATCAATGGCAGTGATTCTTCTAGTCAATCGTGCCTCTATCCATGTAGTCATGTAGTCTACCCCCATGATGACATATTCCTTTCCGTCTTAGGTGCATGGTAGTGGACCTACTGCATCAATGCCCCACTTCTCAAATGGGCCATAGGAAGTGATGGGACTCTGTTTCTCATATGCAAGTCTCTTAGGTCCAGCCTTCTAGTAAACTTCACAAGTGCGGCACCAATGCTGCACATTTCCATGTAGAATTTTCCAAACAAATCCAGCTTGGAGAATCTTCCTACTAGTGATTTATTGAGCAAAGTTCCCCCCAAACACTCCCTTATGAAAATTGCTAAGAATTCCTTTGGTCTCTTTGGTGGAAATCAACTTCCTAAACAGTGCATCCTTTCCCTGCAGTATAGATCCTCATTCACCACATAATATTTAGCAGCCTTTGTAGCCAACCATCATCGCTCATTTTGACTCATCTACTTTGGAGCCTCATAATGCTCCAAGAAAAAGGAAATGCACTCTAGTTCTTCGTAGTCCTCAAACAGCGTGGCCTTTATAGTGACATCCCCCAACATGACACTCTGCAACTCCTCTGTAGTAGCCAACATCTCTGCTTATTTGTTCTTCTTTTTCAGCACAAAGTGAATGTGTGCCCTCTAAAACTTCCTCATCAAAGATTTTTCTTCCCTCATGTTGATAGCTAGTTTGTCATTTTTACAAGACCATACCCCTACCATCTATTTTACTATTAAAATGGAATCCCCAAAAACTAGAGATTCCACTAAAGGGACACCATTGCAACCTCAAGATGAGAGCTTGATACTCTACCTCATTGTTAGAGTGAGCCTCCTCCAATTGAAAATCCTTGCAACAAACCTTTTTGCCCATAGGATTTAACACAAAAAATCATGATGATGCTTTGTCTTTCACCCTCTTTTATGCACCATCAAAGTATAGGCTGCGAGCCTCTGATAGAATCTCAAAATTAGGTGAGTGTGAAGCCTCACTAGTATGCACCTTATTTGGTCTCTCATAGCATTGATGTGTAAGCACATCTGCTAAGCATGCTCTAGTGGACTTCTCCAACTTTAGTGTGTAATCAAATTCCTGTAATTGCACCACCCATTTTTCTATCCTCAAGGATAGTTCCATGTGCTACAAAGCATATGGAAAAACATCTTTTGTGGTAAGCACAATAAATCTTTTAGGTAGCAATAAGTAATACCTAAACCTTTTCCATCATAAATTTAAAGGCAAGAACTGACTACTCTGTAGAGATGAAATTCTTCGAGAGGCTCTAGTCATAACCCTACTTGCAAAGTATATTGGCCTCATCAAGGGCATCTTAGGATCCTTCTGCATCAAGATTGCACCTAATGCTTCATATCCAAAGCTAGAAATAACGTAGAAGACCTCCTCCAAGCAGGGTTATAGGATAGTAGGTAGAAACCTCATAATTCACTTAACCTCCTTGAAACACTTCTCGATAATCACATCCCATGCTAGGGTTTCTTGGTTGGTGAGTTTTTGTAGATTTCCTGAGAAAGAAGGTGAATTAAAGTAGCTCAAACAACGTACCTTTTGTATAAATGACACTGAATGCTACAGTTTTGAAGGTGAGGGGAGGGCAAGAAGTGGTTTTACTTTCTCAGAGTCAGATTTTAACCCTTTCTTGGACACCACATGCCCCAAAAGTGTCACCTTACATTCCTTGACATGGCACTTATCTTTATTTATCTGCAACAATGAGATCTCTTCTCTCTTAGTAGGCATTGGAGAAAAAGAACAATGCAAATCTTGCTAATTTTGTAGGTATCTTAGAGACGTGTATCTAAAATTGAAGCTAGCGCAAAAGATGGTGCAATCAAAGCCGACACATGCTAGAATGTTCGTCATAGTGCAATCTATAATGCATTTACTGACTAGTAATGTACAAGAACACAATTTTTTTCTCTAAGCTTACAACATGCATGCTTTTCTAAAGATTTTATGGATATGTAATCTTGATGTAGAAGCATGTGATTTTGTCTTATGTCATTTCCATTGGTTCCTCTAAGTAGTGGGTTTATTGCAAAGAATTTTGTGCCAAGAATCGCGGCATGAAGAATATTATGATGTTTCTTTTTCTTGGAGTACATATTGTTGGGCATAAGTGCCATGCATGTTTTCATGAACAACATGGTGATGTATCGTATTGCTGGGTGCATACCAAGGGAATATATGTCAAGGATTTTGGAAGTATGAGAAAACATGGAACTTTTTCTCTAAAGAGGGATACAATTAACCACTATTTGTGTGCTATAGTTAGCTTGCATGGATGCTTAACATGGATTCTTCTTATTTGGTTGTAATGATATTGATCATGTTATGTGCATGTTGACATTCTTATACTATATGCAATCGTAGTTATTTGTAATTGTTTTGATCAAAATATTGTGGATCTTGAACATTTGATGTCAATTTGGGTTAGTTGAGAGAGTCATTGGTGTTTCTTATTTGGCAAATATGAATGTTTTAGCCACATAACATGGCCTCACTCCATCAAAAATCACTCCTTTCAATCACATGTGGTTTAGTAAGCATGCTTCTATTGTTGCTTTAGCAAAGTCAATGAGAGAGAAGTTGTGTGGAGGCTCAAGAAATACTGCTATGTAATGGTCAAAGGAGACTAGCCCGTCCACAAAAAAAGGATCGACACATCTTCATTGCTTATGTATATTAAGAACTTCTATCTAGAAGACTTCATTGGGCATCATGAAAAGTTTTATAGTGGTATGTAAAACCCAGCACAATTAAATGGTGGAATGATTGTATTGCTTTTGTACGAGCTGATGACCAAAGGTTCAAGAGTGTCTTCTGGTTGCCATTATCCCTCTTTCAAAACCTTGTACAACTACTTAAGGATCGATTACAAAACATAGGAACATCACTTGCACCTACAAAGGGTAGAGCTATTTCTATTGAGAAACATGCCAAATGGGGTTTTTTGTTTGGAAACCGGTACTTTAAACATGGCCATCAATGAATTGTTTGGTGGCAAAAAGTAAAAGATTATGGAGACTAAAAAATAGACTTGTTAGAGTGGTTTGCTAATCCATCAATGCAAGTTTTTAACATTTTCCTCTTTTGGGCCACATCAATGATATGTTTATCGTTTTTGAAGCTAAGGTGTTGCTTATAGAGGCAAAAAATTAGCTCATTTGTCCATCTAAGGGAGGAGTTATAACATCTTTACGTGGAGGTGCAAGTGCATTCCCGTGCTATTTCTACCCTATGTTCAAGACTATGAGGACACCAATTAGGGTTTTTTCTCTTAAAATAATCATTCGGGCTTGTCTAATGAAGCTCCTCAGGTCCCATGGAATGGTCATGATGAACAATTGAAGTGGTAAATTAGGCTTTTAACAAGGAAAATAATCATTGGTATTTGTGCAATTAGGAGTGAGGCTACACTAGATTATCACACATAAGTTTTTAGTTGATCTTGGTTATTTTCCAGAGTGAGGCTTTCACGGCTGTCATGTTTTTCACTGCAATTCACTTGATTTTCCTCTGAACTCATAGTCAGTGGCACTTTGCTAGCCACACTACGTACTTCTTCACATTGGTTTTGGTCAATCCAACACAAAATTAGGCTAGGATAAGGGTTCAAAAGCTTCATTTAAGGTCTCAACACAAAGATTCAAGAATATGGAGCGATAGAGGGCAATAGGGAATGTGGTAAGATCTGCCTACATGATGCAAATATTTCAAGCCTTTGCTATGTTTATGGAGTAGTAAAAAGCTACTAAAAGAAGGTAACTTTCCTCAACTAAGCCCTTCAATCAGAGGTGAAAAAAATGAAATAATTTGATGGTAAAGATGTAACAAGTATCTTTGTGGGTATGTAAAGGATATGGAGCTACATTGAATACCTAAAGTGAAGATGACACAAAGATTGGATCCAGTTGTTGTTCCTGAGATTAGAGAGCATGTAAAGGGAATTTCTAAGGAACATGGGGGAACTTGGGAAGCATTAAAATTGGCTTTAAAGGAAGATTAATTCATAAAGGACTCTGAAAATGTGACAAAGTAACATTTTTAGAGTGGATAATTAGGTCAAAAAGTGAAGATGACACAAAGATTGGATCTAGTTGTTGTTCTTGAGATTAGAGAGCGTGTAAAGGGAATTGTAAAGGAACATGGGGGAACTTGGGAAGCATTAAAATTGGCTTTAAAAGGAAGAGTACTTCATAAAGGACTCTGAAAATGTGTCAAAGTAACATTTTTAGAGTGGATAGTTAGGTCAAAAGAGTGACTTTCACCTCTACTAAGATTGTAAGGGAATTAAAAGACTCTATGATCACTTGTCAACAAGGACTAAAAAGGCTACCCTAAATTTAGATAATACAAATCTCTTTTTGCAAGCTATAGGGAAAGAGACTCAAGAGAAGTTGGAGTTGCTACTTGAGGGCAAAGATGTTGAGAAGGCCTAGAGACTGTTAGGAAATAAGACGTAGCTAAATAGATAATTGAGTAGATTACTTAATGGAGTGAGACAGATTTATATACACGAGATTATAGAGTAGAGAGAGAGAGAGAGTACACACGATATACGTGGTTCACCCAATGTGGGCTACGTCCACGGGAAAGCAGCCACTCAATGGCTTTAGTACTTCAAAACAAGAAGTAGTTTACAAAGGGATTATACCCTTAATGGAGCTCCCGCCTTGCTTCACTCTCACCACCTCACACTCACCTTGTTGCATCAACTTCACACTATGAAATGTGTGTAGAAATGGCCTCCTTTTATAGGCCAAAAGGGCTGCCCTCTCTTATGAGAGACAGCCATGTGTAGCCGCCCTTGTGCGAATAAGTCCAGATCGGACTTTCCAATCCACCCATGTGTGGCCACCCTTGAGAAAACAAGTCCGCTTTTGAATTCGGCCACCGGCCATTGAATTCAGCCACCGGCCACCGGCCATTGACTTCCGACAACCGGCCAACCGACGGGTTGTTTTCCGACCACTTTCCGACCGCAGTCCGGCCATAATATTCCGGCGAAAAAAAAAGTCTCGAGGGCCTCCGTCCCCGAGGCCTTAAAAGTAACCCCTGATTCTTCTCCGTGAAAATTTTGGTTTTCGGTGAGTGATTTTCCTTCAGGCACGATGGCTTCCCCTCATAATGGGGGCCTTACAAATGTGCGCTTTTACCACAAAAAATGACGAGGGTAAATCAGGCTCCATACTTAACAATTTCCCACTTGGAGACTAATCTCCAAACCAAACCTGTGACTACTTTCCATTCTGGCTTCTTATCCTTGAATGTCGATTGAAGATGAGCAAAAGCTCAACTTCTCCTTGTTGACCACCTTTGTAAACATGTCTGCAGGATTTTCACTTGTATGCACCTTTCCTAGCTTTAGTTGTCCCTCTTCCAAAAGAGTGCGTATGAAGTGATATCTCACCTCAATGTGCTTTGTCCTTGAATGAAAGGCTGAGTTCTTCACAAGATGGATAGCGCTTTGGCTATCACTATACAAGACACAATTGTCTTCTTTGAATCCAAGCTCTTCTAAGAATCTGTGAAGCCACAGAATTTCTTTCCTTGCCTCTGTCCTTGCTACATACTCTGCTTCCGTGGTAGAAAGTGAAACCACTTTCTACAGCTTTGAAGCCCAGCTTACTGCTGTGCCTCCAACCATGAACACATAGCCAGTAGTGCTCCTTCGAGTATCTTTGTCACCTGCCATATCTGCATCAGCATACCCTTCTAGAAAAATATCAGCTCCTCCAAAATACAAAGCATTTGTTGTTGTCCCTTTTAGATACCTAAGTATCCACTTCAGAGCTTGCGAATGCTCTTTACTTGGGTTGTCCATGAACCTACTCACAACTCCCACTGCATGTGCAATGTCTGGCCTTGTCCAGAACCATAGCATACATTAGAGAACCTACCGCTGCAGCATATGGAACTTTAGACATATAGGCTATCTCCTCTTATGTCTTTGGACACATATCCTTCGTTAGTTTAAAATGACCAGCCAAAGGTGTAGAAACTGGTTTTGCATTTTGCATTGCAAACCTTTCTAGTACCTTCTTGATGTAATCTTCTTGAGATAGCTTTATTGTCTTCTTCGTCTTGTCCCTTGATATTTTCATACCAAGTATCCTCTTTGCAGCCCCTAAATTTTTCATTGAAAAAGATTTGGACAGCTCCTCTTATAGGTCTTTGATGTCCTGCATGTTAGCACTTGCAATCAACATGTCATCAACATACAACATTAGGATGATGAATTTCCCATCTCCCAAATTCTCCGTGTAGACACAGTGATCCGAGTTGCATCTTGTGAATCCATGATCCAACATCCATCGATCAAACTTCAAGTACCATTGTCTTGATGCTTGCTTTAAACCATACAAGCTCTTCTTTAATCTGCAAACCATTTTCTCCTTACCTTTTACTTCATACCCCTTTGGTTGAAGCATGTAGATTTCCTCCTCTAAGTCACCGTGAGGGAGTGCCGTATTTACATCCATTTGCTCAAGATTTAGATCATGAGCAGCCACAAGGCTTAAGACAAGCCTAATTGAGTTCATTTTTACAACAGGAGAAAATATTTCATTGAAGTCAATACCTTTCTTTTGAGAAAAACCTTTTACCACAAGCCTAGACTTGTACCTTTTCTTCCCACCTTCTTCTTCCTTTAGCTTGTACACCCATTTGTTTTGAAGTGCCCGCTTACCTTTAGGCAACTCAACCAACTCCCATGTTTGGTTGCGATGTAGTGAGTCCATCTCCACTTGCATGCTCTTCGTCCATTCTTCTTTGGATTCATGTTGCATATCTTCTTCATATGATTCCGGCTCTCCAGAATCTAAGATCAAGAGATGGTTGAAGGAAGGAACAAACCTTTCTGGAGGTCTACATGCTCTTGTAGATCTTCGGGGAATAGGTTAAGACTCCTCATTTGGTTGACGTTGTTGCACATTGTCACCGTTTGCAGTCCTTGAGTCTTCACCGTCCTCAAGCTCCATGTACTCATCACCTGTTTCTTTTGTTTGTTTTCTTTTCAAGTAATCTTTGTACATATTTTGTTCGTTAAAAATTACATCCCTACTCCTTAAGATTATACCATCTTCAGGATTCCATAGGCGATACCCAAAGTCTCCTTCTCCATAGCCAATGAAGAAACACTTTTTGGACTTTGCATCTAACTTTGATCTTAGGATTCTATCTATGTGCATGAAAGCCTCACACCCAAACACTTTGAGAAATGCATAATTCACCGGTTTACCTGTCCATGCCTCTTCTGGAACTCCCCCATCCAGTGCCATTGAGGGTGACCGATTGATTAAGTACACAGACGTACTTACAGCTTCCGCCCAAAGCTCAAGCGGTAGGCCTGCATGTAGCCGCATGCTTCATGCTCGTTCCATGATTGTCCTGTTCATCCTTTCTGAAATCCCATTTTGTTGAGGTGTCCTTGGGGTTGTCCTTTGCCTCCGAATGCCATTGCTAGCACAAAAGCTTTCAAAAGCTTGGCTGCAATATTCGCCTCCATTGTCGGATCTGAGGCATTTAACCTTGGTACCTATTTCATTCTCCACAAAGGCTTTCCACCTTTGATATATAGAAAATACATCGGATTTATTCTTTATGACATAAACCCATGTTTTTCTAGTCGCATCGTCTATGAATGTTACATAGTACAATGAGCCACCAAGTGATGGTGTACTTGCAGGACCCCAAACATCAGAATGAACCAACTCAAGTTTTTTATTTTTTCTTTCATTTCCTGATTTTTGAAATTTTACCCTCTTTTGTTTACCATAAACACAATCTTCACAGAACTCTAAGTCCACTTCTTTCAAACCTGGTAGAAGCTTCTTTGTTTGAAGGATTTGCATTCCTTTGGCACTCATGTGCCCAAGTCAGTAGTGCCACACCGCACTGTCAACTTTTGTAGTTGCTACACAAGCTGAAGGTTGCGTGCTAACAGTACACAAGTAAAGTGTACCGACTTTTTCACCCTTGGCAACCACCAAAGATCCCTTTGAGATCTTCCACCGTTTGTTTCCGAATGCAATGTTGTGACCTTCATCGTCCAATTGTCCTGTAGAGATCAAATTTTTGCGAAGAGAAGGAACATGCCTAACATCTTTAAGCTTCCATTCATTTCCGTTAGCATTTTTGACAGAAACCGTACCTTTGCCGACAATCTCACAAGCTTCATCATCTCCCAAGTATACATACCCAAAATTACCTTTGGTGTAGTCTTGGAAATGTTGCTTGTGTGGTGTCTCATGGAATGAAGCCCCGGAATCTACTATCCAGGAATTAGACACATTGTCTAATGAGAGAATTAGAGCATCTTGCTCTACTTTACCTGCCACATTGGCCTCCGATGTTGGCTTGTTGTCTTGAGACTCTGTCTCCTTCTTCTTCTTGGACCAGCAATCCTTCTTGACGTGGCCCTTCTTGCCACAGTTCCAACATTCAAGAACTGACTTTGTGCGTGACTTGCTCCGCCTTCAGCGATCATGACCCTTTTGGTTTTTGAACCTGTCCTTAAGCCTTCCTCTTGTTTCCACTGATAGTGCAGCACTTGATGATTCTCCTGTGCTTCTCCTTCGCATTTCCTCGCTTACGAGAACACCCACAACATCATCAAACTTAAGAGTATTTGTGCCAGAGATAGAATTACTTACAGCCATCACAAGGCTGTCCCAACTATCCGGTAGAGATGGTAGTATAAGGAGAGCTCGCACTTCGTCATCGAAATTGATTTTCACTGATCGAAGTTGACTTATGTTTGTGTTAAAGTCATTTAGGTGTTCTGCAATTAAACCATTCTCTACCATCTTTAGATTGAACAAGCGCTTCATAAGAAATACCTTATTGGATGCCGATGGTTTCTCGTAGAAGTCGTCAAGTGACTTCATCAAGTCCTCCGTGGTCTTCATCTCCGAAACATTGAAGGCCACCGTTGACGCCAAGATTAACCGGATTATTCCCAGTGCCTTTCGATCAAGGACAATCCATGCTTCATCTGCCATTGTTGCGGGTTTCTTCGCAAGACCGCCTAGTGGCAAATAGAGGTCCTTCTGGTAGAGATAGTCTTCAATCTGCATCTTCCGGAATATTCTTTTTCGCCGGGATATTATGGCCGGACGGAGGCCGGAAAGTGGTCGGAAAACAACCCGTCGGGTAGCCGGTGGCCGGTAGTCAATGGCCGGTGGCCGGTGGTTGGATGTCAATGGCCGGTGGTCGGTGGCCGAATTCAAAAGCGGACTTGTCTTCTCAAGGGCGGCCACACATGGGCGGATTGGAGGGTCCGATTTGGACTTATTCGCACAAGGGCGGCTACACATGGATGTCTCTCATAAGAGAGGGCAACCCTTTTGGCCTATAAAAGGAGGCAATTTCTACACACATTTCATAATGTGAAGTTGATGCAACAAGGTGAGTGTGAGGTGGTGAGAGTGAAGCAAGGCGGGAGCTCCATTAAGGGTATAATCCCTTTGTAAACTACTTCTTGTTTTGAAGTACTAAAGCCATTGAGTGGCTGCGTTCCCGTGGACGTAGCCCACATTGGGTGAACCACGTATATCGTGTGTACTCTCTCTCTCTCTCTCTCTCTCTCTCTCTCTCTCTCTCTCTCTCTCTCTCTCTCTCTCTCTCTCTCTCTACTCTATAATTTCGTGTATATAAATCTGTCTCTCTCCATTAAGTAATCTACTCAATTATCTATTTAGCTACGTCTTATTTCCTAACAACTATGAAGAGGAGCTGGAGGAGCATGGGGTGCCAAAAAGAGATTCTAAAATTTGACAGATCCCAGATTTTATTTAGAGAGTCCAGGAGCTTCAACAACAAAATATGCATAGTTGAATTAAGTCTAGAGCTGCAATTATCCGAGAACGTTGGGATCCAAGCATGTATGAGGATTATTTTAATGTTCCTACCTATGCGGAGGTTTCCAAGAAAAGTAGGGCTAAGCTTGAAACTGCTATGATGAATGCTTTCTTGAGGATGATATGCTATTACAAGATAAAGATGATGAAGTGGTTGTCCAAGCTCTCTATGCAAAGATTGAAATTGCAGATTCCATGTTAATGGCTAAAACTAAAGACTTACAGGGTCAAGTAAAGCATGAGGATTTAGAGGGTATGTACTCACAAGGTGCAGATGTACATGAGCATTTACAAGACTTGTGTATATCAGATTTACAAGGTATGAATATATTAGATTTTAAGGGCTTCGATATGCAAGAGTATGTGCTTGCAGATATGCAAAGTAATGATTTAGAGGGGGTGCAGAATCCTTCTTTATGAAGAGTTTGTGACACAGGGCTCACTTTATCATGAAGGTGGTGATGCTTATTCAGAGGGGGTGCACACAAAAGTGCAATCTCTTGGTGTTGCATATGATTGGTTGCATTGTGCTGATGATATGGACAGGACAGTTGATGCAATTTTCAATGTGCATGCTGAGATTTGTGCTACAGAAGCTCAAAGATATTTGGATGAGCGGGACTCAAACTTGATGAGCACTCTGCAGAAGCACATGTGCCTAGTATGCATACCATGTGTGGAAAGCCTAGTTTTCAACCTAAGATATGCATGATAGAGGAATCTTCTGAAGCGGTGGACCTTGAGCTATGTTCTTACTGGATGAAGCTTTGGAAGGCTTCTCAATTACAAATGCAAAGGGTATTGAGAAATTCGGTTTCATGTATAAGCACCTTTATCCATATGTGGAGGATGATGACCTTATGCAATTGTTGGATGATGCTCTATTGGGTTTTGCGACTATTCAAACTAGGGAAATGTTTTCTGATGCATCTGAGAAGTCTGATGAAGAGAATTTTTCCAGAGACTTGATTTATCCCAATATGCATGCTCGGAATTTCGATGAGAGGGGGTGAAGGTGAATTACCAATCCTTCTACCCGTGATTGATGATCAACAATTGAATGAGCTAGTTGCACAAGGGGTGTGGCAGTATCTAGTGATACCTGTTGTTGTATGGGATTTTCTGTTACCCTATGATGTAGGGGATGTTGAGCTAGATTTTGATCTAGGAGGGAACACTTATATGCATGGTCCGAAGCAATTGATCCGGGTGGAGATGGATATGTGCATGGTTTGGGGTGATTGACTTATTTACAATATGATCCAGTTGGGGTTCATGATGGTTTATGGGTTAATTCATGCTTATGCTCTATTGCTGAAAAATTCTTGTGTTTTCCCTATGATCCTGGAGGAGGGAATATTCAAATTAGCCAATAGGTTGGAACATTTTTCAAATCCTGTTCACAGTGGGGTAGTGCTCATATGTATACAAGTTTTTGCTTGCAATTTGGAATAATGATTGGCACATACCGGAGGATGTGTAGGTTTAGAGGGGGTGGATGTCGTGCCACTTTGTGGGCACGAGATGAAAGATGAAAATCTGCATACTTATTTGAGGTTCTGCCAACTTATGAACAATGTTAACAACTCTTATGTCAGTAGGAGGGAGGAGATATTTTCTTTTATGTGGTTTTCTAGACCAAGAGGGCTCTAGATAGGGTTTGACAAGGAGATAGGTGAAGAATGGTCGAGGGGCTAGTTTTTGGCCCATTTATGTAGAGCTTGAGGTGCTGATGGAGAAGGTCCAGACGGCTCGTCAAATAGAGCTACCGTGGAAAAGTTATGGAAGTTTGATTGCAGATCCCAGATGTATAGGCTAAGTGATGCCAGGTAGTCCAAGCCCAGCTTGGAGCTATGGGTGTGTAGTGCCTGCTTTATGGAACGTCTAGATCTTTTCCGATCATCCATCTGAGTCCTGGATGTCAAGATAAGGTCAGTGGAAGTTTTGTCGGGGCGAGGTTTGTGCTGGGTGAGCCACCACGAAAGGTGTGCCATCAAGTGTTTTTTGGGACTTGGAGGGGTTTTGGATCATGATATGCATTGTGCTGAGCTAGCAGAAAGTGACGGTGTCTTAAACAGTGTTTGGATGGACAACAGTTGAAACTTGACGGTGGTGGTCAACTAGGAGGAATCTGGTATTTTTTTGCCTTTTTGGATGGATCTATCGGTGGACCCGGGTAGGTTTGAAGTTGGCAATGGGAAGTTAGAGCGGGAAGTCATGGCTCGGTCACTGGGTTTGGGTGCACCAAATGGCAGGCGACACTATTCGAGAAAATAAAAAGGGACATTAAAATTCATGATGATATTGTCATCCAAGGTCTGCTAGGAAAAGATGTCATGATAGGCGATGCCTTGGTCGATATTGATGCCAAATGTGGTGCCATGCTTGATGTATAGGCCTAATGTGGTGTTTTAAAAAGGGATATCTTCCCATTATAAAGAAGGGACAAAAACCCACCCTCCCAAGGAATTGAATGGCCGCCCATTTTGACCTTAGCGGGTTTTGACATGGGGGGGGGGGGGGGGGGGATGGAGGAGAACATGGCAAGGGCAGCAGGCAGAGCGCAAGAGGGAGAAGGGAGGCTTACGCAGGTAGCAACAGGAGACAGAGAACAAGAAACGAGAAGTAACGAGCTTGGTGAGGTTCCCCTGTTTGGTATCATTCACGATGAAAGTAGTGATGCCCGAAATTTGCCGTGCCACATCATCAAGGCGGTTCTCGTGCCACATCACCGACAACGCCGTCATTGTTAATAAGGGGGAGTTGCATGTACGAGAAAGGAGGCGTCTATTTTAAGAGATAGGAACGACTTGCAAAGGGGGTGAAAAAAAATGGGAGAGCGGGAGAAGAGGGAACGAGGAGGGAAAGAGGGAATGAAAGGTGGGAGGAGAAACATGAGAGAGGACTCATGTCTTGCTGAAGGGCGGAAGGCGACTCCAATATCTCTCAAAGTCTCTCTCTCTCTCTCAGGACCTTGAGGCAACAAGGAAGGAAACGGAGGAGGTTCTTGCGACTGTGGGGGGGAGGATATTGTCTTGGTGAAGGGAAAAATGCAACTCCAATATCTCTGGAAATCTCTCTCTCTCTCTCTCTCTCTCTCTCTCTCTCTCTCTCTCTCTCTCTCTCTCTCTCTCTCTCTCTCTCTCTCTCGCGACTTGAAGCAACAAAGGAGGAAAAGGTAGTCGTAAACTGGCCATGGCAAAGAAGGGGTTTGTCTTTGTTTTGGTTGAGGCTTTGAAGGATTTTCTCTCTCTTTTTCTCTGCGAGACGGCATTGAAGTACGAGAAGCGGGATACAAGAGAACGGATTTTTTTGGGTGGAGCTTGCAAAAAGGGAAGAAATCAAAGGAAGGAAGGATTTTTGGAGAAAGGCAACCGTAATTAACACTAGGTTGGTAATGGGACACTTTTATGTCATGGGACACTTTTATGTCCTGTTAAGTTTCCTTTAATTATGTCAAGAGTTTCAAAATGGATTTTGAGGTGCTATCTTTTTATAAAGTTGTCTCATGAGCTGAAAAAAACTCGACATTTTTTTGGAATATCAATTCCATCTTTAACCTTGTCCTTGCACAACATTTCATAACCTAAACTGTGTGAAAAAACGGGTCCTGTTTTTGGTTTTTTTTCAACTTTTTGCAACTATACCACTCTAGAATTCATGTTTGTGAGGTCTATAATGCTAGAGAACTATCTTTAGTAGTCCTCAACATGTACTGATGCTTCTAGGGAGAAATAAATGTTAAAGTTGTACGTTATGACCAAATTATAAAAATTGTTAAATCCTGTTTTTTAGCCAATTTTAGCTCTTCTATGATTTTTTTGGTGGCTTTCATGATATCCAAATGTAGTTATGTCGCATATTGTAACATAAAGCTAATATTCCTTGAGTTTTAGGGCACCTAATATCCTATTTTGCATAGTAGACAACGATGGTTGATTTTTTCAATTATAGAAGAAAACGAAACATTCTAGTATATCAAGTATAGCTTTTTCAATATTGTTAGTTTCTTGTGACACCTACATGCATTTTGTAGGTAGTAACCATATCTAGTCATAAGGATAAACTTTGGCTACATATTGAATAGTTTCTATGGGATTCTACAACTCATAATGTTGAACCCAGTTTTTTCATGTTTGCTGTATTTAGCACTTCATATTTGTCCCCAAGATTCCCCTTGGTAAGAGATGTATTATTCTTTTGACATGCTCCATGACTCCTTATGAACCTAAAGGACAATAGGGAACTAAGAAAACATGCATATATCTTTTGTATTGAGCGTGGCTATAGAAACTTTGATGATAGGTTTGCAGAATGGTAAAAATTCAACTTTTTTGTACCTATTTATTTTGGCACAACAAAAAATAGTGAGTGAGAAGAAATCATATGTTTTGATCACCAACCCATTGAAGTTAACTAGGGAATTTATCTCAAGTCCTACAAAAATCCCTAATCTTATTTTTATGCAACAAAACGTAAGAAATGACTGTTTTGATGAAAATGTACTGGTCCATCGACTTTGGAGGCTTGGTGTGACCAAAAGATGAGAAATTTTACAAGTTTCTTATTTTTTCCATGTGTAGTAGGCCTTGAACTATAACCTCATGAAAGGATTTTACAAAATGAGTGGATCTACTATGGTTTTCAAGGTTTTTTTCAAAACCCTGAAAGGACACTTTTATGTCCTGTTAGGTTACCAACCTAGTTTTAAGGAAGTCAAGGAGTGAAAAATGTGTTGTGCTCTTCAAGATAGAGATCATGCCAAAATTCGATTGTGCACAGGGCAAAAGGGAATTTATTGAACTGATGAGCAGGGAGCTATACAAGGTGGGGTTTGTCAGGCAATCACAGATTGCTTTCGAGGGGTTGGGGACTTTTGACTATTATTTTGAGAATCAACTGGTATACCGATGCCGACATATGCAACCGATTTATAATAAGGTTTCACATATCAATTAATCGGAAGCATCTCTTGATTGTTAGCATGAATTGAGTGTCCATAAGTGGTTTTAATTTATTTTCCACTGGTATTAGTGATGCGAGTCGTGATTTTCTTCTTGGATTGCCCTGTATTCATCTCTATATACTCTTACCAACACTAGAATCAGCCCTAACCGCACTGGTCTTGCTTGGTTTGCACGTACACTGTTTCTCCGTCTATAGCTAGAAGCCGAATGCTTTCTCGTTCAAACTCTGGAGAGACGCGCACTGACAACGTTGTGCGATAAGTTTTCCATAATGAACCCCCCGTAGGTAAGACTAGAGGGGCAAGGCCCTAAACTTGGTATGTATTTGTGGGATTTCTATAGCCAAGGGTTATATAAGTGCACATCGCGAGGAGAAGTGCATGTATTAGCTACCATAGGTCTTTCATCACCTCCCTTCTCAAAGGTCTATAATCCCCATTCTCACACATGTGTTTCTCTTCAACAATAGCCTCATTCGTTTGCATTTGGCAATATATGGAAAAAATCCACAAGATCATAGGGTAAAATAGGGATCCTCTACCCGCTAGAAAAAGGACTAATGACTAGGCTTTATCTTCTCTACCTCATAGTCGAGGATGACTATGATTTCAAGAGAGAGGTAATGTCATAATAACTAATATCTAATTCTCCTAAATGATTTTCTCATGTTAAACTGATCATTTAATATGGGGAAGTACCAAGGGAGAAAACGCTAGAATATTGGTTAGGCTGGCAGACCAATACAGTAGGGATCCAAAGGAGGAAAAATAGGGATCCAAAGGGGGTCCATCTACAAAAGAGCAATGTGCATCAATGGGATTCAAAGACCCTAAGATTCAGCCCATTAAGACTTCCAAAATGCTAAGGTTCCAAAATTCAAAGGTAATGTCCAATGGCCAAAGTGTGGGGGAATTGGATGGTCATGGGGAAGACTAAAAAGTCTTTCCACATCCCTATCTAGGAGAGGGCGAACCATATTTGTAGGGGATGAGAGAGAAACACACACACACACTCTTCCAAGCTCTCTTTACACAAAGGGCATAGTGGACACATGTCAACTTCCTAGCCCAGTTGCCCCCAAGGTGCATTCAAATCCTATTGGATGTCCATAGAGGTGGACCAATGAGAATTAGTCTAGAGTAAATTTAGTTTTATCCATTTAAAAATACCTGATAAAAGAACCAATAGAAATTAAGCTCTCTAGAAGACTATTGACAGTCTCCCAAGGGGTCCATGAGCATTCAGCAGCCCAATGGCTTGTTGCCTGATTCCTATTGGCTAGAAGAGTAAGAGGTCCAATGAGAGTTTAATTGCATTATTTAAATACATAAAGCTCTCACAAAAGGGGAAAGCAAGACACATGTCACAAGGCTATTACTTATGCTTCTTAATTATCATTGGCTAAGCTTTACAGGGTCCAATAGGATGCCATGATGAGTAAAAAGCAAGAGAGAGAGGGGGCTGATTTTGCCAAGGCATTGTCACACACACACACACTTACACAATATCATGTGTGGAGTAAAAAAGACTATCTCCTTCTCAAGCTTTAATGGAAAGCTCATCCTCTACTCCAAGCTTGTGAGAAGGGAGGCCTACACCAACAACTCTTGGCTTTGTGATGCAAATCCAACCAAGAGCCAAGCTCCAACGCATGATCGTATCCTCTACCATGCTAACTACTAAGCTATGATAAGATATTATGAGTGATTATGTGAGGAGACATACTTCTTTCTCGTAAGAATACTCCCTATTCCTCTCGATCTACTCTCATACCCCGCTCGCTCTCACCATCTTCAAAGGTGTGTGAGGTCTTGGGTCTGAGACCCTGAGGGAATTGATGTTGTGTTTTACGAGTTTGAGCTTGGTGCTTGAAGCTTCCATCTTCATTGCACCAACAAGTTATTGAAGGAACACAATGTATTGTATTGTAAAATGTCTAGCTTGAGGGGGAAAACCTATAATACAAAGCCTTTTGGAGGGGGAACCGGATCCATGTAAATCCGGTCCTCAACTATTGTCAATAGCTTAATTTCTCTCTCTTTTTGACATATTATTCATGCCTATCTAACTAGGTGTTATGCTTTTGTTTCTCTCTCCATCCAAGCACTCTTGTTGTGCTCATGAGGAATCTATTCTTAATGAAATGCTAACTATGTCTATGTTATTTTTTGCTACACACAATTTACTAGGCCATTAGATGTTACATAGAGGATCCTTTTTTACCCTATGAAATCTTTCCAAGATGTATGAATAATCCATTTGGAGCTTGGGAGACTTAGCTACCACAAGAATGTCTAATCTTGAGTCCATTTCATTCTCCTAAAGTAGAGTGACAAATTTTTCTTGGTGTTTGAGAGACATCGTCATCACAAACATGATTCTAAGCATGCATACTACTTAAACTTGTGCACAACAAAAAGAGAATTAGTCTTATAAGAGAAAAACATTGATCATTTAAAGAAAAAATTTACATTTGCTTACTCTAATGTAGCATTGTAAGCATTGACAAGGTTCATATTATCATTAAGTTGTATTCCTTGCAACCATCTAGCATGTTCAAAAGGATAATTTTTGAACTTAATAAGATACCACGGTCAGATAATCTTGGCATGTTATAGTAACTTGTCCTCATGCCAAAGAATAGCTTCAGATTGTAGCACCTCTTCCTGGTCTTCGATCTCTGGTGGGTCTTCAATAATTGGTTCCCTTGGTGGCTCTCCTTTGTAGGTCTTAAGTAGACTCACATGAAAAGAATTGTGTATGAGCCAATGGTTGGGCAGTTTAAGTTGATAATCCATGTCATTGATTGGCTTCAAGATTTGAAAAGGACCATAGTATCTTTTGGATAGTTTAGCATAATACTTTTGATGGCCTGTAGCCTTTTTGCCCATTGTTTTCCTTAATCAAGCCTTGGGAAACTTGAGTATGTCCCAATCATTTTTCTTGAATGTTAAGGTCTTTCTGTGCTTATCATCATCATCCTCTTGTCTTTGTTGAGAGATGGATATAGCCTCCTTAATCTTTTGGAAAGATTCTTTTAGGTCATGGCTATAATTATCGGCACCAAAGATCTTCTCATGTACTTTAAGAAGCAAGGGACTTTTAGGTCTTCCCTCTATGATCTCAAAAGGTTCCTTTTGTGTAGTAGTATGGATAATATTATTGTACGCATACTCTATAGAGGTCAGTACTTCTCCCATTGTGAGCATTGATCTACTTTTATGACATAAGTCTTTAGTAGAGAATCGTAAGATTGGCTATCTCGCTTTGGCCATCCATTTGTGGGTGACAGACCAAAGAGAAGTTCAATCTTGTACCTAGATTTTCAAAGCGACCTAAAATTACTGGTCATTCTACGATCTTTATTTGACACAATGGATGTTGGCAATCCATGGTGTGTGAAAAGAGACCTAAAATTACTGGTCATTCTAGGATCTCTATTTGACAAAATGGATGTTGTCAATCTATGGTGTTTGAAAATATGGGATATGAAGAGGGTTGCCATTTGGTGTGCCTTAATAGTCTTTTTGACAAGAATAAAGTGTTCTTGCTTGCTAAACCCGTCAACTATTGTTCTTATTCCCGTATTCCCATATATAGACTTAGGTAAACCATGGATATACTTTCCCATGGTGAATTAAGGATTGGCAGTGGTGGCTGGAGTAACTCATGTTGCTTCCCTCTATCATACTCGATCTTTTGGCATAACACATATTTTGAGACATAATCTTGTATGTCTACTTTCATGGTAGGCCAATAGAAGTACATCTCTACTCTTCAAAGAATAGGTTGAATGCCTCTATGCCCTGCATACGGAGGAGCATGGGATTCATACATGAATTTCTCACGAAGGGAGTGGATAACACATAGCCTATTGCCATGGAGAAGATAACCATCCTAAAAGGTGATTGGTTATTCTTTCTTTCCCAATGTAAGGGATGACATTATTTCTTTAAAGTCAGGGTCAATAGCATACTCATCTATCAAAGAAGATAGATCATTGTGAGTTGCTATAGACACCACATTGACTTTTGGTCATCGCGAAAGTGCATCTTCCACTTGATTATGCTTACGAGCAATGTGAGCAATTTGAAAATAAATTTGCAAAAGAAAATTTTCCCACCTCATTTGTTTTTCAAAAATCTTTGTTTGCGTCATGAAGTAATTGAGACTTTGGTGGTCCGTTTGTAAAATAAATGGAATCCCCAATAGATAATGCTTCCAAGTGTCTAAGGCATGTAGAATAGCTAAAAGCCCTTTTTTGTATATGCCCAAGACCCATTCAATGGCATTGAGCCTTCGCTCTCATATGCTATGGCATTCCCTTCTTGAACCAATACTGCTCCAAGGCAATCACCACAAGCATCACATTGGACCTCAAATGGTTTTGAGAAATCCGGAAGCTTAAGGACTGGTTGGGAGGTAAGCTTCTCTTTGAGCTTGTCAAAAGCATTTTTCTCTTTAGCACTCCATGAGTACTTAACGTTCTTCTTTGTTAAGTCATGCAATGGTCCTTCTACTTGAGAGAATTTTTTTATGAAGTGTCTATAGTATGCGCACATACCAATAAAGCTTCTTAGCTCATGTAGGTTCCTTGGATTAGGCCATGCTTTTATTACCTCCAGCTTTGATGGATCCATACAGATACCATCTTGATAGATTATATGACCTAAGTAGTATGGAATCTCTTGAAGGAAAAATTTGCTCTTCTTTTGATTGATTAAAAGCTTGCTCTCCCTCAAAGCTTGAAAAATTACATGGAAATGTTGCTTGTCCTCCTCCAAGGACTTGGAGTAGATGATGATATCATCAAAGAGCACTCCACTGAATTTGCGGTGGGATCTAAAAATTTTCCTCATTAAATGATTGAATGTGGCTAGAGCATTTGTTGAACCAAAAGGCATGACAAGATATTCATAAAGACCAAACGTTGTAGAGAACACGGTCTTTACGATATCTTCATTCACTATCCTTATTTGATGATAGCCACTTTAAAGGTCAATTCTACTGAAGTAGGTCGAACCTTATAGCTTATCAAACAGATCTTCTACCTACGGTACAGGAAATCTGTTTTTGATAGTGATATGGTTTAGCGCTTGTTGATAGTCCACACACATGCAATATGTACCATCTTTCTTTTGCACTAAAAGGATTGGAGAGAAAAAGGGAGAGGATCTAGGCCTTACCATCCCTTTGTCTACCAATTCTTGTACTTGCCTCATGATCTCCTCTTGTTGAGCTTGGGAAACGCGATAAGGAGGCTTGTTAGGTGGTGAGCTTCCTTGTAGGAGCTCAATTTGATGGTCATCATCCCCTCATTTTGGAGGTAATTCCATAGGGATATCATCGATAAAAGAAATTTGGAATCCATTTAGAAAATTAGAAAAGTCTAACTCTTCTTGATTACTACCATTTTTATTTGATCAAACATTTGGACCTTTTATGGATTGTTTGATAGAAATCATGTACGCAAAAACTAAGCTTTTCATTGATTTGTCAAAAGTAGGAGAATTTACAAGGGGTATGGTACGACCGAGCTCATTAGCATCTATGTACATGTTCTTTTCCTTGTACTTGAAATACAACCTTCTTTCAGTGAACTTTACATTAATAGCCATACGGTCAAACCATGGTGCCCCTAGGATGACATCTTCATGTTTGAGAGGAGATATGAATAAATATTTTTTGTCAACATATCTTTGTACATGAAGCCTTAATTTCCCAATAAAGGGAGTGACTGCGGCTTCTTGCCCCTTGAAGGCTCCATCCGGTATAACAAACTAATCATGTCCTCAAGGCATGGCACTTCCCTTTACTCATGTGCCATCTCTCAATCATCGCATCACTCTAGGGGGGATTTGTTACCATATACATGTGGTAGGGATGTGTGTAATTAAACACACTAGGACCGCCGGGGCATTTTTTCCCTCTTTAGGAGGTTTTTTCCCCTCTGCATTGTATACATACCCATCACCTAGGGCTATCTATCTTTCCATTGCACACTAATTAACACACTCTCAGTTGTGTGCCTTGAGCTTCCTTTGTCTTCTCCAAGCTATGTGCGTTTCTCTTCAACCCTAATTCCAACAAAGGCCTGTGTTGAGTGCCAGTATCTCAAGAGCCAGTATCTTGAGGGAAAGTGTTACTAGAACCAATGTCTCGAGAAGCCAGTGTCTCCAATTTTGGTTTCTCAGGGGCTTGTATCTCCACAAGCCAGTGTCCAACGTTAGAGATTCTCGAGTGCCAGTATTGGCAGTTCCAGAATTCAGCGTCAGAGAGTCTCGTCGAGCCAGCCTCAGGAGCCAGTTCTGGCAGTTCTAGTGTTCAACGTCAGAGAGTCTCGAGAGCAAGTTTCGAGAGCCAGTACTGGCAGTTCCAATGTTCAGCGTCAGATAGTCTGGGGAGCCAATACCGGGAGTTCTAGTGTCCAGCGTCAATCTCAAGAGCTAGTCTGGGGAGCGAGTACTGGCAGTTCTAGTGTTCAGCGTCAGAGAGTCTCAAGAGCCAGTCTCGGGAGCAAATACTAGCAGTTCAACTGTTTAGCGTCAAAGAGTCTCGAGAGCCAGTATCGGGAGACACTACTGGGCAGTTCTAGTGTCCAGCATCGGTGTCTCGGGAGCCTGTATCTCGAGAAGCCAGTGTCCAACGTGAGAGAGTCTCAAGAGCTAGTACTGGCAGTGTCCAGTGCCAGTGCGAGAGTTTCTTGAGCGCCACAGTCTCGGGAGCGAGTATACCAATTCCAGTGTCCAATGTTAGAGTCTCGAGAGCTAGTCACGAGAGCCAGTGCCTAGTGCTAGTGCCAGAGTGTTTAGAGTGTTAGAGTCTTGAGAGCCAGCACTACCAGTTCTAGTGTCCAACGCCAGTCTAGAGAGCGAGTGTCCAACGTCAGAGTATCTCGAGAGCGAGTCTCAAGAGCTAGTATCGAGTGTCAGTAATACCAGTACCAACAATGGTAGTTCCAGTGTTCAGCGCTAGAGAGTCTCGAGAGCTAGTAGCCAATGCTAGTGCCAGAGTGTCTCGAGCATCAGAGTCTTGAGAGTCAGTCTCGAGTTTCGATAGTACCAGTACCAGCATATAAGTGTTGAGTCGTGGAGCTTAAGTAGAGCTAATAATAGCATCTAGGGTCGGAGAAGTAGGGAAAAGGACTAAACATGCTATGAAAAAGATAAATAAAGATGAGGGAGGCTAAAAATAGAGGGGGACGCATCTTAAAGGATGACTTAGGCAGCACTATGGGGGGAGTTTTTGGGCCAGAGAGAAAAAACAGGGGATTTTGTAGAGGAGACAGAAGGAGTGGAAGAAGAAGAAGAAGGGTACGAGCAGGGATAAGCAAGGTGAGAAATTGCAGACTGTTTCCATCAGGGTTTGAATTATCTCGATGAGGGATTTCAATTCAATAGGCATACCAACGTTGGGGTATACATCCCTTTTGTATCAAAGGTTCTAGATATTCGATTAACGAAAACATCTTCTTCTGGCCAGCCTAAGCAAATCACGTCTTGCTGCATCTTTCCACTACCGTATCTGGCATACATTTAGCATTAGGCTAGCTTGTTATCAAACCCCGATTCACTGTTCAATAAACACATAGCCTTCAAAGAAACTTAATCTGCATCCCTTTGCTGATTTTCCCTTCATAGAACCGGAGCGGCACGACATTGGCCACTACATGTTGGCTTACAATAAAAGCTTATCAAAATGGAATGGGGTACAATATGTGTGCACAAGTGGGATGACTGGCCCCTGTGTCACAAAACCTGGCCTACGAGGTCTCGGGTTCAAAACTGGGTGTTGGGGGGGGGCTATTTTTGCACTACCTAGGTTCAATTTTGCCATGATATTCGTGTTGCCCTAGTTAAATCCACCTCGACTTCCGTGCATGGAATTCTACCCCCCCCCCCCCCCCCCCCCCCCCCCCAAAAAAGAAAAAAGCGTGACAAGAGTTTTGACACGTGGGAAATGGTAAGGTGTCCCATCTTACAATTGCTCGCTCCGCAGGTGGGGTAATGAAGGGCGGGATTCCAAACCTTTTTCTCTCTTTTGGGGTGGGTGCATAATGCGTTCACCTTTTCTATTGGTGACCGTTAGAGGCGTGAAGAGAAGATCGGCGATAAATTGGTCAGCTTGTGCTAATTGTAATTCGTGGAATGTTGCAGTCCAGCTTTCTTTGCGAGCTCTCAGCGACGTAGAGTAAAGAGTCAGCGGGGGCATGGGCGGACTTGGAGGTGATGATCATAATATTGTTGATGAGCGAGTGCGCAGCATATCGCGCTACTCCTCTGCAATGCACATTTTGCTGGTGGGCGAAGGCAACTTCTCATTTGCTGCAGCTTTAGCTTCCGCTTTCAGGAACGCACCCAATTTGGTCGCCACCTCTAAAGACTCTCGAGGTACGCAGAGCTCTCTCTCTCTCTCTCATTTGTTGAGCTAATTTGCAGAGACCTTGCTCCGCAAGTACCCTAACGATTTCCCCAGCCATCTGGAGGCTATGGAGAAGGCAGGCACAGACATCCTGCATGATGTGGACGTCGCCACCATGGACAAGCACAAGCGTCTTCGCCGGCGAGAATTCAACTGCGTTATCTTCAACTTTCCGCACTCAGGCTTTGTCCGAGGGTGGCGAGAGAACACCCTTGGCCTTATTGAGTAATCAGAACTCCCTCTCTCTCTCTCTCTCTCTCTCTCTCTCTCTCCCCCCCCCCCTTTTCACAAGAAGTTTTGTACAAATCTCACAATAATTCCCACATTGTGACTTACTTCAACATCTTTGAGGGAGGCACCGCATACCTAGCTAGGTACGATTGGGGGCAGGGGACCGCCGGCCCGGTGGGGGGGGCGGTCCCCTGCCCCCAATCCCCCACCGAGCGGACGGTCTCCTGCCCTTAATCGTACCTAGCTAGGTATGTGGTGCCTCTCGAGCAAAAGCTCATGATGTTATGCATTGTATGAAAAACTCTGGAAAAGACTTCGTTTTCCTACATGAGAAAATTTCTAAATCTTCTTGTGAATTTGTGTTCGTATTTCCCTCACCACTTATACTCCTTCCCTCAAAGGAAATGTTCTTATTTCAATTCTCTCTCTCTCTCTCTCTCTCTCTCACACACACACACACACACACACACACACACACTGCCATTGATTGGCCTTGGCCCTCGACAAAGAATGCCCCCCCCCCCCCCCCCACGCGGTGTCCCCTCCCCCAAACTCGATCATGAACATAACCCACCCCTTACTTCATGTACAACTTCTCAAATGTTGTTGCAATAGGCCTCATGTAGTCTCCTCTATCAACACCCCTGGCTGCCAAATAGCTGATCCGCCACGAGCCCCACACCCTTATACAACCTCAATCCTCTGCTGGCCAGGACGCCAAGAGGCTCGATCCAATACATGTCCCACTCGCCACAAGCGCTTGCTGAGCCACCTACTCCTCTACCGCTGCATGTCCGCCACCTTTGACCCCAACGAGCTCCATTTTTGCCTAGCTGTGGCCCACTAGAACACGCGAGAGAGAGAGAGAGAGAGAGAGAGAGAGAGAGAGAGAGAGAGAGAGAGTTCCACATCCGTCTCGACACTTTCTTCGTCTTTTTTAGGTCAGTCACAGCAGATGCTACAACGTTGAGAGCTCCAACGTGACTATCCAATTAGCTTTTTAGCTTTCCCCAGTTTTCACATCTCGAACTCCTGACATAGGCAAGAAAAAAGGGGTTCTGCAAGGGGACATGGCATTATGTGCTGCTACATGGCAATAGTCATGCAAGGCGGGTCTTCGATTCAGTGTTTGGAAAAATGTGTCTCAGCTTAATATCATGCCGATTTCAATTTCAAAAATGCTGGTTGAGGGCAAGGGAAAAAGGTAAAATTTTGCCCAAAATAAAGAAAAATACTGTAAAAACCTGCAAAATAAACCTAATTTTCTAAATTTCTTCTTGGTGAATATAAGGAAAGCAATTTTGTATGTTGAAAAACAGATTTTTCCAAAACACTGATGTGATTACATTGGAGGATGATCATTGCCGGTCGAGGGTATTGGCCTTGGTGTTGGAGTTAGCAATCATTTGCTCATTTGGATCCTCCTTGGTGTTGCATACGTAATGTGAGACCTTTGCCTCCCGCTAGAAATGATGACTTCGCTAAGTTATTGTAGGAATGCCTCCATGGATGTGCCTCCATTGTAGGACTGCCTCCATGTCATTTTGCTTACATTTAGAGCCTGGTCACTTTGGAACGGCTAAATAGCCTTCCAACTTTGTTTGCAAGTCAAGGAAACCGGTGGCTTCAAAGATAAATGCTTGATTTGACTAAGTGACGAGATAGATCTCAAGCAAGTTCCTACTAATCGAGAGGGCCTCAAAAGTCAACCATGTGAAAGTCTATGCCCGTTTCGAGGATCTTAACTACCACGATTAGTTAGGTAGAGAGAGAAGAGTCGGCTCATGAGTGGGAAGAAAGTAGGATCGTTGGTATACGCGACTAGACTCTTAGCCTCTCACATGCTTCATTTTAATACTACAAACTAGACATGCAGTCTGAGAGAGAGAGAGACGTTTTTCTTCCTATTGACGTGGTTTGAGACCCATTAATCTTGAGACCGACTAATCTCGACTCTTAGCTATTATGTTTAGGCAAACCTTATCCAATCCAAACATTGTTGGCAACAAGTCGTCATGCTGCATAGCAAGTTAGAAGAGGAGAGAGAGAGAGAGAGAGAGAGAGAGAGAGAGAGAGAGAGAGAGAGAGAGAGAGAGAGCAGAAGAAGAAGAATAAGAAGAAGACCAGAAGAGACCTAAAAATTTTAGCCGATGAACGTTGATTCTTGAACTCAAGGGCTTGCATGCTCACATACTTATACAAGGAGAGGGAGACATAACTTTTCATATCATAGAAACAATCACGGTGAATTCAAAGGTTAACGATAGCAGGAGAGGGGAGAGAGAGAGAGAGAGCCATCCTTAAAGGTCAAATTGACCTTTGGGATCGAGTACAACATGTAACATGCTTGAAGACTATGGATATTACGGTGGCCACTGACAAGTTAAATCCATGAGGTGGCTAGGAGAGAAAGGCATGTAGGCCATGGTATGGGCTAAAATGTCGGTAAAGCAAGTTTGATGTGATCAGAAGTTGAGCACTCATGTAGGGTATGATGATTGCATTCTCAAATTGTTAAGCGATATAATTCACGTACAAAAAGAGCCTCTCCTCCATGTAGTGCCTCAATGCTCCATCTCACATTTAAGGGAGTGGGAGCTAAGCGAAATGGCTGCTATGGTATAAAATATGGGTAAGGGAAATCATGTGAATGGTTGAATACAATCTTCTCTCTCAAAGAAGAACATGCATGTGTGCTCCATGTGTGTATGTGTATGTGTATGTATTTTGCAGCATGCCCTTTCTTTTAGCATGATGCCCAAAACTATTGCAAAGAGAAACGATTGAGTGAACTTTTTTGCTTTCATTGCCCTCACATTTTTAGGTATCAATGGTGCCCAAATGTACACAAACAAACAATATGCACCTTATGTTACTAACCTGCTTATGGTCAGTTGTTGCAAGAGACCTCAACATCCATACGACGAGTCTTGGTAGATGCAAGTGTACATGCTAGCTAGATTGAATGCAATCCAACTTGTAAATTTTAAAATTTATCCACATATAGAGACAAAGTTTCTATAGCCATGCAATCACCCCCATGTCACACACCCATCATGAATATTTCATTTGAGAAGCAAAGGACCCACTACTCACCAAATCAGTTGTGCATACCAATGGAAAAGTTTCTTCTACTACTATGTGGTGTAATGTTGGCATAGTTGGGTCATGGCTGGTACATGCATCCTAAGTGCCAACAAATAGTTGATGATTTAGTTGACTGTGATGCCCCAAATGCAAGACCAAAACTACACGAGAGAAGCATGGGAGAGTTGCTATCACGACCAATGCCTTGATTGGTAAGGATGGTGAGAGGGAATGCTAATGCATCTAAAGAATTTGTCGTTCAATGCAAACACTATCTCCAAAGAAGGATACCAAATCTCTATTAGTCTATTCAGAGGGCCACTATCACTCACCAAAGTCCCATATCAATTGTGTGAGGGGAACGTCTCTAGCCTAATCGCAAATTTGCTGCCTCCATAGAGAGTAACATAGGATGTTAAGACAAGACATCATGCGAAGGAAGCCCATTACTAAATTCATTCCCAAAAGACCTCAAATTGAATTGGTAATTCTTGAACTCAACACACACACACAAAGATAGAGACGGGGGGAAAGGGGTTCCGGTAGGGGGGGAGGGACACACTTTCCATGATTAGGAGGATTATGTTGAAGCTTGGCATGATCAACTAGAAGGACATTTGCCCTTGGTCAATCCACAAGAATCTGGAGAGTAACTACACTTCATTAGTTGTTTGATCTTACACTCGAAAAGGTAGACATATTGTTGATCCAAAAGATAGATTTGTGCTTGGTTGATGTGAATGTGGAGGGCACTTAGACCTTGTGTGTTGTTATACATTGTCATCTAGAAAGTAGATATAGTGGTGGTTGATACACAAGTTTATTAAAGAGCTATAAAAGCTCACATGAGAATCATAGGCATTTGTCCACATTTTCCCTCCCTGTGAAGGGAAGCAGAACAATGGTTGCTTCAATTGACACATATATCGTTTCTAGAGAAGGTGACCTTCCACATCCTTTCGATCCACTTGCATATATTACCAATCAAACACTAGCCTCAAGAGTAGCCACTAGTGGATGTGATACGACTACAAGTACGAGTGGGGCTAATAGATATTCTTGTTTAATTGATTTCTTCACACCAAAAAATCCCACTATCCAATTCCTAAAAAGAAGTTTCGAAGAGTTTTCCACCCCTTTGGTGCACACCATTGCACAGATTTGTGGCAGAAGAGGAATGAAGAATTTAGTAGAGGATATGGCTACTAGCCATGCCGTCTCCATGGTGGAGGTAGTAGTGTATGGGTTGAAGGTAGATCCTATTACTTGGAAAAGAGTCAAGGTTGGAGAAGAAGTATCTAATGAGATTCGAGAATTGTGGCCATGCCCAATATAATATGCTATAAAGGGTAAACTAGCTAAGAAGTTTTGCATGAAGTTGGAGATAACAATCAGGTAGAAACAAGTTGGAATGATCTTGTGGATTTTTTCCATATATTGCCAAATGTCAAACGAATGAGGCTATTGTTGAAGAGAAACACATGTGTGAGAATGGGGATGATGGACCTTTGAGAAGGGCGACGATGAAAGACCTATGGTAGCTAAGACATGCACTTCTCCTCCCGATGTGCACTTATATAACCCTTGGCTATATGAATCCCACAAGTACATGCCAAGTTTAGGGCCTTGCCCCTCTAGTCCTACCCATGGGGGGTTCACTATGGAAAACTTATCGCACCACGTTGTCAGAGTGCGCGTCTCTCCAGGGTTCGATCGAGCAAGCGTCTGGCTTCTAGCTCTAGACGGAGAAGCAGTGTAGGTGCAAACCAAGCAAGACCAGTGCGGTTAGGGCCGATTCTAGTGTTAGTAAGAGTATGTAGAGATGAATAGAAAGCAATCCAGGAAGAAAATCACGACTCGCATCACTAATACCAGCGGAAAATAAATTAAAACCAGTTATGGACACTCAATTGATGCTGACAATCAAAAGATTCTTCCAATTAATTGATATCTGAAACCCTGTTACAAATCGGTTGCATATGTCGGCGTCGATATACCGGTTGATTCGCAAACCCATAGTAAGAAATTCCCAACCCCTCAGAAGCAATCTATAATTGCCAGACAAACCCCAGCTTGTATAGCTCCCCTGCTCATCAGTTCAAATAAATTCCCTTTTGCCCTGTGCACGATCAAATTTTGGCATGCTCTCTATCTTGTAGAGCAGAACCCATTTTTCACTCCTTGACTTCCTTAATTACGGTTGCCTTTCTCTGAAAATCCTTCCTTCCTTCGCACTCTTCCCTTTTTGCAAGCTCCACCAAAAAAATTCCTTCTCCTGTATCCCGCTTCTCGTCCTCCCTTCAATGCCGTCGGTAGAGAAAGAGAGAGAAAAAAATCCTTCATAGCCTCAACCAAAACAAAAAGAGAGCCCTTCTTCGCCATGGCCAATTTACGGCTACCTTTTCCTCTTTTGTTGCTTCAAGTCGCGCGCGCGCGCGCGCGCGCGAGAGAGAGAGAGAGAGAGAGAGAGAGAGAGAGAGAGAGAGAGAGAGAGAGAGAGAGAGAGAGAGAGAGAGAGAGAGAGAGAGAGATATTGGAGTCGCCTTCCGCCCTTCACCAAGACACGATCCTCCCCCCCCACCGTCACAAGAACCTCCTCCCTTTCATCCCTTGTTGCCTCAAGGTCCCGAGAGAGAGAGAGAGAGAGAGAGAGAGAGAGAGAGAGAGAGAGAGAGAGAGAGAGAGATTGGAGTTGCCTTCCGCCCTTCACCAAGACGTGAGCCCTCCCTCATCGTCCTCCTCCCACATTTCATTCCCTGCTGCCCTCCTCGTTTCCTCTTCTCCCGCTCTCCCATTTTTTTTTACCCCCTTTGCAACTCGTTCCTATCTCATAAAATAGCCACCTCCTTTCACGCGCATGCAACTCCCCCTTATTAACAACGATGGTGCTGTCGGTGATGTGGCATTGGAACCACCTTGATGATGTGGCATGGCGAATTTCGGGAAACACTACTTTCGCTGCGAATGATACCAAATAGGGGCACCTCGCCGAGCTCGTCACTTCTTGTTTCTTGCTCTCTGTCTCCTGAGTACCACTGTTGCCTGCCCGAGCCTCCCTTCTCCCTCATGCGCTCTACCTGCTGACCTTGCCATGTTCTCCTCCATTTCCCCCCCCCCCCCCCCCCCCCCCCCCCCCCCCCTTGTCCACACTCGCTAAGGTCAAAATGGGGGGCCATTGAATTCCTTGGGCGGTCGGGTTTTTGTCCCTTCTTTATAATGGGAAGATCTCCCATTTTAAAACACCACATTAGGCCTATACATCAAGCATGGCACCACATTTGGCATCAATATCGACCAAGGCATCGCCTAGCATGACATCTTTTCACAGCAGACCGCGGCTGACAATATCATCATCAATTTTAATGTCCCTTTTTATTATCTCGAATAGTGCCGCCTGCCATTTGGTGCACCCAAACCCAGTGACCGAGCCATGACTTCACATTGTAACTTCCCATTGCTGACTTCAAACCTACCTGGGTCCACCAATAGAGCCATCCAAAAAGGAAAAAAAATACCAGATTCCTCCTAGTTGACCACCACCGTCAAGTTTCAACTGCTTTAACTTGTCCATCCAAACTCTGTTTGAGACGCCGTCACTTTCTGCTAGCTCAACACAATGCATATCATGATCCAGAACCCCTCCAAGTCCCAAAAAACACCTGATGGCACGCCTTTCAAGGAGGCTCACCCGACACAAACCTGGCCCCGACAAAACTTTGATCGATGGTATCTTCACATACAGTACCGACACTCTCCATACATCAAGAACTACACACCGATAGCTCCAAACTGGCGTGGACTACCTAGCATCACTTGGCCTATACGTATGGGATCTGCAATCACTTCCAACTTCAAACTGCCATAACTTTTTCATCCTAGCTCTATTTGATGAGCCGTCGGGACCTGCTCCATGAGCACCTCAAGCTCTACATAACTGGGCCAAAAACTAGCCCCTGGAACATTTTTCACCTATCTCCTTGTCAGGCCCTATGTGGAGCCCTCTTGGTCTAGAAAACCACATAAAAGAATACATCTCCTCCCTCTTGCTGACATAAGAGCTGTTAACATTGTTCATAGGTTGGCAAACCTCAAATAAGTATGCAGATTTGCATCTTTTATCCCGTGCCCACAAAGCGGCACGACATCCACCCCCTCTAAACCTACACATCCTCCGGTATGTGCCAATCATTATTCCAAACTGCAAGCAAAAACTTGTATACATATAAGCACCACCCCACTGTGAACAGAACTTGTTGGCTAATTTGAATATTCCCTCCTCCAGGATCATAGGGAAAACACAAGAATTTTTCAGCAATAGAGGATAAGCATGAATTAACCCATAAACCATCATGAACCCCAACTCGATCGTATTGTAAATAATTCAATTGCCCCAAACCATGCACATATCCATCTCCATCCGGATCAAATGGCATATCAATCAATTTCCCCGGAACATGCATATAAGTGTTCCCTCCTAGATCAAAAGCTAGCTCAACATCCCCTACATTATAGGGTAGCAGAAAATCCCATACAACAACAAGTATCACTAGATACTGACACACCCATTGTGCAACTAGCTCATTCAATTGCTGATCATCAATCACGGGTAGGAGGATTGGTGATTCACCTTCACCCCCTCTAGCATCGAAGTTTTGAGCATGCATATCGGGATAAATCAAGTCTCTAGAAAAATCCTCTTCATCAGACTTTTGAGATGCATCAGAAAACATTTCCCTAGTTTATATAGGCCCAAAACCCAATAGAGCATCATCCAACAAGCGCATAAGGTCATCATCCTCCACATTTGGATAAAGGTGCTTATGCATGAAACCAAATTTCTCGATACCCTTTGCATTTGTAATTGAGAAGCCTTCCAAAGCTTCATCCAATAAGGACATAAGCTCAAGGTCCCCCGCTTCAGATGATTCCTCTATCATGCATATCTCAGGTTGCAAACTAGGCTTTCCACACATGGTATGCATACTAGCCACATCTGCTGCTGCAGATTGCTCATCAAGTTTGAGTCCCTCTCATCCAAATATCTTTGAACTTCTGAAGCACAAAGCTCATCATGCACATTGAGAATTGCATCGATTGTCCTGTCCATATCATCGGCACAATGCAACCAAGAGATTGCACTTTTGTGTGCACCCCCTCTGAATAAGCATCATCAAATTCATGTTCATTCTGCCATAAAGTGAGCCCTGTGTCACAAAATCTTGATAAAGAAGGATTCTGCACCCCCTCTAAATCATTACTTTGTATATTTGCAAGCACATACTCTTGCACATCCAAGCCCTTAAAATCTAGTATATCCAAACGCTGTAAATCTAATATACACAAGTCCTGAAAATGCTCATGTACATCTGCACCCTGTGAGTACATACCCTCTAAATCCTCAAACTTTTCTTGACCCTATAATTCTTCAATTTTAGCCATTAATGGGATCTGCAATTCCAAGATTTGCATAGATAGCTTGGACAACCTCTTCATCATCTTTATCCTATAATAGCCTATCATCCTCAAGAAAGCATTCATCAAGAGCAGTTTCAAGCTTGGCCCTATTCTGCTTGGAAACCTCCGCATAGGTAGGCACATTAACATAATCCTCATCGTCTTCATACATGCTTGGATCCCAACGTTCTCGGACAACTGCAGCTTTAGACTTGCTCCAACTATGCATATTTTGTTGCCGAAGCTCATGGACTCTCTCAATAAAATCTGGGATCACAAACCTGTTGAATTTTAGAATCTCTTTTGGCACCCCTTGCTGCTCTAGCTCCTCTTCATAGCAATCCAAGTATCCTACTAGATCATAACCTTAAAAAAACCCCTACTGATAGAAAACTGAGTATTTGACATTTTCAAGTGCTTATTCTAGCAGCATCTCTTGTTTCCAGTTATTAGACGCTTCAGATTTCCTCTTTTCCATTACTAGCTCCGATACTTGAAAATTTTATGTGTTATCCTGCTCAATCCACCCAAATTACTTTTTGCAGACTGCTGCATTTCTCGATTCTCAATTTTGAAATTGGTAACGAAATGTTTTTGCACCTAACTTACATACGGCTGCTGCAAAATAGTAACCATTAACCCCATAATCTTTTGCATCTTGTTCTCTTAGTATGTTGACATGACTGGCTCCGTCTACCCCGATCAAGTTTGCGTCGTGTTCACCAAATTGTCGGAGTGCGCGTCTCTCTAGGCTTGACCTAGAAAGCGTCAGGGCTTCTGGCTGTAAATGGAGAAGTAGTGTAGGTGCAAACCAAGCAAAATGAGTGCGGTTAGGGCCGATTATAGTGTTATTAAGAGTATGCCGAGATGAATATAGAGCAATTGAGGAGGAAAATCACGACTCGCATCACTAATACCAACGAAAAATAAATTAAAACCAATTATCGACACTCAATTCATGCCGACAATCAAAAGACACTTCCAATTAATTGATATTTGAAACCCTGTTACAAATCGGTTGCATATGCCATCGTCGGTATCCCGGTTGATTTGCAAACTCATAGTATAAAAACCGCAACCCCTCGGAAGCAATCTAAAATTGCCAAACAAACCCCACGTTGTATAGCTCCCTTTCTCATCAGTTCCAAAAAAATCCCTTTTTCCCTGTGCACAATCAAATTTTGGCCTGCTCTCTATCTTGCAAAGCACAACCCCTTTTTCATTGCTTGACTTCCTTAATCACGATTGCCTTCTCCAAAAATCCTTCCTTCAAACTCTTCCCTTTTTGCAACCTCCACCCAAAAAATCCCTTCTCGAGTATCCCGCTTCTCGTCCTTCAACGCCATCGACAGAGAAAGAGAGAGAGAAAATCCTTCATAACCTCAACCAAAACAAAGAGAGAGCCATTCTTTGCCATGGCCTATTTGCGACTGCCTTTTCCACCTTTGTTGCTTCAAGTCCCGAGAGAGAGAGAGAGAGAGAGAGAGAGACTTCGAGAGATATTGGAGTCGCCTTCCTCCCTTCACCAAGACATGATCCTCCCCCCCCACCGTCGCAAGAACCTCCTCCGTTTGCTCCCTTGTTGCCTCAAGGTACCGACAGAGAGAGAGAGAGAGAGAGAGAGAGAGAGAGAGAGTTTGAGAGATATTGGAGTTGCTTTCCGCCCTTCACCAAGACACGATCTCTCCCTCATGGTCCTCCTCCCACCTTCCATTCCCCCCTGCCCTCCTCGTTCCCTCTTCTCCCGCTCTCCCATTTTTTTCACCCCCTTTGCAACTCGTTCCTATCTCTTAAAATAACCGCCTCCTTTCTCGTGCATGCAACTCCCCCTTATTAACAAGGACGGTGACATCTGTGATGTAGCAGAGGAACTACCTCGATGATGTGGTATGGAAAATTTCTGCCAGCACTACTTTCGCCGCGAATGATACCAAACATGGGCACCTCGCCAAGCTCGTCACTTCTTGTTTCTTGCTCGTCCTCTCCCAAGCACCACTGTGGCGGCCTGCACGAGCTGCGCTTCTCCCTCTTACGCTCTACCTGTTGCCCTCGCCATGTCCTCCTCCATCTCCCCCCCCCCCCCCCCTTGTCCACACGTAGTAACGTCAAAATGGGCGGCCATTTAATTCCTTGGGCGGCGGGTGGCCTTTTGTCTCTTCTTTATAATGGGAGGATCTCCCTTTTTTTAACACCACATTAGGCTTATACATCAAGCATGGCACCACATTTGGCATCCACATCGACCAAGGCATCGCCTAGCACAACATCTTTTCACAACAGACCTTGACTGACAATATCATCGTGAATTTTACTGCCCGTTTTATTTTCTCGAATAGTGCCGCCTACCATTTGGTGCACCCAAACCCGGCGACCGAGTTGCGACTTCCCACTGTAACTTCCCATTTACGACTTAAAACCTACCTAGGTCCATCGACTAACCCATCCAAAAAGGGGAAAAAAAAAGATTCCTCCTAATCGACCACCACTATCAAGTTTGAATTGTTATAACTTGTCCATCCAAACTCCGTTTGAGAGGCCATCACTTTCTGCTAGCTCAGCACAATGCATATCATGATCCAGAACCCCTCCAAGTCCCAGAAAGCACCTGATGGCATGGCTTTCAAGATGGCCCACCTAGCACAAATCTGGCCCCCAGTAAGACTTTGACCGGCCGTATGTTGGCATCCAAGACTCTGATCGATGATTTGAAAAGACCGACATGCTCCATAAATCACGCACTACACACCCATAGCTCCAAATTGGTTTGGACAACCTCGCATCACTTGGCATATCCGTCTCGGATCTGCAATCACTTCCAACTTCAAACTGCATGAAATTTTTCACCGTAGTTCTATTTGACGAGCCGTCTGGACCTTCTCGTTCAGTACTTGAAGATCTACCTAACTGGGCCAAAAACTAGCCTCTCAAACATTCTTCACCTATCTCCTTGCCAGGTCCTATATGGAGCCCTCTTGGTCTAGAAAACCACATAAAAGCATACATCTCCTCCCTCGTGCCGACATAAGAACTGTTAACATTGTTCATAAGTTGGCAGAACCTCAAATAAGTATGAAAATTTGCATCTTTCACCCCGTGCCCGCAAAGCGGCACGACAACGAAAGTGTAGGGGAGGGGTTTCTTTGTACAAACTATATAAGCGTATAAGTTAGGGGTAGGCCCCCAATAATTTATCTCCCAAGATTAAAAATAAGGGAGGGGGGTATCATATTTACGGGGGGGGGGGGATCGACTTGGGTTAATTACTTGTAACGATTGGTCAGCGGTGTGCATAAGAACTCAAATGAATTTAGGGGAGATTTTTATTTAGGTCACACATCAAATTTTGCATGAAGCCTGTCATAGATAAGGGCTTATTTGGAGTAGGTCAAGGGTTGATTTACACCAGCTTTGGATGGGTCATAATTGGATGAGGAGCTAGAGTGCAAGCTGATCGGACACGTAGAATAAAAGTCAAACTAAGACATACATCAAGTTATCAACAAAAGTGGTTCCTTAGTACGTTGGCAGTCACTATGCTACACACTCTGTGACTAGTTTTACTCAGTTAGATTATGTAACACCTAATATTTATACGTAAGATAGGGGTATGATAGTTTTCTTCATTGATTGTCGTATAAGCATAGAAAGGGGGGTCATATTACTTAATATGAGTAGTATATAGGGGTTTTATGAAAGTTGTCCTATCGTAAGTGGAGTCCCGTTTTTTATATAGAGTGAGTCCCCCGAAGTCCTACCCTTTTTCTTACTCCCCATTTGGAGAAGCATTTTTTTCCTCAACTACAGAAGTGCCATATTTCTTCCAAAGAACACTAATGTTTTCCTCCTTGAACAATACCATGATGGTCAAGAATATATAAAGGGTCATGCAATGTGGGAGGTTCAATGAAATCAACAATAACATCTTGATTGATGACATTGTTATCCCTATACAATGTTTACGTAAATGGCAAGTTACTTAAAATATTGGATGATCAAACCAAAAGAGAGATGCGGTCCATAATGTGAACCCGCTAAGTAGCTATGCTAGCTAGATAGATATGCCAAGTGTAGAATCCCTGCCAAGGATAGGCCATGTTGGTCACCAACCGTGTCGGTGATGTAAATGTGGTCAACGGTCACCAAGGCCTACCAAGAGTGCCATCTCATGGAGATCTCGACATCTCAACACTCCCCCTCGAGCTCGACGCCAACTAAAGAACTCCAAGCATAATCCAATAATGACGGAGCTTCTCAGATCCCAAGGCCTTGGTGAAGATATCCGCTACCTACTCCTCTATGCTAACATAAACCAAGTCGATGTCACCCGCCAGAACCTGATCTCGATTAAAATGGTAATGGACCTCTATGTGCCTGGTCCGCGCATGAAATACTGGGTTCCTGGCCAACTAAATACTGCTAAGGTTGTCACAATAAATGACAACCTCTCTCTCCACCTGCAACCTCAAATCCATAAGTAGCTTGCGTAACCAAGCTACCTCACATGCTGCAACTGCAACACCTCTATACTCAGCCTCTGTACTAGACAAGGAAACTATGGGCTGCTTCTTGCTACTCCAAGTGATGGCAGCACTCCCAAGTGTAAACATAAACCCGCTAGTAGACCGTTGATCAGTGGTGTTACCAGCCCAATCTGGATCTGTGTAACCATGCAAATCTCCACTGGAACATCTGCAGCATAAAATAGTGCATGGTCCAATGTAGCCCTCACATAGCGTAAAGTATGGTGCAATGCATCCAATTGCGACTTTTGTGGAATCTGCATAAACTGACTCTGAAGTCCAACTGTATAGCTCAAATCTAGTTGCGTGATAGTCACATAAATGAGACTACCCACAATCTTGCAATACATAGTTAGATCCTCAAGTCCATTACCATCATGTGCACCTAGATTTGTATTGAAATCCAAGGGCATAGAAATAGGCTTGCACTCAGCCATACAAAATCTGGATAACCTATCCAATGCATACTGTCTCTGAGACAGCCATATGCCCTCTGTCGTACAAATCACCTCAAGTCCAAGAAAGTAGCATAGCTCTCCCAAATCCTTCATCTCAAACTCCTGGCTTGAGAAGACCCTTAACATACTCAATCTCTGTCTCATTGTCACACACAATAATCAAGTCATCTACATAAATGGTAATAAGCACAAATCCAGCATCACTCTGACGTACATAGAGTGAGTGATTAGCATGTGACATACTAAATCCAATGCGCAAAAGAAATTATGTAATCCTGTCATGACACACTCTAGGTGCTTGCCTCAGCCCATACAAGGCCTTACGAAGACGAAAAACATAACTTGGTTGCTTACCATCTTCATAACCAGGTGGCTGCTCCACATACACTTCTTCTTGTAGCCCCCCCTTCAAGAAGGCATTCTTGACATCCATTTGATGCATAAACCACCCTTTTGCTACAGCCACCGCATTGACAATGCATACTGTAGCCCTACTGGAGCAAAGGTTTCCTCATAATCTATACTATAAGTCTGTGCATACCCTTTTGCGACCAGACTTGCCTTATATCTTTCAATTGTACCATCAGCTTTATGCTTTAGTTTATACAGCCATTTGCACCCAATGGATTTCTTGCCCTCTGGTAATGGCACCAACTCCCAAGTTTGATTTACATAAAGTGCAGCCATTTCTTCATCCATGGCATTTTCCCAATTCTCATTGCCAATTGCATCCTCAAAACATAAGGGTTCTACATCTTGAACAACCTTTGCCATGTAAGCATAATGATGAGTAACATACACATCATAAGTCAACCTGTCCACAAGAAATCTGACCCTATTAGACCTGCGTGGTCCTGAATCACTACCAGGTGTCCTTGCAATTTGTTTTCTAACACCTTGGGTCCTGACTACTGGTATACCAAGGTCCTCATCAAGACTCTGATCTGAATCATCAGAATATGCATCAATGTGTGAGGAACCTGAAGACACACTAATCATACATGGGGGATCACCTACCTTCTCTTTTCCTTTGCAAGAGACCTGTGGTGCACTTTGCGGTGTAACCTACGTGCGTAATCTGCCACTCCATGGCCTGTCAATAGAACGACTAGAAGAGGACTCTTTTGGTCGAGTTAAAGTATGTCACTCTTACTTCCCACTTGAAGCATCCACAGGCTCTTTTACATCAGCCCCAACATTGTCCTTTACATCGCTGTACCAGGCCACCATCTCATCAAAGACAACATCCCTGCTTAAACGCAATTCACGAGTACCAGGATCGTAACACATGTACCATTTTTGCTCATTTGAGTAACTCACAAAAATACATTTTTCAGCCTTGGGATCTAGCTTTGTGCGCAACTTATCTAGAATGTGCACATACGCAATGCACCCAAACACTTTTAAATGTGACAAATCTAGTTTCTTGCCACTGGTACTTTTTCTCAGGAGTGACTTTGTGCACAACAGCAGTAGGAGTCCTGTTCATAATGTAAACACGTGTATTTACTACCTCAGCCCAAAAATGATGAGGCATATCCTTTTCAGTCATCAAGGCTCTTGCCACCTCTACAATATGTGTGTTCTTCCGCTCAGCAACTCCATTTTGTTGTGGAGTGTATCGACATGAGAACTGCCCGCGTATACCATTTTTCTGTAAAAAGTCAGAAAACTCTTTGGAGAAGTATTCTCCCCCTCCATCTGATCTTAGTGTCTTTACCTGTTCACCTGTTTCCTTTTCAATAGAAGCTATTAAACTTTTGAAATGATCAAATACTTCACTCTTCTGCTTCATAAAATAGACCCACACTTTTCTAGTATGGTCATCAATGAACGACACATAATACCTGCTTCCATGAATGCTGGAAATATGTGTTGGGCCCTATACATCTGTATGTACCACCTCAAGTGGCCTCTTACATACATTACGTTCTTGTGGAAAGGAATTACGTGACTGCTTACCAAATTGACATGCCTCACATACTTTATGCATGCCATCAACCTTAAACTTTGGCAAACCTACAAAAATCTGTTTTGATTGCATAGAGCGCAATCGCTGCTCATTTACATGACCAATGCGTTTATGCCATATATCTACATCGGCCACAATACCTGCACCTTGTGCAAACATACCATCTTTTACTGCAGGCATATTCACATCCAAAGTAAACATCCTACCGACACGTATTCCTTCTGTAATCAACTTGCAGTCATTCTTGTAGTCTTCCACATAGCAACCATCTAGATTAAACCGGACCTGTAATCCCTGTTCTATCATTTGCCCAACTAAAACAAGATTCTTTGTAATATTCAAGACATGAAGCACAACATCCAAGTACTTCATTTTACCATCTTGCATTTGCAAGGGAACTTTTCCAACATGTGCAATAGGATGAGTTGAATCATCACCTGTTTCTACATAACCTAGTCCATCTAGTTGCTTCATCTCTTTGAACCACTCACCATGGGATGTCATGTGGTTAGAAGCACCTGAATCCACATACCATACACTATAACTGTCATGTACATCTTCTGTCATAGCATTTACCATATGCTGCATAATAAATAACTGCTTGGACCGATCATCATCATTGTTGTTCCTATTTGTTGCAGCATAATTGTTTTGTTGCCTTCTCCCTCTACCTCTATTATTTGGCCTCCTTCGTGTTGTTGGACATTCATTTGAGTAGTGATCCCGCTCACCACATGTCCAACATTCAACATCAGACGCATTACGTGCCACGACCTCTGCCTCTTTCTCTGTTTGAATAGAAGGCTAGCTGATCAGAACTAATATTGCTATGAGAAGAAGAAGCACCAAGACCAAGACTCTTCTCTTCACAAATTAACATTGTTGTCAATTCTGTAAAGTCAGGAATATATTCTCTAGTATTCATAGAGGACTTGAAGTTTTTGTATTCTGTTCCAAGCCCTTCTAATATCGTAGCAACAACATAATTGTCATTAACTGTGACACCAATAGATCCAAGAGAATTTGTTATTGTCTTTATCTTTGAGGCATAGTCATTGACAGACATGTTGCCTCGCTTCATTGTATTTAGCTCTATTTTTAGCTGCAACTTCCTGACTCTGGTATGGTCTTCATTCAACTTTTCTAAGCTCTTCCATGCTATGGCAGGAGAGGGTGCACTCTCCGAGTAACCCATCATACTATCTGAGACACTCATAGATAGCCAATACATGACTTTTCTTTTGCCTTGTTTCCAATCTTTCAAGGGTTTCTTCTCTTCTGGAGTAGTGTTCTCTTTGGGACACCATGGAGCTTCATCATTTTCACCTTCACCGTAATCCCGATTGCCCTTTCCTTGTAGGAATTTTGGCATCCGAAACCTCCATGTAGGGAAATTATTACTGCCCAACTTCTCACTAACGATTTGGTTGAACTTGTCTGCCATATTCCTACACAGCTCTAAAAATCTGCAACTTGCACAAAATCTGCAACCTTGTTGTACTGGTACTTGTGATCTACTAAACACTCAACAAGAGTGACCACAGCTCATATACATGTATCCACAATCAGGCATACATGTACCAACTCTGTTTTACACAATTTTTCATGCAAATTTGCAACCTGTACAAAAACCAGAAAACTGCAAATCTGGTCATCCCTGTTTGATTACCTGTACCAAAACTCTATCTCTCAAATAGAGCCTAGTGCCAAACTTTGTGAGAGCTTAAAATTTATAGACTATTGGAGATCAGCATGTCAGTACAGTGTGCCAGTAGCTCTAACTTGGCTTTGATACCATGAAAAGAAAGAGGAGAGAAGAGGGAGACCTTATCCCAAGCTACACACAGACACACATAGAGAAGAAGATACACACGGTAGAGGGCTGAACTTTCTTCATCATCTACTTCACAAAATGAGTGTGTATTTATATAATGAAAAACTGACTACATAAGTAGTACAACCAAAAGAAAGATGAGGTCCATAATGTGAACCCACTAAGTAGCTATGCTAGCTACATAGATATGCCAGCTGTAGAATCCCTGCCAAGGATACGCCATCTCAGTCACCAACTGTGTCGGTGATGTAAATGTGGCCAACGGTCACCAAGGCCTACCAAGAGTGCCAACTCATGGAGAGCTTGACATCTCAACAATTACTAGTCAGTAAATGCATTATAGGTTGCACTATGATGAACATTCTAGCCTATGTTAGCTTTGATTGCACCATCTTTTGCACTAGCTTCAAATTTAGATACACGTTGAGAGGCGGAAGTGAAAAAATAGACCGGGTGGCCTCTACACCAAGACTACGCACAATGGCCTCATCATGGGGGGATACACAATAGGGGCACCACCTAGCAAGATATGCGACTAGGACGCATACATATACACAATGAAGCATGCCATGGAAAAAAATTTCAAGGTCCACGCCCAAATGTGGAATGGGGTGGTCAGAGAATAAGGTGAGAGGAGTGGTGAATGAGTGAGAATGGGCTTGCTACTCATGCATATTAGTAAGGAAGATAATGAGGTAGGGGAAACTTGCGAGTATGCTCACTTATCATACAAGAGGTGGTGAATCCGCACACCTCAAGATGGAAGTAGAAAGATGATAGGAATATGAGAGGGAGAGAGAGAGTGTGTGTGTATGGTGGCAAATCCGCACACCTTTAAATAAGCAGAAAAAAAGGCAAGGAACAAGCATATACCATACTCACAATGAGATGTATCCAAAGCGACACAAAGTATGGCACCAAGATGGAGTGTGTTGATTGCTTGCAAAAGATGAATACAATAGGTAGCGTATGACAGGAAAATGAGAAGGGGACAAGATCGTAGGAGGCATAATGGAGAGATGGGAGTTGATGGCGAGGAATATCATGAGTGTGTCCACCCTTCTTCTTCTTGAAATTGTGCCTTCAACCCTTAATTACAAGTGGTGTGGAGGTGTGGTGCTCATCTTTTGTGCATGGTGATGGTGATGATGATGGTGTTGTGATTATGTGATTAGGGTTCATGCTACAAGCATGTAGCACAAGAGTGTGTATGGAAAGGTGTGTGTGTGTGTGTGTTTTCCTTAGTGAGCTCTCATGGCCTACTTATATAGGGAAGGAGGGGAGGATTTAGTAATATTTCTATTTGAGGTGAGTGTCCCACTTTGGTGACTAGGAAAATGGGGTGCATGTGACTGTGGCTCCCATCTTGTCTCCTCATTATTTAAATACCAGAGTCGATAGAGAGAGAAGAGGAGAGAATGTGGGTAGGATGTAGAGGATAGGAGATATTTACAATAGTCTAGCTTTGGCTAGACATAAGCTTATTAGGGAGAGAAGAGAGAGGTAAGAAATTTACAAGAGAGATTGTCAAAGGTGGATAGTTTTTGATGAGGATGGATCCTCCAAAAATGGTGATAGAATCACTCTAGACGTGCCAAGACCTCATTAAAAGAGCCTTGTCTCTTGTAATCATGCTTGAAGACTTGTAGAACCATAGCCATTCTAGAGGGAAGAAAATTGGGGATGGCCTGTGTCACCATTACACGAGAAAAGTGGGGTCCACTACAAAAATCATATCTCCGTGTTCATAACTCCAAAAATTTTGAAAAAAATTGAGCTAAAAGTTGAGATCACGAGCTACATCTTCCATGTTGAACGCTCCTTCAGATTCGGGGTTCTTCTTTACTTAAAAAAATCAGCCAAATAATGTATTATTTGTGGCTGCAAAGGTCTTTTGGTGGTCCCCTTTGAGTGGACTTCTCTCTTGCCTTCAAGTGTAAGCTCCTTCATGTGTATGAAAACACGACCTAGAGTTTTGAAAAGATTGGCAATCATCTAGATGGAGGTATTATTGAAATTTGAAAGTGGGGTTGAGGTTTGAAAATGAGAACTAGTGAATAAAATATTTGGTAGGGTGGAATAATATACATACATGAAAAATATATTAGAAAATACTAAAATATATAATGTAATTTAGAATATATATATTTAATATTTAAGGTCAAAAGAGAGATCAACAAAGAAAGCTTACTTATTTATGCTACATCGTGATTGATTAGCATAAGTCTTATTTATTTAATAAAGGCTAAAACGTTTGTGAAGAAGGAAGAAAAAATCAAAAGTAACTTATATAATAGGAAATATTTTGGTAAAAGGGCAAGGATATATGGGGGGGGGGGGTTCCCATGCATGGAAAAGCTTGCCTCATTAGCCCTCCCCCGAAGGCTAGAGGTATTCATGCCTCTAGCGTTGTACTTGATTCTTCTTCAATTGAGGTGGAGGAGTCTCCCTCCTCGGGGATTTCCATCATAGGTGTTTGATCAAATCTAAAAAAGTATTGCTTCAACCTCCATCCATTGACACGTGTTTTGTGGAGCCTACCATCTGCATCCATCAATCGGTAACTGCCATTGGCGTAGCGCTTTCTAATGACAAATGGCCCCTCCCATCTGGAAGAAAACTTTTTATCCTTCCTAGTGCCAAACCTGTTATCATACTGTAGGACCAACATACCTTTCTTGAGACCTTTTGCCCTAAGTCCCTTGTTGAAGGTAAGTCGACGTTGCTCTGCGTGTGCTGCAAAATAGTTGATAGCATCTTCTCTGTCTAGTTGAAGCCTCTCTAGATCAAGAATGTGGTTGTGGAGATGAGCATTAGGACGTTCCACCTGCCCAGCTAGCACCCTGAGACTAGCCAATTGTACTTCAATGGGTAAAATGGCTTCCTTACCAAACACCAAGTGATATGGTGTGAACCCAAGGGATGTGTGAAATGAAGTGCGATAAGCCCAAAGTGCAGCCATAAGATGCTTGTCCCAATCACTTTTGTGATTGTTTACATGTTTAGTGATGATCTTGCAGATCATACCATTTACCTTTCCACCAAACCATTGCATTGTGGGTAGTAGGGAGTTGAGTGTCGTCGTGAGATACCTAACTTCTCCATTAGCTCTCCTACAAGGTCTCCTCTAAAACCTGGTCCCCTGTCAGAAATTATTTCAAGAGGAGTGCGAAAACGGCAACAAATGTTTTTCAATACGAACTTAGCCACTTCCTTAGCTGTAATCCAGGTGGTGGCAACTGCTTCAGCCCACTTGGTCATGTAGTCCACACCCATGATGATATAAAATTTACCTGATTGGCTCCTTGGCAAAGGCCCAATAGCATCAATTCCCCATTTCTCAAATGGTCCATATGAGATTATAGGAGTCTGTGGCTCATATGTGAGCCTCCTATCCCCTGCCTTTTGACATTCCTTGCATGTTTTACACCAATGATGCACATCCCTATGTAGACTAGGCCATACAAACCCGGCTTGTAGAATCTTTCTACTAGTGATGTCAAGTGCAAAGTGTCCTCCGCAAACACCATCATGGCAACTTGAAATGATTTCAGTGATCTCTCTAGAGAGAGGTACACGCCTAAGAATTTGATCCTTACCCTTGCAATAGAGGTCGTCATTGATAAGGCGGTATTTTGTTGCCTTGCGCACAAGCCACTGCTTTTCGCCCTTAGTAAGATCCTTACGACACTCTCCTGTGTCCAAGAAACTCATGATGTCAGGCATAGCATCGCTACCTTGGAAGAGAGGCAGCTTCAATTTGATAGCACTCATCACTGAAACATCTTGCAGCTTCTCTCTAGCTAGAGCATCTGCTTCTTGATTTTCTGCTCGAGGGACATGATGTAATTGTACAACTTGAAATTTTCCTAAAAGTTCCTTGACTTTGCACAAATGGCCTAGCAAGCTATGATTTTTACAAGCCCAAGTTCCTTGTATTTGTTTTATTAAAAGCATGGCATTACCAAATACATGTAACCGTTGAATGCCCCGTGTCACACACCACTCTAACCCAAGAGTTAAGGCTGCATATTCTGCCTCATTGTTAGAGTGAGAATCCAAGAGATTCCCAATGGAGAAAACCTTATCCCCTTGCTCATTGAAGATGACAATGCCTGCTGCAGCTTTGTCCACCTTCCCCTTGTAGGCTCCATCAAGGAAAAGAGAGTGAGCCTCCTCTACCTTAGGGACTTCCAGTACAGGTGTAATATCTTGATCATTTGGATTTATCTTTAGCTTCTTTTGATAGTGGCGATGAGTGAGAATACTTCCTAGACTGGCCATTGTGGAGTTCTCCACTTGCATTGTGTAGTCAAACTCTTGTAGCCTTGTGAGCCATTTGGAAATCCTAGAAGAAACATCCATGTGCTGCATTACATAAGGAAATACTTCTTCCATTGTTAAGATTATGAATGGTCTAGACAATAAATAAGAGCAAAATTTGGTGGTAGCAAACATTAATACAAGCACCATGTGCTCCACTGCCGTGTATCCCTTTTCTGATGGAGTCATCATTGGACTAGAGAAGTAGATAGGATGCATGAAAGAAGTTTGAGGATCCTTTTGCATTAATACAGCCCCAAGTGTGTCATTGCCCACACTAGGGTTTATATAAAATGGCTTGTCCCACTTTGGAGGTGCTATGGTGGGAAGTGAAGCTAGAGTTTGTTTTACCTCATTGAATTGTTGTTCATTTTCTTCACTCCAAGTGAAGATCTCTTGATGGGTAACTTGTTGTAAAGGGAGAACCACTTGGGAGAGCCAGTGAATGAACCTACTCAAATACATCACCTTTTGAAGAAAAGAGACAAACTGCTTTGTTGTGGTGGGAGAGGTTAAAGCCAGCAAGGCTTGAACCTTGCTTGGGTCAGCTTCAATGCCATTGGCCGAGATCACATGGCCAAGAAGAGTAACCTTGCTTTCACCAATGTGGCATTTCTCCACATTGAGTTGGCCCCCCAAAGCTTGTAGCCTAGCTAGACCTTCATAAACTTTCTCCAAATGAAGAGAGCGAGAGCTATAGATACAAAAGTCATCAATAAAAACACGAATTGATTTTCCAAAGAATGGCTGAAAAACAAATGTCACATATCGCTGAAAAGTGGCTGGAGCATTAGTGAGACCAAAAGGCATAACTCTGTAAGCAAAACATCCCCATGGTGTGATGAAGGTTGTCTTCTTTTGATCTTCTTCAGCGATGCTAATTTGGAAGTAGCCTGAGTAGCCATCACATACCGTGTAGCGCTCATGTCCTCCTACCTCATTGAGTATTTCGTCTTGAAAAGGAAGAGGAAAATGGTCCCTCTTTGTGGCTGCATTAAGAGTCTTGTAATCAACACAAACCCTCCACTTACCATTCTTCTTTGGTGTGACTACCACTGGAGAAACCCACTCCGAGTCTTCAACAGGATAGATAAAACCGGCTTCTAGCAATTTCCTCACCTCTTTGAGTAGGGCGTCTTGTTGAATTACTCCTAGCCGCCTGAGCTTCTGCACTACAGGTTTACTTCCCTCCTTGAGCTTAATGTGATGTTGAACTACTGTGATGCCAGTGATTTTATCATATTCATCAATGAACAATGTGGTAAAATTACTTAGCATCAAAATATAATCTTCACGCTCCTTCCCACACAACTCACTAGAGAGCATTTGATGTAGCTTACTTGCTTCTACCAGAGGTTGTATACCTGGTGTCTCCCCTTGGTTTGATGATGAGGCATCAGGTTGCTCCATCTTCTTAGGGTCCTTGAGAATGATCCCCATCACCTCAATGCTACTATCACTTTCTTCACTCACTGTTGACTCCTTCTTTGAAGTGGTTGAAGAGTCACCACTAAAAAAATCATCCATAGAGGTTTCTAGATCCATGTCGCATTGCCGACCTCTCTTCATGTCGTAAAGTATTGGCCTCCCTTTGGCATCTTTCATTTGGATTATGCCCGTGTCCCAGTCCTGCTTAACTCTCATAGCCATAAGCCAAGGCATCCCTAGAATGATAGGATAGCCCTCCCCTTTGTGTGGCATGACAAAGATGTCCACATCTACCTCGGTGTTGAATGCCTTTATCCTAACTGCATTTATGACACCAACACATTGAACTTTTAAATTATTTGACATTTTGGCTCGGCATGGTGCCGACCGACTCACCTCTAAACCCAAACGGTGCATCATTTTTTCACTCATGACGCATATTTGTGCGCCACCATCGATGTAGATATTGGAGATGTGTTGCCCTTTGATGTAAGCATCCATCACTGGTAGTATGTCATCTAGATTCCTCCCAGACATAGCCCCAACTATCTTTGGCTTTGGTCGTCTCGTGCTAACCATCTTTGTCCATTGTCTCCTCACCCTAGGTGCTAGGTGGAGTAATTGGGGCCAGGTGATTTTTGGGCCCTGCACAGAAACATCTTGAACCAAATCATATGGTTTAGAACATTCACCCAAAGAGAAATCTACAATGTCAATTTTACGTCGTGAGTTGGACAGCTTTTTGCTAGATTCCCCTTTAGTCTTCATCTTTTGTTCCTTTTGGGAAGATTCACCTTGCGTAGCGCGTTTTACCCCTATGGCATCTACTCCTTTAAACTTGGTCTTACCTTTTGCTACTCCCTTGATATCCTCCTCCACTTTCTCCTTTCCTTTACCTTCAAGACTGATGACGCTTACTGTTTGATTGCCAACTAGTGGTGGGGGTAAGGGTGGAATGAGAGGTTGTGGTGGTGGTGGTGGTGGTGGTGGTGGTGGTTGTGGTTGAATGGGTGGTTGTAGGATTTGCATGGGTGGTGCTTGTTGTGGTGCCCTCGGTGGTGGTGGTCTTGCTCTCGGTGGTGAAACCTGGTTTTGCCTGGATCCTCTATTGAAATTCTGCCTCCTTGGGTGTGGACAGTAGTACATGCCATGACCATCCTCCCCACAATTGTAGCAGTGGTATTCTTGGTTTTGCCTTCGTTGTCCTCTCCCTTGCTCTTGGTTGCGATTGTGTGCATGCCCTTGTTGTATCAAATGGACTCAGAGATTCTCAAGTTGATTGGTGATTCGATTGAGCAGGTCTTGCTGATCTTCAATTGGTTCTTGTGGTTGAATCCTCTGGGCGGCTATTGTAGGTGGTGCTAGAGGTGGTCGGGTCCTAACGGCTTCTTCTTCATCGATATTCTTGGCTTGTAGGTGTTAACCCTCGTGGCTCACGGACACCCTATCGCCTACGATGGAAACCGTAAGCGGATTATTTATTTAAGTAGAGTCAGGCACCGGGCTTGTCGGTCCAATAGGGAAAGGTAGAGTGATCACCGATGAGAGGCGCACTCTAACACGAACATGCTAGGGTTAGTTGGCTAAGCATGGGCGCCCAAGTGTGAATGGGGTGAGCTCACATAAAAGCCAATTAAACCTAAAATTGAGTCATTCTCTCATTGTGCAATAGAAGCTGCTCCTGCTCCATCTCCACCTTCTCCTTCACCATCTGCTTGTGTGTGTGCGTGTGAGAGAGAGAGAGAGAGAGTGTGTGAGAGTGTGTGTGCGATCGAGCGTTGTGGTGGCACGACGGCGACGAGGCGGTTGAGCACGGCGCAGCGGTGTCTCCCTCTTCTTCGCGGCGCGGGAATCCTTCATTCGCAACTACGCAAGAAGGTGAGTGACACACCATTCTTCCTTGTGAGCTTGTCTATTGTATGACCGTGTGCTAGGAGCCTTTGTGGCTTGCACACGGCGCGTAGCAAGTCCCTAGCCTTTACATTTTTGGCGCCGCTACCGGGGAGCTGCTGCGCGTGAAGCTCCAATGGCGACCTGTAGATTGTATTGAAGCTATTTTTTATGTAGGAAAGGCGTGGCTTAAGTTTGATCATTGTTGTTATGCAAAAATAGTAGAGAAAGACACAATGTTGTTGACTGCATTCAAGTTTTCTGTGTTCTGTTAAGCTCTGTTTTGCTAGTTCTATTAAGCTCCGATTTCAGCTTACACAGTTAGCATTTCTTGCGTTTCTGCGTTTTTTGCATTTTCTGGTTTGCACTGCACAGTTCTGTCAAGTTTCAATTTCTGCATTTTCTGTGTTTTCTGTGTTTTCTGGTTTGTGCACAGTTAGGCACACAGTTAGTTAATTAAGCCCAAGCCCAAGCCCAAGCCCAGCCCAAGCCCAAGCCCAGGCCGCATTTCCCCAAGCCCAAGCCCAGGCCCAGGCCTCAGTCCTCAGTCTTATGATATATACTAGACTCACTCTTATATATATACCCTACCTCCTCAAGAGGGAATGAGAGCATGTGGGACAAGTCCTCCACTCTCCTCCCTTCTCTTCCCACTTGCACCCTTAGACTTGCTATTTGGAGCCTAGTTCCCCAGCTAGGAAAAGACTGTTTCGGGCTTTTTTGGAGCAAAATATAACCAAACGGTGGGCTGTAAAGCACAGCGCGTCCCTCCTAGCGATACGCTCATTTCAAGCTATCACACGGCCCATTCCACGACACGCTCTAAAAAATCTAGCAAAAAAACAAACAAAAAACACGCAAAAAACTAGTCACAAGGCCTCCTAGAGCAGCTTTTTGACACCTTAGGGTATCAAAAGCACATGCACTTACGCTCTGGGCGGGTGCTAGAACACGAGAATATTGAGGGTGCCTCTGTTCATACGGACACCCATTACCCATCCACGATAGGCTCTAGACCCTCAGCGGGGACACAAGGTAGCACCACCCAAGACCCTAAAATAGCCGCTAGTGATTCCTCCTCCGACTCAGAAATCATGGAAGCATACCCTACCCAAAACACTGAGAGAGACGGCCATGCACCTCCTGAAGCTCCACAGCCTAGTACTAGTATGTTTAGCCGTTTCATGGAAACATTAGGTAGAGCTACTCGCTCGGAACCTGATGCAAATGAAGCACACGAAGGGGGTGGGGAAGTGGACTCTCCTTTCACATCGCAGGTGGACCCCACACCCCGAAAGAGTTTCCATGTGGATATCCTGCCAAATTCTTACCAAGAAGGCCCTGTCGAGCTACCTCCTTCAGAAGTTCCCTCTAGAGTACCGTTGCTGACAAGTAAAACCACGGGGAGCAACATTGCTTCTACCTCACAAGAAACCGTTAACACGTCGACTCTAGAAGGATTGTTCATTAATGGTCATTGGACATACGACCTCCACACTGAGGTGTTGACGGATCTACACTCTGGCCACGCCTACCATGTAGGATGGATAGAGATTTTACGATCCACCTCTAGTGCCACGAGCCTCGAAGATCAACAGAAAATGATCTGTAATGTTATCCATGACATTATTCAATAAGAAAGGCAAAACCGAGGGGTAAATATACTCTCAAATGGCCCCATGAGATTTCTGGATACGAGCAAGGCTCAACAGCCTACTCTATCACAAATGGAGACTCCTCTAATGAGCCCCATGGACCCATCTTACGTCATTTCACCTGGGGTCTCTATGCAATCTAAGCCTCCGAGCGACAACTTTAGCTTCCCTAACTTGGCTCAACCCTCTATTAAGGAAAACACAGTGCTCACTCCAGGGATAAGCCTGACAGAGAATGTACCGATGACATCTACGGTTAGCGCAGTGCCACTACCTAGTGTCGTAGTACCTAATATGGGGCCTCGACCGTATGTGCCTCTAGCCCCTTATGCACACATGGCCCCCACACCTCCAATTGTACCACTTGTTTATGCTCCTCGAGTGCCGCTCCCTAGCCCTTATCCGAGTGGACCTATGCCCGGTTTTGTTCCATATCTTGCATCATCTACACATATGCAAAGACCGGTACCCATCCCTCTCCCACATATGATTCCAAGAGTACCTCCACTGGCCCTGCCTCCTCACATAGGTGACTTGGCAGCGTTTGCTCAAACCATAGGTCGATCTATCGCGGAAAATATGCGTCATGCATCTGATAGAGAGCCTAGAAGTAAGGCAGTACAAATTGCCAAACTCACGCAAAAATTCAATGGGGACGAAGATGCTAGAAAACACATTGAATTGTTTGAACAAGTATGTGATTCCTTAGGGGAACGCAACGAACTACATAAGTGCAATTCCTTAAGCTTGACATTAGTGGGAAGGCTGGAGATTGGTATAGAACCCTAAGGGTCGACGAGAAAACAATCTACCCTACCCTTCGAAGGTTGTTTCTAAAGGAGTACATACGAGAAGGTGTGCTTTGGGGTGTAGCATCTCAGCTACAGAAGGCCGAACGTAAGGAAGGAGAGTCAGTAAGGGACCTCATTAGTCGTCTAAAGCACTTAAACTCTCACTGCCCTGTAAATGAGCGCTTCAACAATAACCAACTGCTTGATCGATTCATTCGAGGGTTGAGGAATGAAGGAATCTATAATGGACTAGTGATTAGAGGTATCACAACCTGGGAAGATGTCACTGCCAATGAATCCAATTAGAGGACAACTTGATGATAGCAGGCATGAGGGTGTCTACTGACACGAGATCCACTACCTCACAAGCCATTGAGTATGAACCCATGACTGCAAACCCCATTGCCAATGAGCCAAAGGTATTTGAGACATTCTTGATAGACCTCACCAAGGCAATACAAGAGTCTCTTTAAGGATAATCGCCCCCTCAAAATAGTCACATGTATCCAAGAAGGGAGCAACAATGGTGTTCCATTTGCTTAGGTCCACATAGCACTAGTGAGTGCCCTACGTTTAGAGTAAAATTTAATGAAACTTGCAACACATGTGGTAGGTATGGTCACCAGGCTAAGGATTGTTTAATGATCAAATGTATGATGGCAAATAGACCACCTATAGCCTGGACGGATGCACCTCAAGCTCCTGTATTGATGCCTGCTCCACCTGTTGAGCAACTACCGCAACACATGGTCCCTAGATCTCAAAATGTTGTACAAGCTACACCGCTACCACCTCCTGTGCTAGGACCGCCGCCCCCGCATCCAAGAGTCGCCCCTATGAACCAAGTGGGTTGCGAACCATCAAATGCTTATGCAGATGGCTGTGAGGAGGAAATAGACACTAGTATTGCCTACGGACTTGATACATTGGAAGAGTGTCCTATATACTACATGGAAGATTGTTGGGGGCAAGTCAAGCCGGTTTATCAAGCTGCTGCTCTCGCATCTAGAGGTCAAAATATCAACACCCAGGCTAGGAGGCCACCTCTTCAATGCTATGAGTGTGGTGGACCACATCGAGCAGCGGAGTGCCCTATTAGGCTGCAAAAGAATGCTGCACAGATGCAAATGAATCAAGGGAGCACGTATGCAATGCTAATACTCACATGTAATGGTTGTGGCATAGATCACTTGATTTCCCAATGTCCCTATAACCCAAATGCGCCTAAAATCACACCCCTAAATTTGGTCGAAATTGCTAGTGTGACATCGCCAATACCACCCGTCGCACCCACTTATCCAAGCAAAGAAAAAGAAGACACGAAGGAAGAGGTCGCAGAATACGGGAAATTCAAAGCCAAGTTCCAAAACAAACATAGGAACAGGAGATGACCCCGTGTATATGAATGACCTCGAGGATGATTCAGATTCAATCGAGACAATGGAGACTAGAACCAATACCACAAAGGGAAAGACCGACAAAGAAAACCGTAACATGGAACCAAATTGAAACCGAATAAGAGAAAACCATAAAGAGCCTCTGAAAACACCACAAGTGTTTCCAAATCCAATCCAAGACCCCCAAGATAAACCGCAAGGGCAAAAAGGGAAGAATCGTAAAAAGAAGATTGGGACGTACCCAAACCCAGTAGACGAGATTGAGCAGGTGAAACATCTAAGAGGTTTAGTGGAGGAGACTCAAAGGAAACTAGAACCAGAACCCATGCATGTCAAAATTCATGACACAGTGTTTCCCACGCAAGTTCATCCACCCCACATGAACCATAGACCGTTGGCCATATCTAGTATCATGCAAGAAGGGAGTGAGGATGGGACATCAGAAAGTGAGCATACACCCTTCTTGTTGGAAAGGATGTTTAACGAAGGAATACTTGATCCCATTGAGGAATATGAGATTCCATCCTCACCAGTTCCTAGTCAAGGACCTACACCCTGCAAAATGCCAATGAATGTTGCCAAACTAGTGGACTTCATGTCTTCCGAGGTCCGAACCACGATCATAGCAAAGCTGTATGGAGATCCTGAGTTATTCCTTGCACTTCGAGCATTCCTTAACGGAGAGCTACGAACGGGATTATCGCAGTTTGCGCAACCAAATAGGCCTAACTCGATTATGATTGATGAGGAAAATCATGTGCAATCACTTGACTTAGATGGACACGAGTCTGTGATCGAGGTACCCATTAACGAATTAGGGCACTATTTTGAAGGCAACGAGTCTAATGCGACCCTACCCATCACTACCAAGGGATTAACTATAAAGGGAATTATTGATGGTGGTGCGGGAGTTAGCATCGTTACAAAAGATTGTTGGGAATCCATGGGAAAACCCCGCCTCAGTGTTACTAACATTGTGGTAAAGATGGCAAATGGTACCATAGCCAAACCTATGGGGATGCTCAAGGATCTTAAGATCAAAGTTCTAGGACACAAGGTACGACATACGTTCATTGTAATGGATTTCTCTAAACACCTTATGTCATATGAAATGATTTTAGGACGACCATTCATGAGGGAAGCACAAATGGTTCACGATTGGTCTAAAAATCATGTCTATTTGCAATTCCAAGACTCTGTCCTTAGAGTGGATTTGGTGACTGGTAAGGTACACCCCTTAGGGAGTAAAACCATTATTGATCATCGCTCTGACACCACAGTTCACTCGGCCCCACTACAATATTGTTACACTTGTAAGAAGGATACTGACATTGGCCAAGATTCTCCTTACATGGATGTGTTACCGGGTATGACGGAATCAGACAACGTAGACTGGGTACACCTAGCTGCAACCATAGATCCCTGGGGAAATAGAGGAACCACTTGGGTCACACCAGAGGGGGAAGAGGTACCACAAATTGCACCTCTGAACATGATAAGTGCCATACATGCATCTTCTAAGGGCAAGGCAATTGTGGACCAATCTGAGAGTGACACCGATAGCTCAATAGAAGACTTTGACCAACACGACTCGAACAATGACTCCCAGAGTGAAACGGATTATGAATCTCATGAATTAGAGAGTGGAGCAAGTTCAGAGTCAAATAATTCGGAAGGACCGAGCACATCAACCGATGATAGCTCCTCCGAGAGTGAAGAGGACACCAACGAGGACTCCTTTAGTGAGCCAGATCTAAATGCAAATCAAAATCAGGTCTCAAATAAGAAAAAGAAAAACTTTAAGAGGCGTCGATATCAAGCCAATGTACGTGCTAGGATAAAAAAGAAGAGATCCTCAGCAGAATGGCTCAGTTATATAGGAGCATGTGATGCTCATCGAAAATTGGTAGACAATTGGGGTGAATATCTCCAAAATGTTATGTGGTGTAGACCACGACCCCATGACATAGCCGAATTAGAGATCATAGACAAGCCAAAGTTGAGCCGCACTGCAAGGAGGAGTCAAAACCAAGAGTTAGCTCGACAACACAAGAAAGCAGAAATGGAAGCACAAACCAAAGCACAACCAGAATCCACAGACTTGCATCCTGCACCAGAACATTTCAAATCTTACACCACAGGGGAAGCAAAGTTTGTGTACACAAAGGCCCAAAGAATACCTATCAATGGGAATAATGGAATCTATGATGGTCCGGCAATAGTTAAAGAAATAGAATTAGCCGACCCTGGTGAAGAATCAAAACCGGTTTTTATTGCCCAAGACCTCACAAAAGTTGAAGAGGCGGTCCTCAAAGAGCTTCTCAAGGAATTCAAGGACGTATTCACTTGGACATACCATGATATGAAAGGTGTTCCACCTTCTGTGGTCCAACATACAATCCCTATGATTAGCACTCCGAAGCCCGTACAACAAAGACCCTACCCGATGAATCCTAAGTATGCAAAGATCATTCAAGAAGAACTAGAAAAGCTTATCAAATGTGGATTCATATATCCTATTGAACACTCTAAATGGGTGTCTCCAATAGTTATCGTGCCAAAAAAGACCAACCATATTCCGAACATGTACTCGAAAGAGTTGCATGCAAGGAAGCTTATAGCTTTCTAGATGGGTACTCAGGCTACAACGAAATCACGATAGCGCTAGAGGACCAAGCTAAAACTGCCTTCATCACAGAATTTGGCGTGTTTGCATTTCGTGTGATGGCTTTTGGCTTAACAAATGCCCCTGCTACATTCCAACGATTAATAAACACTGCTTTTAAAGAATATTTGAGAGAGTTTTGTGAAGCTTTCTTAGACGACCTTTGTGTTTACTCTTCTTGGAAAGAACATCTATCATGTTTGCGGAAGGTGTTTGAAAAGTGTAGGTTATATCGTATCTCATTGAACCCGTTCAAATGCCAATTTTGGATCAAGCATGGAGTTATTTTAGGGCATATAGTATCTAAGAATGGTATCTCAACCGATGAGAGCAAAATTAAAGTGATTCTAGAGTTACCACCACCAACCAATTACAAGGGAGTTCAAAGGTTCATGGGACACGTGGGTTATTATCGACGGTTTATTTTATTTTTCGCTGAGATAGCACGTCCTTTGTATAGGCTTCTCATTGAATCTAAATGGACTGAAGAGTGTGACCAGGCCTATGAACAATTGAAGAAAACACTAGCAAGTGCTCCGATTTTAAGGACACCTAACTGGGATGTCATTTTTCATGTGCATATTGATGCATCAAACTTTGCTATTGGGTGTGTTCTCACTCAACCAGGAGAACATAAATTGGACTACAGAGCGAGAAGGTTTGGCAATGGTTAATTATGCAGTAAAGAAATTTCGCTACTACCTTCTGGCAAACAAGTTTGTATTTTATGTGGATCATCAAGCGTTGCTGTATCTGGTAAACAAGCCATGCTCCACAGGAAGAATCACACGATGGTTGTTAATTCTTCTGGAGTTTGATTTCACGATTGTAGTGAGACCCGGTAATAGGCACGTCATGGCTGATCATTTCTCTCGCATACCCACTGGTGAAGCCCCTATAGGAGTTGATGATGAATTACCTGATACTTCCCTATTCATAGTTGAGGCTATGCTTGAATGGAGTGAGAACATTGTTAACTTTTTAGTTAATGGTTTTCCACCCAAGGAACTTCGTAAGGATATCGCTCGAAGGCTAGTAAAAGAATGTGAACCCTATTGTTTGATTGCCGGAACTCTGTATAGACTAGGCAAGGACGATATTCTTAGGCGTTGTGTCCGCGAGGATGAATATTTATATATCTTGCAAGAAGCACATATGGGCGTAGCAGGAGGACATTTTTTAGGAGACCTGACTGCTAGAAAGGTGTTGCAATCAGGCTATTGGTGGCCAACTTTATTTAAGGATGCATCACTTTTTACAAAAGGGTGTGATGAGTGCCAACGTTACAAGACCACACAGCGCAAAGACAGAATGCCCTTACATCCTATTAAAGTAACCCAACCATTTGAAAAATGGGGCTTAGACTTTGTAGGTCCAATTATTCCCGCAGCTCGCAACACTCAATCTCGATATATTCTAGTTGCTACGGACTATGTAACAAAGTGGGTTGAAGCTAAGGCTTCACAAAAAGCTGACGCGAGGACAACAACTAAGTTTCTTTTTGAGAACATTATCACAAGATTTGGTTGCCCTTTTGAAATTGTTAGTGATAATGGTACCCATTTTATAAATGAGGTAATAAGAGAGCTTACCACGACCTTTATGATATCCCACCATAAGTCTACACCTTATTACCCGCAAGCTAATGGACAAGCCGAGAGCACCAACAAGACTCTAATCTCTATTTTAACCAAGACGGTAGAAGCTCATCGCACTGATTGGGATTTGAAGTTGACATCTGCTCTATGGGCTTATCGTACTGCTTATAAAGTGGCTATTAATTGTACTCCATTCAAAATGGTATACGGCCAAGAAGCGGTTATGCCTTGGGAGTTTGTCATTCCTAGTCTTAGGGTAGCTTCGCAAGAAGGATGGAATGGTAACCCCTTAACCGAGCGTTTGTATATCTTATAAAAACTAGACGAAGAGAGACAGTTGGCTGTGCAAAATGCTCTTGTGGAAAAGGATAGGAGAAAGAAGTGGTTTGATGGCCATGTGAAGGACAAGGACATCAAAGTTGGTGATAAAGTCCTTATGTATGGAGTACGTAAAGAGAAGGAAAAGTTGAAATATGCTGGTAAAGGACCATATAGAGTATGTGAAATTACCCCACAAGTTACCCTTCGTGTGGAAACTCTTGATGGAGTTGAAACCATTGGATTCCTCAATGGGAGTAAATTCAAAAGATATTATGATCCTTTAAGCCAAGAAGAACTACGGGCCATTCATCAAAAGAAGGCCGCCAAAGCACAAACCGAGTTAAACAAGATACAAGCTCAAGCTGAGGCTAAGGAGCGACAACAACGTATAAGAAAAAAACGAGAGGCTAACCTTGGAGCCACAAATGCATTCCACGTGGAAATCGAAGAGGATTGGTTGGACTCTGACACACCTCTACGATACCCTATTGAGTTAAATAGTGCCTATGGAAAAGTGCTATATAACGCCTTATTGGACACGGGTGCTAAATATAATCTGCTATCCTATGGGGTGTGGTGTCAGTTAGGGAAGCCACCTCTATCTGAGAGTATTATCCAAGTCAAGGGTGTCAACAAGAAAAAAACTACGGTTTTTGGAATCTGGCACACTTCTGTCAGTTATGACAATGGAATTGTAGCTCAAGACTTTTTGGTCATGCCTACTGGAACTATGGAGGGTAATATAAACCTAGGCCGCACATGGATGGTAGCCACCAAATGCACTATTGATTGGGGGATTGGGGGTGTTACAACGCAAAAACCAACTCTTAGCCCTACCACTCAAGCCATAGTCCCTGAGATATTGCCTAAGGAAATAAAACCCAAGACATTGCATGTCCAGGAGGTTGAACCATACGTCCCCATAGCCCAACTCTCTAGAGCTTCAACTGATGTAGTTGAAAGAAAGCTTGAGACACACAAGAACCATCCTAATATAGCAGAGAAAACATACAAGTGGGTCCCTAAAGCTTCTGTAGTGAGCATGGTTGATGCAAAAAAACGGAAACCTCGTAAGAACCGTCCCACTCACTCCAAGAAATGTAAAGAAACGTTGCGTTGGATTCCTAAACGACTATTGGAAGCCCAAGGATACTATGAAGGAAATGATCAAAGCTGGGTGCCCAAACGTAAAGTGTACTCTTACCTGTCACCTGGCCCATGTAAACCCAATCCTGTGGCTCCAAAACAAATTGAAAATCGCGGAAAGGAAAAAATCATGGAATGTTACACACCCGCTCTAGAGCTAGTTTGGGTACCAAAGAAAGAACGATTTGTTCCACCTCTACCACTGTACATATCCATACAAGCACGAAAGAGTTTGCACCTCCCAGGGTAACTTCACCACCTACAACAATGTTTCAAATAAAATCATGGGAGAGTACCTTACCACCCTTGCAACTAGATGAAACGCATAGGGCGGTCGAAAACTATTGGTTAAAGCCTTCACCCATAACAACTTGGAACAATTGGTTTCAAAAGGTGACGACCTCATTCCAAAAGGTATGATCTACCCAAGGAAGGGGGGATTGTTTGCTAACATCAATCATTCACTCGCTCCCCTCTCAACCTTCCTCCCTGACCTCTCAATTCCAATCTTAGGGAATGTATATATATAGCCTTATACTCACAAAAAACAAAAATAGTAAAGAACAAGAGCGACTAGCAACGAGAGAGCACCCTATCAGATCTTACATATAAGTCCAAATTCACCGTGTCAATTCAAGCAACACACAAAAACAACTCTTATGTTTTAAAGGCCTAACCAAATCTATCTGTATTGTCAGAAATGGCTACTTCACCAGAGGCATGCACTTCTATTTTTGATGAAAGGTACCCTTTGTCTTTTCCTCAAGTGTTCTACGTATGCTACCCTATACTTTCTTGCGAATGGGATTTGATAGAGAGCCTTGCATGTGAGAGAAATTTTGAGGAGTTAGAATGGCTGATACGTCTATGGCTAACTAGTGATCCCTACCCAGTAGCGAATGTGTCTCCAGTGGCACATGCTTATTCTTTTGCACAAGACGAGTATCCACGCATCGCGAGGTTCTTGATTAGCATGCTTGCACAAGAGGATGATGAAGAGGAACTAATAGAGACCGAGGAAGACTATGGCCTCACGGACAACGATTTTATTTATCTAGATGATGAGGATAGAGGCCTAGCCTTAGGGTGGCCACCCGGTTTATATAATATCCTCTTTCCTTGATTCTAAAAGGGGTGACAGATAGGTAGGTTAGGGGTCTAGATTGTGTTTTGAGTTTGTTTTTTAGGAGTTTTAATTTTTCACAGTGACATGCCTCCTAGAGGTGTAGTGCCTGTTTTTGGATGTGTTAGGTAGGACTTATATGGATCTCCATCCACATGGCTGAGGGCATCTGCTTCAATGAAATGAGCCACTCCATACCTCCAGGTGTACTACTTTCCATGATTCATGTTGGTGGATATGTGTAATTGCTAATAATGATTTTTCATGCTTTGTTTGAGTGCAATAGTTATGATTGTTATCTGCCATTATAGATGTATAAATTTGTCTTTGCTTAAGTTGATTGAACTCCAGTTTAATCTTATGGATGAGCCTGGAGATTAGGAGACCGTGACTTTAGGTTAACTCATTTACTTGACCACTAGGCCTAGCTAATAAAATTATCCGAGTATTTGAGACCTTAGGAATGTTTTAGGCAGAGAAAGGCTTGCTCACTTAAACAACAAAAAACACTAGTGCGAATACCAAGGAAATGGAAGCAAAAAATAAAAAAACATAAGTGCCACAAATAAAAAATCTTACGCTGGAAGAGAAATCCTGGCTTGAATTGGTACTTCACTCACATGTATTGTCTATGGTACTAGAGCCCTAGAGGTTCCCAGTGTGGGCGCTTTTCCTTGAGACGCAAAAAACCCCGGACATACAAAATAAGCACACACGTCACATGATTGTGACCCAAAGTAAAAAAGAAAAATAAAAAAATAAAGAAAAATTAAAAGACTTCCATTGAGCTTACAGTTAACATTTCAAGTTTTTGTTTGCAGTTGTGAGAACGAGTTGGCTAATCAAAGCTGAAAAACATAATTAGGGAATCTTGCATTTAGATAATCTTCTTAGCTTAGCTAGTACTAGAGTAGTTGTTTTAACCTTAGTCATAGCTAACTAATTGATAGACTCACCCATAAGCTCAAAACTCTTGATTAATTAATTTACTCAAAGTGCAATTTAATTGTCCTTCATGGCAGTCTAACATTTCATAAATCTTGCATTTACTCATTTCCACATGTACTTTACATTCCCCTCATGATTTATGGCAATATAATTCCGCTTGCTAAAACAGTGACTTTGCCTTGCAGATTCAAATCTAGATGCTCTACAACATGGACATACCAAGCTTCAACTCAATAGCTTCCAAGGACGGAATCTACATCAGGAAGGGGGGCAATGTTAACCCTCGTGGCTCACGGACACCCTATCGCCTACGACGGACACCGTAACCGTATTATTTATTTAAGTAGAGTCAGACACTGGGCTTGTCGGTCCAATAGGGAAAGGTAGAGTGATCGCCGATGAGAGGCGCACTCTAACACGAACATGCTAGGGTTAGTTGGCTAAGCATGGGCGCCCAAGTGTGAATGGGGTGAGCTCACATAAAAGCCAATTAAACCTAAAATTGAGTCATTCTCTCATTGTGCAATAGAAGCTGCTCTTGCTCCATCTCCACCTTCTCCTTCACCATCTCCTTGTGTGTGTGCGTGAGAGAGAGAGAGAGAGAGAGAGAGAGAGAGAGAGAGAGAGAGAGAGAGAGAGAGAGAGAGAGAGAGAGAGAGAGAGAGAGAGAGAGAGAGTGTGAGAGTGTGTGTGCGATCGAGCGTTGCGGCGGCACGACAGCGGCGAGGCGGTTGAGCGCGGCGTAGCGACATCTCTCTCTTCTTTGCGGCGCAGGAATCCTTCATTCGCAACTACGCAAGAAGGTGAGTGACACACCGTTCTTCCTTGTGAGCGTGTCTGTTTTATGACCGTGTGCTAGGAGCCTTTGTGGCTCGCACACGACGCGTAGCAAGTCCCTAGCCTTGACAGTAGGCGCAACTTCTTGTCTTTAAGGCGGGCCACTTCAAGTGCTAGCTCATACGTAGCAGGAAACCTTCCCTTCACCTTCTCTTTAAGAGTTGGCCATAACCCAACCACAAACCGATCCTTCTTTAAGAAATCTGGTGCCCCCTCATCCTCTCTTAGCGATGCAACCCATCGCCCCCATAAATCTACAAACTTTGACTCATATGATGCGTATTCCAGCATACTGCCCTGCTTCAACTCTGTCAACAATTGCCATAGCTTCTCTGATGTTGTGCCCTCTCCAAAACGCTTGACAAAGGCTGCTCTTAATAAGTCCCACCGTTCCTTGGTTTCTTGTGCCAAGGCATTGTACCATGATCTTGCCTCCACCTTCATTAGAAGTGGGAAGATGCGCAAGCGAGAAGCATCATCATCTCTCGTAGAGATGACACATGCTATTTCCAAGTTGTCTAGAAAGTCTGCAGCATCCTCACCCACCTTACCAGTAAATGTTGAAAATGCTACACTTGCCATTGTGAGAGTGAGAAAATTAACTCGACTTAGATTTTTTTTTATTTTTTATTTTTATAGAGATTCAATACATGGGTGCTCGGTGGATGGAAAACATACTATACAAGGATGAAAATAACTACATCAAAAGACACTTCATGATTAATCATAGGGAGGATAAAGGGTAGAGAGGAGGTGTTTATCTCTTGCAGTAGTTCTCTACCAAACATGGTTGTAATGATCTGCTGATAAAACATCTTGCGGTCCAAGATTACTTTGATTGATTGAATTCGTTGTGGTGCATAAGTTTGGTTCCTTGCAAAAGGTTGATGTGCTCGGTCCAGATGCATGTTTTTTAGGACCCCTTCTGAAGATGCAATAAAGGCACAGTCAGTTGTTGGGGAGATGAGGATACTCTAGTCCAAGGGATCTCGAAAGAGAAGAAAAATCTACTTCACAAGCACCAAAGAGTAAAAAGTGCCATGGACAGAAGATACGTGGGAACGAGCTCTTATGCATGCCTACAACCTATATCTTACAGAATAGCCCATTCTAGGTGTGAATTTCTAGTGAAATTTACACGAGGATGTTCGTGTGGACTCACAGCACAGCATACGCCATTTTCACTTTTTTACCGACAGTAAATATTTTTTACCACATTAAATATTTTTTACCTACAGTAAATATTTTTCACCTACATGGTAAATACAAATCACTTTTTACCTACAGTAACTTTTTTTACCCATGGTAAATATTTTTTACTGCACCATAAGTATTTGGTGGGTAACAGTTCACTGTTACTAGAAGCAGTGATTGGGCATCAACAATGCAGTTACAGGAGGAGAAAAGGGGGAAATCTTATCGTAAAGGTGAGTAAACAGGGATAAAGACTTTTGAGTTGAAAAGAGACATGCTGATTTTTTCAAAGAACACATGTCAAAAGAAGCCATGGTTGAGGATTTTTTGAGAATTTGATATTCAGGAGGACCCAGCTGCCACCTCCCCCCCGCAGGTCCCCCCCTGACATGTGCAGAACCTCTAGTTTCAACAGCCACCTTACCTACTCTTAAATGTTGGTCAAGGCCTTATCCCCATGTGTCACAATCAGAAAAATCAGCATTTACCCTCCCCTCTCACATCACTCTAGAGAATATCTTCATCGTGACATATCAGGTGACCTCAATTTGTTGACCACCCTAAGAAAAAGTAACCCCAATCAGCGGATGTAAGCATGTTTATCCCTAATCCTAAACCCTCTCAAAAACCTATATAAGGAGGCCTTCTCTCACTCAAAACCAACACTTCACCCACTTCACCAAGCAACGAAGCTATGACGACATTGCTCACAACGAGGAGCTATGGATGGAGCTCTACTCTCTCTCCCTCTCTCTCTCTCCCTCTAGTATGCTACATTACTAGCCCTAAAATCTAAATAAGGAGTCTTCTCTCATGCTCCATGGCCACCATCCTCGCCATCATTCTCTAAGGTATTGATGTGCTGCTAGTAGTATCATACCTACTTGCTGGGTTGATTGTTTTTGACAAGGGATTATGCCATGCTTGGCTTGCTTCTCTATATCCTTGTTATGTACGATCAGATGCCATTGTATTGTTAAGCTGATGTCTTGTGTATATATATGCTACATAAGGTCCCTAAGCTTCGCTTCTATGTGTTTTGCTATATCTTTTGATGCCATCATAATGCCAGAAGTCTCACTTGCCTATGTGCACTATGTGTGAGGTCCCTAAACCTCTTAATTTAGGGTGGTGCCCCCTTTGTTTTGTTCTTTGCTTGTTTGCATGAGGCGTGGTTTGTGGAGTGTGCATGAGTACAGAGGCCACCCGATTGCACTGCTCTTTTTCCCGCTATCATTTTGGTGCCCCCACGGAGGAGGGCTACACAGACCTTCAGTCCACAAGCAATGAAGACGTGCAATCTACAACATGGACGAATGGCGTGAGGAGTTTGCAAATTGGAGAACAGAAGAGGAGGAGGCTTTAGAGGCCTTAAAAGATTTCATCGAGGTCTTGTTACCAGGTTGCAGTGTCATTAAAATTCAAGAAGTAAGTTGTTCTACATGCCTTGTTCGTGATCGTCGCCAACGAAGGAGAGTGAGAAGAAGAGCTTGATATACCTCTCCTCTCAACCTATGAGTTCTCCAGAAACCTCCAACACACACGAGCTTGAAATATTCTACATCAACATACACGAAGGTACTGTGACACACATTAAGGGAAGAGAAAGCATCACCAGACCTCTCTTTCCTGAGGAGCCGACTAAGAGGAGGAAGATCACCTCTACACCTAAGTGGCCCAAGGCCGCAACGCGTGCTCAAGCGTAAGGTAACATTTGGCTTAATCTCATTAATAAGGGATTACATGACCACTACAGGCAAGAAAAAGTCTAGTGAGCAACCAACTTCAACCTCCAACTTGCAACCACGACTCTCACCCCTAAATCCTCCTAAAGCAAAGAGGCGAAGGCTTGCCTACAAGATTGCCACCCGTCTGCGAGTGCTCCCAGTGCACTTTGTGAATCCAGACACCACCAATCCCAAGCCAACCTCCTGTTCGCGTGAAGATCACTTTGGATATTGTCCAAAGTGCTTTGGAGACCGGGTGAAAAGCCTCCCTGACCTACCTTTGCTGCTAATTTTCAAGAAGTTATCTCAATCTAAGGAAACTATCTTAGTTGATGATGTGCTGCACATTAATGGTGTCACTTTCATTCGTCATGCTGATTATGGTAATAGCATCCAATTGTTGCTTGCTAGAAGGCTCAGCATTGTACAAAGTGTTGCCATCACGCCTTACATCTTCACAGATGCATCAGGAAGAGTCGAAGTGATCCGAGGTGCTGACCTTCTGTGGCTGATCAGGCTCATTGGTCCCAAGGTGGTGCAACTAAGCTAGGCTCTTGTGTGTAAGTATGGATGCCAATAATGAGAATGATGATCCCCTCATGTTTCCTTTCCATTTTGTGCGTCATATCCGTGTGAATATTTTTATTGATAGAAAAATCTTTTATCAACAAAGAATAGCCCTGTTGTTTGGAGCCGAGAGACTTGGGGAAATCTTGCGCTCTCCTCATCCTGTCATTCTACCCTTACTAGACTATTACCATTCCTTTGATGTGTCTATCTTCATCCTATTTTGAGCTAAGTTGTGCTAAAGCTCCAAATTGTAATTACCATACTCTATTTTAAAATAAATTGGAGCTGTTTGTGTAATTGTTTACTCTCTCACTTATGGCCTTCCCTAATTTTTATGGTAAGCCTGGGGAGGTTGCTCCAGACTTTTTGGATAATTTGGAAATGGCCTTTCTGGTATCGGGAAGGGATGACAAAGCTACTAAGTTAAGGTCCTTTCCTTTGGTCTTGAGGGAAGGTGCAAAATTATGGTATCAAACATTGGCACCTGAAGAAAGAAGACACTGGGAGTCCTTAAAGATGGCCTTCATCGAAGAATTTCGCCGCCATGAGCCTCCAGAGGAGATATGGAGACAACTCTTAGAGCTACGCTAAACATCACCCAATGACTATAGAAGCTATGAAGGAAATTTTTCCAACCTGTGGGAGAAATGGTGTGCATCACTAGGTGAAGGAGAAAGGGCGCCAGAATGCCTAAAGAAGGACTGTTTCCTAGCAGGGCTTTACCCCATCCTTCGAGAAAAGGTAAAAGGTAAATTCCCAGATACCTTTGATAAAGCTATGACTTATGCAAGGGAGAAGGATAGGAAGTTAAAATTCCAAGCTCAACTACAAGGGGGAATGGAGCCTCCACTGCTAGCTCAACCTACGGCAAGGGTAGTAATAGGGACAGGAGCAACAGACCAAGAGTCCTCTCAACAAGAATTACTTCAACAAATCACCAATCAACTAGAGAGCCTGTCCATCAATCTGGTTCAAGGTGTAAGAGCTCCCCAGCCAGGAAATGAACGAAATAGACAAGAAGGACAAAGGCAAGCATGTGAGTACATTTGCTACAATTGTGGAGAGGTAGGTCACGGCATGTATTATTGCCCCCATCCACGACGCTATCAAGGAAATGGTAATCAAAGATGGCCTCCTCGCCAGCAAGTCACTCCTCCTCGAGCTAGGCCACTAAATGGACAAAATGCACACGTGGCTCCACCAATCCAAATATTGAGACCCCCTCCTCCACCACCACAAGCACCAGCAGAGATCCCTCCACTACCATCGGGAGGCGAGGACAGGGCTGTCTCTGTCATAAGTCTTGACAATGGTAAGGATAAATGGAAAAAAAAAATGGAGGAAGCTGTTGCCATGCCAATAAAGAGAGTTAGGAGACAAAGAACTGATGAAATGGAAGCTTCAGAGCCGGATAAAGGGAATGAGGGTTCCTCCCAAGTGATAGGAGACAAGAAAAGGAAAAGTAGGTCAAGGAGGCACATAGGAGTAGAAGACTTTCCACTTGGGGTAGGTGTGCGCTCCTTGCCGCACTGTCGAAGCAAGGGACTTGCCAATACACCGTATGCGAGCCACAAACGGCTCCAAGCATACAACAAGCCTAAACTAGCAAGCTCAAGAAAACAAAGGGTGTGTCACTCACCGCTCTACGCTCGCCTTTGTGGTGGATTCCTCGCCGCGATGAAGAAGAAGCTGCAGTCGTGCCGCGCTCAACCGCTTCGCCGCCGTCGTGCCTTCGTAATGCTCGATCGCACACACACTCTCCCTCTCTCTCTCTCTCTCTCTCACACACACACACAAGGAGGTGAAGAAGAAGAAGAAGATGGAGATGGAGCAAGAGCACTCTTCAATTGCACAAATGAGAGAATGAGTAAAAATTAGGTTTAGTTGGCTTTTATAGGAGCTCACCCTATTCACACTTGGGCGCCCATGCTTAACCAACTAATCCCTTGAATGTCCAAGTTAAAGTGCGCCTCTCATCGGCGATCACTCTACCTTTCCCTATTGGTCCGACAAGCCCGGTACTTGACTCTACCAAATACATAATACGCGTCCATCGTAGGTGATGGGTGTCCGTGTGCCGTGAGGGTTAACATGCCCCCCTTCCTGATGTAGATTCCGTCCTCGGAAGCTATTGAGTTGAAGCTGGTTCGTCGAGGTGGAAGAGCATTTGAGATGAATGTCCTTAGCCTTCTTCAGTCACTGCAAAATCAAACAACATTGGCACAGTAATTGCATTCTCATAAAAAGCATATGCAGTTTTAGGTAGACACATTGATTGGTAAAAGAATTTCAAACAATTTGTTAGCAATGAACATTAAATTGCAATGTAATCAAATGCATAAACAGATGTAAAGGCAAAAAATTAAACAAGTCTGGGGTCGCTAATTTGACGGTCGAAAGGCACTAGAGATCGAATATTAATACCATGGGTAAGCTTCTTAAATTTCTGTGGTCAATTAAGTTGTTTAATCGCGAGAGCCAAGTATTCATGTTCGAGGGCTGACTAGAGGCTATATCTAGAAGACTTTGTAGTTAAGCTACCATAAAAGGAATTTCTCATGAAATCATCGCCTGACTGATTACTTTTTCTTTGACCCCCCAAGCTCTTTTCACATTGATTCAATTATGATGTGTGTGCTTATTTTGTATGCCTTGGGTTTTTTGCTTTTCAAGGAAAAGCGCCCACACTGGGAACCTCTAGGGCTCTAGTACCATAGGCGATACATGTGAGTGAAGTACCAAATCAAGCTGAGATTTCTCTTCCAGCTTAAAATTTTACATTGTGGCACTTTGATTTTTTGCTTGTTCATTTTCATCATTTTAATTTTGTAACTTTGGGGGGTCATATAACACTGTTACATTCCCCAGGCTCATCACATTAGTAAACTCCCTTTATAATACTTAAGCTAAAGGTCAATAGGGTCAAGCCCACTAGAAAGCCCTAGTACATTTCATACAATGCTGCCTAAATCGGATTAAGAACCTAAGTAACCATTGCTTATTAGGAAGGCATTCCCCATGGTATTAAGAGAAGATCTCTAACACCTAGCTTGGTCAAAGTAGCTTAGTCGGACTGCTTGATTTTTAAACCTAGACAAGTGATTATGACAAAACATTACATTGAATTAAATGTTTGATACTAAGCAAATGCACTGAATATTATGCTACCAATCACAATCAAGGCAGACAATCATAGATGCAAAAAGATAAGGGCAATGCTAATGGACAAGAAACACCTGTTTGTGTTGATGGTCGCGCTTGATTTGAAGGTTCCATGAAGATCCAAATCCTATCAATAGCAACACGCTCCTGTACACACTAGGAAACAAAAGGAATACCTCCAGGAGGCACATCAGTGGGAAAAATTAAAACTCCTAAAAAACAAACTCAAAACACCATCTAGACCCCTAACCTACCTATCTGTCACCCCTTTTAGAATCAAGGAAAGAGGATATTATATAAACCGGGTGGCCACCCTAAGGCTAGGTCTCTATCCTCATCATCTAGATAAATAAAATCGTTGTCCGTGAGGCCATAGTCTTCCTCGGTCTCTATTAGTTCCTCTTCATCATCCTCTTGTGCAAGCATGCTAATCAAGAACCTCGTGATGCGTGGATACTCATCTTGTGCAAAAGAATAAGCATGTGCCATTGGAGACACATTTGCTACTGGGTAGGGATCACTAGTTAGCCATAGACGTATCAGCCATTCTAACTCCTCAAAATTTCTCTCACATGCAAGGCTCTCTATCAAATCCCATTCACAAGAAAGTATAGGGTAGCATACGTAGAACACTTGTTGAAAAGACAAGGGGTACCTTTCATCAAAAATAGAAGTGCATGCCTCTGGTGAAGTAGCCATTTCTGACAAGACAGATAGATTTGGTTAGGCTTTTAAAACATAAGAGTTGTTTTTGTGTGTTGCTTGAATTGACATGGTGAATTTGGACTTATATGTAAGATCTGATAGGGTGCTCTCTCATTGCTAGGCGCTCTTGCTCTTTACTATTTTTGTTTTTTTGTGAGTATAAGGCTATATATATACATTCCCTAAGATCGGAGATTGAGAGGTCAGGGAAAAAGGTTGAGAGGGAAACAAGTGAATGATGGATGTCTACAAACACTCCCCCCTTCCTTGGGTAGATCATACCGTTTGAAATGAGCTTGTCACTCTTTGAAACCAATTGTTCCAGTTGGTAAAAGGTGAGGATTTTTGCCAATAGTTTTCTATTACCCTAGATGCCTTGTCGAGTTGCAACAGTGATAAGGTACTCTCCCAGGATCGAACTTGAAGTGGTTCATTAGGTGATTCTTGAACACTGGGAGGTGTGGATTCTTTTGTAGCTTCATGGAGGTCCACTACTATAGATGGAGGCGGTGTAGAAGCTTTTACCTCTATGGATGTATTACATGATGAGCTAGAATCTTCATGGGACTCCCCCCTTCCTGAGCTAGGTGGAACAAATCGTTCTTTCTTTGGTACCCAAACTAGCTCGGGAGCAGGTGTGTAGCATTCTGTGATTTTTTTCTTTCCACGATCATTGATTCGTTTTGGAACTACGGGATTGGGCTCACTTGGGTCAGGTGATAGGTAAGAGCACAATCTACATTTTGGCACCCAGATTTGATCATTTCCTTGATAGTAGCCTTGGGCTTTCAATAGTCGTTTAGGGATCCATCGCAAAATTTTCTTACTTTTCTTGGAGTGAGTGGTACGGTTCTTACTAGGTTTCCGTTTTTTTGCATCAACCATGCTCACTACAGAGGTTTTAGGGACCCACTTGTATGTTTTCTCTAATATATTAGGATGGTTCTTGTGTGTCTCAAGCTTTCTTTCAACTACATCAGTTGAAGCTCTAGAGAGTCGGGCTATGGGGACGTATGGTTCAACCTCCTGGACATGCAATGTCTTGGGTTTTATTTCCTTGGGCAATATCTGAGGGACTATGGATTGAGTGGTAGGGCTAAGAGTTGGTTTTTGCGTTGTAACACCCCCAGTCCCCCAATCAATAGTGCATTTGGTGGCTATCATCCACGTGCGGCCTAGGTTTATATTACCCTCCATAGTTCCAGTAGGCATGACCAAAAAGTCTTGAGCTACCACCCCATTGTCATAACTGACAGAAGTGTGCCAGATTCCAAAAACCATAGTTTTTTTCTTGTTGACACCCTTGACTTGGATAATACTCTCAGATAGAGGTGGCTTCCCTAACTGACACCACACCCCATAGGATAGCAGATTGTATTTAGCACCCGTGTCCAATAAGGCGTTATATAGCACTTTTCCATAGGCACTATTTAACTCAATGGGGTATCGTAGAGGTGTGTCAGAGTCCAACCCATCCTCTTCGATTTCCACGTGGAATGCATTTGTGACCCCAAGGTTAGCCTCTCGTTTTTGTCTTATACGTTGTTGTCGCTCCTTAGCCTCAGCTTGAGCTTGTATCTTGTTTAACTCGGTTTGTGCTTTGGCGGCCTTCTTTTGATGAATGGCCCGTAGTTCCTCTTGGCTTAAAGGATCATAATATCTTTTGAATTTACTCCCATTGAGGAATCCAATGGTTTCAACTCCATCAAGAGTTTCCACACGAAGGGTACCTTGTGGGGTAATTTCACATACTCTATATGGTCCTTTACCAGCATATTTCAACTTTTTCTTCTCTTTACGTACTCCATACATAAGGACTTTATCACCAACTTTGATATCCTTGTCCTTCACATGGCGATCAAACCACTTCTTTCTCCTATCCTTTTCCACAAGAGCATTTTGCACAGCCAACTGTCTCTCTTCGTCTAGTTTTTCTAAGATAAACAAACGCTCGGTTAAGGGGTTACCATTCCATCCTTCTTGCGAAGCTACCCTAAGACTAGGAATGACAAACTCCCAAGGCATAACCGCTTCTTGGCCGTATACCATTTTGAATGGCGTACAATTAATAGCCACTTTATAAGCAGTACGATAAGCCCATAGAGCAGATGTCAACTTCAAATCCCAATCAGTGCGATGAGCTTCTACCATCTTGGTTAAAATAGAGATTAGAGTCTTGTTGGTGCTCTCGGCTTGTCCATTAGCTTGCGGGTAATAAGGTGTAGACTTATGGTGGGATATCATAAAGGTCGTGGTAAGCTCTCTTATTACCTCATTTATAAAATGGGTACCATTATCACTAACAATTTCAAAAGGGCAACCAAATCTTGTGATAATGTTCTCAAAAAGAAACTTAGCTGTTGTCCTCGCGTCAGCTTTTTGTGAAGCCTTAGCTTCAGCCCACTTTGTTACATAGTCCGTAGCAACTAGAATATATCGAGATTGAGTGTTGCGAGCTGCGGGACTAATTGGACCTACAAAGTCTAAGCCCCATTTTTCAAATGGTTGGGTTACTTTAATAGGATGTAAGGGCATTCTGTCCTTGCGCTGTGTGGTCTTGTAACGTTGGCACTCATCACACCCTTTTGTAAAAAGTGATGCATCCTTAAATAAAGTTGGCCACCAATAGCCTGATTGCAGCACCTTTCTAGCAGTCAGGTCCCCTGAAAAATATCCTCCTGCTATGCCCATATGTGCTTCTTGCAAGATATACAAATATTCATCCTCGCGGGCACAACGCCTAAGAATATCGTCCTTGCCTAATCTATACAGGGTTCCGGCAATCAAACAATAGGGTTCACATTCTTTTACTAGCCTTCGAGCGATATCCTTACGAAGTTCCTTGGGTGGAAAACCATTAACTAAAAAGTTAACAATGTTCTCACTCCATTCAGGCATAGTCTCAACTATGAATAGGGAAGTATCGGGTAATTCATCATCAACTTCTGTAGGGGCTTCACCATTGGGTATGCGAGACAAATGATCAGCCATGACGTGCCTTTTACCGGGTCTCACTACAATCGTGAAATCAAACTCCAGAAGAATTAACAACCATCGTGTGATTCTTCCTGTGGAGCATGGCTTGTTTACCAGATACAGCAACGCTTGATGATCCACATAAAATACAAACTTGTTTGCCAGAAGGTAGTAGCGAAATTTCTTTACTGCATAAACCATTGCCAAACCTTCTCGCTCTGTAGTGGTGTAGTTCCTTTCAGCATCGTTCAATTGACGGCTTGCAAAGCTAATGGGATAGTCCAATTTATGTTCTCCTGGTTGAGTGAGAACACACCCAATAGCAAAGTTTGATGCATCAATATGCACATGGAAAATGACATCCCAGTTAGGTGTCCTTAAAATCGGAGCACTTGCTAGTGTTTTCTTCAATTGTTCATAGGCCTGGTCACACTCTTCAGTCCATTTAAATTCAATGAGAAGCTTGTACAAAGGACGTGCTATCTCAGCGAAAAATAAAATAAACCGTCGATAATAACCCACGTGTCCCATGAACCTTTGAACTCCCTTGTAATTGGTTGGTGGTGGTAACTCTAGAATCACTTTAATTTTGCTCTCATCGGTTGAGATACCATTCTTGGATACTATATGCCCTAAAATAACTCCATGCTTGACCCAAAATTGGCATTTGAACGGGTTCAATGAGATACGATATAACCTACATTTTTCAAACACCTTCCGCAAACATGATAGATGTTCTTTCCAAGAAGAGTAAACACAAAGGTCGTCTAAGAAAGCTTCACAAAACTCTCTCAAATATTCTTTAAAAGCAGTGTTTATTAATCGTTGGAATGTAGCAGGGGCATTTGTTAAGCCAAAAGCCATCACACGAAATGCAAACACGCCAAATTCTGTGATGAAGGCAGTTTTAGCTTGGTCCTCTAGCGCTATCGTGATTTGGTTGTAGCCTGAGTACCCATCTAGAAAGCTATAAGCTTCCTTGCCTACAACTCTTTCGAGTACATGTTCGGAATATGGTAGGGGGTAATGGTCTCTTCTAGTAGCTGCATTAACTTTTTTGAGGTCCACGCACACCCTGAGTTTCCCATTCTTTTTTGGCACGATAACTATTGGCGACACCCATTCAGAGTGTTCAATAGGATATATGAACCCACATTTGATAAGCTTTTCTAGTTCTTCTTGAATGATCTTTGCGTACTTAGGATTCATCGGGTAGGGTCTTTGTTGTACGGGCTTCGCAGTGCTAATCATAGGGATTGTATGTTGGACCACAGAAGGCGGAACACCTTTCATATCATGGTATGTCCAAGCGAATACGTCCTTGAATTCCTTGAGAAGCTCTTTGAGGACCGCCTCTTCAACTTCTGTGAGGTCTTGGGCAATAAAAACAGGTTTTGATTCTTCACCGGGGTCAGCTAATTCTATTTCTTTAACTATTGCCGGACCATCATAGATTCCATTATTCCCATCGATAGGTATTCTTTGGGCTTTTGTGTACACAACCTTTGCTTCCCCTGTGGTGTAAGATTTGAAATGTTCTGGTGCAGGATGCAAGTCTGTGGATTCTGGTTGTGCTTTGGTTTGTGCTTCCATTTCTGCTTTCTTGTGTTGTCGAGCTAACTCTTGGTTTTGATGCCTCCTTGCAGTGCGGCTCAACTTTGGCTTGTCTATGATCTCTAATTGGGCTATGTCATGGGGTCGTGGTCTACACCACATAACATTTTGGAGATATTCACCCCAATTGTCTACCAATTTTCGATGAGCATCACATGCTCCTATATAACTGAGCCATTCTGCTGAGGATCTCTTCTTGTTTATCCTAGCACGTACATTGGCTCGATATCGACGCCTCTTAAGGTTTTTCTTTTTCTTATTTGAGACCTGCTTTTGATTTAGATCTGGCTCACTAAAGGAGTCCTCGTTGGTGTCCTCTTCACTCTCGGAGGAGCTATAATCGGTTGATGTGCTCGGTCCTTCCGAATGTTTTGACTCTGAACTTGCCCCACTCTCTAATTCATGAGATTCAGAATCCGTTTCACTCTGGGAGTCAGTGTCCAAGTCGTGTTGGTCAAAGTCTTCTATTGAGCTATCGGTGTCACTGTCAGATTGGTCCACAATTGCCTTGCCCTTAGAAGATGCATGTATGGCACTTATTATGTTCAAAGGTGCAATTTGTGGTACCTCTTCCCCCTCTGGTGTGACCCAAGTGGTTCCTCTATTTCCCCAGGTATCTATGGTTGATGCTAGGTGGACCCAATCCACATTGTCTGATTCCGTCATACCCGGTAACACATCCATATAAGGAGAATCTTGGCCAATGTCTGTATCCTTCTTACAAGTGTAACAATATTGTAGTGGGGCCGAGTGAACCGTGGTGTCAGAGCGATGATCAATAATGGTTTTACTCCCTAAGGGGTGTACCTTACCAGTCACCAAATCCACTCTAAGGACAGAGTCTTGGAATTGCAAATAGACATGATTTTTAGACCAATCGTGAACCATTTGTGCTTCCCTCATGAATGGTCGTCCTAAAATCATTTCATATGACATAAGGTGTTTAGAGAAATCCATTACAATGAACGTATGTTGTACCTTGTGTCCTAGAACTTTGATCTTAAGATCCTTGAGCATCCCCATAGGTTTGGCTATGGTACCATTTGCCATCTTTACAACAATGTTAGTAACACTGAGGCGGGGTTTTCCCATGGATTCCCAACAATCTTTTGTAACGATGCTAACTCCCGCACCACCATCAAGAATTCCCTTTATAGTTAATCCCTTGGTAGTGATGGGTAGGGTCGCATTAGACTCGTCGCCTTCAAAATACTGCCCTAATTCGTTAATGGGTACCTCGATCACAGACTCGTGTTCATCTAAGTCAAGTGATTGCACATGATTTTCCTCATCAATCATAATCGAGTGAGGCCTATTTGGTTGCGCAAACTGCGGTAATCCTGTTCGTAGCTCTCCGTTAAGGAATGCTCGAAGTGCAAGGAATAACTCAGGATCTCCATACAGCTTTGCTATGATCGTGGTTCGGACCTCAGAAGACATGAAGTCCACTAGTTTGGCAACATTCATTGGCGTTTTACAGGGTGTAGGTCCTTCACTAGGAACTGGTGAGGATGGAATCTCATATTCCTCAATGGGATCAGGTATTCCTTCGTTAAACATCCTTTCCAACAAGAAGGGTGTATGCTCACTTGCTGATGTCCCGTCCTCACTCCCTTCTTGGATGATACTAGATATGGCTAACGGTCTATGGTTCATGTGGGGTGGATGAACTTGCGTGGGAAACACTATGTCATGAATTTTGACCTGCATGGGTTCTGGTTCTAGTTTCCTTTGAGTCTCCTCCACTAAACCTCTTAGATGTTTCACCTGCTCAATCTCATCTACTGGGTTTGGGTACATCCCAATCTTCTTTTTACGATTTTTCCCTTTTTGCCCCTGCGATTTATCTTGGGGGTCGTGGATTGGATTTGGAAACACTTGTGGTGTTTTCAGAGGCTCTTTATGGTTTTCTCTTATTCGGTTTTCATTTGGTTCCATGTTATGGTTTTCTTTGTCGGTCTTTCCCTTTGTGGTATTGGTTCTAGTCTCCATTGTCTCGACTGAATCTGAATCATCCTCGAGGTCATTCATATACACGGGGTCATCTCCTGTTCCTATGTTTGTTTTGGAACTTGGCTTTGAATTTTCCGTATTCTGCGACTTCTTCCTTCGTGTCTTCTTTTTCTTTGCTTGGATAACTGACGCGGTATCTCTCTCTTCGAGGATATGTCCTGGCCCTTGAAGCATGGACCGTGTAATCGCATAAGCGGGTGCGACGGGTGGTATTGGCGATGTCACACTAGCAATTTTGACCAAATTCAGGGGTGTGATTTTAGGTGCATTTGGGTTATAGGGGCATTGGGCAATCAAGTGATCTATGCCACAACGATTACATGTGAGTATTGGCATTGCAGACGTGCTCCCTTGATTCACTTGCATCTGTGCAGCATTCTTTTGCAGCCTAATAGGGCACTCCGCTACTCGATGTGGTCCACCACACTCGTAGCATTGAAGAGGTGGCCTCCTAGCCTGGGTTTTGATATTTTGACCTCTGGATGCGAGAGCAGCAGCTTGATAAACCGGCTTGACTTGTCCCCAACAATCTTCCATGTAGTATATAGGACACTCTTCCAATGTATCAAGTCCGTAGGCAATACTAGTGTCTATTTCCTCCTCACAACAATCTGCATAAGCATTTGATGGCTCGCAACCCACTTGGTTCATAGGGGCGACTCTTGGATGTGGGGGCTGCGGTCCTAGCACAGGAGGTGGTAACGGTGTAGCTTGTACAACATTTTGAGATCTAGGGACCATGTGTTGCGGTAGTTGCTCAACAGGTGGAGCAGGCATCAATACAGGAGCTCGAGGCGCATCCGTGTAGGCTACAGGTGGTCTATTTGCCATCATACGTTTGATCATTAAACAATCCTTAGCTTGGTGACCATACCTACCACATGCGTTGCAAGTTCCATTAAATTTTACTCTAAACGTAGGGCACTCACTAGTGCTATGTGGACCTAAGCAAATGGAACACCATTGTTGCTCCCTTCTTGGATACATGTGACTATGTTGACGGGGTCGATTATCCTTAAGAGACTCTTGGATTGCCTTGGTGAGGTCTGTCAAGAATGTCTCAAATACCTTTGGCTCATTGGCAATGGGCTTTACAGTCATGGGTTCATACTCAATGGCTTGTGAGCTAGTGGATCTCGTGTCAGTAGACACCCTCATGCCTGCTATCATCAAGTTGTCCTCTAATTGGATTGCATTGGCAGTGACATCTTCCCAGGTTGTGATACCTCTAATCACTAGTCCATTATAGATTCCTTCATTCCTCAACCCTCGAATGAATCGATCAAGCAGTTGGTTATTGTTGAAGCGCTCATTTACAGGGCAACGAGAGTTTAAGTGCTTTAGACGACTAATGAAGTCCCTTACTGACTCTCCTTCCTTACGTTCGGCCTTCTGTAGCTGAGATGCTACACCCCAAAGCACACCTTCTCGTATGTACTCCTTTAGAAACAACCTTCGAAGGGTAGGGTAGATTGTTTTCTCGTCCACCCTTAGGGTCCTATACCAATCTCCAGCCTTCCCACTTAATGTCAAGCTTAAGGCATTGCACTTATGTAGTTCGTTGCGTTCCCCTAAGGAATCACATACTTGTTCAAACACTTCAATGTGTTTCCTAGCATCTTCATCCCCATTGAATTTTTGCGTGAGTTTGGCAATTTGTACTGCCTTACTTCTAGGCTCTCTATCAGATGCATGATGCATATTTTCCGCGATAGATCGACCTATGGTTTGAGCAAACGCTGCCAAGTCACCTATGTGAGGAGGTAGGGCCGGTGGAGGTACTCTTGGAATCATATGTGGGAGAGGAACGGGTACCGGTCTTGGCATATGTGTGGATGATGCAGGATATGGAACATAACCGGGCATAGGTCCACTCGGATAAGAGCTAGGGAGCGGCACTCGAGGAGCGTAAGCAAGTGGTACAATTGGAGGTGTGGGGGCCATGTGTGCATAAGGGGATAGAGGCACATATGGTCGAGGCCCCATATTAGGTACTACGACACTAGGTAGTGGCACTGCGCTAACCGTAGATGTCATCGGTACATTCTCTGTTAGGCTTATCCCTGGAGTGAGCACTGTGTTTTCCTTAATAGAGGGTTGAGCCAAGTTAGGGAAGCTAAAGTTTTCGCTCGGAGGCTCAGATTGCATAGAGACCCCAGGTGAAATGACGTAAGATGGGTCCATGGGGCTCATTAGAGGAGTCTCCATTTGTGATAGAGTAGGCTGTTGAGCCTTGCTCGTATCCAAAAATCTCATGGGGCCAGTTGAGAGTATATTTACCCCTTGGTTTTGCCTTTCTGATTGAATAATGCCATGGATAACATTACAGATCATTTTCTGTTGATCTTCGAGGCTCGTGGCACTAGAGGTGGATCGTACAATCTCTATCCATCCTACATGGTAGGCGTGGCCAGAGTGTAGATCCGTCAACACCTCAGTGTGGAGGTCGTATGTCCAATGATCATTAATGAACAATCCTTCTAGAGTCGACGTGTTAACGGTTTCTTGTGAGGTAGAAGCAATGTTGCTCCCCGTGGTTTTACTTGCCACCAATGGTACTCTAGAGGGAACTTCTGAAGGAGGCAGCTCAACAGGGCCTTCTTGGTAAGAAGTTGGTAGGATATCCACATGGACACTCTTTGGGGGTGTGGGATCCACGTGCGATGTGAAAGGAGATTCCACTTCCCCACCCCCTTCGCGTGCTTCATCTGCATCAGGTTCCGAGCGAGTAGCTCTACCTAATGTTTCCATGAAACGGCTAAACATACTAGTACTAGGCTGTGGAGCTTCGGGAGGTGCATGGCCTTCTCTCTCAGTGTTTTGGTTAGGGTATGCTTCCATGATTTGTGAGTCGGAGGAGGAATCACTAGCGGCTATTTTAGGGTCTTGGGTGGTGCTACCTTGTGTCCCCGCTGAGGGTCTAGATCCTATCGTGGATGGGTAATGGGTGTCCGTATGAACAGAGGCACCCTCAATATGTTCGTGTTCTAACACCCGCCCAGAGCGTAAGTGCATGTGCTTCTGATACCCTAAGGTGTCAAAAAGCTGCTCTAGGAGGCCTTGTGACTAGTTTTTAGCGTGTTTTTTGTTTGTTTTTTTGCTAGATTTTTTAGAGCGTGTCGTGGAATGGGCCGTGTGATAGCTCAAAACGAGCGTATCGGTCACAGGGTCGTGCCGTGCTTTACAGCCCTCCGTTTGGTCACTCTATGCCCTCGGAATCCCTAAAACTGTCAATTTCTAGTAGGGAACTAGGCCCAAACTAGAAAGTCTAAGGGTGCAAGTGGGAAGAGAAAGGAGGAGAGTGGAGGACTTGTCCCACATGCTCTCATTCTCTCTTGAGGGAGTAGGGTATATATATAAGAGTGAGTCTAGTATATATCATAAGACTGAGGACTGAGGTTTGGGCTTGGGCTTGGGCTTGGGCTTGGGCTTGGGCTTGGGAAACCGATCCCGATCTATCTTTTATACAAACCAACCCGTCCGTTTTAAGAGTCATGTTTTTTATTTTCGAAAAATTTCGCCGCCCACTCGCTCGCGTTTTTAATTTCCGAATTTTTGTCCCTTTTTTTTTTTCAAAATTATTTATTATTATTATTATTTTTTTTTGATGCAGAAAATACAGAAATTGAAAAAAACGCAGAAATGCAAAAAATGCAGAAATTGCTGAAAATGCAGAAAAAAAACGCAGAAATTACAGAAAATGCAGAAAAAACGCAGAAATTGTAGAGAATGCAGAAAAAACGCAGAAATTGAAAACGCCGAACTTGAAAATGCAGAAATTGCAGAAATTGACAAAAACGCAGACAATAGCAGAAATTGAAACTTGACAGCAATTGCAGAAAACGCAAAAAACAGAAACCTTCCACACACTCCTTCCCTGCCTTTCCTATGATAGAAATTGCACCACAAGGAAGCGTAAAGTGCTAACCGAGCTTAGTGTAGGGCATATCCCCGGCAACGGCGCCAAAAATGTGCGCTCCTTGCCGCACTGTCGAAGCAAGGGACTTGCCAATACACCGTATGCGAGCCACAAACGGCTCCAAGCATACAACAAGCCTAAACTAGCAAGCTCAAGAAAACAAAGGGTGTGTCACTCACCGCTCTACGCTCGCCTTTGTGGTGGATTCCTCGCCGCGATGAAGAAGAAGCTGCAGTCGTGCCGCGCTCAACCGCTTCGCCGCCGTCGTGCCTTCGTAATGCTCGATCGCACACACACTCTCCCTCTCTCTCTCTCTCTCTCACACACACACACAAGGAGGTGAAGAAGAAGAAGAAGATGGAGATGGAGCAAGAGCACTCTTCAATTGCACAAATGAGAGAATGAGTAGAAATTAGGTTTAGTTGGCTTTTATAGGAGCTCACCCCATTCACACTTGGGCGCCCATGCTTAACCAACTAATCCCTTGAATGTCCAAGTTAAAGTGCGCCTCTCATCGGCGATCACTCTACCTTTCCCTATTGGTCCGACAAGCCCGGTACCTGACTCTACCAAATACATAATACGCGTCCATCGTAGGTGATGGGTGTCCGTGTGCCGTGAGGGTTAACAGTAGGATCCGTACCTTACGACCTGGTAGTAGATGTGAGTAAGCAAGGACCAAAGATTTCATGGCAGCAACTTCTCCACCTTTCCCCAAAGATGCGTAGAACCTGGTCTAAGATGGTCAGCACCAGGAGGGCTAAGGCAAAGTCAGTTGGGTCTATTAGTGCAAGAGGCATGAAGGATATCGTGCCAGTCATTGATGCAGAGATTAAGAGTCAGCGAGTCTCCAATGTGTACGTAGATGGTGGAGCCGAGATTTGTGTTATGACAGAGAAATTAATGCATAGGTTGTGTTTGGAAGTAAACGAGCAAACTTCCTTACAAGCTAAGATGGAAAATAATGTAAGGGTGGCTTGTGTGGGAAAGGTTAATGGAGTGAAGGTTTCAGCTTTTGGTGTTACAATCTCAATTGATGCTTATGTGATCCCAGCTAAGAGGGAGGGCTATCCGCTAATCCTTGGAAGACCTTGGCTTATGGCTATGAAAGCTAGGCAAGATTGGGAGACAGGTTCCATTGAGTTGCGACCAAATCATAAGGTAGGTGGCAAGCAACAAAAAATTGTGTATGACATGAAGCAAGGTAGACAACAAGACCTAGAGATGGAGACTTCTATGGATGAATGGAGCACAAGAAGCTGTTCTTCATCTGAGGATGAGTCATCTGAGGATGAGTCATCTGAGGAGGATGCTAGCTCTTTGGAAGTCATGGGTATAATACTGCGAAACCCAGAAGAAGAAGGTGGTCAAGACTCTCTAAACAAGGAAGAAGCCACAGGCTTAGAGGAGATGCTAGCTAAGGACCTACTAGAAGAAGAGAGAGAACCCTATTTGCAGGTACTAAAGAAGCATGCTGGCCTCTTTATAACTGATTACGAGCACATTAAAGGGGTGACGGTAACCCAACACCATATCCAATTAAAGGAAGGTGCCAAACCAGTGGTGCAAAGGCTAAGGAGATTAGGGCTAGTGCAACAAGATGCACTCTTAAAAGAAGTAAAAAGATTACTCAAGGCAGGATTTATCTACCCAGTGGAAGATTCTGAGTGGGTGTCTCCAGTTGTGGTAGCACCAAAGAAAAATGGGAACTGGAGGGTATGTGTGGATTACAAGCCTCTAAACGCAGCCACAAAAAGGGACCATTTTCCTTTGCCTTTTCAAGATGAAATACTAAATGAAGTGGCTGGTCATGAAAGGTACATAGTGTGTGATGGGTACTCAGGCTACTTCCAAATCAGAATTGCAGATGAAGACCAAAGAAAGACTACCTTCATAACACCTTGGGGGTGTTTTGCTTATAGAGTTATGCCTTTTGGTTTAACTAATGCCCCAGATACTTTCCAGAGGTTTATGAACTTGGTGTTTCAACCTTACTTTGGTAAGTCCATACGAGTCTTCATTGATGATTTTTGCATTTACAGCTCTAGGGAAGTACATCTGTCCAAGGTTGATGAAGGTTTCACCCGTCTGGCCCAATTGGGTGGGCAATTGAATAAAGACAAGTGCCACATAGGTGAGAGCAAGGTCACTCTACTAGGCCATGTTGTGTCTCAAGATGGTATTGAGGCTGACCCTGAAAAGGTAAAGACATTGTTAGCTTTACCTACTCCTTCAAACGTGAAGCAACTAGTCTCCTTCATTCAAAAGGTTCGCTACATGGGACGATTCATACATCTCCTTTCTCAGGCAATCTATCCTTTGCAGCAGCTCACTAAACACACTACATTGACATGGAGTGAGGAGGGTGAAAGGTGCTTTCAAGAAGTTAAAACCATTTTGAGCTCATTGCCTGTCGTCCTACAACCCACATGGGGTGAATTATTCTATGTAAATCCTAGTGTAGGTCCAAAAGCTCTAGGAAATGTCTTGATGCAAAAAGACCCAAAGACGTCTCTCATGAGACCAGTCTACTTCTCTAGTAGAGTGATGACAGCTGCTGAAAAGGGTTTCAGCGCAACTGAGCAATTGGTGCTAGCTCTTAAGTTTGCAGTGGAGAAGTTTCGGGCTTACTTACTTCCGAGACAATTTGTGGTGGTCACAACTGAGGAGGTTTTTCCATATGCCCTACAACACATGGAATTGTCTCAAAGAATAGCAAAGTGGGTGGTGCAGCTTCAAGAGTTTGACTACACACTACAAGTAGAGGATTCCACCCGTGCTTGTTTGGCAGATGTCCTCACACAAAGGTGTTATGAGAAGGCCAAGAAAGAGGCACCTAGTAAGGTACCGCCTATCTCGGAGCCTGAAGCTCTACTGGGAGCACACAATCTGTATTTTGATGGGGCTTACAAGAGGACCAAAGACAAGGCATCAGCAGACATAGTAATATTAGGTCCAGAGAAGGAGAAGATCTTTGCAAAAGGGTTTCATCTAAAAGAGGTTCATTCTAACAATGAGGCAGAGTACCATGCCCTTGTTTTAGGGTTGCAATGTTTTCTTTCTCAGGGCATCACAAAGCTAAATGTTTTTGGTGACTCCATGTTGATTGTTAAGCAAATGGTTGGTGTATGGGCCTGTAAAAATGACAAATTGTCTGTTAAGATGAGGGAAGCAAAGGCCTTGTTGAAGGGTTTTAAAGAAGTTCGAGTGCACTTTGTACCTAGAGATCAAAATCGAGAAGCAGATGCCTTAGCAGGTGAAGAATTACAAACTCTCATAGTAGGTGCTATCCTTGTGAAAAGTCCTTTATACCAGGGAAAGGAGGAGCTGCATGATTTACTTTACTTTCTTGAGCATTGTGAAGCACCCTCTGGTATGAGCAAAAGTGAACGTAGGTGGTTGGCAAAAAAGGCTACCAGCTATAGCTTAGTGAATGAGGACTTGTATTGTAGAGGGAAAGATGCTGTCTTAAGGAGAGTTCCTCCATCCCAAGAGATAAAGGATATTTTGTTTAGTTGTCATGAAGGTGTGTGTGGTGGCCACTTTGCACAAGAGATTACTAGCAGAAAGATTTTACAAGCAAGGTTCACGTGGCCAAGCCTCCATCGAGATGTACAACATTGGTGCCGCACATGTGAGGTTTGCCAAAAAGCTGGACCAAGGCGTCTTACCCATGAAAATCAGCATCCAATCAAAACCTATGGGCCATTTGAAAAATGGGGGATAGATGCAATAGGGCCACTACCTTGCACTCAATCAGGGAAGGAATACATCATTATGGGGGTGGAGTACATGACCAGATGGGCAGAGGCTCGTCCCACAAAGCGCATCACAGCCAAGGACGTGAGTGATTTCATTTTTGAATGCTTTGTTGCCGTTTTGGCACACCTTTGGAGATTCTCTTGGATAGGGGACCGGGATTTCGAGCTGATTTAGTCGGGCAATTGATGAGCAAGTTAAAAATCAAGCGCAAGCACTCTACACCATACTACCCTCAGTGCAATGGTCTTGTGGAAAAGGTAAATGGTCTTATATGTAAAATCATCACTAAGCAAGTGCATTTACATCCTAAGGCATGGGACAAACACCTAGATGCAGCACTTTGGGCCTACAAAACATCCTTTAAAACATCCTTGGGGTATACACCTTTTCACTTGGTTTACGGGCAAGAGGCACTATTGCCTATAGAAGTGGAGCTAGCGAGCCTCCGAGTTCTAAAAGCACATCAAGAGGATAGTCAAGAGAAGCAGGTGGAAGGAAGAATCATCGATTTGGAGAGGTTAGGGCTAGATCGAGAGTCAGCAGTGAAGTACTATGCAGCCTAGGCAGAGAAGAAACGAAAGAAGTTCAATCGCAACCTTGTCAAGAAAGGTATCAAGGAAGGTTCTTTAGTTCTCAGATACGACAATCGCTTTGATCGCACGAAGGATGGTAAGTTCTTGCTTAAGTGGGAAGGACCTTTTGTAGTGATATAGAGGTTCTCAAATGGTAGTTACCAACTAGGTGACCTAGATGGTAAGGTACATCAGACCCCGGTAAATGGTTGGCGATTGAAGGCCTACCAATGTCGTCTTTCACAGCCATATGCTGGTGAAATCAATGCTAAGGATGGTTCAGAGGAGAGCTCATCATATTCGAGCTCCAACTAAGGTAACAATCATGTACATAGTCCTTTAAAAAAAAAAAAAAAGAGAAGACAAAAAAAAAGGAAAAAAAGAGAAGAAAAAAAGAAAAAAAGAGAATGCTACCAGTGAAAGCGGATATTGACAATGGATGGGGTATGGCTTTCAAGGGTCTAGGAGACCAGTTGTTAGTCATGGATGGATACAATTATTCATCAGAAAGGACTAAACAGGGTGCATCATCCAAGAAAGCAGTAACATGGCAAATTCAATTGGTACCAGGTGGGTAAGTATTCAAGAGAACCCTATTGTAGCACAACCTACAGCTAGAGGCATCAAATACCTCTAGCTTAAGGGGGAGGTCTATATGATGCATGTTTTTTAGGACCCCTTCTGAAGATGCAATAAAGGCACAGGCAGTTGTTGGGGAGATGAGGATACTCTAGTCCAAGGGATCTTGAAAGAGAAGAAAAATCTACTTCACAAGCACCAAAGAGTAAAAAGTGCCATGGACAGAAGATACGTGGGAACGAGCTCTTATGCATGCCTACAACCTATATCTTACAGAATAGCCCATTCTAGGTGTGAATTTCTAGTGAAATTTACACAAGGATGTTCGTGTGGACTCACAGCACAGCATACTCCGTTTTCACTTTTTTACCGACAGTAAATATTTTTTACCACATTAAATATTTTTTACCTACATTACATATTTTTCACCTACATGGTAAATACAAATCACTTTTTACCTATAGTAACTTTTTTTACCCATGGTAAATATTTTTTACTGCACCATAAGTATTTGGTAGGTAACAGTTCACTGTTACTAGAAGCAGTGATTGGGCATCAACAATGCAGTTACAGGAGGAGAAAAGGGGAAAATATTATGGTAAAGGTGAGTCAACAGGGATAAATACTTTTGAGTTGAAAAGAGACATGCTGATTTTTTCAAAGAACACATGTCAAAAGAAGCCATGGTTGAGGATGTTTTGAGAATTTGATATTCAGGAGGACCCAGCTGCCACCTCCCCCCCGCAGGTCCCCCCCTGACATGTGCAGAACCTCCAGTTTCAACAGCCACCTTACCTACTCTTAAATGTTGGTCAAGGCCTTATCCCCATGTGTCACAATCAAAAAAATCAGCATTTACCCTCCCCTCTCACATCACTCTAGAGAATATCTTGATCGTGACATATCAGGTGACCTCAATCTGTTGACCACCCTAAGCAAAAAGTAACCCCAATCAGCGGATTTAAGCATGTTTATCCCTAATCCTAAACCCTCTCAGAAACCTATATAAGGAGGCCTTCTCTCACTCAAAACCAACACTTCACCCACTTCACCAAGCAACGAAGCTATGACGACATTGCTCACAACGAGGAGCTATGGATGGAGCTCTACTCTCTCTCCCTCTCTCTCTCTTCCTCTAGTATGCTACATTACTAGCCCTAAAACCTAAATAAGGAGTCTTCTCTCATGCTCCATGGCCACCATTCTCGCCATCATTCTCTAAGGTATTGATGTGTTGCTAGTAGGATCATACCTACTTGCTGGGTTGATTGTTTTTGACAAGGGATTATGCCATCCTTGGCTTGCTTCTCTATATCCTTGTTATGTATGATCAGATGCCGTTGTATTGTTAAGCTGATGTCTTGTGTATATATATGCTACATAAGGTCCCTAAGCTTCGCTTCTATGTGTTTTTCCATATGTTTTGATGCCATCATAATGCCAGAAGTCTCACTTGCCTATGTGCACTATGTGTGAGGTCCCTAACCTCTTAATTTAGGGTGGTGCCCCCTTTGTTTTGTTCTTTGCTTGTTTGCATGAGGCGTGGTTTGTGGAGTGTGCACGAGTACAGAGGTCACCCGATTGCACTGCTCTTTTTCCCGTTATCAGGTCCATCACATGATAATTCGGAAAGGCTCTCTCCTTTGTGGTGGAAGGTTATAGTCGGAGGTGTAGAGCTCTTTGTAGTCGAGGTCAAATTTATAGGACCACAGGACAAGGTTGTCTTCGTCTTCTAGCTCTAGGACTGCCCCTCTAGCAAGCTCTTGGAAAAGCTTGAACTCTCTCTCATTGAGCAACTTCACTCTCCTGCAAGATAGAGTGCCATCTAGTGTATACACAAGTGTGATGAGGTAGGTGGTGAGTCTTACCACTTGTATTAATCCAAGTTGGATGAATACATAGCAAGCTGTAAAGTCGTCATCATAGCCTTGATTCACAAGTTCCACCCCTTGAAGGTAGAGGGTCTTGTCTTTCCGCCAAGCAAAACCAGTGTCAAAGACCTTGTCGATGACAAGCTCCGCCACTTCACTCGGTAGACGACGTAGAATCCATGCTGCTGTTTCTAGTTCCTGGCTCATGAGATGAGAGTGAGGTATAGAAAGACTTTGGAGGATTTACCCTTTTGTTTTGGAGACGGGGTGATTGTCGGTGCTGGAAAACCCTTGAATCTTTTGATGCAAGGGAGAGGGAGGGACCACGTGTTCGTAGTAGCTTCCTCAAGTTGTGAAGGCTTGTTGTGGGCATAGGTGAAATAGGTGGCAAAGATGTGGACGTAGATGTATAGAAGCCTGGTGCTACTTGAAAGCCTACTGATGTGAGAACTCCTGTGCGGATGTCGAGGGAGAAAATGATGGCCTTTTCTTCACTTTGGGTTACACTCATGTCAAAGGTGCGGTTTTTGGCTACAATGTGAGCATGATGCAGTTTGTGCCTTGCTTTACGCTTGCGGGGATTATGAGAAATGTAAACAATTTGAGTAGAAAAAGAGGGTCTTACCACTTCTTCTATGCTAACAATACAACACCCTGGCAAGAGTGTCTTGATGACTTGTGTCAAACCTGCTTGAAGCTCCTCCTCTTTAGTGGTCCAATTAGAGAATTCAAGAAGCCACTCGTCCATGAAGAGAAGTAAACATGTCAGCCTTGTAAATTGAAGGTTTCAAGAGCCCTCCTTAGTGGGGGCACCAAATGAGAGGCGGAAGTGAGAAAATAGACCCAGTGGCCTCTACACCAAGACTATGCACAATGGCCTCATCATGGGGGGATACACAATAGGGGCACCACCTAGCAAGATATGCGGCTAGGACGCATACATATACACAATGAAGCATGCCATGGAAAACAATTTCAAGATCCATGCCCAAATATGGAATGGGGTGGTCGGAGAATAAGGTGAGAGGAGTGGTGAATGAGTGAGAATGGGCTTGCTACTCGTGCATATTAGTAAGGAAGATAATGAGGTAGGGGAAACTTGCGAGTATGCTCACTTATCATACAAGAGGTGGTGAATCCACACACCTCAAGATGGAAGTAGCAAGATGATAGGAATATGAGAGGGAGAGAGAGAGTGTGTGTGTATGGTGGCGAATCCGCACACCTTTACATAAGCAGAAAAAAAGGCAAGGAACAAGCATATACCATACTCACAATGAGATGTATCCAAAGCGACACAAAGTATGGCACCAAGATGGAGTGTGTTGATTGCTTGCAAAAGATGAATACAATAGGTAGCGTATGGCAGGAAAATGAGAAGGGGACAAGATCGTAGGAGGCATAATGGAGAGATGGGAGTTGATGGCGAGGAATATCACGAGTGTGTCCACCCTTCTTCTTCTTGAAATTGTGCCTTTAACCCTTAATTACAAGTGGTGTGGAGGTGTGGTGCTCATCTTTTGTGCATGGTGATGGTGATGATAATGGTGTTGTGATTATGTGATTAGGGTTCATGCTACAAGCATGTAGCACAAGAGTGTGTATGTATAGGTGTGTGTGTGTGTGTGTGTTTTTTCCTTAGTGAGCTCTCATGGCCTCCTTATATAGGGAAGGAGGGGAGGATTTAGCAATATTTCTATTTGAGGTGAGTGTCCCACTTTGGTGACTAGGAAAATGGGGTGCATGTGACTGTGGCTCCCATCTTGTCTCCTCATTATTTAAAATACCAGAGTCAATAGAGAGAGAAGATGAGAGAATGTGGGTAGGATGTAGAGGATAGGAGATATTTACAATAGTTTAGCTTTGGCTAGACATAAGCTTATTAGGGAGAGAAGAGAGAGGTAAGAAATTTACAAGAGAGATTGTCAAAGGTGGATAGTTGTTGATGAGGATGGATCCTCCAAAAATGGTGATAGAATCGCTCTAGACTTTCCAAGACCTCATTAAAAGAGCCTTGTCTCTTGTAATCATGCCTGAAGACTTGTAGAACCATAGCCATTCTAGAGGGAAGAAAATTGGGGATGGCCTGTGTCACCATTACACGAGAAAAGTGGGGTCCACTACAAAAATCATATCTCCGTGTTCATAACTTCAAAAATTTTGAAACAAATTGAGCTAAAAGTTGAGATCACGAGCTACATCTTTCATGTTGAACGCTCTTTCACATTCGGGGTTCTTCTTTACTTAAAAAATTCAGCCAAATAATGTATTATTTGTGGCTGCATAGGTCTTTTGGTGGTCCCCTTTGAGTGGACTTCTCTCTTGCCTTCAAGTGTAAGATCCTTCATGTGTATGAAAACATGACCTAGAGTTTTGAAAAGATTGGCAATCATCTAGATGGAGGTATTATTGAAATTTGAAAGTGGGGTTGAGGTTTGAAAATGAAAACTAGTGAATAAAATATTTGGTAGGGTGGAATAATATACATACATGAAAAATATATTAGAAAATACTAAAATATATAATGTAATTTAAAATATATATATTTAATATTTAAAGTCAAAAGAGAGATTAACAAAGAAAGCTTATTTATTTATGCTACATCGTGATTGATTAACATGAGTCTTATTTACTTAATAAAAGCTAAAACGTTTGTGAAAAAGGAAGAAAAAATCAAAAGTAACTTATATAATAGGAAATATTTTGGTAAAAGGGCAAAGATATATGGGGGGGGTTCCCATGCATGGAAAAGCTTGCCTCAACGTCTCTAAGATACCTACAAAATTAGCAAGATTTGCATTGTTCTTTTTCTCCAATGCCTACTAAGAGAGAAGAGATCTCATTGTTGTAGGTGTGGAAGCCTTGAGAAATATAAATTCTACTTTGAACATACTTGCCAGTTCTATCTAGTTAGTGGATAGCGAAGCTATTGGGTGCAAAGGCTTCACACTGGGAAGGGTGGAGTAGAGAGGGGCTGACAAAAAATTGTAGAGAGAAGGAGAGTGTACTAGGGAGAGAATAGCTTGTAAAAGAGGTAAATTTTTAAAAATTCCTTTCTGAACCAAATTTCCATGCAATATGTGTTCAATCAACCATGACTTAATTTGGCAATGTTATTTTTTACCTTGCCCATATGAGTGATTACTCCTCTATTACTCCTCATCGGATGAGTAGACGTCCAAGGATGAGGCCAGCTCTCTACAAGTGATTGGAGTGTTGCAACAAGATTAAGAGGTAGAGAAGAACCAAGAAATCCAAGGTAAAGTAGAAGAGAGAGGGTTAGAAACCATGCTATCCAAGGACTTACCTAGAGAAGAGAGGTAGTAGTTGAGGAGGCTTGGGGTGGTCCATCAAGACGCATTGCTGAAGGAGGTAAAGAGGATGCTTAAAGATGGGCTCATTTATCTAGCAGAGTATTCAAAAATGGGTATCCCCGGTAGTGGTGACCCCAAAGACGAATGTTAGCTAGAGAGTGTGTGTAGATTACAAGTCACTGAATGTTGCTACAAAAAGGGAGCATTTTACTCTTCCTTTTCAAGATGAGATCTTGAATGAGGTGGTTGGTCATGAAAGATACAATGTATGTGATGGGTACTTAGGATACTTCCAGATACAAATTGCAGATGGCCTAACATATGCCCCACACACCTCCCAACGGTTCATGCCCTATTTTGGTACGTTGTGAGCGGAATGAAAAAACACAAAACGCCTATATAATGACCCGACACACACTCTTGGAATGATACACACACACACTATGGGGCACCACTCGGCTTACACAACACACCTTGCCGAGACACAGAACACACTGATGGAGTGAGAGGAGAGAGACTATCCACTTGCCCACTCCACACAGAGACACACACACACATACACACCCAAAAAACTCAGGTCAAAAGAGGATAACTTTTGATATTTAGATACAAATGAGATTGGACCAACACCAATGGGGCAAATAGCTCACACAGTATAAGTAAAATAAGCCAGATACAATCACAAACTGGAGCAGAAGCTTCGCTCATAGGAGAAACTTACACAGCCAAAACAGCAGAAAATTAGTGATCAATTTGGAAAAATGGATAGTGTCGTCAAGTCTGGAACGGCCCAAAACCCCAGTCTACAATGTCAAAGTGCTCAAATCCGACCTCGGATGAGCAGTTTACGGCCAAAACAGGCTCCAAAAATCCCAAAAACACAGTTGCGGCTGTTCCTCCTCTCTTCTCCACGTTTTTTCTGGTCTTCTCTCAGTTTTTTCAGTTTCCACGCTTAGATTTTTAAGTTGGGCACCCTTGGCCTTTTAGCTGACCTCAAACGGACCCCGAACAGGCCAAAAACTGACCTCGCAGTGCATAGTTGTCACCTTTTTGCATCCATCCGCACACTTGGCACTCAACTTTTTCCAATAATGCATCCCGCCACCACGTGAAGTGGACCCAAAAGATGGTCCTCATGATGACCGTTTTGCATAATTATCACAAGAAAACACCCACGTTGTGTCCGTACTTATCCACATGCAAGTATTGACCCCATTCGGCCTCCTGACGCCACTCAATGCCATCTGACGCACTTGCTTACCTCATGTCATTGGCCCGTGGATAGCTTCCTTGAGAAGTTTTACGTGCTACCAACTCCTCATTATTACAAAAAAAACACACTGGTACTGGCGATAGTGAAAATCGATGCATTATGTACATGCTGTCCTTGCTGTACACATATGGGCCCCACGTAACCACCTGACTCTAAAAAATGGGCAATTCTTTATTTGATGCACCATGCATGGATATGTATATATACGCAATCACTTGCTCCAAAAAACTCCTGACATGATTTTCCCATCCCCTAGCCTGCTAGATCATTCATGATCAGTAGGTAGCAAAAAGCGATATGAGACTCGCAACGTCACAAGTCTCCTCATCCCTCACACACATTACATGCTCCACAGACAGCTCATCTTGCTCCACCATCATTAACCTGGCATGATACAATTTAAGACGCAATCCATTTACCCTTGACTTATGTAGAACCCCATCCATGTTAGACAACTGATATGTACCATTCGGAAAACACTCCACTACCTTAAAAGGGCCTTCCCACTTAATTTGAAACTTCTTTTGGAAGGTGTTGTTCACTTACTGTTGCAGCGCATAACCAAGTCATGCTTCTTGATACCCTTACTTTTGACCTTTCCATTTATCTTTTCCAAAGCCTTATCCTGCATCTGCCCATAATGTTCCAATGCACTCATCCTATCCAGTTGAACCTCTTGTAACTGCAAGAGCCTCTCTTTGAATGCATCACTAGGCAGCCCAAGCAACTTCTCGAGCATATTGACTGCAGGCAACTCTACTTCCACAAGCAATAGTGCTTCCTTTTCATATACCAAATGAAATGGAGTAAACCCTGTATCTGTCTTCACTGAAGTACGAAAAGCCCATAATGCACTAGGCAATTCCAAATCCCAATTCTTTCCTTGGTTCTCTGTCACTTTCGAAAGAATCTGTACAAACTCACCATTGAATCTTTCATTTAAGCCATTACAGTGTGGGTAATAAGGAGTGGTATGGTAGTGCCTTATCTTCATCTTTGCACATAAAAAATCTAGCAGTTTAGCTCTAAAGCCAGGCCCCTTATATGAAAGTAGCTCCAGTGGCACCCGAAACTTGCAACATATTTCATCATACACAAATTTTTCCACATCCTTTGCAGTGATCTGTTTTACTGCTATAGCCTTTGCCCATCTAGAGAGATAGTCCACTGCAGTCAAAATATAGCTTTTGTCCCTGCTTGTGATAGGTAATGGGCCTATTGCATCAATCGCCCACTTTTCAAATACATCAAACACCATAATGGTTTTTTGTAGCTCTTGCTTCAACACTCTCTTCCCAAATGCTTGACACCTATTGCAAGACCTACACCAATGGTGAACATCCTTGTGCAAAATAGGCCAGACATACCCCTCTTGAAAGATCTTATGCAAGGTGATCTTTAGAGCAAAATGGCCACCACATGCGCCTTCATGATTCTCTTCCAACACTCTGTAAAGCTCCTCCCGCCAAGGTACACGTCTCAACACGAGATCAGCCCCTTTCATGTACAAGACATCACCAATCAATTTGTACCTGTATGCTCTACGCATAAAACCATACTTCTTAGACTTCTGAATGATTCCTGTTAGCCAAAACTCTTCTTATTGAGCCAAACTTTCCCGGCCATGATAAAGAGGTAAAGTGGTCCTCAACACAAATAACTCCCCTATCATGCTTTGAGCTGCTTCATGTGCTTCTCCATTTAGAGGACGTTCAATGTGTCTGATGCTCCATGCTTCAAACTTTTTTAACAGACCTTTAATTCTGAAACACATTTCCTTCAATGAGCTGTTCTTGCTCTTCCACACACCCAGCACTTGCTTCACCACTAACAAGGCATCACCTTTTATGCTCAACCTTCTAACCCCATGCTTCAAACAAATGTGTAATCCAGCTTCCAGAGTAGCATATTCAGCCTCATTGTTACTATGAGCATCCAATTTGAACCCCCTTTTGCATACTAGCTTCCCCTCTGGATCATAAAGTGCTAAACCCCCTGAAGCTGCATCATGGCTCTTTCTGTATGAACCATCAAAGAACAACACATGTGCATTGCTGATTTGTGGCACTTCTTCAACTACCTTTCTCACCACCTCTTCCTTAGCAATAAGGGGATTCTCCATGTAAGTCAACAAATCAGCTAGGGTAGCCCTTGTACTGTCTTCCACTAGAAAAGAGAACTCAAACTCTTGCAACTCAATTACCCATTTCTTCACCACATTTGACATGTTAGTACCATTGATTAACTATGGCAAAAAGGCATAACTCATCAAGAAAACAAAATATTGTGGTAGCAAGTAATGACGAAATGGTCGACAAGCAAATATTACACTGGCCATCACTAGCTCTACTTCCGAGAACTTTCTCTCCGCTACCAACTTCACTCAGCTTGCACAATATACTGGCCTCATATAATGGCTGCCCTTCCCCTTTTGCAATAGCATGGATCCAATGGAATCATCCCCTACTGATGGATTTACATAAAACACTTTCTCCCAATCAGGAGCCTGCATGGCTGACAACCCCCCTAACACCTCTTTCACCTCTTGAAACACTTCTTTACACTTGTCATCCCATTGCAATGGATCATGCTTTGCCACTTGCTGTAATGGATAAAGAAGCTGCGAAGACAATGGAATAAACCGTGCCATGTACTTCACTTTGTGTATAAAGGTTGCCAATTTCTTCGTACTCGTAGGTGATGGAAGAAGAATAATAGACTTAACCTTATCTGGATTAGCCTCAATGCCATTTTCTGACACCATGTGGCCCAATAACTTCACCCTTGGCTGTGCTAGATGACATTTCTTTGGATTTAGTTGTCCTCCACATTCATCATATCGAGCTAATACCATCTGCAACTTCTCATGGTGTTCAGCCCAATTGCTGTAGACACAAAAGTGGTCCATAAAAGCTTTAACACAACTACGAATGAATGGTTCCAATAACCAATTTTCCCTCTCTTGATAGAAAGATGGTCCATTTGACAACCAAAATGGCAATACCGTGTAACAGTAGAAGCCCCATGGCGTAATAAAAGCTGTCTTGCAATCTTCAATGGAAAATAGCCTGAAAAACCATCACACACACTGTACCTCTCATAACCTGCACTGAATCCAAGATCTGATCAATGAATGGCAGAGGATATGGGTTCTTCTTAGTGGCTGCGTTTAAGGGTTTAAAATATACACAAATCCTCCACTTCCCATCCTTCTTTGGACTGACTACTACTTGACTCACCCATTCTGTGGTCTCCATAGGGACTATGAACCCTGCCTTCAATAACGTGTCCACCTCTTCCCGCAATGCTGCCATTTGCTCTTGACCCATCCTTCTTAGCCTTTGCCTCACTGGCTTAGCACCTTCTTTTAACTCTATATGCATCTCTTCTCCTTTGAACCCTCAGATCTCTTCATATGAAGTAATGAACAAATCAGGAAAACTAGCTAGCATATGCAAATATATCTCCTTCTCCATAGTTGAGAGGTCTCCACTGATCATTTGTGTCATCAATTCCTACTTCTTTGACAACTCAACCTTGGTCTGCATCAGCCCTTCAATCACTTCATAAGGCCCTTCGTTTTCATCTTCAACCTCATTTGAAAATGCAACTAAACCAGACTCCTGGACTCCTTTGTCTATCAAAAGGAATGCAACATCAACATCCTCATCACTGCTAGTAGTACTATCACTATCCTCATCTGTCACCGTGGAATATTCTTCATCACTAGACTCATCCTCATCTTCATAAAGATCCTCCAATCATTTCCTTGTGTCCATATTATAAAGCTTCTTGGCATGTGTCTTTCCATAGAGTCTAATCGTACCACGTCGCCAATCTTGAACAGCTCCCATTGCACGTAACCATGGTCTGCCCAATATAATCGGATATGCTCCCAACCGTGTTGGCATCACATGAAAATCAACCACTGCCTTTGCATCATATGATTCCACTTCTAAGCTCTTTACAACACCCAAAAAGTTTACTTTCTGATGGTTGGCCAATCTAATCCGGAAGCCTGACACCCCAGTCTCACTGTAAGACCCATCTTCTCAACACATGAGTGTGTTATGACACATATTTGGGCTCCCCCATCCACATAACCTTGTCCCATATTTTTTGTTTTATGCCACACATCTACTATTGGAAAAATGTCTGGTAGCTCATCCATTGCCAACACCTTCACTGAACCCCTCTCTGGCTCTTTCTCCATTGGGTTAACCATCCTCTTCCACTGTCGCTTTAGCTTAGGAACCATCTCTATAAGCTACCCAAAAGTAACATCTGCCTTCCTGCTCATTAGATCCTCCTTCAAGTCATAGCTTAATTGCCCATCCCCTAGTGGAAAATTTGAAACATGAAACTTGCAACGAGCCCTCCTTTTCCTCTTGGCCTTGACATCCTCGCCTTCATGGCTCTTTCGCTTCTTCTTAGTAGGACCTGGGGCACTTCTTCCTTCCTTGTCCTCTGTGGTCCTCTTCCCAATAGGCATCACTAATGTATCCTCTAGCTTTGATGCCTTCTCCAAGGTGACTACACTTAGCACTTTTGTCTTTCCCTTTTCCTCTCGGGTTACCCCACTGGTTCCTTCTTCTCCCTTGATTTCGATGCCATAATCATTTGACCTAGTTAGCACCTGTCTTGGCAATGGATACATATCTCCCCCCATCCTTGATGGCTTATCACATTGCGGGTTGATGTGTCCCAACTATCTGCAATTATAACATGTGGACGTTTGTCTCTAGAACCTACCATTACTTTGTCCAACACCATTCTTAGGTCTTTCTTCACCTCCTGGCTGATTTGCAAACCTCCCTCGACCTCGATTATTTCCCACTTGACCTAGTATGTTTAGGCTGAGATTCTTCATTAAGTCTACCACTTGCCTCATGTCTTGCCTTAGCCCATCATCTTGCACTGCTATAGTGACCACTACTGGCATAACCTGAGGAGTAACAGAAACCACTGGTTCATGATGAACCCCTAGCATAAGACCTGGAAAAGAATCCATAGGCTGAAATTCATACCTCATGGGAAAAGACTCTACTCCTAGCTGACTCATTTTCCTTAGCTTACACTCTTTGTTCCTAGCCACTTTCAATGCATTTTCATATGTCCTAGGCTTCTTTAGCTCCACTCTCCAACGTATATTCTCCCAAAGACCATCCAAGAAACTGTCCTTCTTCATCATGTCAGGCGGGAGTACCTGTGGTGCTAAGGCCTTGCACATTTGCTCCCATGCCAATGAGAACTTACGAATGTACACATCTACTGGCTCACCTTCCTTTTGCACCAAACCTTGTACTTCTTGCCACACTTTGTTAGGATCTTCTATCTTCACAAACTCCACTTCCAATCCATGCCTTAGATTGTCCCAACTCAATCTTATAGGTGGATCAGCCACACGCAACTCCTCTTCAAATGCTTTGGACCAGACTCGTGCATCACTCTTCAAACAGATTTGGAGAAGGCGTAACATCTGCGCCGAGTCATGAATCTGGTTGATAATGTAGGCAACCTCCATCTTTTCTAAAAAGTCTTCCACATCTTCATCACTTCTTCCATGAAACTCCGGATAAGAGAAAGCCATGGCTACCCAAGTTTAATGCTTTAAGAACCCCTTCGAACACACGTGCAAGAACCCAAAACTTTTGACTAACTCATTTCCCAGAAATTTCAATGGAGCTCAACTTTGGATAAGGACAAACACATGTACATCAAATGAGTTTTCATAGTTAATCATCGGAATTACAACAGGCAAAGGACATTCCAGGATCTCTCTTAATATTCTTGGCCCGAACATAAAGACTTTGCGCTACTGGAAAAAGATCTTCCTGGACACATGAACATTTATCTGGATTCTCTGAGTTAAATGAAAAGGAGTGAATTGAGGGCCATTTTGATCATCCATTAAAGTGAACCATGCAGCTCCCAAGAAAGCACACCTGCCTTATCCTCTGATTTTGCCAGAATTTCAGCAACATAACAGCGTAAATGGCTCAAAAGACCAAAAAACCAGCCATCATAACTTGGAAAATTTTTGACAGAGCTTCCCCTGAAGCAGAGCAGTGTGAACCCAAAATATAGACTGTATATGTATGCATAAACTACCAACAATAGAACCCGAGCATCAAGTAGGAATCACTAGTACATAGCCTATGGCAAGGTCATGAAAAGGGTGCTCCAGCTACCTGTATGATCGAAAGGATCTCCACATTTGAGAATCCCCCAGCTCAATAAAACCTCACGCTATCGACCCTCACACGAAGGCTTATGAAAATCTTGTATAGTCAAGTCTCAGAAATGACTATCTTCCAGACCAAGTCTCAGAAATGGCTAGGACTGCCAAATAAAACCAAGTATGGCTCCACAAAGGCGTACAATGGAATTTTCCACAAGTAACGTACAATACCAGTAGACAATGCGCTCAAACAGGTAACGTACAATACAAGTAGACAAGTAACGTACAATACCAATAGACAATGCGCTCAAACAGGTGCAAATGATGCATACCCATGGCAACTGCAAGTGACTTCCTGTCAGTGTATCACTCTACTCCAGCTACCTGTACCTGTGTAAATCACCTGTACTGCACCTGTCCCTGTAACCTGTAATCTCGACCTGTAATCCCGAATCTCGAAGCTCGAAGCACAAAGGTACTCGAAGAAGATCCTCCGTGGGGGCGCCAAAAGAATGTGAGTGGGATGAAAAAACAAAAAACGCCTCTATAATGACCCGACACACACTCTTGGAATGATATATACACACACACACACACTATGGGGCACCACTCGGCTTACACAACACACCTGGCCGAGACAGGGAACACACCGATGGAGTGAGAGGAGAGACTATCCACTTGCCCACTCCACACAGAGACACACACACATACACACCCAAAAATCTCAGGTCAAAAGAGGATAACTTTTGATATTTAGATACAAATGAGCTTGGAACAACACCAATGGGGCAAATAGCTCACACAGTATGAGTAAAATAAGCCAGATACAATCACAAACTGGAGCAGAAGCTTCGCTCATAGGAGAAACTTACACAGCCAAAACAGTAGAAAATCAGTGAGAAATTTGGAAAAATGGACAGCGACGTCACGTCTAGAACGGCCCAAAACCGCAGTCTACAATGTCAAAGTGCTCAAATCCAACCTCGGATGAGCAGTTTACGGCCAAAACAGGCTCCAAAAACCCCAAAAACACAGTTGCGGCTGTTCCTCCTCTCTTCTCCACGTTTTTTCAGGTCTTCTCTCAGTTTTTTCAGTTCCCACACTTAGTTTTTTTAGTTGGGCACCCTTGGCCTTTTAGTTGACCTCAAACGGACCCCGAACAGGCCAAAACTGACCTCACAGTGCATAGTTGTCACCTTTTTGCATCCATCCGCACACCTGACACTCAACTTTTTCCAATAATGCATCCCACCACCACGTGAAGTGGACCCAAATATGGTCCTCATGATGACCTTTTTGCATAATTATCACAAGAAAACACCCACGTTGTGTCCATACTTATCCACGTGCCAGTATTGACCCCATTCGGCCTCCTGACGCCACTCGATGCCATCTGACGTACCTTCTTACCTCATGTCGTCGGCCCGTAGATAGCTTCCTCTAGAATTTTTACGTGCTACCAACTCCTCATTATTACAAAAAAACACACTGGTACTGGTGATAGTGAAAATCGATGCATTATGTACATGCTATCCTACCTGTACACATATGGGCCCCACGTAACCACCTGGCTCTGGAAAATGGGCAATTCTTTATTTGATGTACCATGCATGGATATGTATATATGCGTAATCAATTGCTCCAAAAAACTCCTAACAACGTTTATTAGAGTTATCATTGACAATTTTTGCATCCATAGCTCTAGAGGATTACACTTGAGAAAGATAGATGAAGGGTTTACATGACTAGCTCAACTAGGGAGGTAGCTCAATAAAGACAAGTGCCATGTCAAGGAATGTTATGTGACACTTTTGGGGCATGTGGTGTCCAAGAAAGGGTTAAAATCTGACTATGAGAAAGTAAAACCACTTCTTGCTTTGCCCTCACCTTCAAACCTACGGCATTCAGTGTCATTTATACAAAAGGTACGCTATTTGAGCTACTTAAATTCACCTTCTTTCTTAGGGAACCTACCCATTGTAGAAAGCTCACCAACCAAGAAACCCTAGCATGGGATGTGATTAGGGAGAAGTGTTTCAAGAAGGTTAAGTTAATTCTGAGCTTTCTACCTACTATCCTATAGCCCCACTTGGAGGAGGTCTTCTACGTTATTTGTAGCCTTGGATATGAAGCATTAGCTGCAATCTTGATCCAGAAGGATCCTAAGATGCTCTTGATGAGGCCAATATACTTTGCAAGTAGGGTTATGACTGGAGCCACTCAAAGAGTATTATCTCGACAGAGTAGTTAGTTCTTCCCTTTTATTTACGATGGAAAGGTTTAGGTCTTACTTATTGGTACCTAAAAGATTTGTTGTGCTTACCACAAAAGATGTTTTTTCATATGCTTTGCAGCACATGGAACTATCCTTGAGGATAGAAAAATGGGTGGAGGAATTGCAGGAATTTGATTACACAATAAAGTTGGAGAAGTCCACTACAGCATGCTTAGTGTATGTGCTTACACATCAATGCTATGAGAGACCAAATAAGGTGCATCCTAGTGAGGCTCCCCCCCCACCTAATTCTGAGATTCTATCAGAGGCTTGCAGCCTATACTTTGATGGTGGATAAAAGAGGGCAAAAGACAAAGCATCATCTTGAATTTTTGTGTTAAATCCTATGGGAAAAAGGTTTGTTTCAAAGGGTTTCAATTGGAGGAGGCTGAGTCTAACAATGAGGCAGAGTATCAAGCTCTCATCTTGAGGTTGCAGTGGTGTCTCTCTAGTGGCATCTCTAGTTTTTGGGGATTCCATTTTAATAGTAAAACAGATTGTAGGGGTATGGGCTTGTAAAATTGAGTAACTAGCTATCAACATGAGGGAGGAAAAATCTGATGAGGAAGTTTTAGAGGTCACACATTCACTGTGTACTGAGAAAGAAGAACAAATAAGTAGAGATGTTGGCTACTATAGAGGAGTTGCAGAGTGTCATGTTGGGGGATGTCATTATAAAGGCCCCGCTGTTTGAGGGCTAAGAAGAAGTGGAGTGCATTTTATTTCTCTTGGAGCATTATGAGGCTCCAAAGCACATGAGTCAAAATGAGCGACGATGGTTGGCTAGAAAGGCTACTAAATATTATGTGGTGAATGAGGATCTGTACTGCAGGGGAAAGGATGCACTATTTAGGAAGTTTCTTTCCACCAAAGAGACCAAAGGAATTCTTAGCAATTTTCATAAGGGAGTGTGTGGGGGGAAATTTGCTCCAGAAATCACTAGTAGGAAGATTCTCCAAGCTGGATTTGTTTGGAAAATTCTACATGGAGATGTGCCACATTGGTGCCGCACTTATGAAGTTTACTAGAAGGCTGGACCTACGAGACTTGCATATGAGAAACAGAATCCCATCACTTCTTATGGCCCATTTGAGAAGTGGGGCATTGATGCAATGGGTCCACTATCATGCACCTAGGACGGAAAGGAGTATGTCATCATGGAGGTAGACTATATGGCTGGATGGGTAGAGGCACGGTTGACTAGAAGAATCACTACCATTGATGTGAGTGACATTATGTTTGAGTGAATTTGTTGTAGGTATTTGGGTTTAAACCTAATTCCCTCATATTCATGTGAACTATCTTTGATGAGGCTATTCTCACACACTCTCGTTGGAAGCAACCCTACGCATTGCATGACTACCTATGTGCCACCTACATGCCACTACCTCTCACCTAAGAGTGCCACTTTCTATGCCATGTATTTGGAAATGTGGCTCAACATGTGGCTTAAGGCTACACTCTAAAGTTCTATATACGCACACAACATATTGTAACACACCTTTTGCACCTCTTGGATGAGCCTCAAGTGATTGAGCCAATTGATATGCCATGTCATAATAACTAATATCTAATTCTCCTAAATGCTATTCTTATGTTAAATTGATCATTTAACATGGGGAAGTACTAGGGGAGAAAACGCTAGATTATTGGTAAGGCTAGTAGACTGGTCACAGTAGGGAACCAAACGAGGGAGAATAGGGATCCAAAGGGGGACCATCTGCAAAAGAGAAATATGCAAGCAATGGGCTTCAAAGACCTAAGGTTCATCCCATTAAGACTTACAAAATTCTAAGGTTCCAAAATTCAAAGGTTAACTCCAATGGTCAATGCTTAGGAGAACTGGATGCTTGATAGTGTACAAAAAGTCTTTGCAAGCTCCTAAAGATGAGGGGCCAAACCCTTTTACTAGGGGATGAGAGAGAAACACACACAGAAACATGCAAGCCCCTTTACACAAAGGCCATAGTGGACACATGTCATCTCCCTAGCGCAATTGCCCACAATGTGCATTCAAATCCTATTGGATGGCCATAGAGGTGGACCAATTAGAATTAGGCTAGAGTAAATCTAGTTTAGTTCATTAAAAGAAACTTAATAAAAGAACCAATAAGATTTAAGATCTCTAGAAGACTATTGACCAGTCTCCCAAGGGGTCCAATGAGCATTCAACAGCCAAATGGCTTGCCTGATTCTTATTGGCCTGAAGACTAAGGGGTCCAATGAGAGTTTAATTGCATTATTTAATTACCTAAATCTCTTACAAAAGGGAAAACAGGGAGCACATGTCACAACACTATCACTTATGCTTCTCAATTATCATTGGCTAGGCTTTACAGGGTCCAATGGGGTGTCAACATGAGTAGAAAGCATGAGGGATTGACTAAGAGAGAGAGGGGGCTGATTTTCTCAAGGCATTATCACACACACACACACACATACAGAATCTCATGTGTGAAGCAAAGAAGGCCTTCTCTCCTTCTCAAGCTTTAATGGAAAGCTCATCACCTACTCCAAGCTTGTGAGAAGGGAGGCCTACACCAACAATTCTTGGCTTTGTGATGCAAATCCAACCAATATCCAGCTCCAATGCATGCTCATCTCCTCTACCATGCTAATTAATAATCTATGCTAAGCTATTATGAGTGATTAGGTGAGGATATATACTTCTTTCTCATAAAACTCCTCCTTTCTCTCAATCTACTCTCATACCCCGCTAGCTCTAACCATCTTCTAAGGTGTGTGAGGTCTTGGGTCTGAGACTGTGAGGGAACTGATGTTGCATTTTATTAGTGTGTGCATGGTGCGTGAAGCTTCCATATTCATTGCACCATAAATTTATTGAAGGAACACAAAGTATTGTATTGTAAAATGTCTCCCTTAATGGGGGAAACCTATCATACAAAGCCTTTTGGAGGGGAGACCGACTCCATGTAAATCTAGTTCTCAAGTGTTGTCAATAGATTAATTTCTCTTTTTTTTGAAATATTGTTCATGCCTATCTAACTAGGTGTTATGCTTTTTGTTGCTCTCTCCATCCAAGCACTCTTGCTATGCTCATTAGGAATCTATTCTGATGAAATGCTTACTATGTCTATGCTACTTTCCACTACACACAAGTTACCAGGCCATTAAATGTTACATTGGTATCAGAGCACAAGGTTTCTCTTTTCTTGCTCAAGAAGGGAGGTCCTCAAGCTAGCTATAAATGGTTGGTATTATTCTTTGCAATTGAGTAAGTAGAATAGAAATTTTTCAGCCTTGGAGTGCGCCTATCTTCATGTAGATAGTGGGGCATCACCGTCGAGACATATGGACTTAATAGTGGAGTCCTATGGGGCTTGCCTACGGCTTAACCACTATTGAGCTATTAGAAGCTTGAAAGGAGCCGGTATTGTTTGGAGTGCCCCACTATCTTCATGCAGATAGTGGGGCATCACCATCGAGAGATATGGACTTAATAGTGGAGTCCTACGGGGCTTGCCTAGGGCTTAACCACTATTGAGCTATTAGAAGCTTGACAGGAGCCGGTATTGTTTTAATGTTGAAATAATCTCTCTTCTATTCCTTGCAGTTAATGATATTCAAGCCATGGGTATAGTAGCTTGAGTGATTTTCTAAAGGGGTAAAGAGGAGAAGCAACTAGGCCTTGAAGTGCGAAAGTACACCTAAAAAAAAATTAGAATGGTTGACAATAGTAAAGAGAGTGAAATTAATGTTGATAGCTTTGATTTTGCTAATGAGCAGGCTACTAATGATGCCCCTATGCTTGTTAACTACCTTGTTTCTAGGCTTCAACAAGCCATGGGCAATCCATCCCTCCAAAGTGAAGTGCAACGATAGCTACGTGCTCATGGGATTCTCCAAACTCCCCACCATGAGGAGAGAGTACCTAGGAAGCCTCCTTGTGAGACTTCCAAAAGAGACCTCTCTCCGATTTGGGAAGAAGAAGAGGATCCATACGAAGGGCTCAAAAATTTACTACTTGAAGACGCATCTCCTTCCCAAAGGAGAACTCAAGATCCCCCACCAAAAGAACGAGAAAGAAGTGAGTCTCCTACCACCTCGGTGGAGATGGTTCCATGAAGACGGTAGGCAAAATGATCTCCATCACCTCCTAAATGGAGAAGACCATCGCACACCTCTCCACACCATAATTCAAAGAGGGATGATAAAAAACAAGAGAAGAAAAAGGTAAGAAAGAGGTCACCCACTTCTCCATCTTCCTCAAATTCTTCATCTTGTGAATAAAGCGATGGTGCAACTTTTGAACCATAAAAAAGAAGAGGCCATAGGAAATCATACGCCACGTGGAAGAGGTCATACAAGCTCAAGAAGTTCAAAGAGGGAGGAAAAAACATCTCTTTCCTTACCATTGGTGCTACGGACAAAGTCTTGGCTTTCATCGAACAATTTGATGCGGCATTTGGAGATGAGGGCTTCACAGAGTCCTCTAAGCTATGACATGTATCTATGCATTTTCAAAAGTCTGCCAAGCAATGATGGTCTAGCCTATGGGCAGATGGTGAAGCTCCATGAACATGGAAAGCTTTAAGAGCTTCCATCATGAAGCAATTTTTGGCTATGGATGCCAAAGACAAAGTAGTCACCGAATGGCAAAGCTTGAAGCTCTCTCTCTACAAATCCATTCACAAATATGTAGACAAGTTTTTGAATTTACATCTCAAAGCCACTGTCTTCAAAAAGATGGATTTTGGAGAGCCAAAAAAACAATTTTGTGCAGGCTTAATTGAAGATATGGTGGAGTATGTCAACTCCCAAAGGCCACACACCATATCTACGGTCATACACCATACCATTGTGGCTTCACAAATAAATTTCCAAACAGAGGCTAAGAGAAATCTAAAGCCCACAAAAAACAAGGGTTCCAATGAGCCTAAGAGGAAGGAGAATGTCCAAAAGTCTCCTAAGGGAAGTTCCAATAACAACAAAGCTAAGGGGAAGGTAGTTTACAAAGGAAAAAAACGAACTCTCTCCTGAAGAGCTTGAGTGTTATCTCACAAGGATAATCATTGTTTCAAATGCGGAAAGCAAGGGCATGCATACCGTGCTTGCCCCCAAAAGAACACCTGCCATGAGCCTCCTAGAGCTACCTTGGTCAAAATCCAAGAACAGGAAGCTCACCACAAAGGATCTCCTCTATACCATGCCTGGGGAAAGGTAGGAGAACATGATGATTTTATTCTCTTTGACCCTGGTTCTACTCACAATTTCATATCCACAGAGTTGGCCACCGTGCTAGGAATCCAAGCCTATGAGATGGGAGATGTCCTACCCGCCGATGGTGCTTTCAAGGGGCAAGAAGCTTCAGTCGCTCCCTTAATCTAGAAATTGAGGTTCCATGTCCAAAGCTATGTGGACAAAGAGGACTTTTTTATCTCTCCTCTAAAGCATGAGGATGTAATCCTAGGGGCACCATGGTTTGATTGCATGGTTAACAATGTTAAATTCCTTGAAAGGAAAATCTACTTTAGGTTCAGGGAAAAAGATATGTACATAAATGCTAAGGAGCTGGGTAGCACCATACCCATTGTACATATGCAAACTTTCAATAAGTCAATAAAGAGCTCTATTTCCGTGTACATGATTTTTGTTAAAGATTCTCAAAATGAACCTAATGCTTTAGCAAAAGAAAATATAAACAATCACAAGGAACTAGTTATCCAATTTTCTCAAGGGATTTCAAGATGTTTTTATTGATGACATCCCTTGTGAAATACTTCCTAAATGAGGCAATGAGGACCATGCAATTGAACTTCTTCCAGGAAGTTCACCGCCTGAAAAACCTCCTTATAGAGTTTCTCCTCAGGGAGGTTCACTATGTGTAAAACTACCATATCACGTGCGTTCAAGATATGTTTGTAAAACCCCTTATCGGTGAGTTTTGTTAAGAATATAATGTACCCTTTTCTTTTAAAATCTGTAAGTTTTTTTCAAATTTGAAAATATTATGCCCTTCTGTATATATATTTATGTAAGTTTCAAGAACTTTAAATACCCTTCTGTTGAACTCACGTGATAGGTGTTGAGAGAAGGAGAGAACACAGAAGTAGAACCCCAAAGTGTGTAGAATACACACATGAGATGATGTATATATAGAGGGGACCTGGGTGCCATATATAGAGAAGCCATATATTGAGTAGCTTCACATATAAGCTCAACACCCCCACTCAAATAAGGGTCCCTAACTGTGGATGAAAAAACCCTTGGGGGATCAAGGGAAAAACCCACAGCTCTATATACACCCACCGTTATATTATAAAAATCATTAAATATACAAATGTTTACGAGGAGCTACATCACTCCTTTTACAATGAATGTTTTATGAGGAGTTACATTACTCCTATCACCGAGAATAATGATTGTATCAACGAAACAACATTATGGCATCACCGAGAATAACCATGGTATCAACAAAACATCATCATGGCATCACCGAGAATAACCATGGTATCAACGAAACAACATCATGGTATCACCGAGAATAACCATGGTATCAACAAAACATCATCATGGTATCAACAAAAATCACCATGGAATCAATGAAACAACATCATGGCATCACCGAGAATAACCATGGTATCAACGAAACATCATCATGGTATCAACGAAAATCACCATGACCAAAGTATTAACAAAACATCATCATGGTACCATCAAAATCACTATGGTATCAATGAGAAATTATCAATAAAACGACGTAAACTATATCTCTAAAAGAATAATTGTACGAGAATCAATGAACGAGTATATCATATAACAAAAGATCATGTACCAACAGTAGCTCGATAGAATTTGGACGATCATCAACGGCTCGACTGAATCGGAACGATGTGTAACTGGCTTCTGCAGCAAAGTTACGTCAATAACAAATATATGATTGATGAAGAAAAATATAATTGAGATGTTTTCAATTATGAGAAAAATCAAAAGCAAAAAGTAAAATTTTGATTTTCAAACATATTCGTAGTCCGAGACGATAACCCAAAATCGGTGCAGAATTTAGAGAAATTTCCTTCTGCAAAGTTGTAAACCACATCGATTCCGATCTCTCTCGCGGGTAGTTTCTGCAAAATCGATTTTGATCAGGAGAATAATCGAAAACAAAAACGTACTCCTCTGATACCATGTTGAGAGAATAACCATGGTATCAACGAAACATCATCATGGCATCACCGAGAATAACCATGGTATCAACGAAACAACATCATGGTATCACCGAGAATAACCATGGTATCAACAAAACATCATCATGGTATCAACAAAAATCACCATGGAATCAACGAAGCAACATCATGGCATCACCGAGAATAACCATGCTATCAACGAAACATCATCATGGCATCACCGAGAATAACCATGGTATCAATGAAATATCATCATGGCACCACTGAGAATAACCATGGTATCAATGACATATCATCATGGTATCAACGAAAATCACCATGACCAAAGTATTAACAAAACATCATCATGGTACCATCAAAATCACTATGGTATCAATGAGAAATTATCAATAAAACAACGTAAACTATATCTCTAAAAGAATAATTGTACGAGAATCAATGAACGAGTATATCATATAACAAAAGATCATGTACCAATAGTAGCTCGATAGAATTTGGACGATCATCAACGGCTCGACTGAATCGGAACGATGTGTAACTGGCTTCTGCAGCAAAGTTACATCAGTAACAAATATATGATTGATGAAGAGAAATATAATTGAGAAGTTTTCAATTATGAGAAAAATCAAAAGCAAAAAGTAAAATTTTGATTTTCAAACATATTCGCAGTCCGAGACGATAACCCAAAATCGGTGCAGAATTTAGAGAAACCAAGTCCGCGGGTAGTTTCTGCAAAATCGATTTTGATCAGGAGAATAATCGAAAACAAAAACGTACTGCTCTGATACCATGTTGAGAGAAGGAGAGAACACAGAAGTAGAACCCCAAAGTGTGTAGAATACACACATGAGATGATGTATATATAGAGGGGACCTGGGTGCCATATATAGAGAAGCCATATATTGAGTAGCTTCATATATAAGCTCAACAATAGGTTACATTTTTATTAGGTGACCTCCCCGGGAGTTTCTCAAGCTCAACAAGAGGAGATTCTGTGGCAAGTGCATGAGCTAGTTGAGAAGGACATGGTTAGGCCTAGCTCATCTCCATTTTTCTCACCCGGGTTATTAGTGCAAAAGAAAGACGGAGCATATCGTATGTGTGTCAACTATAGAGCAATAAATAGGATCACTATCAAAAATAGGTTTCCCATTCCACGGTAGAAGACCTATTTGATAAGCTACAATGGTCGACCTACTTTAGTGGAATTGACCTCAAAAGTGGCTTCCATCAAATAAGGATAGTTGATCAAGACATTGTAAAGACTACATTTTGCACTACGTTTGTTCTTTACGAATACATTGTCATGCCTTTTGGTTTGACCAATGCACAAGCCACATTCAACCGTTTGATGGAGAAGCTATTTAGGCCTCACCAAAACTTTACTGGAGTTTTCTTTGATGATATTATCATCTACTCTAATTCACTCGACGAACACAAACAACATCTCCAGGTAATATTTCAAGTCTTACGATAAAAATAAACTTTATATTGATAAAGTGAGTTTTTCTTACAAGAGATTCAGTATTTAGGTCATATTGTCTCTCAAGATGGCATCCAAATGGATCCGTCAAAGCTAGAGGTAATAAAAGGATGGCTCAATCCAAGGAATCTTCATGAACTAAGAAGTTTAATAGGTATGTGTGCATACTATAGACGCTTCATAGAAAAGTTCTCACAAATCGCGGGACCATTACATGACCTAACAAAGAAAAACGTTAGGTATACATGGTCTACCAAGGAGAACAATACGTTTGAAAAGTTTAAAGAAAAGATTATCTCTCAAACTCTGCTTACACTGTCGGATCTCTCCAAGCCATTTGAGGTCCAATGTGACGCTTGTGGTGATTGCCTTGGAGCTGTTTTTGCTCCAAGAAGGGCATGCCATATCTATGAAAGTTGAAGGGTCGATCCTACTGAGAAAGCTCTAGGCATATATGTAAATGAACTCCTTGCAGTTCTTATGGAAGCACTATTATTGGGGACTCTTTTCATCCTGCAGACGGATCACCAAAGCCTTAAGTACTTTATGACACAGACCAAGCTCTCCGACAAACAAATGAGGTGGGCAAATTTCCTTTTGCAATTTCATTTTCATATTGCTCACATTGCTGGCAAGCATAATCAAGTAGCCGATGCACTCTCAAGACGGCTAAGAGTGAATGGAGTTTCCATAGCAACTCACGATGATCTATCTTCTATGATACATGAGTACGTTATTGATCCCAATTTTAGATAAGTGATTTCAGCCCTTGCACTAGGGAAGAAAGAGGAACCATTTACCTTACAAGATGTTTATCTTCTCTATGGCAATAGAGTATGCATTACTAACTCACTACGTGAAAAATTAATGTATGAATCTCATGCTCCTCCTTATGCGGGGCATAGAGGCATTGAGTCTACCCTAAAAGGTATTGAAACATATTTCTATTGGCCTGCCATGAAAGCAAACATACAAGAGTATGTTTCTAAATGTGTTGTATGCCAAAAGATGAAGTTTGATAGAGGAAAAGCAACATAGAGCGCTTCAACCTTTGCCAATCCCTAATTCACCATGGGAGAGCATATCCATGGATTTATCTTTGGATTTCCTATGTCTATCCATGGAAATACAGGAATATGGATGACAGTAGACATGTTCAGTAAACAAGCTTATATTATACCTATCAAAAAGACTATCAAATCCCATCAAATGGAAACCCTTTTCATATCACAAATCTTCAAGTACCATGGCTTGTCAATGTCCATAGTGTCGGATAGAGATCCTAGAATGACCAGTAATTTCTAGAAGGGTCTCTTTGAGAGTTTAGGGACAAGGCTAAACTTCTCTTCGGGTTATCACCCGCAAACAGATGGCCAAAGTGAAATAGACAACCTAGCAATTCTTGATCTTCTAAAAGCCTATGTAATGCAAGTAGATGAAAGGTCCCACTGGGAGAAGTACTTACCCTTATGGAGTATGCCTACAATAATAGTGTACATACCTCCACAAGAAAAGCACCTTTCGAGGTAATTGAGGGAAGATCAAAAAGTCCCCTACTACTTAAGGTACACGGGAAGATCAGTATAGCCGAGACCTACAAGAATCTTTCCAAAAGATTGAGGATGCTATCTCTATCTCACAACAAAGGCAAAAGGCTGTTGCAGATAAGCACAGAAGAGCCCAATCCTTTGAAGAAAATAATTGGGTCTTGCTTAAATTTCCCAAGGCTCGATTAAGTCACACGACGTGCAAAAACCCTACGGGACACCAAAAGTACTATGCTAAGTTATGCTAAGTTAGCAAAAAGGTACTATGGTCCCTTCCAGATTCTTAGACCAATCAATGAGATGGCCTATCAACTCAAGTTTCCCAGTCATTGTCTCATACACAATGCTTTCCATGTGAGCCTACTCAAGCCTTACAAAGGAGAGCGACCTCAAGAATCAACTATTGAAGACCCTCCGGAGATCAAGGACCAAGAAGAGGTGGTACGCCCCGAGTCCATTCTCCAACATGAAGACAAGGTATTAAGAGGTGGTAGATTATTTTCTGGTATCTTATTAAGTTTAAGAATTATCCTTTTGAAGATGCTAGATGGATGCAAGGCATACAATTAAAGGATAACCTAAACCTTGTCAATGCTTACAATGCTTCCTAGAGAAAGACAATATACAAATGTTTAAAATGAACAATGTTTTTGTCTTATAAGGCTCTCTTTTTCTTTATTGTGCACAAATGTTAAGTAGTATGCTTGCATAGAATTAAGTTTGTGGAGACGACGTCTTCCAAACACCAGGTAGAGCTTGTCACTTTAATGTGGAATATTGATAAGACTAATGCACAAACATACTTGCGACAGCCGTAGGCTCTCAAGCGTCAAATGTATTAGTCATCCATTCTGGAACAATGTCTTACGGTAAGATAGGGATCCTCTACCCGCTAGAAAAATGACTAATGAATACGCTTTATCTTCTCTACCCCATAGTCAAGGACGCCTATGATTTCAAGAGAGAGGTAATGTCATAATAGATAATATCTAATTCTCCTAAATGATTTTCTCATGTTAAACTGATCATTTAATAAGGGAAGTAACAGGGAAGAAAAAGCTAGATTATTGGTAAGGCTAGCAGAGTAGTCACAGTAGGGATCCAAAGGAGGGAAAATAGGGAACCAAAGGGGGAACATTTGCAAAATAGCAATGTGCAAGCAATGGGCTTGAAAGAACTAAGGTTCAGCCCATTAAGATTTCCAAAATGCTAAGGTTTCAAAATTCAAAGGTTAAGTTCAATGGTCAATGCTTAGGAAAATTGGATGCGTGATAGTGTACAAAAAGTATTTGCAAGCTCCTAAAGTGGAGCGGGCAAGACCTTTTAGTAGGGGATGAGAGAGAAACACACACACACACACACACACACACACACACACACACACTCATGAAAGCCCCTTTACAAAAGGGCATAGTGGACACATGTGAGGTCCCTAGCCCAATTGCCCACAAGGTGCATTCAAATCTTATTGGATAGCCATAGAGGTAGACCGATGAGAATTAGGCTAGAGTAAATCTATTTTAATTCATTTAAAAACACTGTATAAAAGAACCAATAAGAATTAAGCTCTCTAGAAGACTATTGACCAGTCTCCCAAGGTGTCCAATGAGCATTTAGCAACCGAATGGCTTGCCTGATTCCTATTGGCCAAAAGACTAAGGGGTCCAATGAGAGTTTAATTGCATTATTTAATTACCTAAATCTCTCAAAAAAGGGAAAAGGGGGACACATGTCACAAGGCTATCACTTATGCTTCTTAATTATCATTGGCTAGGCTTTGGAGGGTCCAATGGGGTGTCAGTATGAGTAAAAAGCATGAGGGGTTGAGCAAGAGAGAGAGGGGGCTGATTTTGTCAAGGAATTATCACACATACACTCACAAAATCTCATGTGTGAAGAAAAGAAGACTCTCTCTCCTTCTCAAGCTTTGATAAAAAGCTCATCACCTACTACAAGCTTGTGAGAAGGGAGTCCTGCACCAAAAACTCTTGGCTTTGTAATGCAAATCCAACCAAGAGCTAAGCTCCAATGCATGCTCATCTCCTCTGCCACGCTAATTACTAAGCTATGCTAAGCTATTATGAGTGATTGGGTGAGGATGTATACTTGTTTCTCGTAAGACTACTCCTTCTTCCTCTCAATCTACTCTCATACCCCACTAGCTCTCACCATCTTCGAAGGTGTGTGAGGTCTTGGGTCTAAGATCATGAGGGAATTGATGCTGTGTTTGATAAGTGTGTGCATGGTGCTTGAAGCTTCCATCTTCATTGCACCATCAAGTTATTGGAGGAACACAAAGTATTGTATTGTAAATTGTCTCCCTTGATGGGGGAAACATATAATACAAAGCCTTTTGGAGGGGGGAATTCTGGTCCTCAAGTGTCGTCAATAGTTTAATTTCTCTCTCTTTTGAATTATTGTTCATGCCTATCTAACTAGGTGTTATGATTTTTGTTGCTCTCTCCATCCAAGAAATCTTGCTATGCTCATTAGGAATCTATTCTAATGAAATGATCACTATGCCTATGATATTTTCTGGTGCAGACAAGTTACTAGGCCATTAAATGCTACATGCCATAACTTTGGTATTCTATGCATCGCATCTCTCGTGAATAATAACTTCTATCATCTCATAAGTATCATAATATTCTATAGGCTGATAAAGGCATCCACACTGTGCATGCTTGCCATCATACTATGTGAGAAGGTCAACACATAGTTTATGCTAGTTAGTACATACCTAGTATTCTTGTTAGCGTACTAGTTAGCACATTAAGGATGCTTGTTAACACATTGTGTATGATAGAACTTTACCATGTCAAGTATGCCACTTAGCATGCTCACCATGATAATTAACATATCTAGTTAGCCCACATGCTATTTAGTTTAACATACCTCATATGCTAGCTACCACTGATTATGCTAGTTATCATACTCGGTATGCTGGTTTCCATTGATTATGCTAGTTAGCATACTCATTAATCTAGTTACCGTACCTAGTATGCTAGTAAACACATTTGTTCTACTAGCTAGCATTTCTAATATGCCAACTAGCAATTAGCATACTGTGTATGCTACTTAGCATACTTACCATGCTAATTAACATACCTAGTGATAGTCGTTTTTCGGCTCTCCATAATTGCCATAGTAAGTTACTCCACCCTACCAAATTCACCCAAACGCTATGGCTATCCCTACCATTTCACTGTACATAGGTGTGTGTGAGTTAGGGGGCTTTTCCCATATCTTCTTAAAAACCCTCAGCTAGCTAGTCAATGGGCTAGTTGAGCCAAAAAAATAAAAAAAAATACAAAAATAAAAGTATATTATGGCCTCTTTGTGTGTAAATATTTCATTGTATATATGGCATAAATATAGGGATTTTTTATTATTATTTTGGTATTTTATTTAAATATTTCTACTTAGGTGTGTGTTTTATTAAACCTATGTACACCTTCTTTCATCCTCTTACACCATAATTATATTTTTTGCCAATATGTACATACTCTAACCTCATATTTTTCCTTTATACAAATCACTCCCACATTTTCACCCTCACCCTCGTGAAAACAAAAAATTGATTTCTACTCATTGGTTACGTTTATTATATTATTTACTTGCATACCTTTTCCTCTTTCACCCAAAATAATTCAAGGAGGGACCATATCATATGATTCCAATATCTTTCCATATCCATAACTCCTCCATATTTTTATTATTATTTTTACTCATTATTCCAACACCATGTGCTCATTGAGCTAAAGTCCATGAATAGTCCATACACTAGTCCCACCATGTATATATTTCTTTATTCACCAATAATCCTCCTCCATGCATGGGTCAAGGAAAACTTGGATGCTTTGTATTATAATATGACAAAGGAGGGGCTCACTCTTGGATTCATTGTACAAATTCAACAAAGGAGGGGGCCACTAAAAGACTTTTGCAAGCATTAAAAACAGGCTTTTTGGTGAGAATCTTGGCACCTATCTCCACTCCGAATTTGGAGCGGTGGTCAAAAGAGAAAATGTAGCCCACGCTGTGAATAATCACCTCAAAGTTTTTCATGATTTTTGGAGCTACCAACGGTGAGCTATGATTTTTTGAGTGGACCCTAGTCTGCCCACTTTTCTCACAAGTAGCCCTTAGTCTTCTCTCACCCTTCCACACACCTACTCACTCTTACACATCCCTCCCTCTCCTTCCCTCACTCAAGCCTGTAATTTCCATGGCTTCTCCCACCCTCTTCACCATTACCCTTCTCTCTCATCCCTATAGTTCTTTTATGAACCTCTACGTACATACACCCTCTCCATGTCTCTCTCTATTGCTTCTATGTTACAATTTCATTTACCTCTCCTAAAAATATCTAAAATTCAGCATCTTAACCATGATAACTTCTGCAAATTGAGGATTTTTCATCAACAAATCCTCTTTTCATCGTGGTGGTCAACCGTGGCGGCGGCGTAAAGAAGCGAAGAAGAAGAAGAAGACCAGCGGTCATTTTTTCCACAATCTACACAAGGGTGAGTTCAAGCTTCTTAAAAGCTTCACCATCTCAATGATTCTCTTTTAATTCACCCCTCTTCCTTCATCGAATCAACTCACTCTACCCGTTGTAAATGTAACATTAACTTTCTAGTGATTACTAACGACTAACATACTAACACAAAATAGCATTGACCTAACCATAAAAGACACCTCACCTCAAGACATGTGTATAGTAACAATCTCTCTCTCTCTCTCTCTCTCTTTCTCTCTCCTTACTTACTTTCACCTTATCTACCATCAATAATGCTCTCTTTTGAGCCCACACCCATGACTCAAGCAGACAAAGAAGGCCCGCAATTTTTTGATATTCAAAAAAATCATAATCCTAATTTTTTAGCTTGTAAATTAGGATTTCCAATAATATTTATGAGGGGTCTCCAACCTATAAATATACCCCTCTCCTTCTTGTAAAACAATCTCCAACATCTCACATAGCACCCCAACACTCTATGCGTGGGGAGAGACTTAGGTGTAGCAACCACTTGTGAGCTTCACTCTTGGTGTGAGAGAAGCCTTCAAGCTACATATTGCAAGTGAGAGAGCGTGAGTTCCACAAATTTCAAAACCACTATTGTACATGCTCCTTCATCATCAATAAATTGAGGTTTGGTGCATCAAAGGCTCGACGTTCAAATCTTCCTCCTTCCATTTGTGCAATACGGTTTGGTGAATTCAAGGTGACTTGTGTATTTTGAGTTTTTATCGGTTGAACTTGATTTTGGAAAGTGTTTTAGTGTGTTTTTCATTACCAGTTTTGTGTCCATTGTAAGAGGGTATTGTGGTGAGAGGTCTCCCACACCCTAAGACAGTGTGTGTGTGTTTTGGCAATGATTAGCAATCACTAAGCATTGAGTGAGTTTTGTACAAGTTCTACAATAGCATCATAATGAACCATCTCCATTTGCAAGTCACAAATAAGGTATTACGCAAGATCCTTTCCTCTCTCTCTTCCCTTTGCTCTAGCTCTCTCTGGTCCATTTCATGTGTGTCTTGGTGTGAGGTTGATTGTGTGTGTTGTGTGGTGCATCTTCTTGGTTGTGCCCAAATCTCTCTTGCGTCCTAGTTCGCATACCATAACTAGGTGGTGCCCCTATCTTGTTTGGGTTTGGCTGTGGGTTTGTTGTTGTGTTGTGCTTGTGGTTGCCCCAGCCCCAATTGAGCAGCACGGGAGCCTTGAGGGGTGTTTAGAGGTCGCCTCTCTTGTTGCCCGCCCCGGACCGCCTCACTAGTTAGCACACATGCCATTGAGTTTAGCATGCTAGCGGGCACTGAGTATGCTATTTAGGATACATAGTATGTTAGCTAACACACCTAGTATGCTAGTTAGCATACTCAATATGCTACTAGACACAATGTGTCTACTAGTTAGCAATTCTAATATGCTAACTATAAGTTAACACAATGTGTATGCTACTTAGCATACTCACCATGCTAAATAAAAGACCTAGTTAGCTCACATACTATTCAGTTTAGCATATCTCATATGCTAGTTGGCACTGAGTGTGCTAGTTAGCATACCTAGTATGCTAGCAAACACAATGTGTCTGCATTTCTAATATGCTAACTAGCAATTAACCCAATGTGTATTCTACTTAGCATTCTCACCCCATGATAATTAATATACCCTGAGTTAGCAAACATGATATTCAGTTTAGCATACATCATATGCTAGTTGGCACTGAGTGTGCTAGTTTGCATGCATAATATGCTAGTTAGCATAACTAGTATGCTAGTATACACAATGTGTCTGCTAGTTAGCATTTCTTAAATGCTAACTAGAAATTAACACGATGTGTATGCAACTTAGCATACTCACCATGCTAGTTAACATACCTAGTTAGCACACATGCTATCTAGTTTAGCATATCTCATATGCAAGTCGGCTCTGAGTATGCTAGCTAACATACCTAGTATGCTAGTAAGCACAATGTGTCAGCATACCCAGTATACTTGCAAGCATTCTTAGTTGGCACACGAGATTCTAGTATATACAATATGCTAAGTAGCATACCCAGTATGTTAGCTAGCATACCCAATATGCTAGCTAACATGATAGTTAGCATACAAAGTATGCTAGCTACCATACCTTGTTTACCTCAAAGCATGCTTAGTTGGGACACCAAATATGTTATTTAGCATGTTCAATATGCTAACTAGCATACCCTGTATGTTATGTATCATACTAATACTATGATCTAAATGATTATTATAATTATATGTATGCTAGCTAACATATCAATATTCTAGTTATCATACTTAGTATGCTAGTTAGAATACCTTGTATACCTCAAAGAATGACTAGTTGGCACATCAAATATTCTAGTTAGAATATTCAATATGCTAACTAGCACACCCAGAATGCTATGTAGCATTCTAATACTATGCTCATAGTGATTATTTAGTTATATGTATGATAGCTAGCATACCCAATATGCTAGTTAGCATACCCTATATACCTCAAAGCATGCTTAGTTGGCACACCAAATATGCTAGTTAGTATGTTCAATATGCTAACTAGCATACCTTGTATGCTATGTAGCATACTTCTACTATGCTTAGAATGCTTATTATAATTATATGTATGCTAGCTATTATACCCACTTCCACGGCTCCCCAGAGGGATGAACATAATTCAAGTACTCCATAACTTTTGAGAGTCGTAGACCGTAGCGATTTAGACGCCTCTCAATATCAATTTTTTCTCTTTTAAGTCGCCTGGCCTTGGCAATTTGCCTTTTTTGTAGCTTTTTGTAATTTGGTATCGCTTCAATGCTAGCTTTCCTCTTTGACTTTGAAATTTTCACAAAACTACCCAGAGGGTTGTTGTCACCAACGTCCTATGCATTGCTTGGGCTGCCAGTCCTCACTATTTCCTTTGAAGCACTACCCATTGTTTTCTTTGAGGTGCTCACTATTCTAGCTGTAGAAGCAGGCTTAGCATCCCAACCAAAAACCATGACAAAGTCATCATTCTCCTGCTCCGATGGTTGATTGTTTACAGCACCGTCGAGATTCTGCACATTCTACACTACAACACCCACCCCTTCATTCATGCTGTCCTCTTCATCCATCTCTTCAATAGAGGGCTTGTCTTGTTCAATCTTTTCTTTGCCAAGTTTCTTGTCAGGTGCAGAGCCCACATCATTGAAAGGCTTTGACATACCTACAAAAAGGGTACCTTCTATTAAAACCTATGAGATCACCCAAAATGCTTAAAACTGCTTAAATGGCAAGAAAAAAAATATATTTAGAAGAAGATAATACATTTATATGCTAGCTAGCCTAGAGAGCATGCTATTGAGAATTATGAGCAATGAAGATGCTTGATGCTAATAAACATAGTAGTGATTGTTAGTACTGTGCATGATAGGTATTTATAAAATGTATGCAATCCCAAAACCAATATGCTAGTTAGCATATTAAGTATGCCTGTTGAGTATGCTAATTATCATACATGGCATCCTCGTAATCATTCTAAGTGTTCTAGCTAACATACGAAATATGGAGTCCTACCATGTGGCAAGCGAGAATTGTCGAGCAAAGGAAAATCCGAGCAAATGAATAAAGAAACCAAATGGGCTTTGTCAAGAAAGATGAATGAAGATCCTACTTAAAGCCCTAAGTGATAGCAATAATACTGTTCAAAATGAGAATATTTTCTAGAATCCCTAAGTAATCGTAGCAATAGCATTGTTCAAAATTAGACTTTAGATTCTTTTGTGCAGTTGAGGCTTGATGTCGAGCAATGAGAAACCCAAGCAGGTAGCAAAGCTATTACAAACCATGCAATGATCCACAACTACATTCAACACCATAATTTTAATTTTAACTTTAAATTTAGTCAACAATGCTCATACATCTACAAAGTTTCTAAACTATATTAAGAGACAATTGTCATATATTATAACCAAAAAAGAGAGATTTCTTTAGGATTATAAGATAACAAGTGGAATATAGAGAGCAACATGTCATGCCTCTACACTTTAACAACAACAAGAAATGCTACGGTTCTATCTCATGACTATGAAGAGTCACACTCGTCATCAATAAAAACATTGCGCCTCTGACACTTCTTGTGGGTGTCAAAATCGTATCGTATATCAGCAGCCATGGTTTTTGCAATCCCCTCAGCATAAACTGGTAACACACTTCCATACAAAAAGAAAAAGGTATGTCTCATAATCCACATGTAAGCAATACATAACCTTCATCATTGAAACATAAGAAATCTCAAATTGTTGTTTGAATCATTATCCATAATTTTCAAATACTGAACAATCAATGATACCAAAAAGTGACAAAGTAGCATAAAAGTATGATGGAAACATAAAATAGTGGGGGAAAATGAAGTGTAAGATGAACTCTCACTAGTCATCAAAGGGGTTGACACGCGAAGGCATGTCACCCACATCATCAACATCAAGAGAGGTGGAGGCCCCCTCTCTGCTTTGCTTTTTAGGGCGAAGTAATGGTTGCACATAATCTGAAATCAAAGTGTCATCATTGTCGACTACTGCATACACCCGCCCTGTGCTTAAGCATGCTGCCAATACGGGTGATGTACCACATCCCAACTCCAAACAAAGACCTCCAAGCCTACAAAGAAGCTCCACAAAACATGCAATAAAAGAATGACTTCGTTGCAAGCCACCACGCCATGGCTCCCCGGATGATGATCTCGCTAGAGAAGACTCTGGAAGATGGTGCATCATGTAAGAATCCAAAGGTTGCATGCCAAGTCGATTGAATAGAGTGCTCTCAACCACAAAGCAAGGTGGTTGCATGCCAACCCTATGCACCATAAGTAAGAGAGAACAATGACACTACACCACCACATAGATAGTTAGAAAAATAAAAATAACAATAACAATAACACACCAAAATGAGAAACAAAGAAGTTAATTATGTAGAAGAGCATTACCTCAATCCGACCACCAAAGCTATTACCATAACCATAAGCTCCATGATGAAGGACTACAATGCGACGATGAATAGTCATCTCTGATGCACAACAAAATCTCTCAACCCAGCCAATGGTATCTCCTGCAAGAGGTTTCTAAAGTCACAATAGAAAACATACAACAAAAATATCAACAATTATTGTATAAAATTAAGATTGAAGCACAAACCTGTCATAGAGACCATGATCAACAACCACCTAGAGTCTGACAAAGTAGAATATGCAAGTTGCATGCCTGCACGAACATGATCCTCACTACAAACATCCCAAAGGGGTACAATAGGGGAGGCTAAGTGGGAACCACCAAAGGGAAGATCCAAAAAAATAAAATCAGCAGCCCATGCGACTGTTCTCCCACCACGCACGCACAAGGTCCCATCAAAGCGTGCAGATCCCATGTGCTCATGAACACGAATCCATGCCAAATGTCGAACACCGGCCCTAAAATCAGTAGCAATGGCTATGTAGTCCCCACAAATGGCCATGCATCGTGAGTTAGACAATGAGGACAGAGAAGACAAGGGAATATCAATGATGTAGACAAAAGAAATGGTTTTCTTTGCAACAATCTCCCCATGAGCTACTGCAATACAAGAGGCTAAACAAAGTGAATTAACTCCAATAAATGAACATACAAACTTCTGCATCGTAAGTGATAGATCACCATGCTCTCGCTCCATGTTTTCATCCACCCTAGTCTCAACAATCACCTTCTTTCCCTTGTGAGTAGTATTTGTAGCTTAGAAAAAGCAATAAAACACAATATGACCAGTATGTAAAACAAATAAGTCAAGAAAGAAGAGAGTTTAAAGCTCTTCAACAAATCATGGTTCAGTCTGTTTTGAGTAACCATTTACCTGATATTACCTCATTCACTCTAGGAGGACCAACAATGGCAAAAAGTATATCCTTGTGGCTATGGACTATTTGACAAATGGGTGGAAGAAATGGCGTTAAAAATAGTAACAACAAGAAGAGTGGCCTCTTTCTTATATGACCATGAGACTCCTAGGTTTGGAGCTCCTATCACTTTTCATTTTTTATTGCCTTTGAAAGTTTAGAGAAAAGATGTTGACGCTCTTATGGAGAAATGAAAGATTTCATACACGCATTCTTCCCCTTACTACACACAATGCAATGGATTAGTTGAAAATTGCAATTGACAAATACTAAAGATGTTAAATCATACTAGAGAGCATCTCGAAGTGTGGTACCTAGACTTAAATAGGTGTATGTGGGTTTATAGAAATGCATATGGATTTTCTACATAATTTATGGAAAGGAATCTCTCATACCTATAATGTACATGCCAATAGTATCTTATTATCATTTCCCACTCTCTAGATTGAGCATTTATGCTCAGCTTAGAGTCTCTTTGCCTGTGGAGCCACTTTCCTTGAAAAATATTTCTTTAATTAATAGCGAAAAGGTTTACCAGATAGTTTCTTTGCATCGTATGTGCCATTTGAAGAAATATGCTTCACTTTGTATGGCCCCAATAACTTTTCCCTCAAATTCTATTGGAAAGTGAAATCCAAATTAGAATCATAGTTTATCATGAGATCTCTCTCCCAGGAAAACTATCATTCATTTTCTCCATCCTTCTCTTTGCCTATCGAAGATTGAGTGAAGATGATAATCATTGGATTTCTCTTGGTTCATTTGCAACAACTATAGATCAAAAATTGTTTCCTTTAGCCTGTCTTTATCTGCACCGTGCATTTTACACAACAATTTCAATGCATCCACTTTCACTTGTATAGGCATGAGATATTCCTTTCCATAAAAAAGCTCATATGTTTTCAATTATGTAGAAAATCCATATGTCAAGAAGGGGGAAGGGACTCGCATGCATGAGATGACAAAGACCATGAAGGGGCACTATGTAATCTCTCGGGTGTGTGTGTAGCTTAAGAACATAGCTCGATCAATCACGCCATAGCTGTGTTGTAATATTAGTATTAGATCAGTAAATCACACATGTTCTCAGCTACGTTGTTTTTTAGCCATGCTAGCTACTTCCAAGCTTTGACGGTGTCAGGAGCTTTTTGGAGCAATGTATTGCACATATGTACATACCCATGCATGGTGCATCGAATAAAGGATTGCCCATTTTCTAGAGCCAGGTGGTTATGTGGGGCCCACATGTGTATAGGTAGGATAGCATGTACATAGTGCATCGATTTTCATCGTCACCAGTATCAGTGTGTTTTTTCATAATAACGAGGAGTTGGTAGTGCACTTCTTGAGGAAGCTATCCGCAGGCCGATGACATGAGGTAAGCAGATGCGTCAGATGGCATCTAGTGGCGTCAAGAGGTCGATTGGGGTCAATCTTTACACGTGGATAAGTACGGACACAACGTGGCTATTTTCTTGTGATAATTATGCAAAAATATCATCATGAGGACCATCTTTTGGGGCCACTTCACGTGGTTGCGGGATGGATTATTGAAAAAAGTTGAGTGCTAGGTGTGCGGATGGATGCAACAGGGTGACAACTATGCACTACGTAGCCAGTTTTTGGCATGTTCGCGGTCCGTTTGAGTTCAACTAAAAGGCCAAAGGTGCCAAAGTAATAAAGCTAAGTGTGGGAACTGAAAAACCTGAGAGAAGACCGAAAAAAACGTGGAGAGAAGAGGAGGAAGAGTCGCAAGTGAGTTTTTGCTTTTTTTGGAGCCTATTTTGGCCATAAACTACTCATGCAAGGTCGGATTTGAGCACTTTGACATTGTAGAATAGGGTTTTGGGCCGTTCCAGACGCGGTGGCACTGTCCATTTTGCCAAATTGCTCACTATTTTTCTGTTGTTTTGGTTGTGTAAGTTTTTCCTATGAGCAAAGCTTCTGCTTCAATTTGTGATTGTATTTGGCATATTTTACCCATATTGTGTGAGCTATTTGCCCCATTGGTGTTGGCCCAAGATCAATTCTATCTAAACATAAAAAAATATTCTCTTTTGAGCTGAGATTTTTGGATGTGTATGTGTCTGTGTCTCTGTGTGGAGTGGGTAAATGGGTAGTCTCTCTCCTCTCGCTCCATCGGTGTGTTCCGTGTCTCGGCCAGGTGGGTTGTGTAAGTCGGGTGGTGCCCCATAGTGTGTGTGTGTGTGTGTATCATCCCAAGAGTGTCTGTTGGGTCATTATAGAGGCATTGTGTTTTTTCTCATCCCTCTCACATTCTTTTGGCGCCCCCACTGAGGATCTTCTTCGAGTACCTTCAGCTTCGGAATTACAGATTGTAGATTACAGGTTACAGGTTACAGGGACAGGTATAGGTATAGGTGTTTCACATAGGTACAGGTAGCTAGAGTAGAGTGATATACTGGCAAGTGGGAGTCACTTGTAGTTGACGTGGGTATGCATCATTTGGTGCATGTTTGAGCGCATTGTCTACTAGTATTGTACGTTACTTGTGGAAACTGCCATTGTATGCCTTTGTGGAGCCATACTTGGTTTTATTTGGCAGTCCCGGCCATTTCTGAGACTTGGTATGGAAGATACTCATTTCTGAGACTTGACTATACGAGGTTTGCATAAGCTTTCGTGAGAGGGTCGATAGCGTGAGGTTTTATTGAGCTGGAGGATTCTCAAATGTGAGATCCTTTCGGTGATACAGTTGGCTGGAGCACCCTTTTCGTGACCTCGCCATAGGCTATGTACTAGTTATTCCTACTTGTTGCTCGGGTTCTATTGTTGGCAATTTATGCATACACATAAAGTCTATATTTTGGGTTCTTACTGCTCTACTTCCGAGAAAACTCTGCCAAAATTTTCCCAAGTTGTGATGGCTGGTATTTTTGTCTTTTAAGCCATTTATGTTGTTATGCTGCTGAAATTTTGGCAAAATCAGAGGATAAGTCAGGTGTGCCTTCTTGGGAGCTGCATGGTTGGCTTTGATGGATGATCAAAACGGACCTCAATTCACTCCTTTTTATTTAACACAAAGAATCCAAATAAATGTTCATGTGTCCATGAAGATTTTTTTCAAGCAGCGCATAGTCTTTATGTTCGGGCTAGGAAGATTAAGAGAGACACTGGAATTCCCTTTGCCTGTTGTAATTCCGATGATTAACTATGACAAATTTTGATGTGCATGTGTTTGTCCTTATTTAAAGACAAGCTCTATTGAAGTTGCTAGGGATTGAGTCAGTCAAAATTTTTGGGTTCTTGCACGTGTGTTGGAAGGGGTTCTCAAAGCATCATAACTTGGGTAGCCATGGCTTTCTCTTATCCAGAGTTTCATGGAAGAAGTGATGAAGATGTGGAAGACGCCTGCATTAGCAACTAGATTCATGATTCGGCAGAGATGTTACGTCTTCTTCATATTTGTTTGAAGAATGATGCACGAGTTTGGTCCAAAGCATTTGAAGAGGAGTTGCGTGTGGCTGATCCACCTCTAAGATTGAGTTTGATCTTTATGAAGATGAAGATGAGTCAACTGATGAAGAGTATTCCACAGTGACTCATGAGGATAGTGATAGTACTACCAGCAGTGATGAGGATGCTGATGTTGCATTTCTTTTAATGGACAAAGAAATCCAGGAGCCTGGTTTAGTTGCATTTGCAAATGAGGTTGAAGATGAAAGGGAAGGGCCTTATGAAGTGATTGAAGGGCTGATGCAAACCAAGGTTGAATTTTCAAAGAAGCAGGAATTTATGACACAAATGATCAGTGTGGAGACCTCTCAACTATAGAGAAGGAGATATATTTGCATATGCTGGCTAGTTTTCCTGATTTGTTCATTACTTCATATGAAGAGATCAGAGGGTTCAAAGGAGAAGAGATGCATATAGAGCTGAAATAAGGTGCTAAGCCAGTGCGACAAAGGCTAAGAAGAATGGGTCAAGAGAAAATGGAAGCCTTGAGGGAAGAGGTGGACAAGTTATTGAAGGCAGGGTTCATAGTCCCTGTGGAGACCACAGAATGGGTGAGTCCAGTAGTAGTCATCCCAAAGAAGGATGGGAAGTGGAGGATTTTTGTATATTTTAAGTCCTTAAATGCATCCACTAAGAAGAACCCATATCCTCTTCCATTCATTGATTATAATTTGGATTCAATGTGGTAGGTTATAAGAGGTACAATGTGTGTGTGATGGTTTGTCAGGCTATTTTCAATTGAAGATTGCTCTTAAAGACCGACCAAAGACAACTTTCATTACGCCATGGGGCTCCTATTGCTACACGGGATTTCCATTTGGGTTGTCAAATGGACCATCTTTCTATCAAGAAAGAGCAAATTGGGTACTGGCACCATTCATTGGTAGTTGTGGTAAAGCTTTTATGGATGACTTCTGTGTCTACAACAGTAGAGCTGAACACCACGAGAAGTTGCAGATGGTATTGGCTCAATATGATGAATGTGGAGGACAACTAAATCCAAAGATATGTCATTTAGCACAACCAAGGGTGAAGTTATTGGGCCATATGGTGTAAGAAAATGACATTGAGGCTGATCTAGACAAGGTTAAGTCTACTATTCTTCTTCCATCACCTATGAGTCCAAAGCAATTGGCAGCTTTTATACACAAAGTGAAGTACATGGCGCGGTTTATTCCATTGTCTTCTCAGCTTATTTATCCATTACAACAAGTGGCAAAGCATGATCCATTGCAATGGGATGACAAGTGTTAAGAAGTGTTTCAAGAGGTGAAAGAGGTGTTAGGGGGGTTGTCAGCCATGCAGGCTCTTGATTGGGAGTAAGTGTTTTATGTAAATCCATCAGTAGGGGATGATGCCATTGAAGCCATGCTATTGCAAAAGGGAAAGGGCAGCCATTATATGAGGCCAGTGTATTGTGCAAGCCGAGTGAAGTTAGTAGCGGAGAGAAAGTTCTCTGAAGTAGAGCTAGTGATGGCTAGTGTAGTATTTGCTTGTCTATGATTTCGTCATTACTTGCTACCACGACCTTTTGTTTTCTTGACGAGTTATGCCTTTTTGCCACAGTTAATTAATGGCACTAACATGTCAAATGTGGTGAAGAAATGGGTAATTGAGCTGCAAGAGTTTGAGTTCTCTTTTTTAGTGGAAGACAGTACAGGAGCTACACTAGTTGATTTGCTGACTTACAAGGAGAATCTCCTCCTTGTTAAGGAAGAGGTGGTGAGAAAGGTAGTTGAAGAAGTGCCACATATCAGCAATGCACATGTGTTGTTCTTTGATGGCTCATACAGAAAGATCCATGATGCAGCTTCAGAGGGTGTAGCAATTTATGATCGAGAGGGGAAGCTAGTATGCAAGAGAGGGTTAAAATTGGATGCGCATAGTAACAATGAGGCTGAATATGCTACTTTTGAAGCCGGATTACACATTTGTTTGAAGCATGGGATTAGAAGGTGAGCATAAAAGGTGATGCCTTGTTAGTTGTGAAGCAAGTGTTGGGTGTGTGTAAGAGCAAGAACACCTCATTGAAGGAAATGTGTTTCAGAATTAAAGGCGTGTTCAAAAAGTTTGAATCATGGAGCATCAAACACATTGAACGTTCTTTAAATGGAGAGGCACATGAAGCAACTCAAAACATGATTGGGGAGCTATTTGTGTTGAGGACCAATTTACTACTTTATCATGGCCGGGAAAGTTTGGTTCAAGAAGAGGAGTTTTTGCTAACAGGAATCATTCCGAAGGACATTCAGAAGTCTAAGAAGTATGGTTTTATGCGTAGAACATCTAGGTACAAATTGATTGGTGATGTCTTATACATGAAAGGGGTTGATCTTGTGTTGAGACTGTTGGAGCTATATATGGCTCACTCTACTCAACTTGGTCTCACCTATATATTTGTATCTTGTCCTCAATATGAATCAGTCTTTGGGAGCGTATATGGTGTGTCTCTTGTCTCGTCTCTCTCTCTTTGTCTCTACATCTCAACATGGTATCAGAGCGGTAATGATCACGCACCTATTCAATTCATGGTGACAAAACAGTATGTGTATGCGATTTGCATGTAAGATTCAAAATTGCTACAAATTTCATTTTTGAGCATTGATTCTTGTTAAGTGTGGTTGTTTTGTGTTAAGAAGAATATGATTAGTGTTTTATGTGGCGTTTATTTCTAATCAATCTAATCGTTGATTACGTTTTCTTGTTGATGACACCCTGAACTTCATCTCAATTTTTCTTGCTGTTCTGCTCAAAATTTGGAGAAACGGAAAAACTTGTTCATCCAAAACTTGACAATCTCCTCGATCTCTTCGATTTGAGTTCTAGGTTTGGGTCAATCGAAGTTCGCACCAGAAAGTTATGTTGTTTTTACTGCAATTGAGCTTGACGCAGCTTTCTTCGTCCTACTTCTTCGTGAAGCGTCCGCGATCATTTTTCTTATTTTGGCGTTAACTTTTTCGAGAAGATTTAGCTTTTTGCTATTCGTATTGTGGCCGTCCATCTTGTGTCTCACGCCACTCTATTTTGAGGACTCTTTTATTTTTAACGTCTCCTTTACCCTGCCTTTTTTGGGTGACGTCTCACACATCTTTGGACGTTCCTTGAGCATCCTTCTTACGTTTATCGTTGACAGAACGCGGTCCTTATATCTCTCTCATTCTCAATTGCGGCCTTCACCATATATGGTGTGCAGATTCTGCGATCTTATCTTATACGTCTTCTCACAACAAGATATAGCTATGAATATTCTCATCAACGGCTTTCCTTCGGGCCAACGTTCTGTTCCTCTTTTTCAAGGTCAAGGTTTTCCAGACTGGAAAGCAAAGATGTTGTTAATTCTTGAAGGTGATGAACTCTCCAATGTTGTTCTTGGAAATCGTGTTTGTCCGCCTCAGCCTGTTGATACGGATAATGATAACGTGCTTATCACTGAAGGACCTATATTTGAAGATTGGGATGTTGCCTATACGGATTGGCAACGACGTGATAAAGCAGCTCGTTGGTATATTCCTTCTGCTCTTACTGATTTCGTTCTGCTTGATATGTATGAACTGCCTACTTCCCACGACGTATGGAAGTACCTTATTGCAAACTTTCAGAAGAAATCTCGATATATGTGGATCTCTACCTTCTTCGATGATTCTGAATAAATACAGCTGTTGATAGCCGTTTTTCGGCTCTCCATAATTGCCATAGTAAGTTACTCCACCCTACCAAATTCACCCAAACGCTATGGCTATCCCTCCCATTTCACTGTACATAGGCGTGTGTGAGTTAGGGGGCTTTTCCTGTATCTTCTTAAAAACCCTCAGCTAGCTAGTCACTGGGCTAGTTGTGCCAAAAAAATAAAAAAAATAAAAAAATAAAAGTATATTATGGCCTCTTTGTGTGTAAATATTTCATTGTATATATGGCATAAATATAAGGATTTTTTATTATTATTTTGGTATTTTATATAAATATTTCTACTTAGGTGTGTGTTTTATTAAACCTATGTATACCTTCTTTCATCCTCTTACACCATAATTATATTTTTTGCCAATATGTACATACTCTAACCTCATATTTTTCCTTTATACAAATCACTCCCACATTTTCACCCTCACCCTCGTGAAAACAAAAAATTGATTTCTACTCATTGGTTACTTTTATTATATTATTTACTTGCATACCTTTTCCTCTTTCACCCAAAATAATTCAAGGAGGGACCATATCATATGATTCCAATATCTTTCCATATCCATAACTCCTCCATATTTTTTTTATTATTTTTACTCATTATTCTAACACCATGTGCTCATTGAGCTAAAGTCCATGAATAGTCCATACACTAGTCCCACCATGTATATATTTCTTTATTCACCAATAATCCTCCTCCATGCATGGGTCAAGGGCAACTTGGATGCTTTGTATTATAATATGACAAAGGAGGGGCTCACTCTTGGATGCATTGTACAAATTCAACAAAGGAGAGGGTCACTAAAAGACTTTTGTAGGCATAAAAAACAGGCTTTTTGGTGAGAATTTTGGCACCTATCTCCACGCTGAATTTGGAGCGGTGGTCAAAAGAGAAAATGTAGCCCACGCTCTGAATAATCACCTCAAATTTTTTCATGAGTTTTGGAGCTACCAGCGGTGAGCTATGACTTTTTGAGTGGACCCCAATCTACCCACTTTTCTCACAAGAAGCCCTTAGTCTTCTCTCACCCTTCCACACACCTACTCACTCTTACACATCCCTCCCTCTCCTTCCCTCACTCAAACCTAAAATTTCCATGGCTTCTCCCACCCTCTTCACCATTACCCTTATCTCTCATCCCTATAGTTCTTTTATGAACCTCTACATACATACACCCTCTCCATGTCTCTCTCTATTGCTTCTATGTTACAATTTCATTTACCTCTCTTAAAAATATCTAAAATTCAGCATCTTAACCATGATAACTTCTGAAAATTGATGATTTTTTATCAACAAATACTCTTTTCATCGTGGTGGTCAACCGTGGCGGCGGCGTAAAGAAGCGAAGAAGACCAGCAGTCATTTTTTCCACAATCTACACAAGGGTGAGTTCAAGCTTCTTCAAAGCTTCACCATCTCAATGATTCTCTTTTAATTCACCCCTCTTCCTTCATCAAATAAACTCATCCTACCCATTGTAAATGTATCACTAACAATTCTAGTGATTATTACCACTAACAACTAACTTCTCTTGTAAAAATGCACCCACACTATCAACCCCCATTCTCATTTGAAATTCATAAAAATTCATAATCCTTGATCTTTCCTAATAAAATTGATTAGGTTTAATCCTAATCAAGGCTTCTAAAACCTATAAATAGAACCCATTCGTCCTTGTAAAAGACAGCACTATACCATTGCACACTAGATTGAGCGTACCACACGCCAGTTCTATCTTGGTTGTAAAGAGAGAGTAAGCTTTCTATTCACCATCACCTTGGTGCATAGAAAAGCTTGAGCTAGTTTGAGTGAGTGTGAGTAGAAGATATTCTTCCTACCATTGTTGTATCTACCCCAACATCAATGAATTGGTAGTTTTGCGTGCAATTCATGTCCAAAGCAGTTTCTACGACTGAGTCAGAATATGTTGCGGCATCACTTGCAGCTCGTGAGTTGATTTGGATTCGACAAATGGCACACCCTTAAGGTGTGACAACCAAAGTGCTATTAGTCTTGCAAAAGACTATGTTCAACATAATAAGTCAAAGCACATTGTTGTCCATTATCATTATGTCAGGTATGAAGTACGCAAAGGAACCATTATGGTTGAACACTGTCCAAGTGACTAGATGATTGCAGACATTTTGACCAAAGGCCTCAACGAGTCACGTTTCATCCTCTTGCGCTCGGAGCTTGGAGTTGCTTCGGCCTCACTCTTTCTAGATTAGCTTCTTTGCTATTGTAATAGCTTTGTACATATGACATTGTAATCTTTTAGGTACCATGCACTATGCACACTCCACATTTGCACATTGTGATCTCTAAGTCACTTGAATATTTGTACATAGATGCATAATTCACTTTCACATCATCCTCGCTGGTTCATATTTTCACATTGTATAGGGGCTTGGGTTTTTTCCCTTGAACTCCCCAAGGGTTTTTTCATCCAAAGCTAGAGACCTTTGTTTGAGTGGGGGTGTTGGAGCTATATATGGCTCACTCTACTCAACTTGGTCTCACCTATATATTTGTATCTTGTCCTCAATATGAATCAGTATTTGGGAGCGTATATGGTGTGTCTCTTGTCTCGTCTCTCTCTCTTTCTCTCTACATCTCAACAGAGACATGTACCTTGGCAGGAGGAACTTTATAGAGTGTTGGAAGAGAATCATGAAGGCACATGTGGCGGCCATTTTGCTCTAAAGATCACCTTGCATAAGATGTTGCAAGAAGGGTATGTCTGGCCTAGTTTGCACAAGGATGTTCACCATTGGTGTAGGTCTTGCAATAGGTGTCAAGAATTTAGGAAGAGAGTGTTGAAGCCAGAGTTACGAAAACCATTATGGCATTTGTTTGAAAAGTGGGGGATTGATGCAATAGGCCCGTTACCTATCACAAGCAGGGGCAAAAGCTATATTTTGACTGCAGTGGACTATCTCTCTAGATGGGCAGAGGCTATAGCAGTAAAATAGATCAGTGCAAAGGATGTGGAAAAATTTGTGTATGATAAAATATGTTGCAAGTTTGGGGTGCCATTGGAGCTACTTTCAGATAAGGGGCCAGGATGAAGATGAAGCTAAACTGCTAGACTTTTTATGGGTGAAGATGAAGATTAGGCACTAGCATACCACTCCTTACTATCCACAGTGTAATGGATTAAATGAAAGATTCAATGGTGAGTTGGTACAAATTCTTTCAAAAGTGACAGAGCACCAAGGAAAGAATTGGGATTTGGAATTGCTTAGTGCATTATAGGCTTATCGTACTTCGCTGAAGACAAGTACAGGGTTTACTCCATTTCATTTGGTGGATGGAAAGGAAGCACTATTGCCTGTGGAAGTAGAGTTGCTGTGGTCAAGATGCTAGAGAAGTTGCTTGGGCCACCGAGTGATGCATTCAAAGAGAGGCTCTTTCAGTTAGAAGAGGTTCAGCTGGATAGGATGAGTGCATTGGAAAATTATGGGCAGATGCAAGATAAGGCTTTGGCAAAGATAAATGAAAAGGTCAACATTAAGGGTATCAAGAAGCACGACTTGGTTTTGTGCTACAACAGTAAGATGGACAACACCTTCCAAAAGAAGTTTCAAGTTAAGTGGGAAGGCCCTTTCAAGGTAGTGGAGTGTTTTCCAAATGGTACATATCAGTTGGCTAACCTGGATGGGATTTTACATAAGTCAAGGGTAAATGGATTGCGTCTTAAATTGTATCATGCTAGATTGATGATGTGGAGCAAGATGAGCTGTCTGTGGGAACAAGTAATGTATGTGAGGGATGAGGAGACTCGTGCCGCTGCGAGTCTCATATCTCTTTTTGCTACTCTTGATCATGAATGATCTAGCATGCTAGGGGATGGGCAAATCATATAAGGAGTTTTTTGGAGCAAGGGATTGTGCATATGTACATACCCATGCATGGTGCATCGAATAAAGGATTGCCCATTTTCCAGAGCCAGGTGGTTACGTGGGGCCCACATGTGTACATGTAGGATAGCACATGTACATAGTGAATCGATTTTCATCGTCACCAATATCATTGTGTTTTTTCATAATAATGAGGAGTTGGTAGTGCGTAAAACTTCTCGAGGAAGCTATCCGCGGGCCGATGACATGAGGTAAGCAGGTGCGTCAGATGGCATCTAGTGGCGTTAGGAGGTCGAATGGGGTCAATATTTGCACATGGATAAGTGATAATTATGCAAAAAGATCATCATGAGGACCATCTTTTGGGGCCCACTTCACGTGGTTGCGGGATGCATTATTGGAAAAAGTTGAGTGCCAGGTGTGCGGATGGATGCAGCAAGGTGACAACTCTGCACGCGTGGCCAGTTTTTGGCATGTTCGGGGTCCGTTTGATGTCAACTAAAAGGCCAAAGGTGCCAAAGTAATAAAGCTAAGTGTGGGAAATGAAAAACCTAAGAGAAGACCAGAAAAAACATGGAGAGAAGAGGAGGAACAACCGTAAGTGAGTTTTTGTTGTTTTTGGAGTCTACTTTGGCCATAAACTGCTCATCCAAGGTCGGATTTAAGCACTTTGACATTGTAGACTGGGTTTTGGGCCGTTTCGGACGCAATGGCACTGTCCATTTTGCCAAATTTCTCATTGTTTTTCTATTTTTTTGGTTGTGTAAGTTTCTCCTTCGAGCGAAACGTCTGCTCCAATTTGTGATTGTATTTGGCATATTTTACCCATATTGTGTGAGTTGTTTGCCCCATTGGTGTTGGCCCAAGCTCAATTGTATCTAAACATTAGAAATTATCCTCTTTTGAGCTGATTATTTTGGATGTGTGTGTGTGTGTGTGTGTGTGTCTGTGTGGAGTGGGTAAATGAGTAGTCTCTCTCCTCTCACGCCATCGGTGTGTTCCCTGTCTCGGCCAGGTGGGTTGTGTAAGCCGAGTGGTTCCCCATAGTGTGTGTGTGTGTGTATCATCCCAAGAGTGTGTGTCAGGTCATTACATAGGCGTTGTGTGTGTTTTCATCCCGCTCACAACGGCAATGTGCGACTCTCTCAGCAACGTATCCATTTATTGGCCATTTGTATCTAGTTGTGCTAGTCAGAACCCTTGTTATGTGTGAAACCCTACTCATTGACCACCTCCCTTGCCATAGTAGGCTACTTTCCATGTGACCTATTGCATGGCCCCTTTGTAGTCCTTACTATGCACTTGGCATCATTGCTTGGTATCCATTGTAACACTAGCTGGCATAAGCCGTCTAGTTATGCATAATATTATGCACATAGGATTTTTGTAAGGAAGGCTTCCCATGTTTTTGAGAATCAGGCTAGGCAATCGAAGTAGCTAATATTATACTTGCTCCTTTTGTCTTGAGAGAAGCCATTTGAGCAATAGACCATTTTCAAAAGCAATTGATTAGCTCGTAGCTAGCCAAGCGAGTCAAACAACTTAAAGTGGAGAAATAACGTGTGTTTGAGGGTGCCTTGTTTATAGTACAAGGAAGCCCAGCTATTCTCTAGACCTCACCAATCCAAGCAACAAGTGTGGAAGCTGTGCTATCGATACTCTTCGTTATAGCCATTTTTGGCACGCTTCAGGGAGTGTTATGTACATTTGTGCATACCTTCATAAGCTTGATTTTTACCATCTTTTAAAAAGTTCTTAAGTGACTTCTTCTTTTAAAACCTACATAATAAAAAAGGAACAAAAAAAAAAAACGAAATTGAGAATGACAAGAATCAAGACCAAAATATGTATGGGATAGAGGACATGGGGGAAGAGTAAGATGTGCCATCCCATGAGTAGCACAAGATGATAGTACATAGGGTAGAAAACATTGAAAATACAATTACAAACTTCCCTTGCTACTCTAGATGGTCTTAAAGATCAAATGATTAATGTAATGTACCCAACATTTTTCAATAAAAGTATTTTATTTACTTTGCAAATATTTAAGGTTTGCATTTTATTAAGTCAAAGAGCATTCTAATGGAACGATCAAATCGAAAATCGGACTCTAGAACTATTATTTATGACCCTTATTCACTTGAAAACATTAGGTTGATGGGAAACTTAAGCCTCAAGACTGTGATGACTAAAGATAAGCGTTGACCTTTTAGGAAAGAGAGAGCAACTTTAGAAAAGGAGGAGTAGTTTTAGAAGAGGAGTAGGAGGAGTACTTTTAGGAAAGAAAGAGAGGAGGAGTTTAGTTTGGAGCTCTTTTCTTGGAAGCCAAGCGGAGGTATTGGTTGCGGAAGAAGTCGAAGCCGTTCAACCTCAACCATGAGATGTAGTCAAACGTGCGACTAATCCAGTAAGATAAATTTATAATTCTGCATCCTTATACATGATGACGGATAAGTCAAGCATAGGAATTCCCTTAAACTCTCCAAGAAACATGATTATATCACAAGAAACAAGCATATGATTTCATAGGTAGAGAAAGGATTGTTTGATTTATGGTTACTGTTGGATAAACTGTCTCTGTTTGATATTAAAAGTTAGTTAATTAGGTTTGAGAAATCACTTAAAGAAAACGATTTCTGAAAGAATATTTTGTTTCCAGATGGAACTCGCGGCTAGGGAGGTAACTTGATGGTTAGGGAAGAATAAGCTGAGGTTCTCAACTCTCTTTTTGTCACTTGCAGTTAGTACTATGCCTTGCGATTAGTGAGATATTCCCTTGTGGTTAGCGACTGGGAAAGTATGCACATTTCACGGCTAGCAAATAAGTAAAATACTTTGCAAAGGCTCTATTGGTTAAACAGAGAAAGTCTACGGGTAGCGAAAAACTCTTAAAAATAATTGAAAGATTCATTTTTGTTGAATTATAGGATTGTCTTTATTAGACCATGTTTGAGAAAGAAACGTTTTGGTGATGTTTGAAAGGCTAAATGAAATAACCTATGCCTAGAACTAAGAAAAGAACATTGTTTGTATATGTAAAACAATGTGGTAGTAATTAGAAAACAAACTAAAAAGTGTGAGTATGGGGTGGAAAGTGGGGGTTGTCTTAGGTTTCGAGTCAAGGATGGGTGGTCTCAATTAGTAAAAAAACTCTCCACTTCCTCTTATTAAGAGAAGTGAAATTAGAGACTCATTGTGCCAAGAGTCGAGATGTCCCAGATCTACGTGCCCCTAAAAGCTATGGACTTGATTAGTCGGGTACTTTTCACAAGATTACTAGTTAGTTTAGACTAAGTCTGATATCATATTTATGGTTTATGGATGGCGGCTATGCCTCTTAAATGTGGGGAAAAAGGTGTTGTTTATGTATTCTAAATATGCCAATGAGATTTCATCTTTATGTTAGGAAGTAATTTTCACTAGAATCTTTGATTTATCGACCTGGCTTGTGGTGTATGACCCTTATAGCCACGAACATGATGGATAGAGGACTTCCTCTCTTTTGTTGCTCGTATCTCTACTTTGTGGAAACAAAGTATGGTGTCGTCAATAGAAAATGAGAATAGAGGAAGGCCATCTATCAAGTTGACCCAATCTTCTTAGGGTTGGGAACCTCACAATTGGTATGAGAGTCTTAGGAAAGGCTTTATTAGTTAAATCTAGATCCATTGCATATATGGTTTTCTATACTTATTACCTAATTCACGGAGGTATTACGACACGTCAATTGATGTGTATTACAGCTATGGTTGAAACCTCTATCATATATTCTCATGGAGAGATCTTTTGTAGACCCCTATATGGCTTTTTAATGAGTTTATGATTAGTAATGTTTTGCTTCCAAAGATTGTTGACTAGTTAAGTCATTTGATTGAGTTGTTTTTATTCAAAAAAATAAAAGTATGACTGGTTAAGTCACGTGATTGAGTTCTTATGGGCTAGGTAAGTCATGATTGGTTAAGTCATGTGATTGAGTTTTGACGGACTGAATAAGTCAGAACTGGATAAGTCAAGTTTTAAGTAGACTGGGTAATTCATGATTGGTAAAGTCATGTGATTGAACCGTTAGTGGACTGGATAAGTATAAGTCTAGAAAATACCTTAGTGCTTTGGGTTATTATAATTAAACATTAATATATGCGTATACTCAGAACCCTCAAATAACTCATATAATGGAAAACCCTCAGAACGATGCTATCTATACAGAAATTCAAGAGAAGAAGTTATTATTGAAACAAATGCAACCATCTTCTTTTAGAAGATAGGGTATTGATATTGAGAAGGATGCAGAAGTATGGATCGAAGCTATGGATGATTACTTCTTGGCTGCAAAGACTGCACTTGCAAATCAAGCGATGCTAGGGATGTTTTGTCTCTCTGGTGAAGGGAAATTATGGTGGAAACAACATTGTCGTGACATGGGAGTATTGGAGAACTCCTAGAGTTGGAGAGAAATTAAACAGGTAGTGAAGAAAAGATGCACACAGAGCGTTGAAGATGAATGAGTTCTTTTGCTTGTAGCACTACAGTTTAACCTCGGAAGAGTACTACTCAAACTTTGTAAGGCTTTGGTGTTATGCTCCACCAATGACCATAGAGCGGCAGGTAGCCAGTTTCTTTCAAGGTTTAAGAGAACCAATCAGCTCACAATTAGAAGCCATGAAACCTACTACTATGCAAGATGCTTTACTATGACCTAAGCCCTTAATGAAGGAGCAAGGGATTAGAAGAAGAGTTGAACAAAATCAAAGTTTTAATGGAGCGAGACATCGAATAAGGTTTCAAAACAATAATGGACAACCACAAAGAGCTTACACTGCTAATGTTAAAAATCCTTCATTCTTGGATGTTTGATGCTTTGAATGTGGAGAGTTGGGAAATTATCGAAACAAATGTCCATGTATGACTCATAGAGCAGCAGCAACTACGGAAGTAGATCAAAGACACTGCCCTTTTGGACATAACAATGGACGAGGTGGTGGACAAGGTAGAGGACAAGGAAGAGCAGCGAGAGCCTTTCGAAGAGGTCAAGGTAGGAATGCCCATGCACATGAAGGCTTAGGAGAGACTACCCTTGGTGAAGAAGAAGAGAGAGCAGGAATTTATGCAGCTATTGACCACCCTGGAGCCCAAATACAATTTTCCATTATTCAAACACCAGCAACACATCAAGGTGAACCTTTTAACCTCCTCAACGATTGTGGTAGTACGCATTCTTTTCTATTCTCAAAATGCTTACAAAAGTTGAACTTGAATAAAAAACAAGCTAAACCCATGACAGTAGAATTGGCTAATGGAAAAACTGTGGTATCATGATATTCTATGGTGGGAATCCTTGACTTTGAACTAGGAGTACATGCTACTTCAGCTCTCTTTAGAACCTTACCAATTGGGATGTATGATGGAATTCTTGGGATGAATTAAGGTTCTCTAGGAATAATGCTAGCATCCACTGTGGCCTATATGAACTTTAGAGATAGTCAAGCAAAAAAAGTCTAAGTACAGGGAAAGAATGGGATTCCAAACATTCAATTAGTTAAAGCCAACCATATACTCAAAGGTATGAGGACCGGACAACAAATATTTGTGGTCAAGATGAACAAGATGGATTCAAAATTAAGCGTTACAAAACCCTCTTGGCCTCATGAATATTCAGATGTCTTCCTTGAAGATGTCACCTCTCATTATCCAAATCAAGATATTGATCATGATAGATATTCTTTCAGGAAGTGAGCCAGTGTCTAAGAGACCTTATAAAATGGTGCTACTTGAGTCCATTGAATTAAAAGAACAACTTCTTCAACTTAGAGAACAAGGATTTATTAGATCAAGTAAATCAAGTTGGGGAGCTCCAGTACTCTTTCAAAAAAAGAAAGATGGAACTTCACGACTCTGCATTGATTACAGAGGACTAAATCAGGTAACAGTTAAGAACAACTATCCTATCCCATGTATCGATGAATTGTTGGACATGCTACATGGTTCTAAGGTCTTATCACATATAGATTTAAGATCTGGTTATCATCAAACCAGAATAAAGGAATTAGATATTCCAAAGACAGCTTTCAACACTCGATATGGACATTTTGAGTTTATAGTAATGTCATTTGGTCTGACTAATGCTCCGGCTACATTTAATAGATTGATGCAAGATATTTTTAGGCCGTACCTAGTTGACTTTGTGCTCGTATTCTTTGATGATATTCTTATTTACTCAAAGGATGAATAAGAACATGAAGACCACCTAATAAAGGTGTTGGATATTCTTCAAGAACACAAGCTATATGCAAAGATGAGCAAGTCCTCATTTTTCACTCCAAGGATTGAGTGTTTGGGATTTATCGTTTCGCATGAAGGAATCTCAGTGGACCCTGCTAAAGTTCAAGACATTGTTGAATGGCCTCAACCATCTAATTAAAGTGAGCTTAGAGGATTCTTGGGAATCATGGGATGGTATAGAGTCTTAATAAAGTATTATGTAGTGATTGCTTCACCCTTGACCGATCTTTTGAAGAAAGGAGTGAAGATAAGATGGGGACCACTACAGCAAGAAATATTTGACCAACTTAAGCAGTATGTGACTACAACATCGTGCCTAAAGCTACCAGTTTTTAGCCAGATCTTTGAAGGTGTTATTGATGCTAGTGGAATAGCAGTTGGAGGAGTATTAATTCAAGAAGGCAGACCAATATCTTTCACTTCATGTAAGCTTAAGGTTCATGAAAATAACTATCCTACCCATGACCTTGAACTATTGGTAGTCATTCACTCTCTGAAGCTGTGGGCACACTACTTATTGGGATGGAAGTTTTGACTTATAACCGACCATAAGAGCTTAAAGTGGATTTCTACCCAAGCAACTTTGAATATGCGACAAAGACGATGGGTAGAAATTTTGCAATAATTTCACTTTGATATTATCTATCGTCTCGGAAAAGAAAACGGTAGCAAATTCACTCGGTGAAAACCCTTTTTTAGCCTCATATCTATACTCAACAACCCAATCATTGAAAAGATTAAGAAATTTGCATCATCTGATCCAGAGTATCAAAGACAGCTTAACCTTGTCCAATTTGGGGATTCAAAGAATATACTTTCAATGTTACACTTCTCACACAATGGACCTTGTCTCTACTATAGAGATAGGTTATGTGTACCAAAGGACCCTCACTTAAAGAAGGCTATCTTATTTGAGGCCCATGATAACCTTACTTCAGGACACCCAGGATATGAGAAGACTCTCAATGCCGTACGAAAAAGTTTCTTTTGGACTGGACAAAAGGAAAATGTTCTACGTTATGCTCGTCAATGCTTGACATGCCAAAGGATTAAAGCTGAGAGAGTTAAACTTCCTGGTAAACTTCAGCCATTGGACATTTCCCAAATTAATGAAGTGGGAGTATAAGTATGGACTTCGTCATTAGATTACCTATAGTACAAGGAGGATATAATTCACTCATGGTAGTTGTTGACCTACTCACAAAGGATGCGCATCTCATACCGGTCAAAACAACCTTTACCGCCTCCCTCTAATATTGCATGACTATTTGTTAAAGAGATTTTCAAATTACATGGATTGCCCAAATGGATTGTAAGCTATCGAGATGTAAAGTTAACTTCAAAATTTTGGACCTCACTCTTCAAGGCAATTGGGACAGAGTTAAATTATAGTACCGCATACCATCATCAATCAGATGGTCAAATAGAACGAGTTAACCAAGTCATCCAAGATATTCTTAGATATTATTGCAGTAGAGAACCTAAGCGATGGATTCAATTATTACCTCTAGTAGAGTATGCTTACGATGCTTCTCATCATCAAAGCATTGGTATGACCTCATTTTGTGCCTTGTATGGTCAAGAATGTGTCTCTCCACTCAACTTTTCTACCCTACCATCAGAGTTTGAATCGTCTAAGAAGATGCTAGAAGAAATGGAAAATCAAACAAAAGCCTCCGGAAGGAAATTCAGGCACCTCAGGATCGTCAAAAGAATTATGCAGATAGTAAGAGATCCAAAAGAAGGTTTAAAGAAGGTGAGAAGGTTTTTCTTTGGATTCATCCAAAGAGAAGTACCTTATCACTTGGAAAGTACAAGAAGCTTAGTCCATGTTATTGTGGCCCTTACAAAGTGATCAAGTGTATGGGAACCCAATCTTACAAGTTGAAGTTTCCAGCTCACTTCAAAGTCCACGATGTATTTCACGTAAGCTTATTAAAACCCTATATTCCCAGTGATGATCAACTCCTCAATGATGAACAAATTGATATGCCTACTCAAAACTTCTTGGAGCTCCAACCTTCTGGGATTTTGGAGTCTTGAGAGAACATTATTCAATATAGATTTCTCAGAGAACACCTTGTTCAATGGCAGGATTATCCCAAAAAAGATGCAACATGGGAAGATGAAGCCACTCTAAAGAAGGACTATTCTCACATTTTCTCGAGATGCGAACATCTCAAATCCCTATGTTGGGGAGATTGTAATGTACCCAACATTTTTCAATAAAAGTATTTTATTTACTTTGAAAATATTTAAGGTTTGCATTTTATTAAGTCAAAGAGCTTTTAATGGAATGGTCGGATCAAAAATTGGACTCTAGAACTATTAGTTATGACCCTTATTCACTTGAAAACAATAGGTTGATGGGAGACTTAAGCCTCAAGACTATGACTAAAGATAAGCGTTGAACTTTTAGGAAAGAGAGAGAAATTTTAGGAAAGGAAGAGTAATTCTAGAAGAGAAGGAGTAGGAGGAGTAATTTTAGGAAAGAAAGAGAGGAGGAGTTTAGTTTAGAGCTCTTTTCTTGGAAGCCAAGCTTCTTCAAAGAGGCTTGAAATCGCGCATCAAAATCCGTATCCGCAAGAAAAAAAAAAGAGCCGCAAATGTGCGCAAACTTATCTCTCCTTGCTTCCCTCTATTCTTAGTTGTCCTTGAGAGCCTATATAAAGACCCCTCTCCCTTCACTTTGAGGACACACACTCTCAGAAGGAAAAGCTCTCTTGCTTTGACATCGGAGTTACCTTTTCTCCCTCAAGATCTTACCCTCAAGTCATCTCCATCTCCAACTTCTTTCTCTACCATCATTGTGTTGCCCCTCAAACTCTTGAGTTCTCTTTCTCAGTTTCTCCTTTCTCTTTTGTGATATGATGGCCCCGAAGTGATCAAAGCTCAAAGGACGCTATGTCTATCCACCTCGAAGAAAGGTGCAGAGGAAGGCATCAACTACTCCAAACATTGCTCAAGTGGAGGTATTGGTTGCGAAAAAAGTCAAAGCTGTTCAACATCAACCGCGAGAGGTAGTCGAACGTGTTGCAAATCCAGCAAGATAAATTTATAATTCTACATTGTTATACATGATGACCGATAAGTCAAGCATAGGAACTTTCTTAAATTGTCCAAGAAGCGTGATTATATCACAAGAAACAAGCATATGATTTCATAGAATAGAGAAATAATTGTTTGATTTATGGTTACTACTTGATAATTTGTCTCTGTTTGATATTAGAAGTTAGTTAATCATGTGTGAGAAATCACTTAAAGAAAACGATTTCTGAAAGAATATTTTGTTTCCAGATGGAGCTCGAGGTTAGCGAGGTAATTCCGAGGTTAATAGAGAATAAGATGAGGTTATCAGCTCTCTTTTTCACTTGCGGTTAGCAGGATGCCTTGCGGTTAGCAAGATGTTCCCTTACGCTTAGCGACTGGGAAAGTATGTGCATTTTGCGGTAAGCAAATCAATAAATCCTTTGCAAAGACTCTGTTGGTTAGACAGTGAAAGTTCGTGGGTAGCAGCAAACTCTTAAGAATAATTGAAAGATTCATTTTCGTTGAATTATAGGATTGTCTTTATTAGACCATGTTTGAGAAAGAAATATTTTGGTGATGTTTGAAGGGTTGGATGAAAGAACCCGTGCTTGGAATTAAGAAAAGAACATTGTTTGTATATGTAAAATAGTGTGGTAGTAATTAGAAAACAAGCTAAAAAGTGTGAGTGAGGGGGTTGGCTCAGGTTGCTAGTCAAGGATGGGTGGTCTCGATCAGTCAAGAAACTCTCCACTCCCTCTTATTAAGAGAAGTGAAATTAGAAACTCATTGTGCCAAGAGTCGAGATGTCCCAAAGCTACGTGCCCCTAAAATCTATGGACTTGATTAGTCGGGTACTTTTCACAAGATAACTAGTTAGTTTAGACTAAGTCTTGTATTATATTTATGGTTTATGGATGGTGGCCATGCCTCTTAAACGTGGAGGAAAAGGCATTGTTTATGGATTCTAAATATGTCAATGAGATTTCATCTTTATGCTAGGAAGTAGTTTTCATTACAACCTTTGATTTATTGACCTGGCTTGTGGTGTATGACCCTTATAACCACGAACATGATGGATAGAGGACTTACTCTCTTCTATTGCTTGTATCTCTACTTTGTGTAAATAGAGTAGGGTGTTGTCAACAGAAAAGGGGAATAAAGGACGGCTATCTATCAAGTAAGAGTTCAACTAAGAGCTTAGCTGCTGCAAAGGGAAATACAATGTAGTAGTAGATTTTCTTAGTAGGATGCCTATGATAAATGAATTGGGTTTTAGTTGATTCAATAGTGATCTTCTTGAATCATTAAGAGAAAAATATCAAGTTGGTCCTACATATTCCAAGATATGGGAAACCATCTAGAAAGGGGATCTAAAATAAGACATTTCCAATGAGCACCCAGGTGTAAACAACACTTAGAGTCTTGTCAAGAGACAATTTTATTGGTCTAGAATGCATAAGGGCATGGTAGAATATGTGGTTAAATGTAATAAATGCCAGATCAATAAGGCTAAAAGGCTTAAGATGGGAGGACTACTCCACCCATGGATTTTATAATTGGATTACCTAGAGCACAGAGGGGGCACTAGGTAATAATCGATAGACTATATCAAATAGCTAGGTTTATTCCAACTAAATTTGATGTTTTTGTAGAAAACATCTATCAATTCTATAGTTTAGAAGTCGATAGTGTCAGATAGAGATAGGACATGTAATACCCATTTTTAGAGAGATGTCCTTAAGAGGTTATTGGACACTAAACTAAGCATGAGCACAACTAAGCATCCTCACATGGAGGGTCAAGCTGAAAGGGTTAATAAAATCCTAGAAGATATGTAAGTGAATGGAAAATAAATGTTGGGAAGGGTACTTACCTATAGCAAAGTTTTCATATAATAGCGTCAAGTAGTCTTCCACAAGATATAGTCCATTCATGTTAATGTATGGGTGTCATGCTAGATCTCCTTACGTAGTAGGATTGCAAAATGAAAAGGTTCAGGTAGTTAAAGACTCTCTAGAAGATAGGATTTGCTTAAACTTGTTAAAAACAGTATTAAAAGGGCTCAAGACAAATCAAAGACATATACTAATTTTCATATAAGAGCTCTTACCCTTGAAGAAGGGGAGTAAGATTATTTGAAAGTGTGGTGAAAAGTTTGAAAATATGAAGACGGGACCATGTTTAAAGTTATAATCAAGGTATTGTGGACCTTACACAATACTAACAAAATTTGGAGTTATAGCTTAAAAAATGCAATTACTAGATACAAGTGGCCTACATTTGGTATACTCAATATCCTCCACATGAGCCAAAGAAAATACTAGACACTAGAGAAAAAAGACCTAGAACTACAATTTAATAAGATTGTTTTGCTAAGTGGAAATATTATGCTGACGAGAGTTCAACATGGAAGCGAGTAAGAACTCTCCTTAAAAGGTTTCACAACTTTAGGATTGCTCCTTCTGTTGGAGGATTCATTGAGCAGGCGTCCACCTAGTTGTACACCACATTTATACTCTGTTACTTTTCCAACTAGTGTAGCTATACTATGTGTAAATCCTGATTCCAAAGTATCAGGTCAATTCCCTAAGTTGTAATTATGTCATGATATGTGTAAAGGCCCATGTGAGTCGACCACTCGCCATTTAGAAATCCCTAGGTATAAAAGTCAATAACTTTAATGTGAAAGAAGACTTGTCTTTTGAAGAAGAAAGATCTCTGATGTACGTATGCTCAAGTAGATTCTCAGCTCCGATTTGTAATAAACATAACTAATGGTTGTGTAATCCGTTTTTTTATTATGAAACTTGCATCGTGTTCCTATTTCCACGCTCTTTTGTTTAAGTGTAAGCTTTGCTAATTCTATTGTGGTTCAAGACTACGCATCTACGAGACTAATCTTTATATTTGAGTGCTTAAATCACTATTTTTTTATGTTTTGAGTGTTCCTAGACCATAGGGCAACCTTTTTGGACTTTTTGGCTATAGTTTTTGTGACTTGGGTCATGATGAATCACGATCTATGTACCTTGTTAGAATGAAATAAGACTTTTTAGACTTCTCCCTTTAGGCCTAGTGAAGCTTCCCTTAAAGTTTTTTGACATTTTCGAGTCCATTTAGTCGACAAAATGGTGTGATAACTTCGAGTGGTGAGAAACGACATAGGCAAATTTTTTGATAATTGAGTGATGGTTTTCTTATTGACTTGTGATGTCTTCATGTCCCATCCGCCGAGCTGCTTCCTTGAGTATTAACATTATGTTAGTGCCAGATAGCTATGCTGCAAATGTCATTGTGGCTCCCGCTAGCATTGGCGACATTGTTGGGGAATGATCCTTAGATGGTTAATGACCTATTGCATATTTAGAGCACTCTTTTCCAAAGATTTTCCTTTCCATTACATCAACACTAATAGTAAAGAATCTAGACACGAGATTTAGTGGTTGATAGAGTTTGGAGGTTGAGGAATTCCTAGATCTATTCTCAAGGGGTAAAGAGGGTTGTGAGTGAGATAGCCAAAAGCATTTCATTCTTTAATTTTCTCATTTATTTCAGAGTGATGTACTATTTTTTGTTTTGACCTTCATTTACGTTGTTCTAGTTGTTTTTGTTTATAGTGTTTTTTTCAATACATAGGAGTAGGATAAGTAGAAACTACCACCATCAAATTGGTTTGAAACGATGATGGCAAAAAGGGTTGGAAACCATCTTTTGGAAAAAACAAGCACAACTCTGAAAGTCTAAAAACTTGATGGCAAAGACCTAAAAGATGATCCAAAGCCAAATATGCGTTGGACAAGCTGTGCTTAAAAATACTCACCAAAAGCAATGTGGAAAGTTTGAGTAGATTCTATGGAGAAAGGTGGATCACAATCCATGTACCTCAGAGTGTGTTTTTGTTGAGAAGTGATCACTGACACTTTGTATCAATATAAAAAAGTTTGCTTGCAAGAAAAATAAAAAATCACATAAAGATTGCCTGTGATAGGAAAATAATTGCAAAAATAGAGGTTTCAAGCACAAAATTGAGTAAATCTTGAGATTTTGTGACCCAAATCCTATAAAAAGTTGAGCAGAGTGAAAAACTACTAAAATAAACCTAGGGTTTTACTTTTGACTGGCCAAAACTTGTCCAAATCCAAAGATTTTTGGGATAGCCTAAAAATACCTTCATCTATAAGTGGTTCAAATTTGGGGTCAAAGGCTTTCCAAACATGGATCGTGATGCATGTACCTTTCTCAAATTTTGAAACCAAAACCTAGTCACTATGATGTGCATGTTATTTCTAGCCCAATCTCAAAGTTTCATCTCATTCAAACATTAAAATCCAAGTAAAAATCCCAAAATTTTCCAAGTACTTTGAGAACATACAAGAAATGACCTAATATCCAAACTAGAGGTCGAAACCTAATAGGTTTGATACCATATCATCTACTAGTCATGTTGATTCTAATGGTACCAACATAGGTCAATTTGGGCTCCAAACATGGATCTCGATCCATGTACCCATGGTGATAGGTTGACTTGAAACTTTCTAGATCTGTAGCCTGTATACATAAGGAAACATATCCTTAAGTTCAATTTTGAAAAAAAATGAGTAAATTTGGGTCAAAAGGAAAAAAAATAGAAGACAAGCTGAAAATTACAAAGCACACCTAGGGTTGAGCATTTGACCTAACAAAACAACTCCAAATTCTTTTTTTTTTGAGATGTGGACATAGAGTGTAACAAGCTTCCTAGAGATCAAATGCATATGTGGTTGAACATGGATTGCGATCCATATACGTAAACCTCAAAATTTGGTGAAAATTGGTACAGATCATGTGCATGACCTTATCTAGCCACTGTCAAAAATTGGAGTCAAAGGTTGACAAAGGAACATGGATCTCAATCCATGCCCCCATGATTTTATTCGCATGCATGGCACTATTAGCGGACAACGTTGTCGAGAAATTTGCGGTCTTGCCAGGAAAGCACCGGGCTTATGGCTGTGAGAGTTTGTGAGAGAACTCAACAAAAACTATATGAAGGAGTTAAACCATAGATGCCATGAAGACTAGGGTTTGGAAAGAAGTGCAATCAAAGAAGACTCACTCTTTCTCTCTTGCATTCACACACACAAAGAAAGAACGCAAAAGAGAATGTCAAAACAATACGAAGATGAAAACATCAAGGCTATGGTCATATCGTATCATGGGTAATATGAAAGGGTTAATGGATGAGTTAATGGCATTCAATCTTGGCTGACCAAATAGGCTACGAATTGTTCTTTGGAATTGTAGTTTTGTGCTTATCATAATATATATATTTTGTCTAGTGATTGGGATTAATTGTGTGTACAAATCCTCTTGGTTCATAGCAAGATAACTACACTTACATCAAAAGAAAAATTATAGTCTATGAGAGGTAGTATGATGGGATCCGGCGATAGAAGTATTTCATTGAGCCTTTCAGGGCCGAAGAGAAACACTATACGTTGTTGAAAGTGTATTTTACGGCTAATCCATACGTTAATTCTAATAGATCGTACAGAGTGAAAGCGATAGAAATGATCATCATGTGGGTTATTCATCTAGGATAGTATGTGAGAAATGTAGATATGAGAGAAGTGAAGAGATGAGAAGTTTCCCTCCCAAGCCCTATTCTTGCCCGTAGGCAATAAGGATACTGCGGGGAGAGATGTACCTGTAGCAAAGAGAACCTAAAATTTACAGAGAGGATGAATTACTAAGAGTGAGAGAGATAGATTTGGTTAAGGAGATAATATTAGATATATATAAATATATATATGTTGGATTAGAGATGAAAAAGAAAACAACAACAAATCAAGAAAACATCAATGTAGAACACATCTTACTTGACAAACCCTTCGGCACCATTATTGATGGAGAGAGAAGAAGAGGGGAGAACTCCACTTTGATTGATACGCCAAGTGCAAGACCTTCTTTGATTAGAGTTGATCTTCCAAGGTTAGCTTGTTGCAAGAATGGCTAGTCTCCCTCTAGGAAAAAGTGTAGGCTTGGGCTTATGTTAATGGCTAAGTACAATTAGGCATTACTACTCACTCCCTCAAGAATTCCTCTCATCAATGGATTGAATGCTTGAGTTCTTTCCAAGGAAGAAGAGGTCCCCTTTTATAGGTGAAGGGAACCCACAAGGGTTTACACAAGAAGAGAGGAGCCAGTGTGAACAGGAATTGGAAAAGTTGGAAATGAGCTGTCCCTGCATGATGTGGGCAAACTGGGGTCCAATATTTTGATCATATCTCCTCAACCGTGGCTCCAAATAAAAAAAAAAAATTAGGGCAAAAACTTCAGCTCATTAGCTACGATTTTCATTTTAAAATATTTTTCCAATTCGGATTGGAACCTTGTGTAAAAAATTCATCAAAATAGGATTCATTTATGGCAGCAAAAGTCTTCATGTGGTCTCCTTAGCATAGACTTTCATTTAATTCCAAAGAACACCTGATAATATATGAAAGCATGACATTGCTCCTTGACAAAGTTTTGTAATCATGCTTGTAATAATGTATTAAAATAAATGTATCTTTGAAATCATGCCACCTAGTGTCCCACTAGGATTTGATTCTCTCCTAGTAGCTATTTAAAAAGAAATATAAGAAAAGTATAAAAAATACATAGAATATATATATATTGGAGTTTACCCTAGATATAGGATCTAGCTAGGGTGTGAGATGATAATGAAATAGTAGAAATAAAGAATCAATGCTTTTTGCCCCAAGTTAAAAAGGCGAAGCTATTGATGCTTTTCCCATAGTATTTTCTGATGGTAAACTAAGGATAGGTTACCCTTGAGAAAAATAATAGAATGAGATAGAAGGCTTATTATTATAATTAAATATTCATATGTACACTATAGGAAATATAATTATGTATCTAAAAAAATACAAGATAGATCTTGTAGCATGCGTTCCCACTATGTACGTGTCACAGCACGACATTCACCCCCTCTAAACCTGCACATCCTCCAGTATGTGCCACATTGTCTCTTTGTAAGAATAGACCTCTTGTACATCTTCCTTGTCTTCTTCTTCACTGGATGATTCCAGAGCTTCATGTTCACTTTGATCTTCACCTGTGTTTTTCTCTTCTTCCTCATCAATATCTTCTAGATCATTGTCTTCTCTTCTCTTAAACATTTTAATCCTTTTTCCTGCAATGGGAATCTTTACTTCTGTACCATCTAGTTCAGACAAGCTGTAAGTAGCATTTTCATGCACATGCTTTAAAACATACGGTCCAAACCATCTTTTTGAGAACTTACGCATGACTGAGTGCTGGTTATCAAGGCTACTATCATACACAAAAACCCAGTCACCTTTGTCAATTGCTTTGCTCCTAAGTCGATGTCGCTTATCAAAATAGTCCTTGTTTTTCAACCTTGCATTTTTGAGTCGTTCTTTTGCAGCTTCAATGTCTCCAGGTCTTCTCTCTAGCTGCCTTATACGCAGTGCAAGGAGATCTTCCCTACTAAGTCCCTCTTGCCAAGGTAGTACATTCCATGTGGGAATTGTATCCTCAATTGGCATCACTGGCTTTTGACCATGAATTAGCTCCGCAGGCATGTAGCCAGTTACTGAGCTATGTGTTGTACGATCAGCCCATAAAGCATATGGTAACAATTTTGGCCACTCACCAACTCTTCCTTCGCAAGCCTTGGCCAAAGCTTTGATGATAGGAGGATGCCCTCTTTCACTCTTTCCATTGCCTTCAGGGTTGTAAGCTGTAGTAAGAGAAAGCTTGATCCCTAATCTAGAAAAGAACTCCCTTGCTTCTTTGGCATCCAGTTCACCTCGATCTGCAGTGATTTTTCCCACACAACCATAACGGCAAATCACCTCATCAAGAAGGAATTTGCACACAGTTTCTGTGGTCTTAGATCTTAATGCTCTTCCTTCAACCTGGTTAGTTAGGTCCTCTCGTTCAAGAACCAAGTATCTCATCTGCCAGAGTATTAAAGGCATCATGACTAGATCCACAACCCATTTATAGTGCATGGCTAGTGGATATGTAGGGTGCAATCCATCACGATGTCGAACGTTTGAATACATTTGACAAGTTACACATGACTCTACAAACTGAGATACATCTTTATACATACCCTTCCACCAGTATTTTTATTTCAACTTGGAGAAGGTTGCCCACACACCCCTGTGTCCAACCCATAGACTCTCATGAAACTCTTGCATGAGCTTTACTTGAGTCTCTTTTTTACATATAACCCGTCGTGGTGTAGCACCCTTCTGTTTAGGATGCTTCCACAAGTAACCATCCCTTAAAAAGTACCCATATGCTTTCTTGCGTATCCTCTTGAATTCTTGTTCAGACCAATCATCCTGTTTTGTTAGAGTACTCAAGTACCTTCCAATAGAAAGCCAATCACCTTCATAAATATCTTTCAAGAACAATTCAAGTGAATTAGTCATGCAGACATTGTTACCTTTGACATGAGAGATAGAATAGAATTTTGTGCCTACATCATCTCCCTCATCAATCATTTGTGACTCATCTTCATACCTTGCCCTTGATAGCATATCTGCCACTGTATTGTCTTTACCTGCAATGTGCTTAAACTCGGGATTTAAGTACTTAATGTAGACAATCCACCGCAACATAGCAATGTCTAGTGTTGAGCAGCTTGTAATCATCCCAAGAAGTGGTAGACAATCTGTTTCTACAACCACACATCCACCAATTAGGTACTCTTTTCCACTTTTCAAGGCTATAACCATACCCCATAACTCTCTCTTTATCTGTGGATAGTTTCTTTGGCGAGCACTTAGTACCTTTGCTCCAAATCTTACCACATACCTGTGTCCTTCTTTTTCATCTTACCCTATTGCCCATCCAATCCCTGTAGGACTGGTATCTACTATCACAATCACTGGCCTTTGACACTCATAGTCTACCTTTCTCAAAGTCGTTGCTGACTGGAGTAACTCCTTTAGCTTTTTCATGGATTTTACATGTGCTTCTGTCCATTTAAACTTTTGATTCTTTCTAAGCAGCTGATAAAGAGGATCAGCTACATGTGCATAATGTGGAATCCAAATAACATAGAAGACACATGCTCCCAGAAACCTTCTAACCTCAGTGATGCTAGTGCATGTTTCTTTCATTCTTTGGATGGCATCTACCTTTGATGGACAAGGTTTCCTACCATATGGCCCGCACATGTGTCCCACAATGAGCACTTCTTTGACACCAAACATAGACTTTTTCCCTGACAATGTAAGATTCACTTCTTCCAACCTAGACAAAAGTTTATCACAATCATTTATGTGATTTACCACAAACCTGCGACATCCCTTGAGATCCAAGGCTTCATCTTTGTCACTTTCTTCACATCCTTTGATAGGAAAATCATCAATGAAAGGCATTGTGATTTGAGGAATAAAGTCACGTAAGACCTTATTCATCCCATTTATCATATGTGCAACCGAGTTGGTTGCTCCCTGTGGCAAGGTACACATCCTTACCAAACCCAAAGGTGTCCTCATGGTTGTCAAGTCTCTGCTTTCGATTGCAAGCTGAAATTGATCATACCCTGAGTAGAGATCCCCCATTGAGTATATTGCCCTCCCTGCAAACGCCTCCTCTGCAAATTCATCCACAATTGGACCTGTACCTACATTTCTAATTGTCACCTTGTTCACTGGTTGCATATCTTGGATGAAGCGTAGAGAACCATTCTTCTTTGGAACTGTGAACCACCTGTTTGAGTATGGAGCACAAGAAGACTCCAAGATTCCCATTTTGATTTTCTCATTCAGTAGCTCTACTAACTTTGGCAAATGAGCCTTTGGAACCAGAATAGGCCGCAGATTCCAAGGCACATGAGGTATTGTGAAAATTACCATAGGAGCTACAATATAAGGATCAACACATCCTATCTCATGTGGCTCAAATGCAAAAGCCTTACCATGCTTTGAAAGCATTTCTTTGAAGCACTTTGTCTCCTCCTGTGTTAGAAACTCTTCGCAACCAATCTGCAACTCTTGAAAGGACTCCTTTGTGAAGGTATGCCCGATCTTTTTAGGATTCCGCAAACTTGGTTGTAAAGAAGCCTGTTTAATCTTTTCCTTGTTGTTGGGTGGTAAGGGTGAAGCTACTGGTTTCACCTTCTTTGCTACACTCTTGTATTTAGTTTCAACATGGACTTCTGGGCCAACTGTTTGGCTTTCTTTAAAGGCTTCTATTACTTGATACATTTCCATAGAGCAAACTTCCACAACTTCATTTTCAAGATGCAAACTAGACCTCATTATAGCATCAAGCTCACCCGTAGTATCTACAAAAGAAACTTGTTCACACAAACCCAAAACATTTTCAGTAGGCTTTAGCAACCCACTCTTTTTCATGCCTATTTGTACATTATGCACATAATGCCTCTCATATCTCTTCAAATCTTCAAGTTTTGTAAAACATAATGATCCATTCCTTGTTACCAAGGAGCTCATCGAGAAAGTTTCACCTATTTTTTGATCAGGCGAGACCCTTTTTCTTTCTGTACCACTGCAATCCCGCTTTACAATGGTGCTTGGCCAAAACCCATCATTTCTCTATGATCATGAAACTCTTTGCTTACCTTTGGTAGAGGATGTTCTCTGAGGTTGTCACGATTTCTTTCATGGTTTACACAGACTGTGAGAAATTGGACAGCTCGTTTACCATCTTTGCTACGTATTCTAGCATATGCTGAACCATCGTCCATTACCTTTGTTTCCATTCGAACTCCCACAATGTAGGGTTGTCCAAGGATGAGATGATATGAAGATGTATCCTGTACAAAGAAGTTTTGGTCAATCTTTACATCACCTATTGTTACCTTCACACCTGGACATGCTGCATACAATTCACCGGATGAATTGTTTGCCACTTTTACCATCCAGCCATGATCTGTGTCCATCGGCCATTTGCACTTGTTGTAGAGACTCTTTGACATTATGTTTATTTCTGAACCATGGTCAATCAAGGCAACAAACGGCTCTTCAAGATCACCTACCTTGACCAAAGTTTCTGTAGTAGCCCTTGCCCAATGACTTCGTGAATAGTAACTCCTAGGAATATCTTCAACTTCTTCATCATCATTTGAGAAATGCACTTGCTTCACTCTCCCACTAGATTGGTAGCATCCTACCATAGCTCCATCATTATCCTTATTTTGCAGTTGCATCCCTTGTGTCTTTGAGGTTTCCCCTTCAACCTGTGGACGAGAAACTTCAGCAAGGGTTTGCCTCTTTCTCTTGATGATGTCAATGATCTCCTCATGGAATTCACGCTTTGCAATGCCAAGAACTTCTCCCAGAGTGAACTCAATCTTGCTATTCAAGATCCTTTCCTCCAAGACTTTCTTTAAATCTGTAGCAACCTCAATATCAGATTGTAGTTTATAAGTTGGGCCTTTTGTCTTACCTTTCGTTGGCTCTTTCTTCTTTCCTGTTGTAGACTCTTCCATGAGTACTTCAGGTGGAGATGCTCCTTGTGTTGAGGGTGTTTGAGAAGGCATTGAGTCGCTTCTTCCCCCACTTCTAGAAGCTCTTTTTGATGGTCCTTCATCAATATTCTCACGTCTGCGCTTCTCTTCTACAATTGCCTCATTTTGTTGGCATTTTGTAATGTAGGCATGCACTGACAATGAGTCCACTGGATCATTCCATCCTGTTTCTAGACGTATGCAATCACCTGCTTCATGTAGAATCTCTTTTGTAATCTTTCCCTTTTTAGTTAATTGCATGACATTTGGCCAAATTTAACCATGATGGTCACTCACCTCTTCATCACAAAAATGTTCAATTTTTTCTCCATAAGTAGCTGCCTCAACTAAAGAGGTGGCATGCTTGGTTGCCATATCTTCAACTAAGGTTTGCATTCCCCCCTTCCCAAAGTTAGTTCTCAAGGGTAGACCTGTCTCTCTTAAGTGGATTTTACCATCCTTAGAAAAGACAACATCTTTTGACAAAGCATCACTAAAATCATCACAATCCCTTCTTACATGGTCTGTACTATCACACCAAATACATCTATTAAAGAACCCTTCTTTGGGCTGTTGTCTTTGCCTAGGAAGTGGCCCTGATGGTTGGCCTTTTTCTTCAAGCTTTGCAAACTTCACCTTCAAGTCACGCATTCCCTTCAGAAGCTCATCTAGCATGGACTCATCAAACTTAGGAGCGATAAAAGTAGGCTTTACCATTTTGTCAGAAGTTGAGGTGGAAGGACTTGTAGTGTTTACTACCATCTTGTCCCTTCTTCTTTGCCGTTTGGCAAGCAGTGAGATTCCAGTCGGTCTTTAGTCCTTGCTCAGCATCTTTATCTTCAAGAAGAAGCTCCAAATTTTCTTGAAACTCTTTACCTGAAGCTTGTAAGAAAAGATCTGTCTTCTCTATATCTAGTGTGGCCCTTTCTGTCCTAGTGAGTTGTGCATAGCGCCGCTCAAATTCCCTAAGTAGCTCTGTTATTGATATTCCTTGCTTTGGCTTGACTACCCATTCTAAGAATGTCCTTTTGGTCACTCTCTCCGAGTCCTCCATGAAATATTCCTCCTTTAAAGCTACTTTGAGTTCTTCCCAATTTCTCCCATGCCCATCTTTAATTTCCCTAACATGCTCCCTAATTTCTGGAGCAACAACTAGCTCAAAGCTTTGAATCATCTCACCTTCTGACACGCGATGCAGCTCCATCTCCTTCACATACTCGCGTAAGTACTTGGTTATATCTTTGCCATTGAACTGATCCATTCTGTTGACGACTGCTTGTATGGATTTCGTTGCTGAAATCTCCCTTCTTTCAGTAGCATGTTGTTGTTGCATGAACATTGCAAATGCTTGAAACATTTGCATTTTTGCCGGGTCAAAATGCATACACTGTTGCTCAACATGATCACCCATGGTTACCCACAAACTCTCACCCTAGCAGATTCACGTCAGGTTCACCAAAAATATGTCGAGAAATTTGCGGTCTTGCCAGGAAAGCACCAGGCTTATGGCTGTGAGAGTTTGTGAGAGAACTCAACAAAAACTATATGAAGAAGTTAAACCATAGATGCCATGAAGACTAGGGTTTGGAAAGAAGTGCAATCAAAGAAGACTCACTCTTTCTCTCTTGCATTCACACACACAAAGAAAGAACGCAAAAGAGAATGTCAAAACAATACGAAGATGAAAACATCAAGGCTATGGTCATATCGTATCATGGGTAATATGGAAGGGTTAATGGATGAGTTAATGGAATTCAATCTTGGCTAACCAAATAGGCTACGAATTGTTCTTTGGAATTGTAGTTTTGTGCTTACCATAATATATATATTTTGTCTAGTGATTGGGATTAATTGTGTGTACAAATTCTCTTCGTTCATAGCAAGATAACTACGCTTACATCAAAAGAAAAATTATAGTCTATGAGAGGTAGTATGATGGGATCCGGCGATAGAAGTATTTCATTGAGCCTTTTAGGCCCGAAGAGAAACACTATACGTTGTTGAAAGTGTATTTTACGGCTAATCCATACGTTAATTCTAATAGATCGTACAGAGTGAAAGCGATAGAAATGATCATCATGTGGGTTATTCATCTAGGATAGTATGTGAGAAATGTAGATATGAGAGAAGTGAAGAGATGAGAAGTTTCCCTCCCAAGCCCTATTCTTGCCCATAGGCAATAAGGATACTGCGGGGAGAGATGTACCTGTAGCAAAGAGAACCTAAAATTTATAGAGAGGATGAATTACTAAGAGTGAGAGAGATAGATTTGGTTAAGGAGATAATATTAGATATATATAAATATATATATGTTGGATTAGAGATGAAAAAGAAAACAACAACAAATCAAGAAAACATCAATGTAGAACACATCTTACTTGACAAACCCTTCGGCATCATTATTGATGGAGAGAGAAGAAGAGGGGAGAACTCCACTTTGATTGATACGCCAAGTGCAAGACCTTCTTTGATTAGAGTTGATCTTCCAAGGTTAGCTTGTTGCAAGAATGGCTAGTCTCCCTCTAGGAAAAAGTGTAGGCTTGGGCTTATGTTAATGGCTAAGTACAACTAGGCATTACTACTCACTCCCTCAAGAATTCCTCTCATCAATGGCTTGAATGCTTGAGTTCTTTCCAAGGAAGAAGAGGTCCCCTTTTATAGGTGAAGGGAACCCACAAGGGTTTACACAAGAAGAGAGGAGCCAGTGTGAACAGGAATTGGAAAAGTTGGAAATGAGCTGTCCCTGCATGATGTGGGCAGACTGGGGTCCAGTATTTTGATCATATCTCCTCAACCATGGCTCCAAATAAAAAAGTAAAAATATGGGAAAAAACTTCAGCTCATTAGCTACGATTTTCATTTTAAAATCGTTTTCCAATTCAGATTGGAACGTTGTGTAAAAAATTCATCAAAATAGGGTCCATTTATAGCAGCAAAAGTCTTCATGTGGTCTCCTTAGCCTAGACTTTCATTTAATTCCAAAGGACACCTGATACCATATGAAAGCATGACATTGCTCCTTGACAAAGTTTTGTAATCATGCTTGCAATAATGTATTAAAATAAATGTATCTTTGAAATCATGCCACCTAGTGTCCCACTAGGATTTGATTCTCTCCTAGTAGCTATTTAAAAAGAAATATAAGAAAAGTATAAAAAATACATAGAATATATATATATTGGAGTTTACCCTAGATATAGGATCTAGCTAGGGTGTGAGATGATAATGAAATAGTAGAAATAAAGAATCTATGCTTTTTGCCCCAAGTTAAAAAGGCGAAGCTATTGATGCTGTTCCCATAGTATTTTCTGATGGTAAAGTAAGGATAGGTTACCTTTGAGAAAAATAATAGGATGAGATAGAAGGCTTATTATTATAAATAAATATGCATATGTACACTATAGGAAATATAATTATGTATCTAAAAAAATACAAGATAGATCTTGTAGCATGCGTTCCCACTATGTACGTGTCACAACACGACAACGTGCTCGTATTTTAGTGGATGATGGTGCAGCTCATAACTTCTTGAACTAAAAGCTAGTCAAGAATTGAAGCTTACACAGACTCCCTGCTCTCAGAAGTATGTGGTGGAGCAGATCTCTGGGAATGATAAAGAAGTATGGGACACGGTAGTTCAAGGGGTTGAGCTTATTGTTCAAGATCATACGATGACCCTTGACTTCCAAGTTATAAACATGGACCGTGCTGCTGTAGTTTTAGGACAGGAGTGATTGCATGGTTTAGGAAACACATTGCACACTAGTTATGAACACAACTCCTTATCCTTTATGGCCAATGGTAAGCATGTGATTTTTCTTGGTGAGAAAAATATACCATCTATACCTCTTATATGTACAACCGATCTTTCTATTTTGCAATCTGAAAATTGAATAGATGAAGTCTTTTTGTGTTACTGCTTGTCTCCAAGTCTTGTGAATTCTCAAGAGCAAAGTGCGGTGAATTCTAGTAATGGTATGCAAAGTGCAATGAGTTCTAGTTATGATATGCAAAGTGTAATGAATTCTAATGGTATGCAAAGTGCAATGAATTCTACTGATAAACAAAGTGTTAGTAAATCTAACGAGCAAAGTGCTCTCAATTTTAATTCTAAAGAGCAACGTGCAACTGTTGTAAAACAAACATTACAGGAATTACAAGATTCTCCATCCCAGCATAACTCTAGTTTACTTTCTCCTTTTGCACAAAAAAAGATGACTCACTTACTCATGGAGTATAGTGATGTGTTCTCAAGTGATTTACCACCGAGTTTACCCCCTACACGTGATGTGGAGCATGGCATAGATGTCTTGCCACGCACTAAACTGGTGAGTAAACCACCTTATCGTATGATTTCTAAAGAAGCCAAGGAGGTTGAGAGTAATTTGGTTGACTACCTCGCTTGTGGTTTCATTAGACCTAGCACTTCACCTTGGGCATCACCAATTCTATTGGTAAAAAAGAAAGATGGTACTATGTGCATGTACGTAGATTATCGCAGATTAAATGCGATAACCATCAAGAACAAGTATACTCTGCCTCGAGTGGATGAGTTGTTTGATCAACTCCACGGGTCAAGATACTATACAAAGATAGATCTTGATTTAGGATACCACCAGGTATGTATCCTACTGCAAGATAACTCCAAAACTACCTTTAGAACACGGTTCGGGCATTTTGAATTTTTTGTTATGCCTTTTGGTCTAACCAATTCTCTAGCTACATTTATGACACTCATGGATAGTGTCTTACATCCCTATCTTGGAAAATTTGTTGTGGTTTTCCTTGATGATATTCTCATTCATAGTAAGACTGAAGATGAAGGCATAGAACACTTACGATTAGTGTTTGAACAGCTACGAGCTCACGTGCTGTATGCTAAGCAAAACAAGTGCAATTTCTTTAAAATAGAGATACATTACCTCGATCATGTGATCTCTTATTCTGGAATCAAGATGGACATTGACAAGATCGCTGCCATTCTTCGATGGCCACATCCCAACATGGTTGAGGAGCTTCAACTATTTTTAGTCATTGTTGGATTTTATTGAAAGTATATCTGTGACTATGCCAAAATCATTGTTCCTATGATGGATCAACTTAAAGCAAAAGGTAAGACCTTTTCTTGGGAAGAAGCCCAAAAATGCAGTTTCGAACAGCTCAAGGTAGCTATAGCCATCGTCCCCATCCTAGCAATCGTCGACCCACTTAAGTCGTTTGTGGTAGAGACTGATGCTAGTGATAAAGCCATCAATGCGGTACTTCTCCAAGAGGGAAGACCTATAGCCTTTGAAAGTAAAAAGTTAGATAGAGCTCAACAAATTATTATGTCTATGAGAGAGAGATCTATGCAATAATTCATGCTTTACGAAAGTGGCGACACTATTTATATGGTGAGGAGTTTGAAGTAGTTTTTGACCATGAGAGTATCAAATAGTTTACTACTCAAACAAACTTGAAAGGTCGTAAAGCTAGATGGGTAGAAATCCTTCAAGATTATGATTGTAAGCTACGATATCACAAGGGGCGATATAATGTAGTAGCGGATGCACTAAGTCGGATGCCTCAGATAAATTCACTTGCTTTCACAAAACTAAAGAGTGGATTTTTGGAGTCATTACATGGCAAGTGTGCAGGAGATCAATTATATGCTAAAGTGTGGAGTGCAGTTTTAAAAAGGGATCCTTACACTCACATGTCTTTGGACAGCCAGATCAACATGTCTCTGCATGAGCAGATAGAAACTCCAACACACAGAGCTCCACCCATACTCAGCAAGAGCTTAAGTGATGGAATAATTTTTCCATTGATGATGTCTACTTACTCCACAAAGGTAGAGTATGTGTGACAAAGGACTCAGACACTAGGCGTCAAATATTATTTGAGTGTCACGATAGTTCAAGTGCCGGTCATCCAGGTATCCGTAAGACGTATGCCTTAGTTCGACGGCAATTTTATTGGCCGGGCTTACATCATGATGTTCAAGACTACGTTCTAAACTACCAACAGTGCCAAGTTAATAAAGCAGAGCGCCTCAAGGTAGGTGGCCTTTTACATCCTTTAGAGATTCCACAAGGTAAGTGGGAGAGTATCTCTATGGATTTTGTGGCCATGATGCCATTTGGGTAATTGTAGACCGTCCCACAAAGATGGGTCGATTTGTTCCCACTAAGACTACGTTTAAGACACCAAAATTAGCACGGCTATTTGTAGAGCATATATATAAACTCTATGGTCTTCCAGCTAGTATCATTAGTGATAGAGATCGAAAGTTTGATAATCATTTCTGGAGAGCTATGTTCCAAAAGTTGGAAACTAAACTTAATCTAAGTACAGTTTATCATCCAGAAACGGATGTTCAAACAGAAATAGTTAATTAAGTGCAAGAGGATATGCTACGAGCATATGTTAGCAAGAGGCAAACCAATTGGGAAGACTACTTACCTATATTGGAATTTTCTTATAATATTTCAAAGCATGTGACTACAAGGTTTAGTCCATTTATGCTTTTGTATGTATTTCAACCTAGATCACCCGTCACGGTGGGGTTGGCTAAGGAGAAGATACAACAAGCGAAGGATTTTCTCCAAGACCATTTTGACATGCTTCGAGTTGCTCGAGAGAATGTTAAGCAAGCTCAAGACCGATATACGAAGTACGCAGATGAGCATCGACGTCTTGCTACTTTCGAAGAAGGAGACAAGGTTTTCCTCAAAGTTCGGGAGCATTTAGAAAGTCTGAAGACGGAAAAAGTTTCTAAACTTTCACCATGCTATTGTGGACCATTTACCGTTTTCAAACGTATAGGTCAAGTGGCCTAGCTATAAGCTAGCTCTTCCAGAGCACTCACGAGTTCATCTTGTTTTTCATGTTAGCCATTTATGAAAACAGTTAGGACAGAATGATAATGTCATTGACACAGGTGTGTTGGTTGACCTTATCGCACCGCCAAGCATTCCTCATGAGCCCGAAAAGATTTTGGATTCTATGAGCTTCACACCAGACATCGTGTCAGACAACAGGTGTTGGTAAAATGGCTAGATAGACCTGAAGAAGGTTCTACATGGGAGAATATCTTTGCACTTAAGAAACATTTTCCTACGTTCGTTTGCGAGGACGAAAACGATTCTCAAGGGGGGGTAATGTTAGGGCATGGGTCGTATGGGCAAGGCCACTGGCACGGCCGAACAATGTGTATGCTAGGGGGAGGCTATAAGATAGCACGCTTGGGTGGAGACTAGCACACTCACTACCACCGCCCTTTCATCTATCTGCACTTCATCTTTGAGCTTACAATACCTAGCTCCACTGAAGTCTGTAAACATTTGGGAGTTCGTTGAATCTGGCTTTACCCTAATCAATAGGATCTTGGCTCTTGTGTTGCTTTTACTACTCATCAAGTATATATGGCCTTTTGAATCTGCATAAAAAAACTTATCCCCATTGTAGCCATAAAGTTGTAGAATCTGCTCTATTGCAGTTGTGCATGTGTTGCCATTGCTACTAGCTTTCTCTGCTATACTTGAATGTTCTGCTCTATTTGAGTCCATGTTGACTGGTTTGTAAAAACTGTCTCCTAGCAAATTTTTGTATTGATTAGCAAAATTTTTGCTGCTCGTACTAGCCTAATCTGCAATCGTATGTGATTTGTGCCCCTGTTCATCCAATGGAAAGCTAATTTTTAGTGCAATTGCTTGCATGTGCCGATTTCTAGCATGCAAAATTCTTCAAATTTGACTGCCGCTCCATTGTTGGTGGTTTCACTTGCTTTTTCCGGCTATTCTTTTGTTGGTTCAAGCTTTTTCGTTGTTTGCTCGATTTTTCTTGGTCATTGTTCTCGATTTGTGCTCTCTTTGCAATGCACTCCTCCAACTTTGCTTTTCGACGTTCGATCTGCTCGTTTTTTGTGTTTGTTTGCTCAACGTGTGACTTTTTTGGGTTTTTTCTCCTTTTTCTTGTACTTCCGATGAATTTTCTTTTGTTTTCTTTGTTTTTGTAAAATTTTAAATTTTTTTGTCTTTCTATGATTTTTTTTGAGAAGGTTTTGTTTTTTTATGAGTTTTTTTGATAGCTTTCTAGTTTTTTTGTGAATTTACTAATTTTTATGGAATTTTTGAAGATTTTATGAATTTTTGTGGTTTATTGGTTTTTTTCCAATCAGTTTTTGATTTTTCTAAAAAAAATGTGATTTATTGGTGATTTTTTTTTTAATTTTCTAAGATTAAAATGAAATTGATAAGAGACAAAATGAAATGAATAAGATACCATAGTCAATGACAGAAGAAAAAAAAAGAAAAAGACAAAAGGCTCCAGTAGGCAGCCGTTTAAAAACAAGGTGAAGACTTCACGATGGCCTCAAGAAGGTAACATCTTTTGCTGTAAAAAAATGAGTGATTATTAGAACACATTTGACATGTTAATGGACCTCTGTGTTTGAAAAAAATGTGTCTCAGCTTAATATCTTTCCATTTTCAATTTCAAAAATGCAGGTTGAGGGCAAGGAAAGAAGGAGAAATTCCATCCTAAAATAGAGAAAAATAGTGTAAAAAATTAAAAAAATAGATCTAATTTTTTAAAATTTCCTCTTAGAAAATTCAAAAAAAGAAATTTCATATGTTTAGAGAAATGATTTTTTTCGAACACTTCAATGGAGAGATATTAAAGAGAGAGAGAGAGAGAGAGAGAGAGAGAGAGAGAGAGAGAGAGAGAGAGAGATGCACAAACACACAGACATACACATACACACACTTATTTTCATAATGAAAATGTTCAAAATTCAAATGAGTATAGTAAGGCTTGAAATGACTTGACATGTGATGGTGACCATTGGATGGTGAGAGGTGCAAAGAAGAATTGCACGTTTTCTCTACCACTCCCCTATGGCCTTCTTGGCCAAAAAGAGAGAAAGAAAACAACATGAAAAGAGAGGTTCCCCTTTTTTGGTTTGTCCAAAGGGCAAAGGCTATAGAGATCACTTCTCTTTTTGCTGACTAAAATAGGAATAAAATTGAGTTGTATTTTCAAACATTTTTTGATAGACTTAAAATGTTGATTGGTTGAAATAAGATAGTGGGCACTCATTGAAATGAAGAGTGTGTAAATCTAATGATGGACATGTCTTGAGTTTTGAAAAATGAAATGAACCTCATATATCAAAGAAAAGATTTTGTGTTTCCCACTGCCTTAGAAAGCATGAAACGTTGACAGCCTTATGTGTTAAATGATAAAGCTTAGAGGCTCCACAAATTGCCAAACAATTTCATCAATAAAGTCAAGATTAGGCAATTAAACCGGTAAAATTACGGACAAAATTAGGTCAAAATTTGACACAGTTGGAGTGTATAAATCACTATTTTGAGCATAAAAACGGAGAAATTAATCCTTACACACGTCAATTATGCAATCAAAATATGAATCAATCATTAAAATTAAACACTTTTTAGGCACACATATACTAAAAAATTGGCAGTTTTTACCAATCTTTAGGTGCGCACACAAAAGGTTAAACTTGCCATATTTGCAATGTGACTTCACAAATCATTAGTTGGACATGAGCACAACACAAATCAATCATCACAATTGAAAGGTGCACAAACATGGGCAAAATAGTGCACACACACCTAATTTTAGCATACACACATTCAATTAGAATGCACACACATTTTATTTTAGTGCACACACACTTGAAATTGACCATTCATGCATGCAATCAACTCAATTAGGCACCCAATTAGCAACACACATTAACCAATTAGCAATTGAAACTCGTCAAATTCATGCGCCACCAATTCTTAAAAATTTTGTCATTACGACGGCGTGAAAATGAATAATCGCAAAATCCTCAATCCCTAACATCACATTGCATTGCATCAACATAGCATAGCATTACACTGCATCAACATTACATTGCATCATGGTGGAATCTCTACACAATTCTACACATCCTTAGATTCTAAGGAGGTTGAGAATACCACCTTAATTACCTTTCCATTTGGAAACACTCACACGGTTAGTGAGCTAATTGTGGCAACACAAATGGTTAACTCTATGAGGTGAGCTTCTCAGCCTATGGAGGAGCTAAGCCGCAATGAAGGGAAATCTCCATATCCACTTTTCTTCACCTCTAATCAACCCAATCACACGCACTATGATTGCAAGAGGCACACAACATTAATCCTATCATGCAACACACTAATTGCAATCACACACACATAGATCTATCGAGCACCACACTCCAATCAAACCTATATTCACACACAAGCAAAAGAGGGCAATCACACAAGATTAGAGAGGGATTAACCACTAATTAGTTAAGATCTAGTTAACCTAAGCATCATAGGCAATCATAAGAGGTAAGAGAGAGGCATAGTGAGAGAGAATGAATCATTGATTAGTGTTAATCAAGTCTCATGAGCAAGGAGAAGCTCAAGGACCCATAGCCACACACCTCAAGAGCTCTCACCAAAGAGTGATCTCAACAAATGAGCTTGAGAACCCTAATTTCATTTACACACTGCCTTATGTACCTAGGGTAAAAATATGCAATGTCTGGCCGCCCAAGGCCTTTAGGGCTCCACCACTTACTGAATCTGCAACCTAGACACAGTAACTGACCAATTCTTTACAACTTGGAACTCCCATTGAGGCCGTAACACATTAGAAATATTACAATGGCTTGAAATAGATAGAGAATTTTCAATACATGACCATTTTGAGAAAACGTGAAAAATGTGTAACTTCAATCTTTACTGCTTCTTCGTATTGATCTTCGATGTGCATCTGTCTTCGGTCTTTAGCAGCTTCTGTTAATTTACGTTGACTCAATTAACAGCTAATTAACCTTGGATTTTTCCTTGACAATGTGAACCCCTTGACTAGATTCAAGAAAGAAGTAACTGATTACCCAGTGCTCTTATAGACACTCCTAGTGTTGTAGAGGAAACTTGATCTCAAGTTGAAATCTTATTCACAATTGGATCCGTACAAGACTTGAAAGTTTGTAACCTTGGGTTTTTGTGTACCCAGGGAGTCCACTATATGTAAAAACTGCATATAGCACATGCAAACAAGATATATTTAAATAATCCCTTACTTATATATTTTGAAGTCTTAGATATACCCCTTATATATTCATTTTTGTAAAAACACTAGCCCCTATGTATGAAAATTGTCACTTGCTCAATTTAATAACCCTTTATGTAAGTATATTTTTTTGTAAATGTACTTAATTATAAATCCCTTATTTTGTTCGCATGGTGGTATCTTACATATTTCCTAGTGGACACCTCAGGCTTGAGGATAGTCCCTCTGCTTAAAATACTATGCTCAGCTACACACCATGGTATAGATACGCCTATATGAGTTTGAGATAATCAAAAACCCAACTCAATCCTCGCATAAAAAATATATAGTGCTAAAGTGACACCCATACTATCATTAATGGAAAGGCTCTTACTGATCCATTAATATCAATGGATACTCCACTAGGTAGATATGTTCGATCTGGTGAACAAACACCCATGGACTAGAAACAATTAGCTCTTAGCCCATTGGAAATAGATGGCTCTTAGCCATTATTCCAATTTTAAATTAGTATTCAATCTATTGATTGATAAATACTTATTTTTGTGGTATCATAGCCACTTTCTTTCTTAGAATCAAAGAACCTTGGATCATGACTACACACAACCAAAACATGTATCAAAATCTTACAAGTTATCATTAGTCCTTGAGAGAAAGAGAAAAGATAAAGAAAATGCTTGGTTGAGGAACATTCGTTAACTTATTATAGCGTGTATCCTTTGTGCATGTTATTGTGCATCCTATGTGTGGTTGATAGCTTATCCTATAAGCATACATCAGTCTCATTGTACAATGCTCTTGTAGAGAAAGGTAGCATCAATTACATCTGAACCACCTACCTAGGATGTGACCATGACTATGTCAGATTGAGTTACTTATGGTGTTTCACCCATGAATGAAGTTCATTGGATTCAAATGATTTTAGAAATTCAATATCTTATTGTGTCCTTGAGAGAGTAATGGGTGTTATAGCAAAAGCGCAAACAATGACGAGGTGATAGAAATTCCACCATACTAGCACACCATGCAGGCAAAGTAAAATCTTTAAACGATAAGCCTTGGCTACAATGATGGTCTCAACAAAGTCATCCAGCACCATAAATTTTGTGCACAATCTGTACCAGTATGGATACATCACAATTCACCATTGTTGGTCATAAAATGTGAGATTATATCCCTATATTACAAAATTCCCAAACCTGTGTTCCAGTGCCCTTGATTCTAAATCGATGGATACTACTTTGGCACTGTGCATAAGCATTGCATAGTGCATAATTCAACAGTGTTGGGCATAAAATGTGAGATTATATCCGTGTATTACAAAATTCCCAAACCTGTGTTCCAGTGCCCTTGATTCTAAATCAATGGATACTACTGTGGCACTGTGCATAAGCCTTGCTTTGTGTTAAGTTTTTCAAAGCCTTGTGCTTTGCACAGGAGGAAACCATATCCAAATTAAAGGTTGAAACTATACAAGAAGAGAAGAAATTGTCAAGCCTTGTCACCCCAATATCGTGAGTTGTCTTGAACTCCAAAAATATTGGCTCACTTATGGGTGGATTTCTGCTAGATTTTACTATCCGACATTGAATTTGTCTCATAGCCATGGATTTTGAAGAATGTAAACCTATCTGAGAGTGTGGTATGATACTAACACTTAGGAAAATAATGTGAAAACATATTGCAAAGTCTCCCCAAGTTTGTATGCTAAATGCATATTCCAAACATTGAAAGCCTCAATGCAATATGCTTAAATTGAAGCCTTTCTTCTATGCTCATAGGCAACATATGCTCCTGCTAGGTTTTATTGTCATTGTCCTTGAGAAGTTCTTGATGTGTCTTTGTATATATTAAGACTTGAAGCACCACCCTTAGCACAAGATTTGTATCACCACATGGTGTGTTTGACTATGTATAGATATAGAAGCCATGCTTCACCAGTTAGGGTTTTCTTGATTGATCGACATTCAGAAACACTTTTCCTAGGACCCACACCGTAGAAAAATTGCAAATCTAGAATGCGAGATAGAGAGACTTCTGTTGGCTTCCCCATCTGTAATTAATGGTTGGCCATGCCGAGCACCTTTGACTCCTTCTTCAAGAAAAGGTAGGTGAGAAGCAATTTACATAACAAGTAACATGTCATGTCTTAATGTCCCTGACGGGAGCAAAGCGAACCCCAAACCCTGACGGCCTCTTAAACACCGGGGACCGAATGGCGCGCCTCGAACCTGTCATGGTAAAGCAAACAGGGGGCACCACCTAGCTTCAACGGCTAGGACGCAAACAACACACCACCATAACAAAGTTTTCATCCAAGAGAGATGGATGCTTGGGAGTAATGATGAAAGGAAAGGGAATGAGATCAAGTGAGAGAGAGAGAGAGAGTGTGAGGGAGGGGGTATAGCGGCTTAGTACTTAGGCATCACAAAAGGATGGCGAATCCGCACACCCTTCACATATACACAAGCTCACTCGAAAACACAAGACTAGGTGGCGATTCCGCACACCTCACATGGGCAAAACATCGCAAGAAAACATACTCACAAAACCTCAAGCTTTATTTAGAGAATTAGGCAATGAAATGAGGAGCATAGGGTAGGGGAATGAGAAGGGAGAGAGTGGTAGAGCACATGGCGGATAGGTGGGAGTTGATGGCGAAGACTCGCACGAGGATTATGGCCATCATCCTTCATTTAGTTGCCCTTCATCTTCCATAGCCAAGGGTGTAGAGGTCATGCTCAAGACAAGCATGGTGATTGCGGGGATGGTGATGGTGTGGGTGTGTGTGTGTGCACTAGGCACACACAGTGCATAGTGTGTTCTTTGGTGATGTTGTGTGTTTTTGTGTGATGGTGACCCCTCTTTATATAGGGGAGGAGGGGGGAGAAATTCTAGAATTTAGAAATGAAGAAATCATTATCTACATAGGCCATGTGACTGTGGGCCCCACTTGTCTGGCTGTGTGTATATGTGCCAGAACAGCAGTCTCATGAGAGAGAGACTAAGAGAGAGCGATGGGTTGATGAAAAAAAAGTGAGAGGTGACATGGAGAATAAAGTAATTACAAGAGGGGAGAGAGGAGAGTGTGTTCAGAGGTGAATCTGTGTGCAGATGTGTGTGAACACAAGAAAAATCAGGTAACCACCGGGTGGGGATGGGTCTATGGGCACCTTTTTCAGTGAAACTGAGTGTGTGTGAGTGTGGGGGAGGTTATTTAGCTACAAGACAAGAGACATGGCGCCCTTTAGAGAGAGAGGGGGATATTTGGGTCATGGGATATGATAGGAGAGAGAAAGAGGGGGTGGGGTATACTATTTTGGAAGATAGGGTAAGTTGCATGTGAGTTGGTGCATTATTGGTGAGTGGTGGGGTAGCTTGAGGGGAGAGAGAAAGGAGAAAGGACAAAGGGAAGAGAGAGGGGGTTGACCTTTTGAGTGGAGGAGAGGAAAAGGGACACCCGGCGGGGCAACAGTGAAGAAAAAGGAGGCAAGGTGGGGATGGGCTACCCCGCAGGCATGAGGTGGCCTATTTTACCTTTCTTATATATTTACATAATCATACTTTATTTTTTTCTTACTTTTTCCAATGCCTTTTATCACTCCCTCCATAAGAGGGGGTTTTCATGGGGTGGGGACGAGAGAAGAGGGGTATGGGAGCTTGGCTTGTGAAAAGCCCCCATCATTAGCCCTCCCCTTTTGGCTAGAGGCATTCATGTCTGTAGCTCATCTGCTTGATCATTATCGTCAGAGGTGGCGGATGATGGTGTGTCCTCATCTGGAATGTCAATTGGTGGAGCCTAGTCAAGTCGAAGAAAATAAGGTTTAAGTCGCCGACCATTTATCCTGGTTTTATGAAGTTTTCCATCAGCCTCGATAAGCTGGTAGCTTCCATTGGCATACTTTTTCCTGATGATGAAAGGGCCTTCCCATCGGAGTAGGAGTTTCTTATCCTTGCGCGTGTCGAAGCGATTGTCGTAGCGGAGCACCAACATTCCTTTCTTCAATTCTTTTTTCCGGAGATGCTCGTTAAAACTAAGCCGTCTATGCTCTGCTTGTGCTACATAATAATTTATTGCGTCTTCTCTGTCCAGCTGCAGTCTTTCCAAGTTGATGATGTGATCTCTCAAATGCATGTTGGGCTGTTGAAGCTGGCTTGCCATTACTCTGAGACTTTGTAGTTGCACTTCAATGGGCAAGATTGCTTCCTTACCAAATACTAGATGATACGGTGTGAATCCCAAGGATGTACGAAATGAAGTTCTGTAGGCCCATAAAGCTGGTAGTAGATACTTATCCCAGTCTCCAGGATGATTGTTTACCTGCTTCGTAATAATTTTAGAAACCATTCCATTTACCTTTTCAACTAGGCCATTACATTGAGGGTAATATGGTGAAGAGTGCCTCCTTGTAATGCCCAGTTTCTGCATTAACTCTCCTACCAAGTCTCCTCTGAAACCTATCCCTCTATCAGAGATGATCTCTAAAGGTGTGCCAAACCTACAGCATATGTGCTCGTAGATAAATTTAGCTACCTCTACCGCTGTGATTCTAGTGGTGGCTGTAGCCTATGCCCATCTAGTCATGTAGTCGACCCCCATGATAATGTAGAATTTTCCTGAGTTGGCCCTAGGTAATGGCCCAATGGCATCGATACCCCATTTTTCAAATGGGCCATATGAGAGAATAGGTGTCTGTGGTTCAGGCATAAGTGACCTAGTGCCGGCCTTTTGACACAACTTACATGTTTTGCACCAGTGGTGTACATCACGGTTGAGGCTAGGCCATATGAAGCCTGCCTGCAAGATTTTCCTACTTGTTATGTCTAGGGCAAAGTGACCACCACAAACCCCGTCGTGACAGCTAGCAATTACTCCCGTGATTTCCTGAGAGAGAGGGACCTTCCTGAGTATTTGGTCCTTACCCTTACAGTACAAACCTTCATTGATGAGTCTATACCTTGTGGCCTTCCGCGTCAGCCATTGCTTCTGTCCCTTTGTTAAATCTGATGGGCATTCCCCTGTTTCCAAAAAATGCATAATGTTAGGCAAGGAATCACTTCCTTGAAATAGAGGGAGCTTTAGTTTTATTGCTCCAACCACCACTTCCTGTAGTCTTTCACTTGCTAGGTCATCTGCTTCTTGGTTTTGAGCCCTTGGGATATGGTGTATTTGAACTTCTTCAAACTTACCCAACAAGGTTTTTACACCACTTAAGTGAGTCCTTAAACCAGGATTCTTGCATGTCCATGCTCCATTTACTTGCCTTACCAGAAGTAGAGCATCCCCAAATACATTAAGGCGTTGTACACCTTGCGAGACGCACCATTGTAGACCCTTGGTTAGTGCTGCATACTCAACTTCATTGTTAGAATGTGAATCTAACAATTGGCCCAACGAAAATACCTTTGTCCCTTTGTCATCAAAGACCACTATGCCTGCAGCTGCTTTGTCGGACGCTCGCTTGTAGGCTCCATCAAAGTAGAGAGAGTATTCTCCTTCTACCATCGGTGGTACTGGAGGTAATCGGACTTCTCCTTCCTTAGATTTCTTCTCCTTCCTTTCAAAGACTTGGTAGGTCATGAGTCCCCCCAAACTTGCCCTTGTCGTGCTTTCTACCTGTACCGTGTAGTCAAACTCTTGCAGACGAACTAGCCATTTAGTAATTCTAGAAGACACATCCATGTGTTGTACAACATAGGGAAATATTTCATCCGTGGTTAGAATCACAAATTGCTTAGGCAGCAAATATGACCTAAACTTTGTAGTTGCAAATCTAAGAGCTAGGACTAAGTGTTCCACATGGGTGAAACCTTTCTCTCCTGCTGTCATCATTTGTCTAGAGAAGTAGATTGGCCTCATGAAAGATGTTGTCGTATCCTTTTGGAGTAGCACAGCCCCCAATGAGTCATCACCAACACTTGAGGTGACATAGAATTTTTCATCCCACTTCGGTGGTGAGATAGTTGGCAGAGTGGCTAAGACCTCCTTTACCTTGTTGTAGTGATGTTCGCTTTCCTCGTCCCAAGTGAAAGTTGATCTTTGAGTGAGTTGTTGCATTGGTAGAACAAGTTGTGACAGTAGATGTATGAATCTACTTAAGTACCTCACCTTCTGTAGAAAAGAGACTAGTTGACGTGCGGTCGTTGGTGAAGGTAGGGCTATGAGTGCGGACACCTTACTTGGGTCGGCGTTGATACCTTTTGCTGAAATTTCATGGCCTAGTAGAATGACTTTACTCTCCCCAATGTGGCATTTATCCACATTTAATTGCCCACCTAGGCTCTGCAACCTGGCCAAACCTTCAGTTACCTTTTCTAAATGTGAAATACAGGAGCTATATATACAAAAATCATCAATGAACACTCTTATGGATGTTCCAAAGAACGGTTGAAAAACATATGTGACATATCTTTGGAATGTGGCAGGTGTATTTGTGAGACCAAATGGCATAACCCTGTATGCAAAACAACCCCATGGCGTGATAAAAGTGGTTTTTAGCTGATCTTCCAAGGCTATGCGTATTTGAAAGTATCCAGAATAACCATCACAGACGGTATAGCATTCAAAACCCGCTACTTCATTCAGAATTTCATCCAAGAAAGGGAGAGGAAAGTGGTCTCTCTTTGTAGCTGCATTTAGTGGTTTGTAGTCAACACAGACCCTCCACTTACCATTCTTTTTAGGCGTCACCACTACGGGTGATACCCATTCTGAGTTTTCTACAGGATGGATGAATCCCGCCTCCAGCAGTTTCCTTACCTCGGCCAAGAGTGCCTTTTCTTGTATGACCCCCAGTCGTCGTAGCTTTTGGACAACTGGTTTTACCCCTTCCTTCAGCTTAATATGATGTTCCACCACTGTAATGCCTGTGATTCTTTCATAGTTGTCAATGAACAGGTTAGGAAATCCCACCAACATTTGCAAAAAACTATCTTTCTCCTCGTGTTAATTCCGTAGACAACATACCCTTCAACCTACTTCCTCGTAGGCCAGGTGATTTTCTCTCCTCTTCATTGGGTTTCCCTTTTGGTGATGGTTCACCAGTTGTGCTTATCCTTTGTGGATCCTTCATAATGATACCCATCACATCAATGGAGCTGTCACTTTCTTCGGTGGATGTGGTCTCCTCCTCAGAACTGGAAGATTCGCTAGTGGTTTCATCTGCCGATGTTTCCAGATTCATTTGCTTCTGCTTGCCAATCCTCATGTCATAGTAGATTGTCTCCCCTTTCTTACCGGTCATGCGTAGAAGGCCAGTACCCCAGTCCTGTTTTGCCTTCATGGCCATCAACCATGGCCTTCCCAAAATTAGTGGATAGCCCTCCCCCTTAGTAGGCATTACAAAAACATCTACCTCTACCTCAGTGTTGAAAGCTTTGATTTTCACGGCACTTACCACACCCACACACTTTACTTTTGCGTTGTTTTCCATCTTTGCCTTGCATGGAGAAGGCCTGTCAACCTCGAGCCCTAATCGAAGCATCATAGCTTCGCTCATTACACAGATTTGTGCACCTCCATCAATGTAGGTGTTTCCAACCCTCTTTCCTTTTATGTTTATGTCGACAATTGGAAGGATGTCATCCATGTTGCATCCCGAAATTGCTCCGGCTACCTTTGTTTTGGAGCGTCTTGTACTTACCATTTTAGACCATTGTCGCCTTACTTTTGGTGCAAGATGTAGCAGCTGTGGCCATGTAATCGTCGGTCCTTGCTCTGCCACATCCAATGTTAGATCATAGGGCTTAGAGCTTTCCCCTAGCTGGAAGTCGGTGATGCCCAATTTCCGTCGTGGCCTGGATGGCCTCTTGCTAGTTTCTCCTCTCATGCTTCTCTCATCATCTCATTGTGTAGCTTTCTCCCTCCTAGCTCTTTTCACATTCATGGCTTCAAGTGGTTCTAAAAAGGTTACCTTCTCCTTACCCTTGTCCCTCTCCTTTGCTCTTGGTGGATCCACTACTACGGCTTTTCCTTTCTCTTCTAGCCTTATGATGTTTACAGGGCGATCAGGTGGTGGGGCTGGTGGAAGAGGTGGGATGGATGCTTGTAGTGGTGTCTGGGGTGGACGTAGAATTTATGTTGGTGGGGGTGGTGCTCAGGGTGGGGGTGTTCTTTCTCTAGGGGGTGAAAATTGGTTCCTCCTACCTCCTCTATTATAGTTTTGTTGTGGTTTGGGACAGTAGTACATACCGTGACCGTCTTCTCCGCAGTTGTAGCAATGATACTCCCTGTTTTGTCGTCGTGCTCTTCCAGGGTCTTGATCTCTTTCTTGACTCCTCCCTTGTTGTATTAAGTGGACAGACAAATTCTGCAGTTGGTCAGTAATATGGGCCAACATATCTTGTTGGTCATCTCTTACCCCAAGAGCAGTGGTGGTGGTGGAATGGTGGTTGTCGTAGTTGCTGGTCGACGCGATGTTCCTGATTCTGTTGACTCGGTTTCTTTGGCTTTCATTCGCAGCTTCTTGTCTTTAAGGCGAGCAATCTCAATGGCTAACTCGTACAAAGTCGGGAATCTACCTTTCACCTTCTCCTTGAGAAGTGGCCATAAGCCATGCGTGAACCGATCTTTTTTTAGGAAATCGGGTGCAGCTTCCCCCCTAGCCAGTGACTCAACCCACCGTTCCCACAAATCCACAAATTTGGACTCATAGGTGGCATATTCTAAAAGACCCTCCTGCTTCAAGTCTCTCAACTTGTCCCACAACTTTTCTGAAGTGGTACCTCTCCCAAAGTGCCTCTTAAAAGAGGTTTTTAAGGGTTCCCAGTCATCCTTGGTTACTTGTGGAAGTGCATTGTACCATGATCTAGCTTCTAGCTTCATGAGATGCTTAAAGATTCTAATCCGGGATTCATCCGTATCTTTGTTGCTCACTACACATGCTACTTCAAAGTCATCTAGGAAGTCTGTTACCAAATCCTCCCCCTTCTTTCCTTTAAATGTTGGAAATGCTACACTTGCCATGATTACTGAGAGAGAGCTAGAAAGACACACTACTTAACTTGCAAAAGTTTTTTTCTTCTTTACAAGGAGGCGTGTATACCCTCTTATACTAGGACATAGATTAAAACTTCAAACGGTACATTGCCTTGTACCAAAGGTAAGACAAATGGTTGATCTGATGCCAGAACCTCCAAAAACCGCTCCCCACCCGGCATGGTGTCAATGACGTGCTGGTAGTGAGCCTTCAAATCCAGTATTACCTTGATTGAGCGTACACGTGTTGGTATGTGTGATCTGTCTTGAGGTAGGTTGTACTGATTCATGTGAAGCTTAGAGGTGCTTAGTCACTGTCCAAGCTTGTGGGAGAGGGTGGTGTTCTTTCCTTAAACAAACTCAGTAGATCCCTAGTTTCTCTAGTGAGAGAGTGAGTCAATGCTTCCGTTATCTGTGCTGCAGCATCAGGTGCGACTTGAAAACTGACTGTGATAATTACCTCGGTGACTTGAGTTACCCGATTCTCAAAGTAGAATAGTGTTGATTCTCTATTGTGTAGAGCTCCTTCCATTTTGTTGTTGTGGGTTGGTTGTAGGTTGCGGACATGGTTTCGACCTTCTCCTTCTTCTTCTTGGCACTTGGCCTATGTATATCCACTGGGTTTGGCGTGTTGGTTGACTCTCCCACTGCAAATCGATTACCGTTATGCCTGGCACTCGAGCTTTGATGGAGATGCAGAGTTCGTCTAGTTGTGCTTGGAGCTCTTCTTCTTCTGTCGTCCAATTAGCAAATCCTGCTAGCCATTCATCCATTCACAATAGTTTAAGGGTTTCAGTCTTGTAAACTGAAGGGTTTCATGAAAAGATCCTCAGTGGGGGCACCAAATGACGGGAGCAAAGCGAACCCGGAACCCCGACGGCCTCTAAAACACCGGGGACCGAATGGCGCGCCTCGAACCTGTCATGGTAAAGCAAACAGGGGGCACCACCTAGCTTCAGCGGCTAGGACGCAAACAACACACCACCATAACAAAGTTTTCATCCAAGAGAGATGGATGCTTGGGAGTAATGATGAAAGGAAAGGGAATGAGATCAAGTGAGAGAGAGAGACAGAGAGAGAGAGAGAGAGAGAGAGAGAGAGAGAGTGTGAGGGAGGGGGTATAGCGGCTTAGTACTTAGGCATCACAAAAGAATGGCGAATCCGCACACCCTTCACATATACACAAGCTCACTCCAAAACACAAGACTAGGTGGCGATTCCGCACACCTCACATAGGCAAAACATTGCAAGAAAACATACTCACAAAACCTCAAGCTTTATTTAGAGAATTAGGCGATGAAATGGGGAGCATAGGGTAGGGGAATGAGAAGGGAGAGAGTGGTAGAGCACATGGCGGATAGGTGGGAGTTGATGGCGAAGCCTCGCACGAGGATTATGGCCATCATCCTTCATTTAGTTGCCCTTCATCTTCCATAGCCAAGGGTGTAGAGGTCATGCTCAAGACAAGCATGGTGATTGCGGTGATGGTGATGGTGTGGGTGTGGGTGTGTGTGTGTGCACTAGGCACACACAGTGCATAGTGTGTTCGTTGGTGATGTTGTGTGTTTTTGTGTGATGGTGACCCCTCTTTATATAGGGGAGGAGGGGGAAGAAATTCTAGAATTTAGAAATGAAGAAATCATTATCTACATAGGCCTTGTGATTGTGGGCCCCACTTGTCTGGCTGTGTGTATATGTGCCAGAACAGCAGTCTCATGAGAGAGAGACTAAGAGAGAGAGAGATGGGTTGATGAAAAAAAAGTGAGAGGTGACATGGAGAATAAAGTAATTACAAGAGGGGAGAGAGGGGAGTGTGTTTAGAGGTGAATCTGTGTGCAGATGTGTGTGAACACAAGAAAAATCAGGTAACCACCGGGTGGGGATGGGTCTGTGGGCACCTTTTTCAGTGAAACTGAGTGTGTGTGAGTCTGGGGGAGGTTATTTAGCTACAAGACAAGAGACATGGCGCCCTTTAGAGAGAGAGGGGGATATTTGGGTCATGGGATATGATAGGAGAGAGAAAGAGGGGGTGGGGTATACTATTTTGGAAGATAGGGTAAGTTGCATGTGAGTTGGTGCATTATTGGTGAGTGGTGGGGTAGCTTGAGGGGAGAGAGAAAGGAGAAAGGACAAAGGGAAGAGAGAGGGGGTTGACCTTTTGAGTGGAGGAGAGGAAAAAGGACACCCGGCGGGGCAACAGTGAAGAAAAAGGAGGCAAGGTGGGGATGGGCTACCCCGCAGGCATGAGGTGGCCTATTTTACCTTTCTTATATATTTACACAATCATACTTTATTTTTTTCTTACTTTTTCCAATGCCTTTTATCACTCCCTCCATAAGAGGGGGTTTTCATGGGGTGGGGACGAGAGAAGAGGGGTATGGGAGCTTGGCTTGTGAAAAGCCCCCATCATCCCTTACTGGAATTGGATGACTTACCAACCGGTGAGCCCTTGACTTTACATGATGTTTTTCCCATCTCAAGTGAAGCTCATAGACATTCCACTAGGAGATACATTGGGTGAGTTGGTACAGAAGTACAATAGAGCAGTAAAAGCACTAGAGTGGGGAGAGATAGCTAGGTACTTCTAGAACTCCATCATACACTGGTCCCCTTGGTTGTCTAAAGCCAGTAACATACCATTGAACCCTCTTTGGAGGGACACAACCAAGAAGATGAACAATAAAGGTCTAGAAGATTTGGCCCATTTCTAAGGTAGCCTTAATAGGAGATAAAAAGTTATTGATAAAATATCTTCTTGAGTCAATTTTAGTGGGACATAAAGACTATTGGCAATCAGATTTCTAGAAGGGGTGGAAAATTGTTGTATGTCGGTGTGACTCCAAATTTGTGTGGAAATCTTGATAATGGCCCAAGAACAAGCAATTTAGGAAACCAATTACCAAGGATGTATATCTTTCTCTTGTAGTCTTATTAGATTGGTTCTCGCCCCTTAACAAACAACGAGGAAATCAATGGAAAGAGGAAAGATGGGGGTTGATAATGAAGAACTTATGGTATCCACAATGGCCCATGCCAATAAATTTCTTTATATGAAAGGTATTATGGGGGTCTCTACTGACAAGATTGAAAATTCATGCTAGAGGAATCAGCTCAGATAGATGTACCGGGCTACAAAATGACATGTGATTACCTCCCTCACCTCTTCAAGGACTACCCAACTATTAGTTGACTAGTAGGGAAAATGTGTAAGTGGGTTCAAAGGACATGGAAAATAGGTTTCTCTAAGAATGACCTATTCCTTGAAGGGATGAGATTGGAGAACTACGTGCTCCTACTATGTACTCAAATCATCAGGTTCTACTACTTCAAGGAAATTTGGAGGACTAGGAATTGTAGGGTGTTTGACAATGCTCTTGTAATTACTAGCCTCATAGAGATATTACTTGAAAGCAAGAAAGTGGTTGTCTTGGGCTATCAACATCATTGTGATGGGATAAGTGGTTTCCACTTTGGGAAGTCTAATGTAATCTGATGTCCCTCAAGGCTCGACACGAGCTTGAGATATCTTTGTCTATTGTTTTGTTAAATACAATACATACACTCATTGTTGTGAGTTTGAAAAAAAAAGCATGAAAATTAGGTAGATATGATCTTCATTACTAGATAAAGAATTCATGTAGGTACTTGTAAGGTGTGATAGAAATGCATCCATCTAAGTGTATATGTGGAGTGAGGCCCTATGGAGCCTTTGGACAAGGGTATGCTCCAAGTGGCAAGGTGCTACACAATATGTATAGGGTAAAGGATAGAAAAAAATCCAGTACTTGTGGAGGGACCCCTGCCCTCCAACTTTGTAATGTTAAAGGTATAGTGATGGGACACAAGAAGCTCCTTGGTGAGTAGCTGAGTGCAACTGAAAACGTTGGCTACGCTCTCTCCTTTTACCCCCTAGGTGTGGTCTCCCATTTGTGGCCACTATTGTTACTCGTAATTTTATTGTGTTCATCAAGTGTCACCATTGAGGGTGAAAGCATGTTAACCTGTCGCACTTTTTGTGCTAGTTAGAAGTTTCAAGTTAGCACATCTTCGAAAAGTTGGGCGTCCGGTAAATTTTTTACAAATAATGTCAAAATTTGTCCGAGAATGTACATTTGGATTCCTTGTTTCAAGTGCTTTCTATTGATATATCATATGTCATAGATCTTGGAGATGTAGCTCAAGTTATTGTACTAGTTAGCATATGTCAAAATTGTGCTAGTTAGCATTGTCCGGGACATGAAAAAGCATGACAGGTGAACATGCTTTCACCCTTGAATCTCTATTTGAGACGTGATTTGTAAGGAGGTAGGCAGTGCTGCACTCTTTAGATTGCAGCCATCCAATCCGAAAACAATGCATTGTGCTGGAGGTAATTTGCCATGCACCTTAGGTGCCCCACTATTGGGTGTTTTACCCTATGCACCTACATAGACCTATACGATGTGCTAGAAAGTTTTTACACTAGTAATGCCTTCGTACAAGGACCACCCATCATGAAAGGGTCTTGGCAATTAGAGTTCACAAGAAAGTTACAAAACATTAACTTTGGTATAATAGTACTTTGATACAATATTATCTCCTTAATGCTCTTCGTACACTATGTTTATCATGCCTTTGCCCTTATATTTAAGAACTTTATGGTGGTTTGTGGCCTAGGATGAAGGTGGAGGTCCTTGAGGTTGTAGCCAGAGCAATTTGTCCGAATAGATGCTTGCAATGCAGAACGGCTAGTTAGGGCCTCTCTCACTTGTTCAAGGAGTGCTCGACAATTTGTTACCTGGCAAGGAAGATTTGCAAATGGGTTCAAAAGACCTAGAAGATTGGTTTCTTCAAGAGCTATCTCTTCCCATGTGGGAAGGTATTCAAGATTCAAGTGCTACTTATTAGCATGAAAATTGTTAAATTCTGCTACTTCAAACACGTTTGGAGGTCCAAGAATTGTAGGGTCTTCAAGAAAACCCTTGGAATAGCTAGTTTCAATGAGATTATACAAGAAAGTAGGGGAGTGATTGTCGCCATTAGGAAACCAAAAAAAACTAAGGAACGGAAGAAGGTGATTGGTTCTGTATTCACTAATTAGTACTTGAACTCGATGAAATGCATGTTTACGATGGTTGGGTAATAGTTGCTATGACATATCATTACCAAAGAAGGTATTAGTAGATCCCCGAGTAGATCATAGTAAGATTGTGGCCATCATGCACAAAGTGCAACTTGATTCACCGAAGGATACTTTGTGGTTATAAGTCCTTCCTTCTAGCCCTTGCTGTTGACCAATGCATCTAAAACATCGTCTCAAGAACAAAAATTAATAATAAAAATTGAGAATATTTTGAGTAAAATTGGGTCTAAATCCAAGCACCAAAGTTTACTCATGAGACATTTTGGGTCTACACCATGGGAACATGGGCTTAACCAATGCATGAGAAAAAAAAAAAAAATCTCAAGAAAATTAGCATAAGGAAAAAAGAAAGAGAAGATACGAATAAGGTGAATAAGTAGCTATCAACCAAATGCGGTAGTCAACACTCCTCATGGTAAGAAGAGTGGCGGAGGATATTGTAGAGGATGTAAAATTGAACACTTATACCCAAGGAAAGATAATAATGAACATTGAGGAGTTTTACTATCTTTGAGTGGATCAAATTCAGAGATGAATATACCATTGAAAGCATTGACGAGAGTTCAAGGAAAATAGAAAACAACAAGCGAACACGAAGGTAGAGGCTCCCACAAATGTATTAGTGAAAAATCTTTCAAAAAATCCACACGAGATAGAGTGAGAGCGCAATACCATAGGATGCTAAAGGCTATTACAGCATAGCTATCACAAGCTGGAGAGGAATCACAAAAACCAGTGCCATCCAAGTCTAGTGTTAGAGGAAGTATGTGAGATTGAACTAAACCCAATTGAAACCATGCCAAAAGAGGTTAGTTCTGGAGATTCGATGCTATTTGATAAAAAATTGAGCCGTTGAGAGAAATTATAAAGGCTTGCAAAGCAAGATTGGACAACTGCAAAACAATGAAACATAGATGGCTGGCTTATCCTAATGCGGAGAGGGAAAATCTCCAACTGGAGAAGTGCAATAAGTTGATTGAGATTGCTTAAACTCTTATGGAACCTCCACCTGCAATTCCTCTCCAAGAAAGGATAGCTCCCCAACCATTTTTAGACCTAAAAGACCTTGAAAAATGAAAAAAATGAGTGACCTAGAACGATATCATGAAATTCAAGTTGTGAACTAGAATCAAAAGGAAACAAAAGAGGAACAAGAGGAACAAGAGGAGGATAAGGAGTAGGAACACCACCTAGAAAATGAATGAGCAGACTCACCTATGAATGTGTGAAGCTTCTAATTGTGCTAGCTCTATCAAGGACAAAAACAAGAATGCAAGACTATTTGAGGATCCAAACTACATACTTGAGCCTTTCTCTAAAGAAAGAATGGAGCCCTTGGAGTGGAATCAAATTTTGGCCACCTTAGATGTGTGCATCAATGAAATCACATATAGCAAGTTTTTTGATGAGAATGGCACAGATTCACTGCCCTTTTTCATGATTAGAGTGAACCCAGACATATTTCACTAGAATACAATTGACAATGGTGAAGTGAAACAAGAACTAGAGACTGAAATACAGTGTTTGCATATATGGGATGAGATCTCTATTAGAGATCTTACCATGGAAGTTGATTCAAATCATGTCTTTGAGAAAAATAGGGAATCAAGTGATGAATGTTATTAAGACACCCTTGATGCTCAAAGATACAAAGAGCTTAGTGTAGATGATCAAATATCAAAGCATCATGAAAGTGATCCTGAAACAAAACTTTAAAAATTCTTGATATTTCAAACCAAAAACCCAAGAGACAACCACGCTACAGAAACAAACACGCAACAAAAGGGTTCAGAAGCAATCCATTGTTTTATATCGGTGAAAAACGATCATACTTGAAATTAGTGGGAGACCATGGCTGCTTGAAAGATGAAGTAACTAGAAAAGCAGCACAACCAAGCAAAATTAAATCAAAGAAAATGCAACCGATGAGACATTGCAAAGATGCATCAAAGACAATGGATGCTACTAGTGAACATAAATGGACAAAGGTTGAGTATAAAAAGAAGTACAAGGAATGGAAATACACACTAAAAGAGGCCTAGTCAATAGAAAGGGAAAGTGACAATGAGAACGGGGAAGAATTGGCCAAAGACAAAATAAGTGTACAGTCCTGACACGCATTGCCTACCATGCTGTGGGAATGGCTAATAATTTACCACCTGCCCTAGACCAAAACACTTTTGTTTTTCTAGAAGATATATCCTTCCATTAGTTAATAATAACTGGTTGAAAGATACAAACCAACTCTACTAGAGAGAGCTACAACAGGAAAAGGGGCAGACTCTCCCAATGAGAAAAAAAATTGTACAATGAAGGCTACATCAAGAGATGGGTGGAGGAAAAAGACACATTTGGTGGCCTGTAGTTCCATCTAAACCCACCTTGAACATGGCATGGTAAAGAAAGTTCATGGGTGCCATTGTCATAAGAAAGCCTCTCAATGCTCTTGCATGTGGTTGGTGCTGCCTTGAAGTCTCTCACACTAACCATTGAGTGTGTGTATCAGCTCCAACCAAAGGTCCCAAATAGTCTCTACTCGTGGAACAAGAAAGAAGCCATGGAGTGGGAGTAGCAGATTCTACATTTTTCTAATTTTTCCTAGCTAACTTCCAAGAAAATCCCAGAAACATGGCACCAGTAGTGTCTACCCTATCCCTTGGCAAAGTATGAAATCATTAAGATGAAAGAACAACTAGTGAAAGATCAAGTCGCGAGGGCAGTGCAGATCAACACCCGACTTGGAGAATGTATTGGCTAAAGAAAAGCCCAAGGTATCTAATCCTCTACACTAAAGTTTCATGAGAAATTGAAAGTGATCCAAATTTCTATCCACTATCTAGACTCCTCAATTGGGACATCCATCGAATCATCATGACATGCCTGAACTACCCCCAGACTGAGTCAACCAAAGGGGAAGGCTTTTGAAGATTACATGCTCAAGAAATTATCAGAGGCTATAGAGATCTTCTAGAGGATTCCATATCTTTCATGGATTATGTTCACCAAGATAGCCAAGATTCTCATTACCTGCATCCAAACCTTCAACTAAGCAAAGTAGGCAGATGCCCCATGGATGGAAATTTTAGAGGACAACCAAGCACTTTGCTATGATTTGTCAGATCAACCGCCCTATGAAGTACTTTATGGGATTTATTACAGAGTGATGTTCTTGCCCTCCTACTACATGAAAACCTTTGAATAAGTGATCTACATGGGGTTCTTTAATTTTTGATCCAGAATCTTTGGCCCCATGGTAGAGAATCTTCATCCCAAATTTGTCAGATACACCGCAATGGAGTTAAACGCTTCATTTGATTTATAGTTCCTGGCCGAAGTGTACACAAGAAGCTCAGAAAAAGTTAGAAAATAAGTAGAGGGGGTTTTTATTACCCTCTAATCAGATGTGATACATAGGATATTGATAGGTGCACCCCCGAGTATAAAAGCCAATTTTTGTAGAACCTAAGGGAGTTTTTTAATGGATAATAATTGTGACGATTGTTTTACAGAGCACAATGTACACTCTTGTCACCTTCTCAAGTTCATAACTTCCTCGTGAAGTGTTTGTTTGAAGTGTTGTATGTTCCATTATGTTCACAAGTGAAAGCTCTTTACAACATTGTGACTTTCTGAGAGCTCACCTTTGCCCATCCTATCTCTCTGTAGCCAAAGAACCCCTGGTTCTTCATGCACATGCACTTCTCTTTGCACCACCTATGGCTTGGCTACCACCACATCACACTGCCTTGGGACCACCTCATTTGGCAAACCCCTCCTAGCTTTGCATTTCCTAATAATATTTGTGGTCCACCCTCTTTCTAGAGCTACCACTTCTTCATATGACATCGTGCTATCTACCTCAAGTTTGTCAAGCACTTCCTCATGTAGGCAATCCATGAATTTACTCAACTTTAGAAAACAAGAATTCTCTGCAGCAATTACCTTGATTAGCCGCCCCCAAAGAGCCTCGAACTCCCATATGAACGCTTGAAAATCCGCTTCCAAGCTTTGCTTCAATCTTTCAAGCTTTCTCTTCACTTCGTCGAGTTGCACATCTGCAACATATGTGCTTTCAAAATCCACCTTTAGGGCTTCACAATCACTCTGTTTTTCATCACGCAGGCCATTGAACCATAGCCTAGCTTTACCACAAACCAGGAGAGGGAACACCTACATTGCACCTTCTTCTCTTGATATCCCACTTTCCAATACAAAAAACATGTAATCTTCAAGCCCGGTTTCTGCATCTTTGACCCCGTTGAAAATGGGAAAACTCAACCACGCCATCTCTAGAAGCACCTGCTCTTCAAAGGATGCACCTTTGACATCACCAAAATCACCATTTTGACTTCAACTAGGAGCATCAGACAACTCCTTAGTGGGGGCACCAAAAGATGGAGAAGGGGAAAGGGGGAACACACATGACACACAAAAAAAAGGCCTCAATATAGCCAAGGGCATACACAACACCCCAATCCACTAGAGTTCATCGACACATAACCAAGCACACACTCAACTAGCCTTGCATCTCACTGCTCGTTTGTGCCACACACCACTGCCACACATGAGAAACCGCACTCTCTCTCTCTCATTCCACACACAAAGAAGGGGGCATGGGGGCCACACACATCCACACCCGGACCACACACACAAGCAGAAGATTTAGAGAAGACGGGGGGGAGGGGAGATGACGCAAGAGAAACATCATGGAAGCTTCACCACTACTCAAAGACCCTTTACAACTCATTTACATCAAACAGCATACCCACATGGTCGCCAAGTAAGAAAACTCACACTTGGGGCTTTGCAAGCACACGCCTTTGCACAAAAAATCCCACTCAAGACTCGCACAATCTCTTTATGGCTCTCTGCAGGTTCACCGGCTCAAGGCTCTGGCAAAAAGCATAAAAAATGGCTTATTTAGGGGTCTCTCTTCAATTTGGGCATTTGGCCTCAGATTGGTCCACCTTGCATCTCAATCTAACAACTTGGGAGGGGTAGTCGCCTTATATCTGCTCTCTTGTTCTCTTTGAGGGGGGGGGTGCACTAGCGGCATCGCTAGTGCCCCTTGGCATTTTGTTAATTTTTTTAAATTTTTTTCCTCATTTTCCTCTTTTCTCTCTCCCTCACTCACCACTTTATCACCTTGGGATTTGCACCTTTGACTAGCCTTTGCCTCCACCTATCGGCTCAGAGTTGGACTCCCCTTTGACTTGTTTGACCTTGCCCTTGAATTCAGTTTGTCTGGCCATTAGAACTGCTCTTCGACTTACCCTTGTCCCACTTTAATTGGTCGTTGAATATCCCTTCATGGGACCTTTTCAGCTGCCTTGGATCCTCCCTTTCTCTCTTTCTTTCTCTCTTCATGTAATGCCTCCCTTACCCCTAGGCCCCAAGCACTAGCGACCTCGCTGGTGGGGCTTGAGGTTATGGAGTTTCCTTTCAAAGAAGGGAGGGGCCCTTATTGGCACGGGATTAGAACCTTATGGATGTGCATGCCATGTCATCATTGCCACCCCACCATAGCAATCCCACGACCAATGGGATTTGCCATAGACTGGGTAAAAACGCTTTCAACTCTGCCCTACTCGCGCTTGTTATCAAGCCCTATCAATAAATACATAGCCTTCAAAGCAGCTTAATTTGCATCCCTTTGCTCATTTTCCCTTCATGGAACTGGAGCGGCACGACATCCACCCCCTCTGAACGTGCACAACCTCCAATCTGTTCCAATCGGTCTTCAATATGCATCTCTGGGTAAAAGCGTGGTTTGGTGGTACAAAAAAAGGAACTATTTTAATTCTACCAATGAAAAAGTGGGGACAGGTAAAATTTTTGCAGTTTAGGTCAAAACTTTTTGGACCTTGTGTTTTTAGATTCTCCTTTTGAAAATCTATCCACTGATATATAGTATGATAGGTAGTTTTTCATGTTACAAGTAGAAATTGTAGCTCAAAGATTCGTCAAAGGTGCTGTCAAGGAGGACAGTCCTTTTTGTACCACCAAAGCGTGCTTTTAGCCCTCTTGTAAGCACTTTAATCTATTTACCATCAATCTCAAATAACTGGTAAGTACATGAAAAACACTATAAGGTTTAAACCCTATTACCAATGGTCTAACTTTATCATCTGCCCATCCCAAAGATTTGAATCGTATCCGTTGTATCTTAAACACACTCAATTATGGAAAGACCTTGTATAGTGAATCTTCCAAACTCAAGTATACTCTAGTTTCTTTTGCACACGTCTTGACCATCAAGCTCAATTTAGGGAACTCTGTCAAGCTCAAGTATGCCTTAGCTTGTGTGCACATGGAATAGACGTCAAGTCCTTCACTCCAAGTTCCATCCAGAACCAACCCAGAAGATGTGAAGATACTTCATCAATTTTCCAAAGAACTCAAATGGAATCTAGCCATTTAAGCTTACTAATCACAAAACTAAAATCATTTTTCCACTTATCATAAGTCTAAAAACAAAACCTAGTGCCAAGCAACCTACTAGAATAAATAACTGATATCCTTTGAATCAGCAAGTTTCACTTGAGTACCTCCTACGATCAAATGGGATAATAAGAAATTGCCCCAACAATTGAGTAGCATGATATCCACATGTGCATACATTTCCTGTATCAATCAACATCAAACATTTTTGGTGCATGTATGCTATTCTTGAATCAAATAGGACGCAAGCCCAATGCATTTACAAAAGTATCCATCCATATTGAACCTACGTTTGAAGATCCCTACAATATCTTGGAGAAAAAACCCTCAAGAACACATAGCATTGATGGGCCCCACAATAAACTAGAGCATCACCCACATCCCATAAACTTATGGAAACTTAAGCTTGTTACCAGCAAGCATTAAAGAGCATTGACTCCATTTTAGTGGCATCCAAACCATCCTTATAAATAGCATCCACACCCAACCATAATTGGCATACTGTCAAACATAATGAAGAAACATGTAAAGATTTTGAATTACCCATGGTGATTTTGCTCTTTACCCCCTCTAGCTTCATTATAGCCGTTACAAGTCTCTGAACAACCTGTACCAATAGTATTGGAAACATTTGTGCTTGGGATTCCAACTTGATCATAAAAAACAACTTTAATTTGTAAACCTTTATCCACAACATCCTTAGGAAAACCACCTTTCAAAGCCTCAACATTCATCAGAATTGTTAGTGCAAGCAAAGTTGGTTAATGCTAAAAGTGGTTCTATGCAATGTTATGAATGCCAACAGGTGTAGGCAAAAGGGCTAAAGCCAATGTGAGAGACCCGCGAACATAGCAGTGGTAATGCATGGTTGATGCAGTTTTCTAGACTAGATGGGCCCCACAAAAGGTTAATTGGGAAGTTAGGTCCAAGTGTCCAAAGTGTTGTGCTAGTGCTCAAGAATGTAGTGTTTGAGATGTTGTAGAATTTTGTCCAGACGGCTTGTCAAACGGAGCCACAGTGTGCGAGGTATGGCAATTTGAAGTTAGAAGGCTTTGCAGATCCCAGACGGATAGGGCAGATGAGGACACATGGCTAGAGCTGATGTGAGTGGATAGTGTTGAAGAGATGGAGTTATGGAGCATGCCCTCTTCTTGGATTATCAATCGGAGGTCCAAAGGGAAAGATTTTTGGGCCCCAACCAGGTTCTACAGTGTCATATGCATGGTGTGGAGTCATTTAAAATTGAGGGCTCATCAAATGCAATCTTGAGAGACAATATATTGCAGTTGGAAGTTGGTGACAAAAGATGGCAATGCAAAGCCATATGACTTTTTGACCACCTCGATTAGTGAGCTCGGGATGATGAAAACATGGTAGGATTGGTATGGGTTGTAGACAAGGACCGGGTTCAACAATAGTGATTTATGTCTCGAGCATTGGAACTACAGGCAGGATATGGCCATGCAAGGAAGCTAGCACAAGACGAGGTTTTTTAAAATCACTTTGGGAAGGTTTTGTGACCCACAAAGTGGTGCTTCAAGGGAAGGCCATGCCCATATGTGCTCACGTGGCCAAACAAAGCAAGGTATAAGTCCGGGAGTAGACGCCACCTTGAGAATCACTTGAGTGGGAGAAAGAGCTCCCTTGCTCGTTGGCTATGGTGACATTTGTGCAGCCCTAAGAATGCGCACTGCGTGCGGCATACATTGGTGGTTGGTGGCACAATGAGAGGCCTTTGGGTGGCGCCGCTCGTGCGATGAGGGTGATGACATGGCATATCTGGCTGGGGACCCTGCTTGCGGCCTCAAAGGCCCAAATTTTTTTATTGAAGAGACATGATCTCTCTTGGGTTGTCATGACACTTTGACAAGCAAGAGGAGCTCAAGGAGGTGCTTCACGTGTCGTAGACTTGAGGAGCCTTGCTGGTGAACTATCACATATGCTAAAAGTGAACATATAAGGGAGGAAAAACAGGGGTCAAAGAGGGCTCAACGAGCTGGAGGAGTCCAAGGAGTAAAAAAAACCCCACTTTTTTTTGTGTAACCTCCCTATAAGACGGATTTAAAAACCATTGTAAAGGGATTTTTTCCTGTGAGTTTTAAAGAGCAAGGGAGAGCAGTTACTACCCTATGTAAGCCATGGAAGATTTGTAAGTGATTGGAAATGAGAAGCTCGCTTTCCCCCTACGTGGTGTCCATTGTCCGTTTCCCCCCTCTCCTTCTACTTCTGTTTCTTTGCTTGTGTTGCCGGTGTTAGGAGTTTTTTGGAGGAAGGGATTGCGCATTTGTACATACCCATGCATGGTGCATCGAGTAAAGGATTGCCCATTTTCCAGAGCCAGGTGGTGACGAGGGGCCCACATGTGTACACGTAGGACAACATGTACATAGTGCATCGATTTTCACTATCACCAGTACCAGTGTGTTTTTTCTACAATAAGGAGGAGTTGGTAGCGCGTAAAACTTCTCGAGGAAGCTATCTGCGGGCCGACAACATGAGGTAAGCAAGTGCGTCAAATGGCATCTAGTGGCGTTAGATGGCGACTAGTGGCGTCAAGAGGGCGAATGGGGTCAATACTTGCACGTGGAGAAGTACGAACACAACGTGGGTGTTTCCTTGTGACAATTATGCACAAAGGTCATCATGAGGACCATATTTTGGGGCCACTTCACGTCGTGGCGGGATGTATTATTGGAAAAATTTGAGTGCCAGGTGTGCGCATGGATGCAGCAAGGTGACAACTATGCACTGCGAGGTCAGTTTTTGGCATGTTCGGGGTCCGTTTGAGGTCATCTAAAAGGCGAATAGTGCCCAATAAAAAACGCTAAGTGTGGGAACTGAAAAAACTGAGAGAATACTAGAAAAAACGTGGAGAAGAGAGGAGGAATCGCCGCAACTGTGTTTTTGGGGTTTTTGGAGTCTGTTTTGGCCGTAAACTGCTCATCCGAGGTCGGATTTGAGCACTTTGACATTGTAGACTGGGGTTTTGGGCCGTTCCGGACGCGATGGCGTTGTCCATTCTGCCAAATTTCTCACTGATTTTCTGCTTTTTTGGCTGTGTAAGTTTCTCCTATAAGCGAGTCTTCTACTCCAGTTTGTGATTGTATCTGGCTTATTTTACCCATACTGTGTGAGCTATTTGCCCCCTTGGTGTTGGCCCAAGCTCATTTGTATCTAAATATTAGAAGTTCTCCTCTTTTGAGATGAATTTTTTGGGTGTGTGTGTGTGTGTGTGTGTCTCTGTGTGGAGTGGGCAAACGGATAGTCTCTCTCCTCCCACTCCATAGGTGTGTTCCCTGTCTCGGCCAGGTGTGTTGTGTAAGCCGAGTGGTGCCCCATAGTGTGTGTGTGTATCTTCCCAAGAGTGTGTGTCGGGTCATTATAGAGGCGTTCTGTGTGTTTCCATCCCGCTCACATTCTTTTGGTGCCCCCATTGAGGATCTTCTTCGAGTACCTTCTGCTTCGAGCTTCAAGCTTCGATACTCGGGCTTACAGGTTGCAGGTTGCAGGTTGCAGATTACAGGTTACAGGTTACAGGGACAGGTATAGGTAGAGGTGATTCACACAGGTACAGGTAGCCGGAGTACAGTGATATACTAGCAGTGGTGTCACTTGCAATTTTTGTGGGTATGTATCACTTGGCGTCTGTTTGAGCGCATTGTCTGCTAGATTGTACGTTACTTGTGGAAACTGCCATTGTACGCCTTTATGGACCCATATTTGGTTTTATTTGGCAGTCCGAGCCATTTCTGAGACTTGACTATACACGATTTGTATTAGCCTTCGTGTGAGGGTCGATAGCGTGAGGTTTTATTGAGCTGGGGGATTCTCAAATGTGGAGATCCTTTCGGTGATAGAGGTAGCTGGAGCACCCTTTTTGTGACCTCGCCATAGGCTATGTACTAGTGAGTCCTATTTGATGCTCGAGTTCTATTGTTGACAGTTTATGCATACATATATAGTCTATATTTTGGATTCACACTGCTCTACTTTTGGAGAAACTTTGTCAAAAATTTTCCAAGTTATGATGGCTGGTCTTTTGGTCTTTTAAGCCATTTATGCTGTTATGTTGCTGAAATTTTGGCAAAATTACACGATTAGTCAAGTGTGCTTTTTTGGAAGCTACATGGATGGCTTTTAATGGATAATCACGACGGACCTCAGTTCACTTCTTTTCATTTAACACAGAGAATCCAGATAAATGTTCATGTGTCTAGGAAGATTTTTTTCCAGCAGCACATAGTCTTTATGTTCGTGCCAAGAAGATTAAGAGAGATACTCGAATGTCCTTTGCCTGTTGTAATTCCGATGATAAACTATGAAAACTCATTTGATGTGCATGTGTTTGTCCTTATCTAAAGTTGAGCTCCATTGAAGTTTCTGGGAATTGAGTCAGTCAAAGGTTTTGGGTTCTTGCCCGTGTGTTCGAAGGGGTTCTCAAAGCATCGTAGCTTGGTTAGCCATGGCTTTCTCTTATCCGGAGTTTCATGGAAGAAGTGATGAAGATGTGGAAGACTTTTTGGAAAAGATGGAGGTTGCCTGCATTATCAACCAGATTCATGACCGGGCGCAAATGTTACGTCTTCTCCAAATCTGTTTGAAGAGTGATGCACGAGTCTGGTCCAAAGCATTTGAAGAGGAGTTGTGTGGGGCTGATCCACCCGTAAGATTGAGTTGGGACAATCTAAGGCATGGATTGGAAGTGGAGTTTGTGAAGATAGAAGATCCCGACAAAGTGTGGCAAGAAGTACAAGGTTTGGTGCAGAAGAAAAGTGAGCCAGTAGATGCGTACACACGTAATTTCTCATTGGAATGGGAGAGGGTGTGCAAGGCCTTAGCACCACAGGTACCCCCGCCTGACATGATGAAGAAGGACAGGTTCTTGGCTGGTCTTTGGGAGAATATACGTTGGAGAGTGGAGCTAAAGAATCCTAGGACATATGAAGATGCACTAGAGGTAGCAAGGAACAAAGAGTGTAAGCTGAGGAAAATGAGTCAACTAGGAATAGAGTCTTTGCCCATGAGGACTGAATTTCAGCCTATGGATTCTTTGCCAGGTCGTATTCTAGGGGTTCATCATGGACCAGTGGTTTCTGTTACTCCTCAAGTTATGCCAACAGTGGTCACTACAGCAGTGCAAGATGATGGGCTAAGGCAAGACATGAGGCAAGTGGTAGATTTAATGAAGAATCTCAGCCTAAACATGCTAGGTCAAGTGGGAAATAATCGAGGTCGAGGGAGGTTTGCAAATCATCTAGAAGGTGAAGAAAGACCTAAGAATGGTGTTGGACAAAGCAATGGTAGGTTCTGGAGGCAGACGCCCACATGTTATAATTGTGGAGAGTTGGGCCACATCAGCCCGCAATGTGATAAGCCACCAAGGATGGGGGGAGACATGTATCCATTGCCAATACAGGTGCTAGCTAGGTCAAATAATTATGGCATCAAAATTAAGGGAGATGAAGGAACCAAGGAGGAAAAGGGAAAGACAAAAGTGCTAAGTGTAGTCACCTTGGAGAAGGGATCAAAGCTAGAGGATACACTAGTGATGCCTATTGGAAAGAGGACTACAGTGGACAAGGAAGGAAGAAGTGCCCCAGGTCCTAGCAAGAAGAAGGGAAAGAGCCATGAAGGAGAGGATGTCAAGGCCAAGAGGAAAAGGAGGGCTCGTCGCAAGTTTCATGTTTCAGATTTTCCACTAGGGGATGGGCAATTAAGCTATGACTTGAAGGAGGATCTGACAAGTAGGAAGGCAGATGTTACTTTTGGGCAGCTTATAGAGATGGTGTCTAAGCTAAAGCAATAGTGGACGAGGATGGCTAACCCAATGGAGAAAGAACCAGAGAGAGGTTCAGTGAAGGTGTTGGCAATGGATGAGCTACCAGACATTTGTCCAATAGTAGATGTGTGGCATAAAAGAAAAAATCTGGGACAAGGTTATGTGGATGGTGGAGCCCAAATATGTGTCATAACACACTCATGTGTTGAGAAGATGGGTCTTACAGTGACTGGGGTGTCAGGGTTTCGGATCAGATTGGCAAACCATCAAAAGGTAAAATGTTTGGGTGTTGTAAAGAGCTTAGAAGTGGAGGCGTATGATGCAAAGGCAGTGGTTGATTTTCATGTGATGCTAGCGGGGTTGGGAGCATATCCTATTATACTGGGGAGACCATGGTTACAAGGAGGAAAAGGGAAAGACAAAAGTGCTAAGTGTAGTCACCTTGGAGAAGGGATCAAAGCTAGAGGATACACTAGTGATGCCTATTGGAAAGAGGACTACAGAGGACAAGGAAGGAAGAAGTGCCCCAGGTCCTAGCAAGAAGAAGGGAAAGAGCCATGAAGGAGAGGATGTCAAGGCCAAGAGGAAAAGGAGGGCTCGTCGCAAGTTTCATGTTTCAGATTTTCCACTAGGGGATGGGCAATTAAGCTATGACTTGAAGGAGGATCTGACAAGTAGGAAGGCAGATGTTACTTTTGGGCAGCTTATAGAGATGGTGTCTAAGCTAAAGCAATAGTGGACGAGGATGGTTAACCCAATGGAGAAAGAACCAGAGAGAGGTTCAGTGAAGGTGTTGGCAATGGATGAGCTACCAGACATTTGTCCAATAGTAGATGTGTGGCATAAAAGAAAAAATCTGGGACAAGGTTATGTGGATGGTGGAGCCCAAATATGTGTCATAACACACTCTTGTGTTGAGAAGATGGGTCTTACAGTGACTGGGGTGTCAGGGTTTCGGATCAGATTGGCAAACCATCAAAAGGTAAAATGTTTGGGTGTTGTAAAGAGCTTAGAAGTGGAGGCGTATGATGCAAAGGCGGTGGTTGATTTTCATGTGATGCTAGCGGGGTTGGGAGCATATCCTATTATACTGGGGAGACCATGGTTACATGCAGTGGGAGTTGTTCAAGATTGGAGACATGGTACAATTAGCCTCTATCGGAAGACAGGTGCCAAGAAGCTATATAATATGGACACAAGGAAGCGATTGGAGGAGCTTTATGAAGATGAGGATGAGCCTAGTGATGAAGACTATTCCACAGTGTCTGATGAGGACAGTGATAGTATTACCAGCAGTGATGAGGATGCTAATGTTTCATTTCTTTTTATGGACAATGAAATCCAGTGTAAGGTCTCTCACCCCGATCAAAAGAGCACCATTGTACCATGTGATGATCATAATGGAAAAGTTATTATTTTTAGCAGTTTTCTGAATTTTGTGAGTGCCATGATGTTAAGAATGTTTTAAAGCTTCGAAATGTGAATTAAAATCATTTTTGTAAAAAAATTCCAAAAAAAGTAAGTTTTTTGGTCACCCGACCCGTCCAGTTTTGATCGTCTCAAAAAACTGCACCCGTACCCCGAATTTCAAAAAAATGCATTTTTGGACCCCGGGGGCTGCTTAATATGGCAGGTACTCGGTCCAGTACGTCTTAGTTAGAGCTCCATATAGCAATTTACGGCATCAAAATCCGACTCGTATGACCCGTTTTAGCCAAAAATCAATTTTTCCAAAAATTGAACGGGGAGGCACCGGAGCCCAAGATTGTGTGGGAACAGGTCCCAGGCCACTCCAGATCAGCTTTAGTAGCTAGGGGACGCCCTCTTGCCTTGTGGGAGTCCTAGGAAAGCTGCCAAGCCAGTAACTAAGTCTCAGAGTCAGTTAAACTAGCCAACCTGGCACTTGGTGAGTAGGGAACTAGACTTGCCATGCTTAACTGGAGAAGCTCCCAGATGCATTTAGCAACCCAGGTCGATTTTCAGCCTGTAGGAGCCTATTTAAAGACCTGCACACACAGACACACACACACTTATGCTCATACACGCACACACAGTGCATACACACACACCTACACACACTGGGAAGGTGTTGCCGATTCACACACCTTTTGAAGGAGAAGCAAGGAGGAAGGTGCTGCCGAATTCTCATCTCAAGAAGCTCGATTAGATCAGAAAATCGAGAAGATTATCAGCCCTTAATCACGGTAACCACGGTTTAATTAATGCTATCTGTAAATTCCTTTCTCTACCATCTAAATTCCTCGTCTATTATGCTTATTCCTAGTCGTAATTCTCTATAGTTACTCTCTAAATTCTCTTTAACCATATTCTATTATGTAATCATCACTCCATAGCTGAATTATCAGCCATTCATCATTCTCGATTAATGATTAGTGTATAATTATTAGAATTTTCTTTCTCTAGGCGGCATAGAAATTAGTCGATAAGCTAGTAATTGTGTAGATTTAAGAGAATCACTTTTTCTATCACCCATTAATACTGTAACTAAATTAAATTCATTTCCTTTATGCATTAAGGTGTAATTAAGAAAAAAATAATATGTTATTAAGTCTCTACGAGTTGACTTTCCTCACACATATGCATAAGATAAATCTACATCATCCAGTTGCTAGGAAAGAGATTAATCATACTTAATTCATCTCTCTGATAATTCCATCAGTGAAACATACTATTCTTAATCACGTAAGTCGAGTAATTATCTTTAGAGCAGGTTCCCATAGGAATATGCATCATCCATAATGATTGCTATATGGAAAAATCTAAACCTCTCATGTAGCAGGCATTGTTTGATGTTGCTAATCTATCACTTGGCTTGTTATGACGCTTGCGGACATTAGCTCTTTTCTCCAAGTTAATTATTTAAAGTAGTGAGTTTAAAATGGCACCGGTTAAGAGGACTCGCTTTTGTGGAGCCCACGACCACGAGGCAGGAACGAGCAAGGTGAACGGGAAGGGAAAAGCTCCCATGGACGAACAATTACTGGCCATCGACGAAGAAATGGAAGAGGTAGGTCATAACTTCATTCAAGTTGTTTAATTTAACATTGCACATGTTTAGTTAGGAATGAACATATCCCCAAACATGTTGGAGAAATCCGACGGAAACCTCGGCATTGAATTCATCGTACATTAAGTTCTAAAGTAGGAAAGAAATGATTGATGGGTATGTTGGTTGCAATAGGAAAGAATGTCTGCTAGGGAAAATTTAGCTCGACATGTTCATTTTATTTCCAATGTTGAATCAGTCCTGACCCCCCTACTGATCACAGGGGGCAGAGTTCCTCGTTAAGGACTCTTGAATCCACGACTTGCTTTTTATGCGGTGGATACCCACGACTTAATTTCTATGTGGTGGGAACCCACGTCTTGCTTTCTATGCGGTGAGAGTGTCCATGACGTGCTTTCTATGCGGTGGACATACCTAGTTGTATGGGCAGCTAGGCGACAACGGGAGGAGTGAACTCTTGCTGGAGGGGGGATGTTGTACCTCCCGAACATTGGAATTTTAATGAATAAGTTTGAGTAGAATTTTTACTAGAATTCTATCTTGGTGCTATTTGCAATACTGGCTGAAGGGCTGTCTTAACGAACAATGTGCTTTGGAATTAAAACAAGGAATGTTTATGTTGAACAAACTTTGTGGTAGTAATTAGGTCACACAAGAAAGTGTGAGTGTGGGGGTGGAAAGTGGGGGCTTGGATCAGGTTGCCAATGCCTACGAGATGGGTGGTCCCGATTGGTCGGGAACTCTCTGTCCCCATAGTGTTTAGTCCATATTAGTAATTACTCATTGCCCCTAGAGCGGTGAAATCTCGAGGGTATGTGCCTCTGAAACATGGGAAAAAAGGCACTCGGGGTTTCTCTCCTCTTGGAAGGTGGGTCTTAGGATCGCTAGATAGTTTAAGTACGCTTCCCCTGCAAGGTGGAGCTAGATCTCCTTGCTAGTAGGCTCGAACTCGACTCACCTTGTGATGAGAGATCGTCCGCTAGTCGAACCCTGAACCATTTTGTTTCCTTCCGCAATAGATCTAGTGGCCACTAGGTTCACCATCAAATCCCCTGGTTGATACGGCGGGGTGGGGACCTCACATCCAGGAGTCTAGTTTAGTCGCATTTGCAAATGAGGTTGAAGATGAAAGTGAAGGGCCTTATGAAGTGATTGAAGGGCTGATGCAAACCAAGGATGAATTGTCGAAGAAGCAGAAATTGATGACACAAATGATCAGTGGAGACCTCTCAGCTATGGAGAAGGAGATATATTTGCACATGTCGGTCTATGCCAAAGTAATTGATGGTTTTCTTGATGCAAAGTTGATATATGGCATCTCTACAGGTTTTCCTTGGGAACTAGGTGGAAGATTGATTAAGTTTTTGATGCACGGAATGCCAAGTGGTTTTGTGTGGGATCCAGGTGGAATGAGCATCTATTAGTGTTGTTGCTGCTGAGCATGAATGCTCTAGCAGGCTAGGGGATGGGCAAATTATGTCAGGAGTTTTTTGGAGGAAGGGATTGTGCATTTGTACATACCCATGCATGGTGCATCGAATAAAGGATTGCCCATTTTACAGAGCCAGGTGGTTACGTGGGGCCCACATGTGTACAGGTAGGACAACATGTACATAGTGCATCGATTTTCACTATCACTAGTACCAATGTGTTTTTTCTACAATAAGGAGGAGTTGGTAGCACGTAAAACTTCTCGAGGAAGCTATCCGCGGGCCGACGACATGAGGTAAGAAGGTGCGTCAGATGGCATCTAGTGGCGTCAGGAGGGCGAATGGGGTCAATACTTGCACGTGGAGAAGTACGGACACAACGTGGGTGTTTCCTTGTGATAATTATGCAGAAAGTTCATCATGAGGACCATATTTTGGGGCCACTTCACGTGGTGGCAGGATGCATTATTGGAAAAATTTGAGTGCGAGGTGTGCGCATGGATGCAGCACGATGACAACTATGCACTGCGAGGTCAGTTTTTGGCATGTTTGGGGTCCGTTTGAGGTCATCTAAAAGGCGAAGGGTTCCCAATAAAAAAATCTAAGTGTGGGAACTGAAAAAACTGAGAGAAGACCAGAAAAAACATGGAGAAGAGAGTAGGAACAACCGCAACTGTGTTTTTGAGGTTTTTGGAGCCTGTTTTGGCCGTAAACTGCTCATCCGAGGTCGGATTTGAGCACTTTGACATTGTAGACTAGGGTTTTGGGCCGTTCCGAATGCGATGGCACTGTCCATTTTGCCAAATTTCTCACTGATTTTCTGTTGTTTTGGCTGTGTAAGTTTCTCCTATGAGCGAATCTTCTGCTTCAGTTTGTGATTGTATCTGGCTTATTTTACCCATACTGTGTGAGCTATTTTCCCCCTTGGTGTTGGCCCAAGCTCATTTGTATCTAAATATCAGAATTTCTCCTCTTTTGAGCTGAACTTTTTGGGTGTGTGTGTGTGTGTGTGTGTGTGTGTGGAGTGGGCAAACGGATAGTCTCTCTCCTCCCACTCCATAGGTGTGTTCCCTGTCTCGGCCAGGTGTATTGTGTAAGCCGAGTGGTGCCCCATAGTGTGTGTGTGTGTATCTTCCCAAGAGTGTGTGTCGGGTCGTTATAGAGGCGTTCTGTGTGTTTCCATCCCGCTCACACCGGTTGTAGTGTGGTTGAGCACAACCCCAAACCAAAGTGTGTGTATGCACAGAGAGAGAGAGAGAGAGAGAGAGAGAGAGAGAGAGAGAGAGAGAGAGAGAGAGAGAGAGATTAGAAAAATTATGCACCCTCTGGGGGCCCTTTGGTATTAAGGTTAACGAGAGGCCACTCAATGAGAAGAGGGTGGTGGACACACTTTATGCCCTCAAAAAAATAGGGGGACAAAGTAGTCTTACACTTCTTAATGGCCTTTTACCTAGTGAGAAGGTGGGGGGTGGGGAGGGTGCCACTTGGAACCTCCAAGTTTCCCTCCTTTTTTATCCGGTTTTGAAAAAAAACCTAAAATTTTAGAATTTTCCAAAATTTTCAAAACTCAAATTTTATCTTCGGCCCTTAACCTATTTTATGGTCGAAACAACATTTTTCACCTCCAAAAGTCAAAATGTGCACCCAAAACCCTAGAATTAAATTTTTTCAAAACTCTTGAAACATCATTTTTTACTATCCAAAGTCCCCTTAAAACTATTCCTCTGTCAAAAAGTGATTTCCTCTCTCTAGAACCCCTTTTCCAACCCCTCCTTGGTTGCAACCCACACTCACCCTCTACTCCAACAGTCTCTCTCTACACCATCTCCATTGCAGCAACAGCAGCAGCAAGGAAGCTCTTCTTTCTTCCCCTCCCACCTCCCATTGCCACACCAAGCTAGGGTTATCCACCTTCTCCTGTCTCCATTGCAACAAAAATCCTCCCCCCCTCTGTCACTACCACCTCCCATTGGCACATCAAGCAAAATCATTCACTTTCTCCCACCTACATTGTAGCAACAAGCAAGGTCCTCCTCCTCCTCCTCCTAATTTTCTTTCTTCACCCATGGCCAATTCTACTCTGCAAAGGCGGCCAAAGGATTAGGTCACAACACTTGCATGCCAAAACACAAGAGGTAAAGATGGCGAGTGTGTGCCACAAGAGTTCACCAAAGGTGCTTGGGTATACATACAGTCATCTTCTATCGGCCTTCACCGTGTGCGAAATCATGCACACGTGGATCATCATTGGAAAAGAAAGCTCATTGGCTTCAAGAATCACAATGACAAGGGGACCGTAGCCATTGTGCAACATGTTTTCTCAATGTCAAGCATGCAATTTCAACAACCAGCTCCATTTCCAACACATTGTAAGTACATGTTTTGAGTATACAAAGCTAGGTGTGAAATCATAGTTATGATTTTCCATGCATTTATAGTCATATTTCCATTTGCATTGGTGGAGGAGGAGCCACTACATAGCCTCTCTGGCACATTCAATGCTATCCATGTGGATATTGGAGCAATAATGTTTTGTACATCTTTTCCCAATCAAACTGGTTCAAAAAAGGATTTTCCTCTATTCTCACTCATATATTTTGTCTGCTTTACACAAGGGTTTGGAAAGCTTGAACCGATCAAAGTATCTTCTTTATTAAGTATGGAGTGGCCATAGTAATATTTGTGGTCGGTAGCATCTTTCAAGCAAAAGATGATAATAGATGTCCAAAACTCCTAAGGGAGTTTTACACGGTGTTTCTGCACACTTGATTTCATAGAATATATCACCATTTTTGGGGTATTGGAGTGCAAACAAGGCCAAAAAATGCCAGAAAGGGGGTGTCCACAAGGGCGCACAATTGGCCCATTTGCGTGCCCTTGTGGCCACCCCCTTTTTGGAATTTTTTGGCCTTGTTTGCACTCTAGGCCACCAAAAATAGTCATATAAATCTTAAATTTAACTATCAATGCACATGATTACTCCTTTCCACTGAACTTGATACATTAAGAAGACAAAAAGGAAAATTATTTTGGAGACATTATCAAAATCATTTGAGTAAAAGGAAGCTATGAAATTTACACTGTATTGATACATAAACATCTGCTTTCACTAATTCTAACATTTTTTGGTGTCTTGTAGTGCATGCAATCCCGGGGGTGGCCACAAGGGCGCGTAGATGGGCCAAACAGGACTCTTGCATGGCCCATTTGCGCGCCCTTGTGGCCACCCCCTGTGTGGCCTAAGATTTCCTGGGCTTGTATGCACTCCAAGACACCAAAAAGTGTTAATATTTAGTGAAAATTTAATTGTTCATGCACAGAATCACTTAGCTTAAAACACATTAAGAAGCAAAAAAGGAAAATGAGTTTGGAGAGAGTAGATACAAAACTCTCAATCATTTTGTCATTGCAAAATCATCTAAGTGCAACAGCAGGGTGTGTTATACAAAAAGGTAGGTGTAGCTCTGGCTAATGCTCAAAGTCCCACCGCAATCGACGTGCAAGCTGCATGTCCTTTGGTTGTATCATCACTCTCTTTGCATGTATGGCGCATAGGTTGGTATATTTCCCAACACAGAGATGATGTGAGCCTTTGCATCTTCTTGAATAGCCTCCAATGCCATTTCTTGCATTTTGTATTGATTTCCATAGCTTTAGAGCACCTCCTCCACCGAGAAAAGGGGGCTCATCAAATTAGAAGCTATGTTGTCTTCTCCTGGTAGTGTCGGACTTTTACAATGTCCCTTTCTATTTTACGATACCGCTAAGGTTTTCTGGGGGGCACTTGCACTTTGCTGGTGGGCGGCATTTGAGCTTCTTGAAATTTTTTTAGTTGTGCCTGTTTACATGCTTTGGCGATGGATGTGCCACCTCTTACGACTCATCCTCTCCCCTTGCCTCCCAACCTTTTGCTGTGGGGAGAGCTCCGTGGTCACAGGTTAGGTTCTTCCCCCCCACTGGCACCCGGTGTGTGAGCGGTATCTGAGCACACTGCCATGGTGGCTCTATCTTGTCTGCGTATCTGTTGGACCACCCAAGCTCTAGACGGGTCTTGCTTACGATTGGTGGCATGGTGGCTGCTCCCTGCTAGACTCCAATGTTTAACGACACTCCTCTTCTCGCCAATGCTCGACGCATTGCTTAACTCTACGTCGTGGTGTTTGCTATTGTGCACATGACAAATCTTCTGCTCGCAATGACTCCTGGGGCCAACTACCATGCCCACTACTTGAAGAGTTCCAAGAATGGCCAGGTGTTTGCGGTTGTTTCCTTGTGCCTTTAAGCCACACCAACTTCTCACATCCTTGGAGAGTGTTTATGTTGGCAAGTGGATGCTCTTTGGTGATTTTTTTGGTGCACTCCCTTGGGTATGGTAAGAGCTCACATGTGCTGAAGAGATAAGTGGTTTATTAGTGGATCCAATATTTATAAGGGACCATTTGAAAAGAGCCAAATTTAAAAGGGCCCTCTTCACACTAATTTTTATAGAAAACTGTTATTTTTTAAAAATAATGCACCAAAGTTTATTCAAAAATATGTAAAAAGAGTTTGACTCTACGTTCATGTGTAGTCACCTGCACAAAATCCACCTTGACCCTTGTCGTATTCTGCATTGGCACCATGCAGCATGCTTGGTGGGGCCTTGCAACATTTTCCACCAATTATTGTACTCTTCATGACTCAATTTGTAAACTTCCTTAGAAATCTTGGATTGTCATGCACACTCCATTATGAGATTACAAGAAAATACTGTGAGAAAAAACCAATTAAACATCTCCTCCAAATAATTAGATTACACCATAATACCACCATGTTGAGTATTCTTAAATTAAAACCCCCTTGCTCGATAATGGGACTTGTCCATGCCTTGAGTGCTATAAATCTCAAGAGAACCATATTTGTGCATAAAAAATGCACCGTGCGCAAATAAGATATGATGTTCACATGAGAAAATGATGCACATTATTTAATGAAAACAATCTCTTGTAGTAAGTTCACTACGTTACATGGCTTACCATGTAATGTGTGATATTATTTTCATCCCAAGAAAGAGTGAAGACCTTGGTAAAATTAGCTAGGCTTCTTGAAATGATTGATGTTGTTCTTCTGTTGTGTTGGTAAGGCCCATAAGCTTGACCATTTTATCAAAATTTTCCTAAACTTGCTTGCATTTGTATGCAAGCTCCCCATTTGAATCGTTGTCAGTAGTAGCTTTGCATAATTCCTTCCAGAGCTCCCAAAGGTTACCTGCCTTGTGGTTCGAGCTATTTTGAGCATCATATCTACTTGGATTTCCTTGGGTTACTTTCTTCAAAAAATGTTAGCCTTTTTGTCCACTCATTGACACTTGCTGGGAAAATTCATGGGTCTCCCATGTGTTCTTTTCAGCAACAACCGACACATTTCCACCGTGACATCCAATGGAATTCAAAAGTGTCTCCACCCTTTTGATCGCTTCCTAAGACTTTTCCAATGGCTTCATTGTGAAAGCATAGTCAACGTGGAGCTCCAATATCCTATCAGAAATTCTCATGAATGCGTGTAATGTACAAAAATGTACATTCAATAGAGGAAATGGAAAGATTGGATTCCAATCCTGGTCCTTTTGTGCATGATCTGGGGTATTGATCCTGGGAGATCTCAAAATAGACTCTTTCCATTCTCTGCCTTCATCTCTGACATCAAGATTTTCCAACCCTTCCTCTCCATCCCCTTGCCGTGGAAGCATTGAACCGCCCTTTGCAGAGTTCTAATGTGATTTTGTCTACTAGATTTGTACCCTTGAGTGCAAAATAGACAAGGAAAGAGAGAAGAAGCCCTTTGTTTGCAACCAAATCCATGATAAGAAGAAAACAGTCAAAAGAAATAAGTATAGTGTGTCACCTTCTTCAGGTAACTTGTAGAATCTAAGAATGGCTTGTTGAAGTCTTCTAAGGTCCACAAATATATTGTTCCACATTGTGTAAGGAAATCCCTTCTTCAAAGGTCTTATGGAGTGTTTCCTACATTTTTCCCTTGCCTTTGGAGTGCACAAAGCATAAAATGAAGCTGGCATTGTATCTTCAATGTGTGGGTATGTCCCAATGCGGGAGAACACACCTTCATTTGTGTCCTTCTTTGCAAGGTTGACCTTGTGAGGAATGAGAAATAGGTTTTCCACAATGCCACACTCTTTGAGGGCATCCTTTAGGAGTTGAATAATAGCGTGGTAGGCTTTGGTGTTGATCCCAGCCTCATCACAAGCTTGTTGCACATCATCATCACTAATCACTTCTCTCAATTTGTGCATAAGGTCCTTGGTGACTGCATCCCTAATGTGCTTCCCCCCAAGTGATTGTAAGATAGAAATCACATCATGGGTATTAAGACAACTAGTGAGAAGGTTGACTTGATCATCTTGGATTGTTCCACCGCATGCCTCTTGGATGAAGTTTCTAGAAACCAGTAAGATAAATGTTAGCAAATAGTGTGAAGTAAAAATGTATCTTGCACAAGTAAAGAACAAATCACCTTGTGGATGCCACTCGTTGTTCCACCCAAATGTGCAAGGGTTTCAATGGATGAAAATGTGCACTTGTGTTTCCTTACACCAAGGGGCCTCTCTTTCAAATATGTGATGGTGTTGGAAAGATTCATAATGTGGGCATCCTTTTCTTGCATTTGTTGTTGGAGAGTTTCAACCTCCCTCATTGAAGAGGCAACACTTTCTTGTAATGCCAATGTCTTGAGCTAAAATGATTGACATCTGTGCATCCAAGAATGCAAAGAAGCACTTGCACCCATAGACAACATCTTGCAATAGCATAACAAACATGCTTCTCCCCTCCCAACATATTGAAGAAATGTTGAAAGGCTATTAAAGGACGGATGGAAGCGGCTTATAGGATTGTAAGGGTACAAATGGCCATCCACCCAAATGTCAAAATTTGTCTCACCAGCGGAACGACGTTCTTGTGATGACCTTTGATCACCCTCACATGCAGCCTTCGGTGCAAACACCATGTGCAAGCGAATATGTACGCTTTTGGTGTACGGAGTACATGGTGGTAGAAAAAAACAATTTGTGATGTCTGTAAGCATCATGGTAGCAATGGAGTAGGAAGCAAAGGATGTAAAGGGATAGGGGGGGAGGGAGAGGGAGGAAGATGAGAGGAGAGAAGGGGGCAGGGGGGAGAGGAAGAGAGATAACAGGAGGAGGAGGAGAGAAGGGGCAGGGAGGGAGAGGAGACAAACAGAGGAGGGAGGAGGAGGAAGAAAACGATTTTGAAAAAATGGACTTTCAGTGCTTGTAGGTTTAAAAAAAGGTCAAAAAATGAATTTTGGATATGTATATATGTTTGAGGGGGCGGTTTAAGTCATAAATAAGTAAAAATGAGTTTTTTTTTTTAAAGTCAAATTTTGGCTCTTAGTGACCCATGTTTTGTTGATGTGGCCACACCCCTTTACTCCCTTCACTTTCAAAAATCTAGAGAGAGAAAGTAACCTCTTAGGTCCACATCCTACATGTGTTAAAAAAGAAGGCTAGAAAAGCCTACTCAAAACTAGCTTCTTGAATGCCCTTGTCCCCTTAACCCTACACAACATTAGCCTTAATCCTTAAAAATTAGGATTCCTTACAAGGCCCATGCAAAGTCCATATTTCTCCTAATGAATGTGTGTGTGTGTGTGTGTGTGTGTGAGAGAGAGAGAGAGAGAGAGAGAGAGATTTTGTTTGATTGGTGGTGTGGAATGGAGGCACATGTGTGTGACACGTGTCGGAGCTTCTTGTAAAGAGTGTTTGTGTGTATTGGTGTAAGAAAACCGGTGTATACATGTAAAATCTTGTGGATTTTGAATGTGAATCCATTGGAATTGGGTGTTGTGTTTACCTTGAGATATAGAGAGGCATTTAGGTGTGTTTTGGGTGTGTACACTGTTCCCCCTTTCCATCTTCTGGTGCCCCCACTAAGGAACAGAGTGATTGCTCCCAATGTTGAGTCAGTAATTCAAGATGTGGTAGAGTTCGGGTCCCATTTTCCATGGTGATGAAGATGCGGAGGAATGGCTGGTAGATTTTGAGATGTTCATGTTGTCATTGCGAATGTGGAGTGATGAAGAGAAGGTGTAGGCGGTGCCATTGGTATTTCAAGGTTAATCAAAGGCATGGTTCAATGATATGGAAGCTGGAGGCAGGTGTAGGGTTGATTTTCAAGAGCAAGTTTTGTGCCGGTTTTGCAAGATGGTGTCAGATGCTGAAGCAAATGGGAAGGTCAAAGGGCTGGGACAAGAAGTAAGTAAAATTTTTGATGCTTTTGTTGATGAAGAATCAAGATAGAATGATCTGGTGGATGTCAGTAGAGTGGTCAATGTGGACTGTTTTAAGCTGGAGAAGTTCCTAACTTTCCTACATCAATATGTTCGAGAGAAGATTGACTATGAATATCCGGAAAACTATGCAAAGGCTATTAGAATTGCAAAGATAAAGTGCAAGAAAATGAAAAAAAAAGCTATAGTTAGGCTTGTTGAGGCTTACAGATTATGTGCCTATGGGAGTAGCAGGGTGTTCTATGGACCAATCAAGAACAGTGCCAAGTGTGCAAAGTGTGGAGCCTACTAGAGTAAGGCCTTTGATCAATTGTATTCCTTTGGAGTTTTCTATTTGTGAGTTTTTCTATGCCAATTGTGGAGCAGCTCATCAACAAAGATGTGATTTTTTTGAAGCAAGATTTGTATATAGAGGAAGTAGCAGATGCCAAGTGCCTAGTGCAGCTTAAAGAGGTGTGAGCCTATTATGGTAAAGTGTTTATACAAAAGGGTAACCTATTGTGGCTAGGTTATAGGTACCAAGAGCTTGGAATTGGATGACAAAGTAGCTAAGATGATGGTCTAGTTTTTGTCCAACAGCAAGAAGATGCAAATGAAGGTGCCGAATTGGCCTATGGTTATGATGATGAAGCTAAAAGATTTAGTTTCTGGAAAACAGGCGAGGAGGATAGAGATACGAGCCCGAGGGATTCACTCTATATACAAAAGGAGACGCCACCTGCGAGCGGACAACTTTCATAAAACCCCTATATACGACTCATATTTGGGAATATGACTCCCCTTTCTACGCTTATCGACAGTCAATGAAAAAAACTATCATACCCCTAACTTACATATAAAATTTAGGTTTTGCATTATCTAAGTTAGTAAAACTAGTCAAAGAGTGAGCACCATAGTGACTGACAACATGCCAAAGAACCGCTTGTGCTGATAACTAAATAGATGATTTGATGTACTCAATCAGCACAAAAATACTACCCTATGCTGCCTTGCACTCGATGGTTCCCAAAATTCATCCCAGTTCTAGTGCACGGGCTTAATATGTTCAAACTTATCCTACAATACCCTCCAACCTGTGACCAATCGTTGTAAGCAACCCGAGTCAGGTTTTTCACAACTTACCGTATCCAACTCGAAAAATTGAAGCATGAAAATGAATATCCAACAATGTAACAATCTACCCATAACCTATAAAGTTTTCTTGCCTTTCACCCCATGAGTCTATAACCTTGACTTTTTTTGTCAAGATTGATGCATGACTTGCATCGACCCACCAAAACATGAAAAATTGATCACCTTCAACCTTTTCCTATCTCATAGGTGATAGAATGTTGATGCATAATTTGCTAACCAAAAATTGTTTCAAATTTAATATTGATCCAAGTACACAGTTAACATGTAAGGGGTTTGCACCTCCCCACATATGTGATAAACACACTCTGAGAGACCACATTGTCACAACCATGTTGAACATATCTTGCAATCAACACACTTCAATAGTCACATCATTTTTCTTTATAAGAGTGAGCCACAATCGTCCATACACATCAACCAAATCACCACAAAGCACATGTTTCTCCAATAGGCCTCAAGTACTGTCCCAATGTTGAGTTCAGTAATAAATTTAAACCTAAAGCATGTTCATAGTTTGCAAATGGTGTGCTTCAAAAAACAACAATCTTAACAAAATGTTTAACTACTTTTCCTTTGTTCACAATAAAAACAAATCAATTATATTTTCTTTTTGTTCAAGTGGACCATAGGTACAATCAAAAGATAATTAAAGGCCTTTTTTTCTTTGTTGAGAGTGCCAGGTTTATCATAAACGTCACGCTATATTTTTCTAGCAATCGCTGTGACAAACAATCTCATCAAGGAGTCTCTCACCCATTGTACTGTCTTTCACAATGCAAGCTTCAAGTTACATAATCACATAAGCTACATGATCACATATGATACAAACAACTCAAACCTTCCTTGCCATAGACATGTTCACCACATCTTGCTAGCAACATACTCCAAGACAAAATAAAATGTCAATGCACAAAGACATAAGCCTTAAAGAAAATGTTGATGCACAAAGCCACAAGCCTATGGTCATATCCTTCTATCAACTCGCTTAAAGACACCAAGTCCAATGCCTAAGACATATTGGCCAAATGTTACTAATCATCAAAACACCGAATCGTCAAAACGCAACAAAACTTTGTAGCCAAAACTCTTGCACCTGCATCATATTGAAATTCACCATAAGATGAAAACTAATTCTAATTAAGAAGTTACGGTTGATGTTAATTCAGAAGTTTTGGAATCTACAAAAGGACATAATTATGAAAAAGGACATGAAGAAAAAACCTATACCTCAAAAATCAAACTTGCATATTATCCACCTCCATTTATCCTACAAAAGCAAACTCAAACATGTCAGGATGACTTTGAGCATATAATAGAATTTAGCTAAAAATAGCTATACACACAAGATCGAATTACCTTTCACATTCTTCAAATAATCATTAAAGATCTTATAATCATTAGCATCAAGAATATATATATATATTTTTTTGTGACATCATAATCCAAGTGCGCTTTAGCAATTATGGAATCCAAAGATACCGCTTGATTGTCCACTAAATCATATGTGTAGCTTCTTCTACCCTTGGCCACTTGATACCATGATAGATGAACCTCCACATTAGGAGGGTGATCTAGAAGATCAAAAGGACCACGAGTCTCTTTGAAACTACCTTCCAGCTTCCTTCTCATGCTCATGACTCTTCCCAAGTACCATGTCCCTTTTCTCGCTCCTTGACTAGTACTTGCAAGTCGACCTCTGTTTTTCTCCTTTGCACTGTCTTCCATTGCTGTCTTCTCAAACAAAAGAGCACAATCTGATCTAGTTGCAAGACATGTGCGTGTATCTAATTGAGTTTTCTTTTCCAATGAGAAAAGAACTTCTGTTTTTACCCTTGTGAGCCTATCCTTTGACAATGTAGGATTTCCATTTAGTTGGCTTACAAGAGTGCTTTTGCATATGGTTTTTGAATCAATTGAAACAAGAGATGAAATTTCTCTCACTCCACCTTCCTCTTCATCAATGAGGCAATCCAATGTATGGCGAAGTTCGCTTTCAGCCATGATAATGCTCTCATCCTCGACATGCCCATCAATTTGAGTGACTTGAGTGACTGAGTCCTCTTCATTCTCGTTGTCAACATCAACAACACTAAAAGGATAAGAGAGATCACGCTCTGCCCATGCATCATTACACCAATCTTTATGTTGCATACCAAGTGTTGAGCATAACATCTTTGCTTCCAATAACCCCTCCTTTAGAGCGCTAATCATATGTCCATCACTTTGCAAATTTCTATAATCACGGAGATTAGCCAATGACAAACGTGCTAAATGATTCATCTGAAACCAGATATTCTCTTGCTTTGCATGAGCCACAGGAAAAGCAAGAGATGAACCTACTTGCATTTCAGCAATCCTATTTAGAGAACCTGCACTACTCAACAAATCATAACCATCATAACATCTCTCATTTCTTATCATGCCTCCCACCTTGATGAAGAAGTTCTCACAAGAATCTGACCCTGTGGAAGAAAGAGGAACCCACAAGTGGCCATAATGATCCCTAAAAGCCTTTATCAATAGGACAACAAAATGGCAAGACAGATGAATGTCCAAAAAGGGTTCTCTACTTATAAAATTTTGCTTCAAAGAGTATGATTCATGATTGGTAATCCACATGCGCCATAGTGTGATCACAATGGAAGATTATGTAAGTATTTAAGCATGAGAGTTACTCCTTGATACTATGTAAGTATTTAAGCATGAGAGTTACTCCTTGATACTATTTAAAGCTCTAACATGTGAAAATAAAAGGGTACAAAACAAGACTAAGGATGCAGGTACTTGAAAAAGAAAGATACTTTCCCAGCTGCTTTGATCCGATCAAATAAGTTGAGAGAAGGAGATAAAAAGATATCAATGTATGATGCAACTATCGATAGGTACATCTCCGTACCAAGTGTTCGCTCCTGACGAATATTGGATTGGGTCCGCAACAAGTGTAAGAAATTTTGAACATTACGGCTTGCTATTCTTTGTGCACACCTCCAATTTTGGCGATCTTTTCTTTCAATGTCACCTTGTTGAAGGCCATGCTCCTCAACCTTGAAAGTTTGGTATACAAGAGCTACATGATTTAAAGTAGCCAAGTCTTGGCCAAGGACTAATCTTCTAGATGCATTATCAAGAGGATTAATCAATTTATTTCCATTATGAATGAAATCCGAATCATCCAAACCAGAATTAGATCCATCAATCTCAACAGAAGGTGTGAAAGGCCAAGGTTGCCATGACATTGAGAATCTATTGCCTAGAGATGATGTATAATCCTCTAGCATAAGCTTTCTTCTCCTTGAGTCTCCATCGGAGGCATGTCCAATTAAAGGACCCACAATGCTTCTCACATATTTATTCCAATAGAGAGATATTCCCATCCATTTCTCTCTGATAACAAAGAATCAAACTTGTTGCATGTCAATTGAACTAAAACAACCAACTTTGGCAACCAAACAATCAAGGGATTTGCTATAAAGACTCTTGCATAATGTGCAATCACATTATTTTGAAAAGAGTCAATAATCATGTTGTAACCCTCCTCTCCATTTCCAACAAGTACCACAAAGTTTGGATTGCAAACATGGTTTTCCTTTTTGCCACAAAATCCGAGTAGATGATCATCTCGTGCTACCCCCAACGAACCATTCTTTTGATAACAATTTCATCTTCAACAATAATTACTGGCACACTTCCCATACAAAGTCCATTTTTTTTCATGTGAGAAGTGTAAATTTCAGCCAAATGCTTGAATATATCATCTCTTAAGCGTATTTGATAATAAAGCGCTTTTCGAATAGCTCTCATGGTGGTTGACAAATTTGGACCTTCAAGATTCAAAGAAAGAAAATTATGCAACCGGGTACCTCCCCAAATCTTTATAGCTTCAAAGAGATTCTTTGTTGTCTCTGAGTACCGATTTCCTGCATTTTCTCTTGCCATGTTTTGAGAAATGTCTGTGAGAAATTTCCATAAGGCCTCTTTCCCTTCAAAAAGGCCATACTTATGAGCATTCACTATGTCATGGCAAAACCCGGGTGTAAATTTCAGCCAAATGCTTGAATATATCATCTCTTAAGCGTATTTGATAATAAAGCGCTTTTCAAATAGCTCTCATGGTGGTTGACAAATTTGGACCTTCAAGATTCAAAGAAAGAAAATTATGCAACCGGGTACCTCCCCAAATCTTTATAGCTTCAAAGAGATTCTTTGTTGTCTCTGAGTACCGATTTCTTGCATTTTCTCTTGCCATGTTTTGAGAAATGTCTGTGAGAAATTTCCATAAGGCCTCTTTCCCTTCAAAAAGGCCATACTTATGAGCATTCACTATGTCATGGCAAAACCCGGGGCGGTCACTTTTTAGAATGTGTATGATATCACGTGAGTTAATCGGAGAGGATTACTAAAAGACCAAAATGTATAAAAATGTATACATATAGAGGGGGGTGGGGGTTTTTTAAATAGGCTCACAGTGTAAGTATAGTATGTATATTGGGGTATTATTAATTACCTCTTCAACGCACGTGATATAGGGGTCTTTTGATAAGTGACTGCCCCGGGTGGAAAAACTTCTTCACATCTCCTCTTTTCATTGCTACAAATGTGCTTTCTCGAAGACTTCGAATCTTAATACTTAAGGATGCAACTCTTGTTTTGGTGAACCAAACCTGCCTTTTAAGTTTCCTAACTATCTTTCCTTTGGCTCTTGCAATCTGCAAAATTTCTGAATGGGTCATGAAGTCCAATCTTCTTCCATCGCCGGTCCCACGAGAGCCTCTATTTTCCAATGCTTTTTCTTCTCAATACAAGCGCATGGGAAAGTCTTGCTCTTTGGGGATTTTAGTGCACTTTGTACATTGAAAGTTTTTAAAGGGAACCCCTTGAAGATTTACTCACTTGCAATCTTTATGACGAAATGTCCCTTGGATACACACAAGTGCTTCTCCAAACACGATTGTGGCCATCGCAGTTGGCTCACAATCCCAACATGCACCTCCTTTGTAGTCATCTAAGAAAGGTTTCAAATCAAACATCTTGTCTTCAACTTTATAAGTGTCTTGCCAAAATCCCCAACAAAGAGTGGGTAGCAAATAATTTTATGCATGTTGTGCATAGACACATTAAGTATACAATCCTCCTCCTTCATTCAAACATGAAAAGAAACATATAAAGATAGATACCTAATACATTTTGTGACACATTCGTGTTGCTCTCATTGCAAGGCTCTGCAATGATATTAAAAAACACACTAGTCATTTTGCATGTAAAAAGAAAAAGATTTTTTACTCACCTGGATTAGCATTGCGTTTGAAGAAACCATGTAGGTTCCTTTGTCTCTTATCTTCAACCAACGCTTTCCTTGGACGGCCCACCTTTGCTATCTTTTCATCCATACCTCCATTAGCCGCTTTGATATGAAGCTTGGACTTCACATGTTCAATCACACATTGGCCGATCAATCCGGTCTTTGGAAACAAAGGTATCCATTTCTTGTCCAAACTACATTCCACAAAGATTTTTGACAAATTTTCATACTCTCCAAGAGTGTCGGGAACAACACTAAAGATGGGAACATTGTCCCTTTCAAAGGTGGAAACTTCAAGCAAGGCTTCATCCACCTTCTCCTTATTTTTAGACTTAATGTCTTCTTTTGAGAGGTCCGCCCTTTCATTGTCGTGCTTATGCTTCTCACCAACTGCAAGACGGCCCCGATGAGCCATTTTATTGATATGCAAGTGTAGAAAGTTAGAAATTGTATCATGCCCTCCTTTCCCATATGGATTTCCACATTCAACACACCAAAGTTGAAACATAGCTTTCCCATCCTTATCTCTTGACATTAACTCAAATCTATCATGGCGCTCCATGGCTTTAAGTTTCTCTTTAGCGACATGGACTTCTCCTTCCCACTTTCTAACCTCCCGTGCAGTAGCTAAAGTGCTCTTTAGCATCTTGTGCGAGGTGATAGCCACATCTTCACACATAGGACTATCCGTGGAGCCAACACTAGGTATTTGGTAATGTATATGAGGATCATTGCTAGAGCTCAAGGGAGGTGGATCATTGCATAAACCTATGGAATCCACTCGCAAACGCTTGCATGCATTACTTTTTGCTTTTGCCTGAATTGTCACCTCCTCCACTTCAACTTCCCACCTCTCCTCTTGTGATGGTCCTAAAGGAAGCATTTTGGATCCTCCCAAAAATACAAAGTCATCACAAAGATCTTGTCACAAGCAATTTCTTCTCTCAAGTCTTTGTAAGTACCTCCAAACTTTAGAAGGACAAAGCCTAAGGTTGTATCTTGGTCTAAACCCTCATTCAAATGCACGACAATCTCTTGTTTTGCCATGGGTAGATCAAACTATTCTTGAGTATATATCTAAACAAACAAAACAAAACAAACAAATAAACAAGTTACTAATTTTGAAAATTTACAGTAATTTTAAGTTCAAGAGAACTCTAAACCCTAAAAATTCATTGTGGCTTGATATTATCACAGAGACAAAGAGAGTACTCTAAACTCTAAAAATTCATTGTGTCTTGATATTATCACAGAGAGAAAGGGAGAGGACTATCGCATGGTGCAAACATGAAGGGAAGATGAGAGAGAAAATGGTTGTGTTGCTCTATCATCCATGTATTGCATAATTTTGAAATACGTGTACATTAACTAATTCCTTGAGCTAATATTGTGTGTGCGAAGCCCTTCTTGAGGAGGCAATCGGCAGTGAGAGTGCTTCATTGCATTTTCGACTGTGTGATACCATGCAAGTAGCCTGCAGATCAATACCTTGCATTTAAAAAAAAAAGGGTGTCCTAGCTTTCAACCAACTTGGCCACACATCAGATCTCTTCCGAGTCACTTGGCTCACTACTAGCCAATTTATTGACGACATCAGTCATGAGCAGCTTTTGTGGTAGCGCCTCAATTTTTTGCATAACCAACGATGCCCTACATACCTCTGCCACTGTGAACATTGGAGGAAAGCACCCCTACCAAAATGAAATAGCGCTACAATTTTTGCAACTTTCAAAAATGAATAAGCTCTCATATTGCAATAGAGAAGATAGACTCAGTCTCTCTCACATGCATCCCAGTTTGCATATGGGTTAGAGCCTTCATATTGTACCTATCCAAAGCATTTTCACCTTCACCATGGATTTGGGGTGGGGGTGGGGCGAGAGAGAGAGAGAGAGAGAGAGAGAGAGAGAGAGAGAGAGAGAGTTAGAGTTTTAGAAACTCAGTGGTTGAGTGGGCAAGAAAGCAATGATGAACCAACATGTTGGAGAATAATGCCATGTAATATAGTCGTGATTTACAATGAAAAACGTAGATGCATAAGACCATCATGATAGAAATCGATGAAGATACTTCTTGGCTCCCCTAAAGGAATGATGTGAAGAATCTCTTAACAGTGAATCATGTGCAAGAGATCCCACTAGATACTTCCAATATGTTAGCTATGGTAGAAGGATCCTTATTGAGAACATCCTTAAAATAAGCCTTCTACTTTTATCAAGGGATAAATGGCACATACGATGCAAAAAACAATCTCTTAGGATGATGGAGATCAAAAGCCTGAACAAGTGTTAGAAGTAGGTCTAAGGTGCCTCATCCGTAGTCTTAACTCTATATGTAAGAACGGGACTAATGCTTGCATGTTCTATGATCCACAAAAAATAGGGATATGATGGCTAGTCTAGAGATCTCTTAGAGTATACCAAACTGCACCATAAATTCATGTTGGAAAACCTATAAGAAGACAATGAGACAATTGGGTAGACATGTGCTCTTGGCTCCGTTGCTATATTGGAATGTGTTAGCCAATGCTAGCATAGTACTAAAAAAAGGGTACCAAAACTAAAAGATCTACCCTTGTAAATGGCAAGCACCATTCCATCAAAGATAAGGTATGAATCCTAGATCCACTTCCTCCAAAATCAAGTGTTTCACATCTCATAATGTACTTAAATTAACCATTTTATTGCAAGAAATTTGATGTAGATGGATGAGCCACTATGAAGAAACGCCATAACAATAGTAGCAAAACAAACTTATTTTGAGTGATTAGGCTATATAAGAAGATTCAAGATAGTATACTAAACTTGATGAGGGTTAGTTTTACTAAGGTCGACCCTCTTTCAAAAAAACAAATGTAAGTGGTGCTTGAAGAATGTCATCCGAACATAGTTTTTTGCTTGCTTGTGTATTATATGCCTACAAGAACTTAAACATGTGCCATTTTGTTTAAATCAACGTGAAACAACAATATTTCATTAATCCCAACTCCATGCACTTGACCAAGTCGAGAATCAATATGTAACTTTCGAATCTACCAGGCCGTTACATACATAGATATATTTTGCAAAACAATGCCCAAGTTCATGCGCTTGACCAAGTCGAGCATGCCACTATAACTTTTACATCTACCAGGGCTTTCTATACATAGATATATTTTGCAAAACAAAACCCAAATACATAGATATATTTTGCAAAACAATGCCCAAGTCCATGCGCTTGACCAAGTTTGTATCTATTAGGTCTTTTCATAAGGACAAAGTCGTTTTTCTAGAATGAGACGGATTATCATATTCATTCTATAGCGCATCAATGATAAAGGCATGTTTCCACCTCCATAGTGGGTTACTTTGTGATTCGATTAAGCCTAACTTCTCTTTTGCCAACACTAATTTTAGATTTCCATCCCAATCAACCAAATCATCAAGAAAGATCTTTTGTATATTCCAAACTTTTTTTCCCTTAGGAAATAAGTTGTATATTATTTCTGGCCATAATGTTGTTATCTCCGAGCGTTGTACAAGATCCAAACTATATTGTGATGCTATATTTTCCCGAACTTCAGGAGAAAATGTTTGTAAGAAGAAAGCTCGTTCTTCATCTTCTTTAAGCTCAGCGGGCAAGTGATTTTGAAGAAACATTTTGTAAATATTTCTTTCCTTATGTATATCCAAACTAAGTCAAAATTTCTTCATAGAATCCTTAATAGACATAAAACATGTTGCAAAAGATCCACTTCATGCTTCAAGCCAAATTAATAAACAAGAAAGAAAAAAATAAAAATTTTCACTAAGGGTGCAAATTCCTAAAGTGAACACATGCAAACTTCAGCGTGTATAGCTGCCTACACTGCAATGAAATCACCGCAAGAGATAATGCATCACATGAAAAACCACTTGACCTTCAAAGGGCTCTACTTGAGCACATTAGCTAGAACAAACATGGGTAACTCCTCTCATTTTGTCACATGTACAATCCAAGAGCACATAAACTACCACAAAGACTACATGTAAAAACTTTTTCCAATAGTACAATTTGCAAGCTATGAAAACTTAAAAAATGAAGCCAAATCCTGAGTGAGATACGAGCCCTCACCTCTTGTATGCAACATTTTGTGAGAAGTTGTCAACGTCTTCCTGGCCGAGGCTACGTTTAGATTGGTGGATAGATATTCCAAGTGTGAGAGTACCTACGTAACCAAAAAAACACGATTTTATGATCTCATATACAGTAAGTTCTTCTCAAATTGCATAAACATCATCTTAAATAACATAAACCACACACACAATACTCTCAATGCACCATCCTGCATGCATTTTTCCTTAGACCAATACTCTCTCTCCTTCAGCGAGACCTTTAAACCTTTTATATTAGTGATGGCAACAAATTTTGCCAGCGACTCTCTCTCTCTCTCTCTCTCTCTCTCTCTCTCTCTCTCTCTCTCTCTCTCTCTCTCTCTCTCTCTCTCTCTCAAATCATTGGTTCCTACAATGAATCTAGCAACCAGACGAGCTGAGAAACGCCTCCGATCGACTCATTTGATAGCAAATGCTACATAATAGTTAGCAAGAAATGGATTGTACGTTAGTCTTTCCGATCACCTCCTAGTCGATCACACACAGCCTTTTCTACCTCCAAGGAAGGCTATGCTTCGAATAGCAACCTTTCGCCCATCACATCGAGTGATCCTTTCTAGTGTGGCTGCAGCCTCGCTCCTATGTAGGGAAATAGGACTAGAAAATTAAACTCCACTTAGGGGCCGACCACAAAACGTATTTGCCTCATTTCTTTGATCAACTTAATCAACTTATCGAAACCCACATGCATGAAACCATAAAATAATGCACATGAAAGTGGGAGATCCACACCAAAGCTACAAAAACTTTACAAATGTGTGCCCATGAGCGTGTTGTCTAGAGCATCACCGAGTCCGACGAGAAGCTGGAGGCAAAACAAGGGAAGCCATGTGTGATTTGCAAGGCTGTGTGAATGCAATTTCTACAAATGGATTAAGCTTTTGAAAACAGCCTTTATAAGGAACTAAAAAAGCATTTCGTTAGTTAACGAGACAAGGAGACCGAGATCAGACTAGAGATGGCACAGGTGACGTTTCTCTGTTGCCACCGGCTCTCCTGCTCTGGAAAGCATGTTGTTGACGGCTAGTATGATGTTTCTCTGTTGCCGCAGGCTCACCTGCTTTGAAAAGCTCTCATCCATTTGGCTCCCGGAGATCAATGAATCTGATGCATGCAGTTGCCTAATCCCTTGCATGTACACGAGAAGAGTGACTTTTGTCTGCATGAATGTGCTGCTTGGGCTAAACTAGGTCATCATGTAGTGATTTGGACAAAGTATAGTGAGTTGAAGGGACAATGGGCTGAAGCACATAGCAAGGCAAATACACCTCTCAATCCAGCACAGTGGCGGCGGCCTCTTGCAGTCTATTAAATTCACCTGCGCACTCAGTTTTGTCCTCACCAGTTGAGCCCAATGGTTTCTTGATGTTGATGATCATACAGAGCTGAAAGATGAGGATCTTTGGGAATGGATGTGAATGAAAATGGGAGCACATACTCTCTTGAGCCGTTACATCGGCATAGGCTATCGCATGCATATGAGCTTGGCGCTAAGCATACTCAAATTTCAACTTATTTTCAGCCTCTTCCATAGTAGCCCTCTCGAATGGGAACTCAAAATTAATTTGTTTAAAAAGATTTGCAACCAGCAGTACTATGCTTCTAGACATTTTTACATTAGTCCCAGAAAAAGAGAGGAAAAGCAGAGACATACACTGATGAGCTACTGTCCCCCTTCAACTTCTAGCCGATGCAAGCAGATAATGATGCTCCCTTCTTTGTTTTGAACCCTGCTACTCCCTCAGCTGTTGCAGTCCCCCTTCAACTTCTAGCCGGTGCAAGCAGATAATGATGCTTCCTTCTTTGTTTTGAACCCTGTTGCTCCCTCAGCTGTTGCAGTCAGTCCAGTGTGTCTCTCTCTCCCTCGCTCTGTTTCCCTCCCTCTCTTTCTTGAGCAAGCTTGTGGATTCAGCCTCTCTGTGTGTGTGTGTGTGTGTGTGTGTGTGTGTGTGTGTGTGTGTGTGTGTGTGTCTCCCTTGCTCTACCTCCCTCCCTCTCTCTCTTTAGCTTCACAACACGGGCAGTGGACTCAATCAGGCGCCATTTCTTCCCTATTCAATTTTCATGCAGCTTTGGATTATGAGCTGTTAGCCCTGTGTCACACACAGACGCGATCTTGACAATAACTCCTCTATGACTACCTCAGCCTACTCGAAGAGCACCTTCTCATAAACCTTTTAAAGGCGCCTTTTCAAGGACCTCTTAAAAATTGGAGGCGCGTACTAGTCCCATAGGGGGTACCGTCTCGTTTTTATTCATAAAACATGCGGAGTATTTAAAGATGTGGCAAATGACGATAGGACCTGCAAACTTGCACTCTACAAGGATGCTCGTCATCGGGACAAGAGTCACCAAGTGTTGGGAGAGGTGATGAGGGGTGCATGTCCAACATATGATGAATAGTGCAAATGATTTTTTTAAAGACTATAAGCAAGTCTGCGAGCATCGTACGGGCCTACGTTCCTGGTGTACAACGATAATCTCCATCTGTGCAACTGAGTGGGTGGAAGAGTTCGAAACTGCACTGGATGCTTTTGATTGTGATGTTGGACAGCTGCACATGCAACGTCAAGCTAGTAGGTAGGAAGAACGAATCTCTTGGAATTTGAAGGCGAAATGAATAAACATGAAAGCCTACTAGTAGGGAAGTAGTAGAGAGCCTCCCATAGCCATGCTCCATCTCCGTAATAGCGCAACAACTTACTAGGAGTGTTTACTGTGTGCAGATTACAATTCTCAAAATAGGCCTATAAAGCATGGAAAAACTTGTTGGAGTCGATCAAGCTGCAAGAGGTCGATTTAAAGGGTGGTTCAACCTCCCTCTAGCCCAGCAGCGAATCAAATTTGGGGGGCAGTCTCGATAGGCATATGGGGGTTTCAGTTTTTGTGAGATGCCTTTTGAGCGGCACCATTGGTGGGACTATGGGCAGGCGCTCTAAGATGCCTATCACAAAACATGCGCACATGTTTAATTGAGAGCAAGCCTTCTTGCTTAGAGCATGTGTTTCTAACTATACATGAAATATCTATAGAAAAACTCAATTAATCCACTACATGGGCTTTACGTGTATAATCCAAGTTACTGCAATTGTCAATGTGAGCAATAATCAAAACTAAGTATTTGTGAGATTTAACACGACTAGCCCACGTTGAGGTTTACATTGAACAAAGGCTCTTCATCTTTGAGAAACTAGAAAGATAACAAGGCTGAATAGCCCAGATTTGATTTTGAGATCAAGCTGAATTTTACCAAGCTTCAATCACGTTTAGAATGGAGCCAATACAACCGAATTAGCTGCACTTATGCATATTTATGGGTTTCAAAAATCGAGAATGCTTGGTATAATTCAAAAAGTTGGAGTGTTGCAATTCAAAACTAGTGCTTGCATTGCAGGTCTTGAGATCAGGGGGGCGATCGGGCTTTGTCGAACACAATTCGGTCTTAGATTGGACAAGTTATGGGCATTTGGGTATATGGTCTCTAGACAGGATTTGTGTATGTTCAAGATGAGGGTTTTTCTCAGAGTCTTGCTTTGGCACACGGGTTTTGAGTCTTTGGATCTCTCTAGAAAAGCCTTTGGAAGTTATGGAAATTTGGCTTCCAGCCTTTGTACACTATACGAGCATCGAAAATGAGGACATTGGCGGCACTTACTTGGAAATTGGGCACCAAAATGGGATTTCTGCCACAAATAGGGCACCGAATAGTAGGTTTGATGAAGTGATTGGTATTTGGGTCCAATGAATGACCGTCCATCATATGACTAGCAGACATTATGCAGACATGATCAAGAGTAGTGATTATTTGGGCCTTCGAGGGCTTTAGCTCATGAATTAGGCCATCCATTGCGTAAAAATAGAGAGGGCAATGTGAAGAGGGGAGAGGAAATCAAAGAGCATGGTGAGCAGGTAGGGCCGGGAAGAGGATACAAAGATTGATGATCTCATGCTGCTGGGCTCTACAGGGCCTGGATGACTTCAGCCATTGAGCGGGAGTTGATGAGCAGCCTACAGTGCCACAACTCAATACTAGTATCAACCAATTTGATGCTCTGCTCAAGCTTGGTGTGCCACATCAGCAGGAAAAGACTCCCACGCTATTATCATGTGACGTGACAACAACAAGAGGGAGTTCATAAAGTGCCTAAAAATAGTAAAACAGGGGGCTATTATTGGGAGAAAAGAGAGGAGACGAGTAGAGAGAAGGAAAAAATAAATGGGGGGATTGCTATCGGCAGATGAAGGATGGGTGGACTCTCGGGAAGCTCTCTCGTCTTGAGGGTTGAAGAACCTACTTTGTTTTGGTGTGTGCTTTGTCCTTGCTTTGGGGGTTCCCTCCCCGTTCCCTCTCTCTCTCTCTCTTACAGAGGAGAAGAAGAAGAATTGAAATTTCATTCACTCTTGTTAGTATTGGGGTGCTCTCTCTTGATCTCAGTAGGAGGGTTGTGGGTTACTTAGGATCTTTTGGGATGGCTTTGGGGGGAATGTTCTTACTCTTGTGGGAGGAGTGGAAGGACTTTCTTCGTTCTCGACCTATGGGAGCTCTCTTGCTCTTGGCATAGCATAAGCAAAGGGAAGAAGTAATTTTTTCTTTTATTGGCTCTCTCTCTCTCTCTATCTCTCTCTCTCTCTCTCTCTCTCTCTCTCTCTCTCTCTCTCTCTCTCTCTCTCTCTCTCTCTCTCTCTCTCTCTCTCTCTCTCTCTCGGATTCACGGGCTCCCTCGAAGCTCTCTCTTGGGAATTGAAAGAGGGAAGGAGGCTTGCTTGTGTTCAATGAGAGGAGCTTGGAATAATTATTGCTCGTGTTTAGGAGATCTCTTATGTAACCAAGGCATGGAGAAGAGTTTGAGTAGTTCTAGGTGTAACATTCAATGACCTAATAACTTGTGTGTAGCGGAAATTAGCATGAACATAGTGGGCATTTCATTAGAATAGATTCCTAATGAGAATTACAAGAGTGCTTGGGTGGAGAGAGCAACAAAAATCATAACACCTAGTTAGATAGCATCAACAATACTTTCAAAAGAGAGAGAAATTAAGCAATTGACAACAGTTGAGGACCGGATTTGCATGGAGCCGGTCCCCCCTCCAAAAGGCTTTGTATTATGGTTTCTTCCATCAAGAGAGACATTTTACAATACAATTTCTTGTGTTCCTTCAATACTAGCTAGTGCAATGAAGATGGAAACTTCATGCACTATGCAAAACTTCATGCTATTTGCTCTTGCTCAACCCTCATTGGCCCTCCCCAAGTCAAGCCAATGACTATTAAGCAGCATAAGTGATAGCCTTCTGACATGTGTCCCCCTTTCCCCTTTTGTGAGAGCTTTAGGTTAATCAATAATTCAATTAAACTCTCATTGGACCCCTTTGCCTCCTGGCCAATAGGAATCAGGCAAGCCATTGGGCTGTTGAATGCTCATTGGACCCCTTGGGAGACTGTCCAATAGTCTTCTAGAGGACTTAATTCTCATTGGTTCTTTTATTAAGTGTTTTTAAATTAATTAAACTAGATTTACTCTAGCCTAATTCTCATTGGTCCACCTCCAAGGCCATCCAATAGGAATTGGGCACACCTTGTGGGCATCTAGCCTAGGAAGCTGACATGTGTCCCTCATTCCCTTTGTGTAAAGGGGGCTTGTGTGTGTGTGTGTGGCTTTCTCTCTCATCCCCTACATGCTAGGCTCGCCCCCTCCTATGTAGGGATATGCAAAGACGTTTTTTGGTCACACACAAAGCATCCAATTCCCTTAAGGTTGACCTTTGGACACAACCTTTGAATTTTGGAACCTTAGCATTTTGGAAGTCTTAATGGGATGAACCTTAGGGTCTTTTTAGCCCATTGCTGCACATGGCTCTTTTGCAGATGGCCCCCCCTTTGGATCCCTATTTTCCCTCCTTTGTATCCCTACAATGGCCGGTCTGCTAGCTTAACCAATATTCTAGCTTTTTCTCCCCTGACACTTCCCCATATTAAATTATCAGTTTAACATGAGAAAATCATTTAGGAGAATTAGATAGTGATTATTATGACACTAGGTACCGCTATAACTTCAAAACCAATACACATTATTGATCAAAAACATGGTTATAAAGTTGTGTTGGCTCCTCTGTATAAATTTGCATCTATAGAAGCTCTTTGTAGCCCTCATCCCTCAACAAATGAACTATACTCTAAAAACAAGCAATTGATACAAAGGAGGGTTAGTTTGTGCATGTATCTTTGTAGCTATTGACTCACAAGTTTGAGGGTAGACTCTTTTGGAAAGCCATTCCCCATTTTCTCAATTCTTTCCCTATCCCTTCTCCCCCCCTCCCCCCCCCCCCCCCCCCCCAAAAAAAAATAAAAAAAATAAAAATAAAAATAAATATGATACCCCCTCTCTTATTTCTAAGCTTGGGAGATAAATTATTGGGGGCCTACCCCTAACTTATACGCTTATGTAACCTGTAAAAAGAACCCCCTCCCCTGCACTTACGTGGTACGATAAGTTTTTCATGGTGAATCCCCCGGGGATACGAGTTGGCAGAGATAGAATCCGACAAGCCAATGTAGGTAAAGGTAAAGTTACCTTGATATGTGCAGGAAGATATGGTGGTTGCCCCTATGAATGAAGAGCAGGTAAGAGTGTTGGAGCTTGGGAGTAAAGACATACAGGTGAGGATGATGATGCTCATCAAGGTAGTTGTGTAATGTTCTCTAATTATGAAACATGTGAAGGCGTTTCCCAATGAGGAAAGAGTTATTGTGGTCGCTATGGAAGAGGAATAGGTTGAAGGAGATGGTGGACAAGAGGTGATGGATGCTAACCGAAGACAAGGGTATCTCCAATTTCCTATAAACTGCATGGGTAGTGCCTTTTGGGAAGGTATGCTTGAATGATGAAGATGGTTGGGGGTTTGACGACCCGTTGGGTGAGATGGATAAAGAAACACAACTGCTTGTTGAGAAGTCTTTAGCTAGGCTACAAGTTAAAGATAGCCCTATGCTTTATCCGCTACTAAATAAGGAGAATCTTGAAGACTAGGTGATTGAAACTGATAAGCAAGTGGTTCTTATTGACCTTGAATAGCCAATTGAAGACGAAGGGCTTGATGATGATGAAACTGAGTTCTTGGTAGGTCAAAAGGTAGGTATGGAGCCAAAGATGGAAGGGCTTCCAGTTCTACATGTATGCTCTAAGGTAGGGGAGGTGAAATCCTGACTTGTATCCAAGATTTCCAGGGAGGTTTTTGTATGGTGGTTGAAAGGGTGTGCTGATAAGCACTGTTGTGCAATGGGCTGTTGAGCAGGTATAGGATCTTCTTGAGGCAGATCTCACTTTATTTGGTTGGGAGGTAGGGCATGGTATGTTCACTGTGAGTGATGGTATGTCTGGTGAAAGCGATGGTGTGTATGAGCATGATGGTATACTTGGTGATGCTTTGTTTGAAGTGGGAAAGTTGCCTATGGGTGCCTGGAGCAGTGGAAGTATGCCACGGGCATCTTATGTGCATGGTTGGCTAGATGCATGTGTGTGGCCTTCTAGTAAGGTGCTCCGGTTGGATGGAAGTGATAAGTGTTGGGTGTTTGACCCAGGTGGTAACTATGCAATAAAGCAGGGGGTTGGGAAATCTGCTTAAGAAAAGGGTGACAAGTTTCATTTTTTTAACATATGGTTGTGGGTTTGGAGTGTTGTTAGTTGCCAATTTGGTGCTGCAATTTTTTTGAATGCAATAAACATGTGTGTGGTTGCACCTAAATGTTCAACTAGGGGGTGGGCAATGATGGTGCAAGAAAAATTGGTCAATGCTAAAGGTGGTTCTATGTAGTGATATAGATGCCAACAGCTGTAGGCTAAACAGACAATGCCACTGTGAGAGACTAGGACATACAGGTAGCAATGGTAATGCATGATTGATGTGGTTTTTTAGGCCAGATGGACCCCAAGAAAGGCCAATTGGGAAGGAAAGTACAAGTGTTCAAAGTATTGTGCTAGTGCCCAAGAATGTAGTGTTCGAGATACTGTAGAAGCCCATCCAAATGGCTCGTCAAATGGAGCCACAGTGTGCAAGATATGGCAGTTTGAAGTTAGAAGGCTTTGCGGATCCCAAGTGGACAAGGGAGATGCGGAAAGATGGCTAGATCTGATGCCATTAGATAGGGTTTTAGAGCTCAAGTTTTGGAGTGTGCCAATCTTCTCGGATTATCGATCCGAGCTCCTAAGGGAAAGATATGGCCAGTTGAATGTTTGACGGAGGTCAGTTATGGACCAATTTGCTCGCTTTGGGAAATGCTCCATCAAGGAACTTTTGGGTCCCCACTAGGTTCTAGAGTGTCATATTCATGGTATGGAGTCATCCAAAATTGACGGCTTATCAAACAAGGTCTCGAGGGCCAATATATTACAATTGGAAGCTAGTGCCAAAAGATGGCAATGTGGCGCCAGATGACTTTTTCAGTTTTTGACCACCTTGGTTAGCGGGCTCAATATTATCAAAGTATGGTAGAATTTCTATGGGTTGTAGCCAAGGATTGGGTTTACCGATAGTGATTTACAGCTTGCACATTGGAACTACAGGTAGGATATGGCCATGCAAGGAAGTTAGTAGAAGAGGAGGTTTTTTTAATTCACTTTAGGGAGGTTTTGTGACCCACAAAGGGGTTCTTCAAGGGCATGCCACCACATGGCAGGGGTATAAGCCCATATGCGCTCATGTGGGCGAACAGATAAAGGTATAAGTCTAGAGCGGACGCCCCCTTTGAGCATCACTTGAGTGAGAGAGAGAGCTCGGCTATGGTGGCCACCCTGCAGCACTGCACTAGTGCTACATGGGGCACTATGCTGGTGCTTGGTGGCATAGTGGGTGGCCGTTGGGTGGGTTTTCTCGTATGATGAGGGTGATGATGTGGCCTACCTGGCTAGGGACCATGCCCGCGGCCTCAAAGGCCCAAAATTTTTTGAAGAGAAATGCTTTCTCTTTGGTTGTCACGGCGCTGTGACAACCAAGAGGAGCTCAAGGAGGTCCTTCACATGTCGGTGACTTGAGGAGCCTTGTCAAGCAGTCATCAAACTATCACTGTTAGCAGCAGCAAGCTAGCTCGAATACCTTTTTTTTGAGTTCTCATTATAAAAACACTTACTATTTTTGATAAATCGAGAATATTGTAACTCCTATTTTTTGGATAAACTTTGTAATAGATGAGCCGGGGCTACAAGCTTCTAGATTGTATCAACCTGTCGTGACCCATCTTTACTTAGAGCTCCCAGATTATTAGTTTTGACTACCAAAAACCTTGGCTAAGGTATAACAACCAATTTTTGTAAGTTATTATTAAGTTTTGGATAATGAAATACACATCGTGAGCTAAAGGCGCTTACTTCTCTCCTTCTTGTGCTTCCTACTCCCTCCCCGGTTGTCACATTGCAGTCGCCTTTGTTGCATTGCAACCACAGGTAAGAGACGCATTGACGTAAACACATCAGAGTATTTAGTAGCTTTTGGCGTCGCCGACCCATGGCGTAATTTCATCATAAGTAGGAATTTACACTTCAAAATAAAAAACTAAGCATAGGCGGGGTATTGGGACATCATTGCTAAGCATTTAGGTGCCGAAAACGACTAGGTCAACAATTTACTGCTGTTAATAATCGCGATTTTGGCACTTGACCTAATGTGGAGTTTGAGACCATAAGCATGTGTGCTTAGGTCTCATAAACATTTCCTAGAAGTTTCGTTTCACTTAGATGTCCATTGATGCTGTAATGGATGTGATTTGTTTGCCAATGAGCGATTGGCTTTTTATGATTACAGTCACTTGAGTGTATCTTGAGTTAGATGCGAGTTGTTTGTTGTTTTTAGAGACATTGACAACCTCCTGTAGCCTCTATGCACTAGTCGAGTCAGCTTCGTCCCATGGATTGACAATTTAATTGTGATTCTTGCTAAATCTGCAATAAGATAGGATAGTGAGGTTAGACACACATCCCACATTTGGCGCCACTGCCGGGGATCAAAGAGACCTAAACTAGGGAAAAACACGAGCTTCTTGTGAGAAGTTATCCTTTAACTTCCTCTAGGATCTCCTAAAGTCAAAACTTTCTGTTTAAAACCGCATAGCTTAAGATTGTCGTCTTTTGCTGTGTAGAGGTAGCTTGGAAGTAATCGTAATTGTGGAGTGCCTTTAGGATTGTAGGATTTTAGAAGTAGATTAGGATTTTGAGAATGATTGATAGACAAGACAAGTCTTAAGATCAATGCTCAGAAAACCATAAAAAAACAAGAAAACGAGTGTTTGTGGACACTTTTCACAACCCGAGAACCTAGGAGTAGGGTAAGTAGGATCCGGGATGGATTTCAGAATATTTCTCTCTCCGAAATAATCATTGTGAGTTGTTATTTGAAGTTGCAGAATTTTAGGTCTACGACTAGAAATAGCACGAAAAGACTTCTAACCACTCAATCCGACTGGAGAGAATTCTTAAAAGCTATATGAACCAATGGGTAAGCTCAAGGACACTTTGAGGTAAAAATTTCAAGAGTTTTTAAAAACTCGGATTATTTACTTTTGGAAAAATTACCAAAATACCCCTCTAATTTGTGAAAATTCCCAAAATACCCCCCAATTTCAAAAATTCCCAAAATGTCCCTAATATTTTGTCATAATTTTCCAAAATGCCCTTCAAATTTCTCAAATTTCCCAAAATACCCCTGGTTGTGAGATTAAATATCTCCAAAGATTAAAAAAAGTTGTAGCTTCTCATAAGAAGATTGATTGTCTATCAGTACAAGATGCTAAATCTAGAATTTGAGCTGGTTATGTAGGGTTTGGAAATGAATTGTTTCATTATTTTTGGACATAATTGCCTTTCTCGGGAGGTGATTTATGATAAATTACATTCTAAGCATTCAAACATTGATCTCACTTGTCAAAAAGAAATAAAGATTATATAATTTTGAATAATCCAACCAAAATAGATACAAGGGCATTTTGGGAATCTGTGGAAGCTGAGGGGTATTTTGGTAATTTTCTTAATTTTCTTGACAATTTAGGCCAAATTAAGTTTTGAATTGATTCCTAAGCTTACAATAACTTATGAAAAGACTGTCCATGAAAAAAGTGAAAAAATGGTTCATTTTAAGCCTGAAGTAAATAATCGCGATTATTTACTTTTAGCTCAAATTTGACCTAGGTTGATAGCAGTGACTCATTGTATATGTACAAACAAATTTTGTAAAGGCACAAAGGATTTGGATCACCAAACTGACAAAAAATTCGGTAAAAACTAAAGTTTGTACTGACTTTCTGGAACTTGAGTGTAAATTGGAAAAAACATTGTCCAAACTTGATGAACTTTGATTTATAGGCTTATATTGATGTGATAGACATGTGTACATGCTCACTTGACCAAAAAGATGCAAAAAGTTTCTAGTTGTGTAAATAATTTTGACTATTCATATCTACTCCATTTTTCAAAATTTTGGACCAATTTAGCATACCACTAGTTTTACCATGTTGTAATAAGCCCACAAACCAAATTTGGTAAGATTTGGATCGTTTGGATTGAAAATTGTGACCAAATTTGCAAAGTCAGTCTGCGAACAAAAAATTAATGACCAAAAATTATCCAAACTTGATGAAACTTGGCTAGAGACCTTAAGTTAAAGTGCTGAACAGATCTGTGTCAAGGTTGGGACAAAAACTTGCAAAAAATTATCTAGAGTAAATAATAACGATTATTTACATTTGCTTCAAAAACTGACAATCTTGCATATTTGAGCATACCACAAGGTCAAGTATATCAAGTAGACCACACAAATCAATTTTGGTGAAATTTGGATCACAAAAGTGAGACTTAAGCCAGATTCTTAAAATCAGAGTCTCCGAACATGAAACAGTTGATAAACATGAACAAATTTTCTCCAAACTTGTTGAAACTTGTCCAAGGACCTTAACAGGTTGTATATTTGGAAAACCAAGCCAAAAAGTGCAAAAAACTGACAAAAGTAAATAATTACAATTATTTACTACTACTACAGATAGATACCATTTTTCAATTTTGAACTTGTACAGTGTTAGACTAGCATAATACAAAGCCACCGGGAAATTTCGGGTTCAATCAGATCCAAATTGGTACACGTTCAATCAGTTTCCAGGTTGCAGATTAATCCTTTGATTTTTGCCAAAGTCGAGTCTGAAATCTCAATTGTTGACTAAATTAGCTCGACTTGAAGTGATACACATAGACCAAACACAATAGCTAGAAAAACTATATTGTCTTTGTGAAAGAATAGCTAACTTGATCAAACTTGTACAAGAATCAGGTCGCAGACAAGAAATCATTAGCTTGACAGAAGTGCAATCCAGTAAAGTGGAAGAAATTGAAAACAAGTCAATCCAAAGGTAAGTATTAATACACAATGGCCTAATACCATATCGGCGGTCATACACCATACTATGGTCACCTCTCAAATCGATTCCCAACAAGGGGTTAAGAGAAACTCTAAGCCCATGGAAGTGAAGGATCAAAATGAGCCTAGAGGGAGGAATAATGCTCAAACTTCCTCCAAAGGCAACTCTAGCAACACCCATAACAAAGCTAAGGAGAAAGGAGTCTATAAAGGTAAGAATAAACTCTCTGCAATAGAGCTAGAGTGTTATCGTAAGGATAAGAAATGCTACAAGTGTGGACAACAAGGGCATGTCTATCGTGCTTGTCCCCAAAGAAATGAACGTAACAAGCCACCTTGAGTTTCTATGTTGGAAACTCCAAAAGAGGATGCTTATAGAAAAAGACTTTTGTTTTTCCTGTGCTAGGAGATATGTACATACATGTTTATGAGTCGGGTAGTCTGGCCATTGGGAAAGTGCATCGGATACATGATTGTGCTTGCCAGCAATGTGAGCAATGTAGAATTTAAATTGCAAAAAGAAATTTTCCCACCTCATTTTATTGTTCGAGAGCTTGGTTTGCATCATGAATGGAGTCCGCAAGAAGTACTTCCATGTGTCTAGAGCTTTTAAAATAGCTCATAGGTCCTTTTGTATATGACCAACATTCGCTCATTGGAGTTGAGTCTTTGAATCTCGTATGCTATGGTATTCCCTTCTTGAAGCAAAGTTTTGCTTAAAGGCAATCATCGAAGCATTACATTGGACCTCAAATAGCTTTGAGAGATCCCATAAGTTGAGAAATAAGTTTCTCTTTGAACTTTTTAGAAGTATTTTTCTCTCTTTGCGGTCCATGTATACTTAACGTTCTTTTTTGTTAAGTCATGTATTGGACTTGATATAAGCATGGATTTTTCCTATGAAGCATCTCTAGTATGCACTCATACCTTGAGAGCTTTGCAACTCATATAGATTCCTTGGATTAGGCCATCTTTTATTACCTCTACTTTTTGTGGATCCATAGAAATACCACCTTTAGAGATAATATGACCTAATTATTGAATCTCTCTCGAAACTTACCAGCCCATATTATTGCCTTTTTGAACTCCTCTTGTGGAGCTTATAAAGCTCAATAAGGAGGCTTATTAGGCAGTGAGCTTCATGGTAAAAGATCCATTGCATGGTCATTATCCCCTCATTGTGGAGATAGCTCACGGGGGTATCATCAATAAAAACATTTTGGAATCCATTTAGGAATGTAGAAAATTCTAATTCCTCTTGATTCCCGTCCTTTTTTTTATTGTTATTGGTTGAAACATTGAATTCATTTACAGACTTTCTAACAGAAATCATGTATATGAAAATATAAATTTTTATTAACTTGTGAAAGCATGCATATTTACAAGGGATAGGATATCAATAGCAACTTACAATGAGCTATGTTTTATGATAGTTAAATATGCTTCTAGCCCAGGCTTTAGGGATATGATAATAGCCTTACAAATGGAAGAAAAAGAACCACTCACATAAAAGGATGGTTATCTTCCATACCTCAATAGGCTATATCTTCCTTACTTCCCATGCTCCTTCCATATGCGGGGCAAAGAGGAATTCGAATTTACTCTGCTAGGAGTAAAAGCATACTTGTATTGGCTTACCAAGAAACAATAGCATACAAGATACAAGAGAATGTTTCAAAATGTATGGTATACCAAAAGATGAAGTATGAAAAAAGGACCATGTCTTGCCAACATCCAATAGTGTCGAATAGAAATCCTACCATGACCACTAATTTTTGATAGAGTCTCCATCAGAACTAGAGTAATCCTCTTATGTCGGCCTACTATTCCAACGGATGGCCAAAAGAAAAGTTACAAAACTAATGATCCTCGATCTACTAAAAGCCTGTGATTCGAAGTAGACCAATACTCAAAATGGGAGAAGTACTTATCCTAACAACAGTATGTCTCTAATAACGTGAACATACTTCTAAGGAGAAACTATCTTTCAAGGCTAAAGACGGAAGATCCTAAAGACCCTTGTACCTTAAGATACTTGGGAAGATCTTCATTGCAAAGGAGTATAGCTGAGATCAAAACGAATCTTTTTACAAGATTAAACAGGCTATATCCATATATTAGCTAGGAAAAAGAGGCTCTTGCCATTAGGCATAAAAGAGCCTTATCCTTTACCAAAAAAAAAAAAAAAGTTGAGTCTTACTAAACTTCCCTAAGTCTCATCTAAGGCAAATTACACACAAATGAAGACCCGCCTCACATCGAGGATGAAGTAGTGGAGCTCCAACCCAAGTTCATCCTTCAACAAGAAGACAAGGTATTAAGAAATGGTAAGATTACTAACAGTATCTTATTTGATTATCCTTCCAAAGATGCTAAATGCATGAAAAGAACATGCCTTAAGGATAATATGAACCTTGTTAATGATGCTTACAATGACACAAAAGAGTAAGCAAATGTTTTTTTTTAAAAAAAAACCATTTTAAATGATCAATGTTTTTGTCTTATAAGACTAGTCCTCTTTTTAATTGTGCACAAATTTTAAGAAGTATACATACTTAGAATCATGTTTGTGGTGACTACGTCTCCCAAACACCAAGTAGAACTTGTCACTATACTTTGGAAGTATGATATGGACTAAAGGGCAGACATGCTTGCGGCAGACATTGTCTCTCAAGCACCAAGTGGATTAGTCATCCACTCTGGAATGATGTCGTAGGGTAAAAATGGATCCTCTACCCGCTAAGACCAATGGACTAATGGGTGACACTTTACCATCTCTACCTCATAGTCGAGGACGGCTATGATTTCAAGAGAGAGGTAATGTCATAAAAACTAATATATAACCAACCCAAATGATTTTTTCATATTAAACTGATCACTTAATGTGGGAGAATACACGAGAACAAGGGTTAGGATATATACATGTGCTTATAGATCTATCCCAAGGCGGGGCCAATGGTAAAGGGGCCCAAATGAGAGATGGTCTATCAAAGAGCAAGGCTAACCAAATGGAGCATAAGACCTTAGGGTTAGCTTCATTGAAGACCTCCAATAATGTGTGTAAAGTACTTTGACCTTAGGTAAGCTAGGGCTCAGCTTGAGGTGGGAACCCGGCCCAAGCTCGAGGTACTTGTCCTGCTTGAGGTGCTTGTCGTGCTTGAGGTGCTTGAATTGCTACATGATTAAGGTGCTTGAGGTGCCTTGAGATGCTTGTGGGAACACCCCCTAGTTCAAGTGCTTTGTCATGCTTAATGACTAAGGGGCTTGCTCATCCAAAGTCAAAACGATCCCTACAAGAAGGGGGGCGAGCCCTACAAGGGGGGGGATGAGAGAGAACACACACACACACACACATAAGGGAAGCCCCAGCTTGAAGAGGCAGCAAGGACACTTGTCAAGTTCCTCCTCATGTTGCCCTCATGGTGTGCCTGAAACCTATTGGTTGGCCACCCAAGGGGTCCAATGATAATTTAGGATATTTAATTAATTGATTTTGCATTTATCAAGTCCTCTCTCTCAAAGGGGAAAGGGGGACACTTGTCCCAAGGCTACCCATGTTGCTTGTAATGGCTCCTGCTTGTGATTGGCTAGGCTTGGAGGGGTCCAATGAGCTTCAAGCATGAGCTACAATGGGGGGTCGACCCAAGCAAGCTAGGGGGGTGCTTAGGGGTTATACTCACCCACACACACTCACAAACACTCTCACGGGGTGCTATGCAAAGGCAAGAGCTCCATCTCCTTCTCCAAGCTCCTTGAGAAGTTGAGAGCCTACACCAACTCTCTTGGCTATGGAATGCAAATCCAACCAAGAGCTATGCTTCAATGCTTAAGCTTGCCATTTCCTTCTTCTTCATTACTATGCTATTATGTATGCTAGCAACAAGAGTATGATAAGTGAGGAACTACTTCTTTCTCCTATGAAATGTTTCTTCTTCCTCTTCCCTACCCTCATTCCCTGCTAGCTCTCTCCACCTTCGAAGGTGTTTGAGGTCTTGGGATTGAGGCTTGGGATAGTTAATGCTTTCTACAAGTGCATGTTATGCTTATTTCAAGAAGGCTAATGGTTTATTGCAAGTAGATTAATTACTTAATGCAAGTAGATTAATTGTATTGCAAGGTAGATTAATTATTGCTTTAAGCACAAGTTGATGCATAAAAGTATACATCTTCATGCACTCAAATGATTTAGGGAACACAAAGATTAACGATGCTCACAAGTTCTTGATTGTTTTCAAGCTAAGATTGATTGTTGAAACTATGCAAAATCTTGGTGTGTGAACCTTCCATCTCCATATAGCCAAAGAGGTCTCAAGGAACACAAAGATTGTATTGTACCAAGTCTCTCTTAATGAGAGAATCTATAATACAAATGCCTTTTGGAGGGGGGACCGGCTCCACATAAATCCGGTCCTCAACTGTTGTCATATTCTCTACACTCTCTCTCTTGCAAAAGTATTGTTCATGCCTAGTTAGTTAAGTGTTATGATAGAGTTTCTACTACCAATTAAGTTCACCCTCTATGCTCTCAAAATTGCTCACTCTAATTCTCTTAATTCCGCTATTCTCTAAGTTCATAGGACATTTCCATTACATCAGGCACGGTCACATAAGAGTAATTAATCCAACCATGTGGTGTGAGACTTCTAATCTTACCCTAATGACCACTCTTTGGCCCTTGGAGTGTTGTTCCCATTGTGCTCTAACCCCGTAATGCAGTGGCTTCGGTGCACACACAACTAGCAACACACATGAAGGGGAGAGAGAGAGAGCGAGAAAGAACCTGTCTCTACAATATCCAATTGCATCGAGTTGGATGGTGATGTTGTAGGCCGCTAAGAGCAAGAACCAGAGGTGGCGATGGCGATGGCGACATGGCAGCAAAGGACTCAAACTAGTGGAGGTCGCTCAACGCAGGATCACAAGAGGTGGCCAAGGGGAAGAGCACAGAAAAGGCAAAGGCAACAACGATCTGTTCGTTCTACTTGGAGATGGAGATTGGAAGGGCGATTTGCATCTGACTCTAAACGCAGGATCACGAGAGGTGGCCAAGGGGAAGAGCGTAGGAAAGGAAAAGGCAATGGTGATCTATTTGTTCTACTTGGAGATGGAGATGGCGACTACAAGGGCGATCGGCAGCTGACCCTAAATGGTCACTCAAAAAAGGCACGCGGGTTGTGCTCACAAGGACAACCAATAATAAATGGACTCAAATTCCCATGCAGTACAATCTACCAACCACAATCTCGGGTGTAGTCATGCACATAAGTGAAGTTGTCACCCTTGTCAAGGTAAGCATTCTAAGCTTAGAGGCAGTACCCCCGCCAAACATTTTAACTATATATACCCTCACCCCAGATGAGCACTCTTCCGCCTCTTTTCGCATCCTCTACTACCCATCATTTTAACTCTACCCTCGTCGGTGCTACGTGGTAAGCAAACCATCTCTTTTGTGCTCCCAAACCTTTTTACGCATCTCCTCTTACTCTCTAGTGCTCCTCCATTTTGCGCATCCTCCTCTTACTCCTGTTCTCTAGTGCTTTAGTGACGCAGAACTCTACACACAGTGAAGAGGTATGCTACTACACTTTTGTGCACTTGTATTTTTGTAGTCAGTATCAAGAGAATAAGGGAAGGTAAACCCTGTTTGTTGCACCTGTTTGCTTGGTACTGACCATCGTCTTTATTAATGATGTTTGCTATTACACTTTTCTGAGGTCAGTACCAAGCAAATAAGGGAAGGAAAACTTTATTCGATGCACCTGCTTGCTTGGTACTGAACTCAAAAAATATGAATGATGTTTGATATTACACTTTTCTAGGTCATTACTAAGCAAATAAGGGAAGTTAAACCCTGTTTGTTGCACTTGTTTTTTTTAATATACCAAAAATGCATTTTGAATTTACAAGGGAGAAGCAAAATTACAACTTTTCACCCATGTAGGGGGTTTTGAGTTAGAAAACACTAGGGATAGGCCCAAAGGCCAAGTTTCAGAATTTACAAAAAGTGGTCTAGTAATTTTCGGGGGATACAAATGGCAATAAACAGTTAGAAGTTAATCCTTTTTCTTCACAGCCAGTCTATCTCTTTCTGAAGCTTGTTGGAAAAATTTAGGGCTTCCTCATATTTACTGGTTAGCTCAAGCACTTCATCTCTCATCTCCTACACCCAACTATAGATAACATCTAGAGAGCCATTCTCTGCGAGCAATCCCTGTAGGTCTTCAACCCTTCTTGCATCCAGAGAGTTTTTGAGGATTGAGACTCTATGCTTGTAGATCCTCATTGGTTCTAGGTTGAGGTTACATCCTGCACAGAGCATCCATCAAATAAGATCTTCAAACTAGGAGCTTAAAAATTGGAAACAAAAAGGAAAGAATTTCTGAGCTTCCAAGGGTTGGTACTAAGGGGGAAAGGATGGGGGTGTTGGTTTGGCAGTTGAAGCAGGCAGAATTACCAGTGGCTTACCTGGAGGATTGATTCCCTTATTGACAACATCCACTCCCGGGCTGTGTCGGTGGAGAACGCTAAGGGTACCATCAAGGGAGGACCTCATTAGGAGGGCCCGGATGCTAACCTACTAGCGCTGTAGGAGTGTCCCTTGGAAAGGCATCACCACTTTTCCAAGCTTCTTGTAGTTGCTCTGCAAAACCTTGAGGGAGGTTTTGAAAAAACTACTGGTGAAATAGACTAGACGGATATGCCTGAAAAGCAAGGCGTAGCTTTTGGCTGATGAGTGGTCAGTGAGGCGATGGGTTGGAGTACCGCCATGCATTTTTGTGAGAGGAAGACGTGGGAGGAAGAAGCAGTGGTACCACCCCCCCTAGATGGGGACTCATCTTGAGTTCATTGGAGCTCTCGTTCATCTACTTCACATTGGTATTTTGTTGCACCTGCTCGCTTGCTTTTACACTTTTTTGAGGTCAGTACCAAGCGAATAAGGAAAGGCAAACTCTATTCGATGCACCTACTCGCTTGGTACTGACCTCAAAAAATTATAAATGATATATGCTATTACACTTTTTTGAGGTCAGTACGAAGCGAATAAGGGAAGGCAAACTCTGTTCAATGCACTTGTTCGCTTGGTACTGACCTCAAAAAATATAAACGATGTTTGCTATTATACTTTTCTGAGGTCAATACTAAGCGAATAAGGGAAGAAAAACTCTATTCGATGCACCTATTGCTTTGTATTGACCTCATAAAATATAAATGATGTTTTCTATTACACTTTTTTGAGGTCAGTATCAAGAGAATAAGGGAAGGGAAACTCTGTTCGAGGCACCTGTTCGCTTGGTACTGACCTTTTCTAAAATCTTAAGTCCATTGTGCTGACAAATGAGATGTAATTTTCTGTTATGCTATTTGTAGAGATGCCTCGTACAAAGGCCACGCCTAGAAGGGCAACAGGTGACTCTTTGGTACTGCAAGAGATGTGAAGGATCGAACGACACGTTCAACCGGCTATTCCACATCTTCCTTTCCAGACAGTAGTGCGAGAGATTTGCGAGTAGTGGAGAGTCGACATGCGATGGGCCAACTGTGCACTTCTCTGCCTTCAAGAAATTGCAGAAGACTACCTCGTTGAATTCTTCAGCGATGGATATATAATGGCTTCCCAAGCACACCACGTTACTATCATGCCGCGGGATTTTGACACTCTTCGGAGACTGCACTTCCGCTATGATGGGCTTCTTCAGCCAGTACCTATCCAGGATATGAGAACAATGGATATTCTTAACATCTCCCCTCTCCATCCTCGTGCACAATAGATAGAGTCGTCTAGGCTGAATTAAATAGCAGAAGGATACGATCATGCGTCGAGAGGAACGACTTTAGATGGGCAGGCTAAGCTATCCGCAGAGGGGCATGAGCAAGCCAGGGTGGACCCCGAGGCAGTCATGGAAGAAACAGAGATAGTTATGGAGGAGCCAGCTAGACCCCAAAATGAGCAAGTCATGGAGGATACGGAGCCAGTAAGGGAGGATAACAATGAGGGGCATGAGCAGGCCAGGGTCGAGAGTAATGACACAGATGGGTAGGCTGATGAGGGGCATGAGCACGCCAGGGTGGACTGTGAGGCATTTATGGAGGAACCAATATTGAAGGAAAATGAGCAAGGCATGGAGGATCCGGAGCCTGTACCTATAGGGGAGGACCCTGTGCTTGTTAGGGAGGACCCTGTGCTTGTAAGGGAGGACCCTATGCCTGTTAGGGAGGACCTTGTGCCTGCTAGAAAGGAACCTGAGAAAGCCATGGATAAAGCTCAAGAAAGTCAAGGGAAAGGCTCTGCTTCACAAGGGCCATGCAACAAGGAGCCTTTATCAAATGATTTGATTATTTTATAGCAAATCAACGAAGATAATGAAGAGGAGTTGCAAGTTCTCCTGAGCACATCACCTCTGCATGCATAGATACTGCTGCTTGGAAGGTCAGAGGAGGCCTCCATTTTCAACCTCGATCAACAAGACCTCCTGTGCATGCGTAGTTTCACCAACTCCAACGCAACGGATGGGGTCATCAACATTGCTTTTTGGTACTTTTCAAGCTCTTTAAAAGTCATGGTTGTTTCATTAAATGGCTCACTACCAAGACATGGGTCAATACCAAGCGAGTCAATGGCTTATGGAATTGGATAGTGATACTACTCGCTCGATATTGACCCATGTCTTCGCGGCAGCCGTCAACGTTGTTGTGTTATGTCTCAAGTTTTTCTTTATAAGTCACACTTGGTTCATTAGATGGCTCACTACCGCTAAGACATGGGTCAATACCAAGCTAGTCTGTGGCTTATGGAATTCGATAGCTACCCCAGTCGCTCGATATTGACTCATGGGTTTGTGGCAGTGACAGCCCGCTAAAATATCTTAAGTCTAATCTTTGCCATTGATTCATGTTAGGCACGCTATCTCGCTTCTGCACCCTGAGGTTCAAAACAAAATATACGTAATAGATCCACTAATATCCCCTATGTTGTAAAATAGTGGAGGTTCTTTTTTGAATATGATGGGCTGGTTTAGTAGAGTCAATTTTTATATAGCCCGCTTTCTGGTCACTGCATACAACAATCGTGAGTTTCTTCTTGCCTTGTAAAAACCATGTGCATTTAGGATCTTTCTCCTCATCTTTGATGGTTTTGGTGTAGTGATCATTGGAGTCTGTTGTTATTTGACATTGACGATAAGATTGTTTACTACACAAACTCCAGGCAAAGCAGGGTGTTTCACGGTCGTGTAAAAATGTTGATAAACCACTTTTGGTATGTACAAACTAGTGCGTATATTCATGTTCATATGTATAAAAAGATGTAAATACATGCATTTAGGAGCTTTGCAAAGTGGTTTCAAGTTCTAAAAAAGATACAACGTGTACACATTGTGAATAGTCAGGTTCAAGTGCCAGCAGCAGCAGTCGAGCACATGTACATGCCTGGATAGGGTATCAGGGCCTTGGATATGGTTCTAGGTGGCTTATTTTGGCTCTATATAATGTTTTTCAGCTTTCTAGAATGTAAATAATTCAAGTGACAAGTGTGGGTACTCTCATCCCGCTCGAGAAGTTTGGGACATGTAGTAACTGTCTATTTACGGTGCTCGATCTACGGTGATGCATGCACCGCCCTAGAAGTGGTCAAAAATGGAATGTGGGAATGTATCAAAGTGCTTTGGGTATCTAGGATAAAGCGTACAAAATTTGGTGAATTTTTGGAATCCGTTTGGGGTTTTTTCCGTGCAAAGTGCCCGTCGGGGGTCAAAACTGGGTAAAAAAAGGTCAAAAAATGACCAAAAATGATGTGAAAAGACCTTAATTTTCCACCTCACTCATGGTGCCCTGAGTGTTCTAGCTAAGGTAGTATTTTTTAAGCCAATTCTTGGCACTTTCACCTCTCTGTGTGGGGAAGGACGCAAGGTTCCTATAGGTGGTCTAGTGGAGTCCCATTGCGTTCGTGTCCTATTTTCAAGTGTGTGGAGGAGTGAATGAGAGCTCTCTCTCTTCAATTTTGCACTTGAGAGAGTCTATGGAAGTTTTGAGGTTTCCATGGATGTGTGTCTATGAGGAATTGAGCGAAGAAGGTGTGGCTTTCTGCAAGACTATGTGACCCTGTATCGCTGCCATTAGGGTTGGCGCTACTACAAAGAGTCCAACAGAGTGGAGTTTGGTGAAGCTTTTGCAGTGGTCTGAGAGATTCCTTTTGTGGCTGGAGTTTTTGAGTTTTTGATGGTTTTTCTTGTATATTATGGTCACCATCAAGTGATATTTCAAGTGTTGATCGACTCGACTCACCTTGTAATGTTTGCGGGCACGCAAGGGCTTGTAGGTCGAGGCAAGGGCTTGTTGGAGTTTGAATTGAGCTTGTGGGTAGTGTTTTTATTTAGCTCTTGAGTAGTGGTGTGTGTGGGTTGGAATTTAATCAATTTCCTTGTGTGGTGTCGAGTTGTCTGGGTGTGTAAGTGTGCACACGGCGTCTTTTGCTCCATCATCCTTTGGCAATCCTGCCGGGGAGCGAAAATTGTCAGTTGTGCACCCAGAATTTGGATTTTGAGCAGTGATGTATGCACATTTTGGATTTTGAAGGGAGTTTCATGATGGTGTTGTCATTCCAACCTTCAATTCTCACAGTTTCCGAGGATGTAGACGATTGTCTTGCATCACATGAGTTCGACTTGACATGTTTATAGCATGGAGTTCCAAGTGAGGCGCAAAAGCTTGCTGGTATCAGTCGGGTGGTTAGAGGTAATGCAAGAGAATGGTATGAGGGCTTGTCACAAGATGATAAGGTCAATTGGGGCATGTTTAAAAGATGCTTTTTGAAGCGGTTCAAGAAGGTTATCCTTCACCAAGATGCATGGAAGCACGTCACTAGTTTGTTTATGCAAGAGCACGAGTCTATTGCAGAATTTTGGCCAAGATTTGATGATGCTTGGAGAGTGTGGAAAGATGTTCTATTGCATGTGGAAGCCATGTCTAAAGAGGAATTTTATTCCGCATTTACAAATACCCAAAGAATACAGGTGTTCACAAGTCTGTTGCAGTCGGTCCTTAAGATGAAAGTGCAAGAGAAAGAGACCAAATCCATGTGTGAAGCATTGAAAATAACACTACAGAAAGAGAGAAAGTTGTGTGTTGCTACCAGCATGAAGTTCCCTTTTTCAATATGTGGTATGGATAGTGTGGATGACCTTTATGTGGGTGCTCATGCTAGCAAGGATAATAGCTTGGATACAGGTGTGGATGCCCATATGCACAAAGTCAATGCAAATGAAGTATATGAAGCAATTTTAGAGACCATACACATGCCCATGGTGAAAAATGGCAAGGACATAGTAGATGAATGCAAAAGATTAAGCACTAGTGTGGAAAGTGAAGATGAGGAGAGTGAAATTGACAAGGATGAGGTAACCTATGATGGTGACACATCTGATGCTTGTGAGAGTTGGTGCGATGATGTACGCGCTGATGACATAGAGTCACTAGATCCATTGAAGGATATGGTAGCCTTGCACAAAGAGCAATGTATATTTTGGGAAGGGGTTTTATAGCAATAGGACATGGATGCTTGCTTTGACGATCAGATGGTGGGCTATGGTAAAGGAGTTTCCACATCGAGTGAAGATGATGCAAGAGAGGATGATGCTATGATGGTCGATGTGACGTTGGGTCCATGTGCTTTACCAAAGTTGGGGGTTGGGAAATCCTCTAGTGGTTGTGATGCAGAGGTATTGGGTCATGAAGGTGATAAAAAGGAGTTCTATATGGGCAAGTATTTGATGCTAGTTCCATCTCCAAGGGATGTTCGTGATGATATGCACCATGTGGTTGTTAAGTATAAATGTCTTGAGGATGCGGACAACAAGGAGGTTAAAGTGATCTTTTGCTTGGATAGTGATCTTATGGACGCATTTCACATGCTTCAATGTATGTTTGGGCCATATCCCTTCATCTATGAAGATCGTGATTGGTAGTTAGCGAGTCTTGGGGCTAGTTGGCATGATGAAGACTTGATTATAAGATGCTATGTGGCTTTGTATGCATGTTTTCAGCTTTTCAAGTGGAAGATTCCTTCTATGGAAGAAGAAGGTGCTGGTGATAGATTTTTTGAAGAGCGTTTTCAGTTTTGGAGTAGAGTTGTTAATGCTTGGAGTGGTGATCTCTTGGGTGTGGGGTATGAAGAGCAGTCAATGCATCAGGAAGATAATGTGAGACTTATGGTTGTCAATCAAATGGGCTCTAGTCATGAGATGCATGTTGAGGCATTTGTGGGTTTGCTTGAATGGAACAAAGTATGGTACAGCATGGCATGTGCCAACCTTGGAGAAGACTCATATCATGCATGGGATCCAAGTGGATGGTGGCATTTGGGCAAGACGATAGATGCTTCGTTCTTTGATGTGAGTGGAATTCTTGGGCACATAGGTGGTTCTATGAAGCTTCACGAGTTTCCTTATGATCCAGGAGGAATTTTGTAATCACTTTTGCAGTTGTTTGTCACAAATTGATGTGAGTGTTGAGCATAAATGCTCAACCAGGGGTTGGGCAATGATGATAAACCACTTTTGGTATGTACAAACTAGTGCGCATATGCATGGTCATATGTATAAAAAGATGTAAATACATGTATTTAGGATCTTTGAAAGTCCTAGAAGTGGTAAAAAATGGAATGTGGGGATGTGTCAAAGTGATTTGTGTATCAGGGAGTTTGTGTACAAAATTAGTGAATTTTGGAGTCCGTTTGGGGTTTTTTCGCAAAAAGTGCCCACCGGGGGTCAAAACTAGGTCAAAAAAGGTCAAAAAATGACCAAAAATGGTGTGAAAAGACCTTAATTTTCCACATCACTCATGGTTCCCTCAGTGTTATAGCTAAGGGAGTATTTTTGAAGCCAAGTCTTGGCACTTTCACCTCTCTGTGTGGGGAAGGAAGCAGGGTTTCTACAGGTGGTCTAGTGGAGTCCGATTGCGTTCGTGTCCTATTTTCAAGTGTGTGGAGGAGTGAATGAGAGCTCTCTCTCTTAAATTTTGCACTTGGGAGAGTCTATGGAATTTTTGAGGTTTCCATGGATGTGTTTGTGCAAGGAATTGAGGGAAGAAGGTGCGGATTTCTGCAAGACTATGTGAACCTGTATCGGTGCCATTAGGGTTGGCGCTAGTCCAAAGAGTCCAACCGAGTGGAGTTTGGTGAAGCTTTTGCAATGGTTTGAGAGATGCCTTTTGTGGCTGTATTTTTTGAGTTTTTTATGGTTTTTTCTTGTATATTTTGGTCACCATCAAGTGCAATTTCAAGTGTTGGTCGATTCGACTCACCTTGTAATGTTTGCGGGTAGGCAAGGGCTTGTAGGTCGAGGCATTTGGAGTTTGAATTGAGCTTGTGGGTAGTTTTTTTATTGATCTCTTGAGTGGTGGTGTGTGTGGGTTGTAATTTAAGCAAATTCCTTGTGTGGTGTTGAGTTGTCTAGGTGTGTGAGTTTGCGCACGGCGTCTTTTGCTCCATCAACGTAAGGCACATCTGGGTAAATTTGGAAGTAGTGTCTCTTTGTAATGTGTTACTGACTCAAGTGGTTATGTATGTAGTGCCGCAAAAAAACTTGTATGCTATGTAGAGAATATTGTGTTAAAACATGATCTAGGGAATACCATTTGCCACGAATGGGTAACCGTGTCCCCGTAGGTTGATGACTATAGATGTGGCTACGAACTTGTTTGAATGCCTTGTTGCTCCTGAGTCAAATTTTGGATGTACCGAACATATGTAATCGTGCTGTTTCATTGTTTGGTGCAATGTTTGTATTAAAAGAAGCAACATCTTTACTTGCTTTCCTATTATCACGCTGCTACGGGAACTTCAATTACATAACTACACCCCCAATGATGTGCGGCATTTTTTTGTAATGGCCATCGAGCATATGATAATCTTGGTAAATAGACATACAAGAGAGGAAGGGGCGAGAGTTGAGGAGTTCAAACAGGCTCGCTTAACGAAATGACGCACCACTACAATCAGACTCAAGAAGACGTTCGAAATATGCAAGAAGCAATAAATCAATATTATGCGGATGCCACAGAAGTAGAGGAATGGGCTACACGTCGATGGCAAGAGCAAGAAGAGAGGGAAGCTCCATAGGTGCAAGATGCATGGGAAGCCATGGAAGGGGCCCATGATTTTGAATGACGCGAAAGGATGCCCGAGACCAGTGTCCCCAGAGGCAGAAGTAGCAGCACCAGGGCAGAGGGTAGGGGAGCGATGGCAGCAACCGGGTGAGAGAGCAGGGGACCAGTGGCAACAATCGGGGGAGAGGATAGGAGACCAGTGACACAAACCGAGGGAGAGGACAATAGCAAGAAAGGGAGCAATAACTTGTATAAGTCTTGACAGAAACAACAAAATTTGTAAAGTTTTGAGACAATGAAAAGTGTACATTTTTTCAAACATTGTTTGAGCGCCAAAAAATGTATCTGTATTAGTAATTTTGAAGAGTACATCATGGTTTGCATGGCATCAAAGCTCATTGCATGCACAAGGTATGTGACCTAGCTTCCGATGGAAGCAATTAAGTAAAGTGTATTTGTGAGTGACTCCTTGCACAATGTTGTTTTCTCCTTGCATCTTGGAATCTGAAAAGAAGAAAAAAATAGATTTTATGTCTTAATGTATTAAAGACAATCAAAATTCATCCATTTAGTAAGCACCTTTCTATTGTTGAGACCGAATGCATAAAATTTCAGCAAAATTGGAAGTTCTTCACATGTAAGATCTAGCTTTGATATCTAAAATAGTAAAACGTCACTATCAAATTTTGAGAGCTTATAAGGAGCTTGCAAATTATGGTTTTCTTTTGCAAAATATAGAATTTTCTCTGTGATTGTTTCCTATCCCAATTATCATCTAAAAAGTCCAAATAGCTCTCAGACTTACAAATGAACATTGTTGCGGTAGTTCTTATTTGCTCATCGAAGAAAAATCTACAAACAGTTCAAGAGGAATAAATAGTGCGAGCCGAACTATTTTTGTGGAAATTGTTCATACTTGAGGGACTTTTGTATATCCTGAAACAGCTTATTCCTAAAGCTTTCACTAGTTTGCGAAGCTGGCAAAGACCAATCCTTGCTATCAAAGGATGGAAGTGACAAAAGAGCTACATGACCCCAACCAATGAAAGTTCTCAGTTCCACATATGACATATCATAAAAGAATATTCCATTATCTTCAAGTTCCTTGTGTTGTCTTCCTCGGTACATTTGCTCACCAATAAATGCATGGAAAGCATCAAAAATCCAAACTATGCTCTCAACTGGTTGCTAATCTGTCCTATTCAATGGATAAATATCTGAAATATACCAATGATGATATTCACCATTGAACCTTCTAATATAGTCATGCACTAAGTGAGATGCTCAAAATAACTTACAATTGGGTCAATACGCATATATATACACTACAAGAGGCTATTCATATTAGCGACGCTCAAAAAAAAAATCCCGGCATCGCTATGAGCGTCGCAAATTTACAAGTATTTGCGACGCTCATAGCGACGCCGGCTGGGCTAAAAAAAATAACAGAGAGCGCCCAAAAACTCAGATCTCAGATCTGAGTTTTTCGGCGCCCTCAAGCAAGGAGCAGGTAACGCTCTCCCTCTCTCTCTCTCTCTCTCTCTTTCTTCTCCACACACACACACACACACACACACACACACACACACACACACACGAGGAGAGGAAGGAGAGCCAGGTATGCTCCTTCCCTCTCCTCACTCTCATGTTCCCTTCCCCTCTTTCTCTCTCCCTCTCTCTCTCTCTCTCTCACACACACACACATAGTGTTTTTGAGAGAGAGAGAGAGAGAGAGAGAGAGAGAGAGAGAGAGAGAGAGAGAGAAAGAGTACAAACATAAACAAAAACGCACACACACATACATAAACAAAGAATGCACACACACATTGAGAGAGGAAAAGAGAGAGAGAGCATGCATAAACAAAAAACGCACACATTGAGAGAGGAAAAGAGAGAGATAACATGCATAAACAAAAAACGCACACATTGAGAGAGGAAAAGAGGGAGAAAACATGCATAAACAAAAAAACGCACACACATTGAGAGAGAAAGAGAGAGAAACTAATTTAACGTCGTAGGAAACTAATTAAAATTAAAAGACCTAAAGATCTAGCCGACGAGGAGTTGAACTCAAGACCTATTATTCAAGAGGGAAATGGCATAACCAATCTATCATACTTGGCATGGGTGATAGAAGGGTTATACCATTTATCTCTTTTTATTGGCACACACATCCACACACGCGCACACACACAAGAAGAAGAGAGTTATAACGTCGTAGGAAACTATCCTAAAAGACGTTAAAGATTAGTTTAGATGTAGACTTACATTAAATTAGATTTAGGTTTATTTAAGTTAAATTAGACTAGATTTAGGTTTTTTTTTAGTTAGATTTACATTTATTTACGCTAGATTTAGATTTACGTTATATTAGATTAGATTTAGGTCTCCATAGACTGCGATGCCTGCATGAAGCGGGTGAAGAAAGCCCTCAATGGAATATAGGGTATTGCTGCCTTCACTCATGGTGGGATCCGTCGATCCAAAAGTACTGGTGAAATGTATTCAGAAGATAGGGAAGAAGGTGGATCTTCAGGGCGGCAAGAGTCACTACATCCCCGACAATGACCATCTAGACAACCTCTAGTCATTCAACAGAAACTTCAAAGTTAGTAACAAGAGCAAGAACGGTCCAAAGGGCCAATTGCTGTCGTCAGATGTGGATGGAGATGAGGCAGGGTCACCGCCGAAAGTTAACTCTCACATCTTTAGTGATGAGAATGCCAACTCTTGCCGAGTTATGTGAAAAATTATGTGTTAAATCAGTTTTAAGGTTCTTATAATCCCTGTTAGTTTAGTTCTTTGTTTTTAATATAACATAATTTACATTAGATTTAGATTTATGTTATATTAGATTAGACTTAGGTTTATTTAGGTTTACCCACACACACACACACACACACACAAGAAGAAGAGAGTTTTAACGTCGTAGGAAACTATCCCAAAAGACGTTAAAGATTAGGTTAGATGTAGACTTACGTTAAATTAGATTTAGGTTTATTTTTGGTTAGATTTACGTTTATTTAGATTTACGCTTATTTACGTTAGATCGAGTCCACGCAAGAATTACTTACGGTTTACGGTTTAGAGTTAGACGAACAGTGAAAAGATCTGCTGTGAAAAGATGTTAAGATGCTGTGAAGTGCTACAACTAGAGAAGAGGCAAAGGGGTTTTTTCCACTACATGCAGTATCATGTAGACGTGGGTCTGTAGATTTCTTGTACCCACAAATATAGGTATTGACCAATACAGACGAGATTATAACCCGATGGTTGTGATCTCCGTGCACCTCTAGACGGAGGTGTGCGGGGATTGGACATGACTAGAGAATGTGAGGTAGAGAGAGAGAGAGAGAGATAAGACAAGGAATGCCAATAGAATATTAAATTTGTTGTCCAGGTTATAAGATTTTTATAATCATTATGAGTAGTGACGAGGATGTGGGACCGTCCAACCGAAACACCTATCTCTCAACGAGGGTCTTATGTCCTTGTAATCAATGCAAGCATGCTGTGCGACGGACAAGACGTGTTTCTTTGCAGCACGTTCGCGAATTTGGTGAGTTTGATCCATCTATTATAGATCGAGTTGTTGCCAATTATAACTCTTCCGACTCTGACGCTGGCCAACAAGCAGCAATCTTGCAACCCAATAGACGTGTTCGCAGGCGCTTTGGTCAAGAAGCATATGTGAGGCCACAAGATGTAGCCTCTGACAGCTCAGGGGATGATCATGCAGAGCACATTCCCAACGAGGCAATGTTTGAGCCCGAGATTGATGAAATGATCGAGACGATCATGGATTCAGAAAGGCTTATCTATGATGATATGAAAAGTGAAGCCGATACGCCATTGTATAATGGAGCACGTATGTCTAGATTGAAAGCACTCCTGGTTCTTCTCAACATGCAGGCAAAGTATGGATGGAGTGACACTAGCATCACAACGCTTTTCAGGTGATCTATTACAATTAGTTTACTTTAATAAAACTCTAAATGTATAATGATCTGATAGATTTTTACAGGACTGTATCGTATTTTTATGTTGTGTAGATTGCTTAAAGAGCACATACTACCAGCTGACAATGTGATGCCAGATTCCCGAGATGAAGCAAGAAAGATTTTGCGAAACTTGGGGATGGATTACAATTCTATCCACGCTTGTCCTAATGACTGCATTCTTTTCAGAGGGGAATACATAGACATGGAGAAGTGTCCGAAATGTGATTCCGAAAGATATCGAGTAGATCTCCATGGGACAAAAATTCCACGAAAGGTTTTGCGACATTTTCCTCTGCTTCCTCGCATCAAGCATTTCTTCGAATGTAAGTCCATGGCCGCCCTAGCATCATGGCATGAGGAGAATAAATCTTCGGATGGTGTGCTACGAATTCCTGCAGATTGCGCAGCCTGGAAACATATAGATGGAACATGGTCAGATTTTGCCAGGGAATCTCAAAATTTGCGCTTAGGCCTGGCTATGGATGGCGTAAATCCATTTGGTCAAAGATCAACATCTTACAGTGTATGGCCCGTTGTCATCGTCAACTACAACATTCCCCCGTGGTTGACTACAAAGAAGGGGCACCTATGGCTAAGCTTGATTGTGCCAGGGCGATATAAAGTGGAGAATATGGATGTGTATCTTCATCCACTATTGGAAGAGCTACAACAATTGTGGATTGGCATAGAGGTGGTGGATATGAGCCGACACACAAGATGACAGAATGCTTTGATCAGAGGCATTCTAATGTGGACCATGCATGACTATCCCGGGCTAACAGAATGCTCAGGTGATCTATTGACACTCCTCACTCAGACACTGTAAATCTTGTTTTTTTCCATAGTTGATCTATTATCATGTGTATACATGCAGGGCTTCAAGCAAGCGGATACAGAGCATGTGTCACATGTGGACCTAGACTGAATGCACGTAGGGCGCCCTCACTGAAGAAGCAAATCTACGAAGGTCATCACGCATATCTTCCAGAGAATCATGTGTTACGCGACGACTTTTTGGGAAGAGAGCCACCAAGGATGTCTTCACAAGCATGGTTAGAGCAGAAGGAGATGTGCGATGACGGATTGCCTCCAGGGATGAAGAGACTATCTCTATGGTACGAGTTACCATACTGGCCCCGACTCATGATCAATCACTTGCTCGATCCAATGCACATATTCAAGAATGTGGGTAATCTACTATGGGACCATCTGACCGGCAAGAAAGATACTTTGGGAGCCAGAGTTGACCTTAGAAATGTGGATCGTATGGAGCAATATTGGCCGCAAACAGCGTCTGATGGATCGATAAAACTCCCTAAAGCACCATGGATTTTCACAGGAGCCCAAGAACGCAAAGTAAAAGAGACCATTCGATCTTTGCGGACCCCCACTGGCGTAATGCACTCGCTCCGAACGTGTTTTACTAAAGAAGGAAAGCTTACCGGTTTGAAGTCACACGATTGGCATAAAATGTGTCAGGTACGTTCATAGTGGACTTTAATATCATTGCATAAAATGTGGACCTTAATATCATTGCTGCACATACTTTACAGTTTATTTTACCGGTTGCCATTGAGGGATGTTTGTCTCTCGACATCCGTAACACAATCTACAAACTTGCAAAGCTGGTGCAATGGATCTCACAAAAGGAGATCAACGTAGACTCCATACCATTCGCCAAACTAAATGCTGCGGAGCTTGTGTGCATGTTTGAGAAACATTTTCCTACTACCATGCTAACCATTCAGGTGCATCTTCTTGTTCACATAGTTGATGAGGTGGAAATAGCTGGCACAGTTCATTCCAGATGGATGTTCTTCTTAGAACGTTTCATGAAAACGCTTAAGGGATATGTGCGTCAAAAGGAACGTCCGGAGGGTAGCATGGCAGAAGGTTGGTTGGTATTAGAGTCCCTAGTGTACATTGGAGAGTGGCTAGACGGATTTGATAAAGCCCGAGACACGCTATGGCGAACCATAGATGATGAGCGCATATCTGGGATTGTCATGTGCAATCTCGGTGTTGAGAAGAAGATGACGGAAGATCTAGAGGCTAAAATCAACCGATTTTGCATGCTTCACAATCCAGTGATGCAAAAGTGGATTTCACAATATGAGGATGCAAAGCAAGAGCGACAAAGGGCACGAATCGAGTGGAGACGGGGAAGACGACCACCGATGCACTATCCGACGGTTCTGGAGAGCCTACCAACATTCATGAGCTTAAGATGGTTGCACAACCAATTGAAAAGCGCACAACAATGCGGTGACGAAGTGACTGAGGAAGAGTGGGAGTACTCTCGGGGTTGCGCGACCAAGGTAAGTTTGCAATGTACAACTAGCTAGTGACTTTATTTCTAAACGTTTGAACGGCCACTCATAATCTTTGTTCGTTGTAGTATAAGTCATACACAGCAGCATGGTGTAAAGGTCGACATTTTAGGGTGGAACGGATCGACAAAAAGCGTTTTACTCAAGATTGTGGAATCATGGCAAAATTTGAACAGTCTAGTCGATGACGTTCCTCTGATGCAGATCCTGTGGTGGCGGAACTCACTTACTTCGGCACGCTACAAGAGATTTTGAGGATCGATTACAGAGGATTTTTTGTCGACTTGTTCGACGTGCAATGGTTCAAGATAATCATGGAGGGTCGCAACGCTACTGTGCGTAGAGGAGAGTCTGGTTTTCTTGAGGTGGATTCTACTAAGAAATGGACTGACCTAAGAGACACTTTCGTACTACCCGAGCATTGTGAACAAGTAAGTATGTAAATAGTTAACATCCCCCTTTTACAAGTTATGTGCTTGAAAGCTCTCATGTAAGTTATGTGGCTCTGGCAGGTAATATTTCATCCTACAAAGTCTACATCAAACTGGTGGTACGTCATAGAGGTAGCCTCTCGTAGTGCAAGGACGTATGAAGGCTACCATGTGACAATCACAACGGCATCAATGGAGGAGATCAGAGATGCCGCCGCCGCCACCGATGCCTCAATGCATCAATCCGCCGCCGATGCCTCCACACCGCCTTGTGTTCAATGAGGCTCTTTACCCTCCCCTTCTTTGCCGGCCCCCATACCAGCCACAGCATCGCCATCTACGCCAGGTTTTGCGCGGCTGACTGTTCCTAGCAGCTACACACCTCTACCTACTCCGCCAGGAGCCACCCCACTCGACACTCCTCGCTTCGGGGCCCAGACGCCGGTGGAGACACCTGACGTCTGTACCCCCATCGACACGCCGCTAGAGACCCCTGTTGGGACACCCAGGTTCATGCGTCACCGGCCAGAGGGCTTGCCTTACTCCGTCGACTTCAGCGGCGGAATCATCATGGATGATGACGGCAAGAAGGTGATCTCGCGCATGCATGGTCTTTGCTCTCAGCTGTTTAGACACTACATACTAAACAAATGGAGTGAAGTACCAAGTGATTTAAAAAACAGAGTCATCAGCATACTTCATGATGAGTTTCCCATTCCAACACGGGATCAGCGCTGCAATGAAGACCTGATGAAGATTCGAATGCGGGAATACTGCAAACACAAGCGTTCCGAAGTGCAAAAAGCAATCAAGCATGGGTGGAACAGGCCAGATTGGCTGGCCAAAGAAGATTGGAAGAATACAAAGAGAGCAGTGCGCGAGAATCCCGACAAGTGGAAGAAACAAAAGGATGCAGCCAGAGTGCGAGTAGAGGTAGGGAGCTCGCACCACTTGGGGAGCGTTGGATGGGCATCATTTGAGGCTGATTTTGTAAGTGTTTTCGCATTGCTCTTTATGTTCGTTTACGGTTTATGAGTTTTTTAATTCTAACATAATGAAATCTTTGTATGTTTTGACAGTGGTCGATGACAGGACGTGATCCCACACCGTACGAGTGCGAGTACGCAGGCAGGAAGGGCTTAAACGCCCTGATGGACATTCTCAGTTCTCGCGGCGGTATGGTTAGTATTAGGGTTTACTCTTTTCTATTTTTTGTATTGTTTTATAAATGTCGTTATATGTTTATACTTACTGAAAGCTGTCTTATTGTCTTTTTTTGCAGAATCCGACAGATATGCCGCTTGGACGCGATGAGACGTCTGACTAGATGACGTCAGTTTAGCCGTAGCTAGATAGCACTAGTTTAGGGTTTCTCATAGCTTATATATCATGAGACGGATTTTATACGTCTTTTTGAACCATGTATATTATTACATTTGTCACCGCAGTTCATTTTGCCAATCAATTCTTTATGCCTATGATGTTGTACAATTATCATTATTACATTTGCCAATCAATTCATTTTCCCTATGATGTGTACAATTGTCAATTTTACGCTTGTCAATTTTGCAAACAATGCATCTTGTGGGTGACTATTTTGGGTCTATTATCTACCCTTGCACTTTTCTTAAAAAGTGAATCAAGTACAATATGGTTGATGGGTGGCAGGGCATTCAATGCCCTATCACCAACAAAAATTTCTCTCAGGCGTCGCTATAACCGTCGCTATTTATGGCTCTGGAGCGTCGCTATAGACTTCTGTGTAAACGTCGCTATAACCATCGCTATGAGGGTCGCTATGAGCGTCTCTATATAGAGACGCTTATAGCGACGCATATAGCGACGCCTATAGAGTCGCATATAGCGACGCTCTCGTAGCGACGGTTTTAGCGACGCCGGGGGTTATAAAAACCCAGTGTATTTCCGTCGCTAACAGCGTCACAAGAGCACACAACCTCTTGAGGTATACCTTGGAAAACTTAGAGGAGATGTTTGCAACCTTAAGTCTGCATGCTAGAAAGCATGTTGTATGAGGACCTCTTTTACCCGCTTGCTTTGTACACACACTTTAAACTCTTTAACTTGTCCCTTGAAAGCCTCCACAAAATCATTGCTTGCCTCCTCTTCCTCCTCCTATTTTGCAGTAGAACCCAACTTATGATAGTTATTCGAGATGGTATCCATGCTTGATCATCTGTATTATAACTACTAAAAATGCTAACAGAGCAATGGTAGTGTTAGGGCTTTGAGAAGTAGTCATGGTGTGAACTAGAATACACAGAAAGTTTAGCGCAAATATGAAAAAGGGAAGAATTTTTGAGAGGGAAGAAGAGCTACTCAAAGTCATATTTGGGCGGGAACATAGATACTAGATAGAGTTTTCAATGAAAGTTCTGAAATTTGTCTATACAGAGTTAGTACGACTTATGGCATTTATGACTTGAAAGCGTGAAATTGTGCAATTTGATGAACAAAAATAATATTTTTCCCTTTAGTCTAAAAGAGCTAGTCTCCAAAATGTCTATTTTCAACGTAACATTAGCCTCTTGCTCATTGGTCGAGAGTCACTCTCCCTATAGAACTGAAAGGCCTAAAAGTGAGCCCAACTTTCTTCGAATGAATTTTTTTGATCCTATTCATGTAGCCTTGGAAGCCTACCAAGCAGGACTTAAAGTAGGCCAAAACATGAAAAACAACTGGAAAAACTAACCTTCTCCAGACATGGAAGTAGCTAAGCTTGAAGATTACCAAAATTTGGTAAGAATCAGGCAAGAAATGATGGAAAAACAAAAACCCAAGCTCAAAAGAATGGAAAAACCTGAAGAGCTTGTGGTAGGAGACAATCAAGAAAAATCCAAAGTGGTGGTAGAACCCCACATCAAACCAAAAGAGCCAGAACTTATAGTGTCGGACAGCGAAGATGTCTCAGACAAAATTCCATTCGTAGAGGAAGACTGGCCAGGTGTTAACCCTCACGGCACACGGACACCCCATCACCTACGATGGACGCGTATTATGTATTTGGTAGAGTCAGGTACCGGGCTTGTCGGACCAATAGGGAAAGGTAGAGTGATCGCCGATGAGAGGCGCACTTTAACTTGGACATTCAAGGGATTAGTTGGTTAAGCATGGGCGCCCAAGTGTGAATGGGGTGAGCTCCTATAAAAGCCAACTAAACCTAATTTTTACTCATTCTCTCATTTGTGCAATTGAAGAGTGCTCTTGCTCCATCTCCATCTTCTTCTTCACCTCCTTGTGTGTGTGTGTGAGAGAGAGAGAGAGAGGGAGAGTGTGTGTGCGATCGAGCATTACGAAGGCACGACGGCGGCGAAGCGGTTGAGCGCGGCACGACTGCAGCTTCTTCTTCATCGCGGCGAGGAATCCACCACGAAGGCGAGCGTAGAGCGGTGAGTGACACACCCTTTGTTTTCTTGAGCTTGCTAGTTTAGGCTTGTTGTGTGCTTGGAGCCGTTTGTGGCTCGCATACGGTGTATTGGCAAGTCCCTTGCTTCGACAGTGCGGCAAGGAGCGCACATTTTTGGCGCCGTTGCCGGGGATATGCCCTACACTAAGCTCGGTTAGCACTTTACGCTTCCTTGTGGTGCAATTTCTATCATAGGAAAGGCAGGGAAGGAGTGTGTGGAAGATTTCTGTTTTTTGCGTTTTCTGCAATTGTTGTCAAGTTTCAATTTCTGCTATTGTCTGCGTTTTTTCAATTTCTACAATTCCTGCATTTTCAAGTTCGGCGTTTTCAAATTCTGCAATTTTTTGCATTTCTGCGTTTTTTTAATTTTATGCAATTTCTGCGTTTTTTCCTGCAATTTCTGAAAAAAAAAGGGGAAAAAAATCGGAAATTAAAAACGCGAGGCGATATTTTTCGAAAATAAAAAACGTGACTCTTAAAACGGACGGGTTGGTTTGTATAAAAGATAGATCGGGATCGGGATCATTTTCCCAAGCCCAAGCCCAAGCCCAAGCCCAGGCCCAGGCCTCAGGCCTCAGTCTTATGATATATACTAGAATCACTCTTATATATATACCCTACTCCCTCAAGAGAGAATGAGAGCATGTGGGACAAGTCCTCCACTCTCCTCCTTTCTCTTCCCACTTGCACCCTTAGACTTTCTAGTTTGGGCCTAGTTCCCTACTGGAAATTGACAGTTTTAGGGATTCCGAGGGCATAGAGTGACCAAACGGAGGGCTGTAAAGCACGGCACGACCCTCTGACCGATACGCTCGTTTCGAGCTATCACACGGCCCATTCCACGACACGCTCTAAAAAATCTAGCAAAAAAACAAACAAAAAACACGCTAAAAACTAGTCACAAGGCCTCCTAGAGCAGCTTTTTGACACCTTAGGGTATCAAAAGCACATGCACTTACGCTCTGGACGAGTGTTAGAACACGAGCATATTGAGGGTGCCTCTGTTCATACGGACACCCATTAGCCATCCACGATAAGCTCTAGACCCTCAGCGGGGACACAAGGTAGCACCACCCAAGACCCTAAAATAGCCGCTAGTGATTCCTCCTCCGACTCAGAAATCATGGAAGCATACCCTACCCAAAACACTGAGAGAGAAGGCCATGCACCTCCCGAAGCTCCACAGCCTAATACTAGTATGTTTAGCCGTTTCATGGAAACATTAGGTAGAGCTACTCGCTCGGAACCTGATGCAAATGAAGCACACGAAGGGGGTGGGGAAGTGGACTCTCCTTTCACATCGCACGTGGACCCCACACCCCCAAAGAGTGTCCATGTGGATATCCTACCAACTTCTTACCAAGAAGGCCCTGTTGAGCTGCCTCCTTCAGAAGTTCCCTCTAGAGTACCGTTGGTGACAAGTAAAACCACGGGGAGCAATATTGCTTCTACCTCACAAGAAACCGTTAACACGTTGACTCTAGAAGGATTGTTCATTAATGATCATTGGACATACGACCTCCACACTGAGGTGTTGACGGATCTACACTCTGGCCACGCCTACCATGTAGGATGGATAGAGATTGTACAATCCACCTCTAGTGCCACGAGCATCGAAGATCAACAGAAAATGATATGTAATGTTATCCATGGCATTATTCAATCAGAAAGGCAAAACCGAGGGGTAAATATACTCTCAACTGGCCCCATGAGATTTCTGGATACGAGCAAGGCTCAACAGCCTACTCTATCACAAATGGAGACTCCTCTAATGAGCCCCATGGACCCATCTTACGTCATTTCACCTGGGGTCTCTATGCAATCTGAGCCTCCGAGCGAAAACTTTAGCTTCCCTAACTTGGCTCAACCCTCTATCAAGGAAAACACAGTGCTCACTCCAGGGATAAGCCTGACAGAGAATGTACCGATGACATCTACGGTTAGCGCAGTGCCACTACCTAGTGTCGTAGTACCTAATATGGGGCCTCGACCGTATGTGCCTCTAGCCCCTTATGCACACATGGCCCCCACACCTCCAATTGTACCACTTGCTTATGCTCCTCGAGTGCCGCTCCCTAGCTCTTATCCGAGTGGACCTATGCCCGGTTATGTTCCATATCCTGCATCATCCACACATATGCCAAGACCGGTACCCGTTCCTCTCCCACATATGATTCCAAGAGTACCTCCACCGGCCCTACCTCCTCACATAGGTGACTTGGCAGCGTTTGCTCAAACCATAGGTCGATCTATCACGGAAAATATGCGTCATGCATCTGATAGAGATCCTAGAAGTAAGGCAGTACAAATTGCCAAACTCACGCAAAAATTCAATGGGGACGAAGATGCTAGAAAACACATTGAAGTGTTTGAACAAGTATGTGATTCCTTAGGGGAACGCAACGAACTACATAAGTGCAATGCCTTAAGCTTGACATTAAGTGGGAAGGCTGGAGATTGGTATAGGACCCTAAGGGTGGACGAGAAAACAATCTACCCTACCCTTCGAAGGTTGTTTCTAAAGGAGTACATACGAGAAGGTGTGCTTTGGGGTGTAGCATCTCAGCTACAGAAGGCCGAACGTAAGGAAGGAGAGTCAGTAAGGGACTTCATTAGTCGTCTAAAGCACTTAAACTCTCGCTGCCCTGTAAATGAGCGCTTCAACAATAACCAACTGCTTGATCGATTCATTCGAGGGTTGAGGAATGAAGGAATCTATAATGGACTAGTGATTAGAGGTATCACAACCTGGGAAGATGTCACTACCAATGAAATCCAATTAGAGGACAACTTGATGATAGCAGGCATGAGGGTGTCTACTGACACGAGATCCACTAGCTCACAAGCCATTGAGTATGAACCCATGACTGCAAAGCCCATTGCCAATGAGCCAAAGGTATTTGAGACATTCTTGACAGACCTCACCAAGGCAATCCAAGAGTCTCTTAAGGATAATCGACCCCCTCAAAATAGTCACATGTATCCAAGAAGGGAGCAACAATGGTGTTCCATTTGCTTAGGTCCACATAGCACTAGTGAGTGCCCTACGTTTAGAGTAAAATTTAATGGAACTTGCAATGCATGTGGTAGGTATGGTCACCAAGCTAAGGATTGTTTAATGATCAAACGTATGATGGCAAATAGACCACCTGTAGCCTGGACGGATGCTCCTCGAGCTCCTGTATTGATGCCTGCTCCACCTGTTGAGCAACTACCGCAACACATGGTCCCTAGATCTCAAAATGTTGTACAAGCTACACCGTTACCACCTCTTGTGCTAGGACCGCAGCCCCCGCATCCAAGAGTCGCCCCTATGAACCAAGTGGGTTGCGAGCCATCAAATGCTTATGCAGATGGCTGTGAGGAGGAAATAGACACTAGTATTGCCTACGGACTTGATACATTGGAAGAGTGTCCTATATACTACATGGAAGATTGTTGGGGACAAGTCAAGCCGGTTTATCAAGCTGCTGCTCTCGCATCCAGAGGTCAAAATATCAACACCCAGGCTAGGAGGCCACCTCTTCAATGCTACGAGTGTGGTGGACCACATCGAGTAGCGGAGTGCCCTATTAGGCTACAAAAGAATGCTGCACAGATGCAAGTGAATCAAGGGAGCACGTCTGCAATGCCAATACTCACATGTAATCGTTGTGGCATAGATCACTTGATTGCCCAATGTCCCTATAACCCAAATGCGCCTAAAATCACACCCCTGAATTTGGTCGAAATTGCTAGTGTGACGTCGCCAATACCACCCGTCGCACCCGCTTATGCGATTACACGGTCCATGCTTCAAGGGCCAGGACATATCCTCGAAGAGAGAGATACCGCGTCAGTTATCCAAGCAAAAAAAAAGAAGACACGAAGGAAGAAGTCACAGAATACGGAAAATTCAAAGCCAAGTTCCAAAACAAACATAGGAACAGGAGATGACCCCGTGTATATGAATGACCTCGAGGATGATTCAGATTCAGTCGAGACAATGGAGACTAGAACCAATACCACAAAGGGAAAGACCAACAAAGAAAACCGTAACATGGAACCAAATGAAAACCGAATAAGAGAAAACCATAAAGAGCCTCTGAAAACACCACAAGTGTTTCCAAATCCAATCCAAGACCCCCAAGAAAAATCGCAGGGGCAAAAAGGGAAGAATGGTAAAAAGAAGATTGGGACGTACCCAAACCCTGTAGACGAGATTAAGCAGGTGAAACATCTAAGAGGTTTAGTGGAGGAGACTCAAAGGAAACTAGAACCAGAACCCATGCAGGTCAAAATTCATGACACAGTGTTTCCCACGCAAGTTCATCCACCCCACATGAACCATAGACCGTTAGCCATATCTAGTATCATCCAAGAAGGGAGTGAGGACGGGACATCAGAAAGTGAGCATACACCCTTCTTGTTGGAAAGGATGTTTAACGAAGGTATACTTGATCCCATTGAGGAATATGAGATTCCATCCTCACCAGTTCCTAGTCAAGGACCTACACCCTGTAAAACGCCAATGAATGTTGCCAAACTAGTGGACTTCATGTCTTCTGAGGTTCGAACCACGATCATAGCAAAGCTGTATGGAGATCCTGAGTTATTCCTTGCACTTCGAGCATTCCTTAACGGAGAGCTACGAACGGGATTACCGCAGTTTGCGCAACCAAATAGGCCTGACTCGATTATGATTGATGAGGAAAATCATGTGCAATCACTTGACTTAGATGGACACGAGTCTGTGATCGAGGTACCCATTAATGAATTAGGGCAGTATTTTGAAGGCGACGAGTCTAATGCGACCCTACCCATCACTACCAAGGGATTAACTATAAAGGGAATTCTTGATGGTGGTGCGGGAGTTAGCATCGTTACAAAAGATTGTTGGGAATCCATGGGAAAACCCCGCCTCAGTGTTACTAACATTGTGGTAAAGATGGCAAATGGTACCATAGCCAAACCTATGGGGATGCTCAAGGATCTTAAGATCAAAGTTCTAGGACACAAGGTACGACATACGTTCATTGTAATGGATTTCTCTAAACACCTTATGTCATATGAAATGATTCTAGGACGACCATTCATGAGGGAAGCACAAATGGTTCACGATTGGTCTAAAAATCATGTCTATTTGCAATTCCAAGACTCTGTCCTTAGAGTGGATTTGGTGACTGGTACGGTACACCCCTTAGGGAGTAAAACCGTTATTGATCATCGCTCTGACACCACAGTTCACTCGGCCCCACTACAATATTGTTACACTTGTAAGAAGGATACAGACATTGGCCAAGATTCTCCTTATATGGATGTGTTACCGGGTATGACGGAATCAGACAATGTAGCCTCTGATGAAATGCATATACCCTTAAATATGCTACAAGCAATGCATATCGCTTCCGACAAGACTCATCCTAATGTAACGAAGAAAACATACAAGTGGGTCCCTAAAGCTTCTTTAGTGACCATAGCTAGTGCTAAAAAACAGAAGCCTTGTAAGAAACGTACCACTCACTCCAAGAAATGTAAAGAAACGCTGCGTTGGATTCCTAAACGACTATTGGAAGCCCAAGGATACTATGAAGGAAATGATCAAATCTGGGTGCCCAAACGTAAAGTGTACTCTTACCTGTCACCTGGCCCATGTAAACCCAATCCTGTGGCTCCAAAACAAATTGAAAATCGCGGAAAGGAAAAAATCACAGAATGCTACACACCCGTTCTAGAGCTAGTTTGGGTACCAAAGAAAGAACGATTTGTTCCACCTAGCTCAGGAAGGGGAGAGTCCCATGAAGATTCTAGCTCCTCATGTAATACATCCATAGAGGTAAAAGCTTCTACACAGCCTCCATCTATAGTAGTGGACCTCCATGAAGCTACAAAAGAATCCACACCTCCCAGTGTTCAAGAATCACCTGATGAACCACTTCAAGTTCAATCCTGGGAGAGTACCTTACCACCCTTACAACTTGACGAGGCACCTAGGGTAATAGAAAACTACTGGCAAAAATCCTCACCTATTACCAACTGAAACAATTGGTTTCAAAGGGTGGCAAGCTCATTTCAAACAGTATGATCTACCCAAGGAAGGGGGGAGTGTTTGCTGACAGTCATCATTCATTTGTTTCCCTCTCAACCTTTTTCCCTGACCTCTCAATCTCCGATCTTAGGGAATGTATATATATAGCCTTATACTCGCAAAAAAACAAAAATAGTAAAGAGCAAGAGCGCCTAGCAATGAGAGAGCACCCTATCAGATCTTACATATAAGTCCAAATTCACCGTGTCAAGTCAAGCAACACACAAAAACAACTCTTATGTTTTAAAGGCCTAACCAAATCTATCTGTCTTGTCAGAAATGGCTACTTCACCAGAGGCATGCACTTCTATTTTTGATGAAAGGTACCCCTTGTCTTTTCAACAAGTGTTCTACGTATGCTACCCTATACTTTCTTGCGAATGGGATTTGATAGAGAGCCTTGCATGTGAGAGAAATTTTGAGGAGTTAGAATGGCTGATACGTCTATGGCTAACTAGTGATCCCTACCCAGTAGCGAATGTGTCTCCAATGGCACATGCTTATTCTTTTGCACAAGATGAGTATCCACGCATCACGAGGTTCTTGATTAGCATGCTTTCACAAGAGGATGATGAAGAGGAACTAATAGAGACCGAGGAAGACTATGGCCTCACGGACAACGATTTTATTTATCTAGATGATGAGGATAGAGGCCTAGCCTTAGGGTGGCCACCCGGTTTATATAATATCCTCTTTCCTTGATTCTAAAAGGGGTGACAGATAGGTAGGTTAGGGGTCTAGATGGTGTTTTGAGTTTGTTTTTTAGGAGTTTTAATTTTTCCCACTGATGTGCCTCCTGGAGGTATTCCTTTTGTTTCATAGTGTGTACAGGAGCGTGTTGCTATTGATAGGATTTGGACCTTCATGGAACCTTCAAATCAAGCACGACCATCGACACAAACAGGTGTTTCTTATCCATTAGCATTGCCCTTATCTTTTTTGCATCCATGTTTGTCTGCTTTGATTGTGATTGGTAGCATAATATTCAACACATTGGCTTAGTATCAAACATTTAATTCAATGTAATGTTTTGTCATAATCACTTGTCTAGGTTTAAAAATCAAGCAGTCCGACTAAGCTAGTTTGACCAAGCTAGGTATTAGAGATCTTCTCTTAATACCATGGGGAATGCCTTCCTAATAAGCAATGGTTACTTAGGTTCTTAATCCGATTTAGGCAGCATTGTGTGAAATGTACTAGGGCTTTCTAGTGGGCTTAACCCTATCGACCTTTAGCTTAAGTATTATAAAGGGAGTTTACTAATGTGATGAGCCTGGGGAGTGTATCAGTGTTATATGACCCCCCAAAGTTACAAAATTTAAATGGTGAAAATGAACAAACAAAAAATCAAAGTGCCACAATGTAAAATTTTAAGCTGGAAGAGAAATCTCAGCTTGATTTGGTACTTCACTCACATGTATCGCCTATGGTACTAGAGCCCTAGAGGTTCCCAGTGTGGGCGCTTTTCCTTGAAAAGCAAAAAACCCAAGGCATACAAAATAAGCACACACATCATAATTGAATCACTGTGAAAAGACCTTGGGGGGTCAAAGAAAAAGTAATCAGTCAGGCGATGATTTCATGAGAAATTCCTTTTATGGTAGCTTAACTACAAAGTTTTCTAGGTGTAGCCTCTAGTCAGCCCTCGAACATGAATACTTGGCTCTCGCGATTAAACAACTTAATTGACCAGAGAAAATTAAGAAGCTTACCCATGGTATTAATATTCGATCTCTAGTGCTTTTCGACCGTCAAATTAGCGACCCCAGACTTGTTTAATTTTTTACCTTTACATCTGTTTATGCATTTGATTACATTGAAATTTAATGTTCATTGCTAACAAATTGTTTGAAATTCTTTTACCAATCAATTTCTCTACCTAAAACTGCATATGCTTTTTAAGAGAATGCAATTACTGTGCCAATGTTGTTTGATTTTGCAGTGACTGAAGAAGGCTAAGGACATTCATCTCAAATGCTCTTCCACCTCGACTAACCAGCTTCAACTCAATAGCTTCTGAGGACGGAATCTACATCAGGAAGGGGGTCATGTTAACCCTCACGGCACACGGACACCCCATCACCTACGATGGACGCGTATTATGTATTTGGTAGAGTCAGGTACCGGGCTTGTCGGACCAATAGGGAAAGGTAGAGTGATCGCCGATGAGAGGCGCACTTTAACTTGGACATTCAAGGGATTAGTTGGTTAAGCATGGGCGCCCAAGTGTGAATGGGGTGAGCTCCTATAAAAGCCAACTAAACCTAATTTTTACTCATTCTCTCATTTGTGCAATTGAACAGTGCTCTTGCTCCATCTCCATCTTCTTCTTCACCTCCTTGTGTGTGTGTGTGAGAGAGAGAGAGAGAGAGGGAGAGTGTGTGTGCGATCGAGCATTACAAAGGCACGACGGCGGCGAAGCGGTTGAGCGCGGCACGACTGCAGCTTCTTCTTCATCGCGGCGAGGAATCCACCACGAAGGCGAGCGTAGAGCGGTGAGTGACACACCCTTTGTTTTCTTGAGCTTGCTAGTTTAGGCTTGTTGTGTGCTTGGAGCCGTTTGTGGCTCGCATACGGTGTATTGGCAAGTCCCTTGCTTCGACAGTGCGGCAAGGAGCACACACCAGGACACTTATGGATAAAAATTACAGAGATCAATGATGGGAGCCTAATTCTAAATTCAGCTCCTATAGAGGAAGTTTGGTTAGACAACCTACCTTCTGATATGAACATGGATGTACAATCCTTGTATAGGGATTGCAGATCTAAAGCTTCACGAATGTCTAAACCATTGACCTTGAAAACATTACCCTCTTACTTGGGAGATAACAAAGATGAATCCATAGTGTGTAAGACCACTGAAGTAAAAAGAGCCGAACAGACCCTAGAAGTCGACAACAATTCATTCAATCATGTTTACACCCATCCAGTGTACTCTTACCTTGGGAGAACTATTAAAAATCAGACCAGATTTATGAAATGATCTTCATAAAACCCTAGAGAAGGTGGGAATAACGAGGCTTCTCACAAAAAAGTTTGGGAAGATTAGAACACGAAATGGATAACAAAGAGATTCGATCTGTTTCAATGAACAAATTCAAAGAATACTACGAAGGGGAAGAAGCAAACACCACCCTTCCAATGAAATATAATGACATTGAAAACCATGGCAATACTGGATAGTTGGGGCAGGCATAGCCATAGCCACAAAAGCACTATGGGAATCCTGGGGACAACCAGCCATTAGGCAAACTCGAATGAAATTGCAATTGGCTAATGGACACATTGAAAGACCCTCAGGACTGCTTGAAAAAGTGATAGCTAATTCCTGTGGGATTGAATATCAACACACTTTTGCCATAGTAGATTTTGAGAAAAAACTCAATGACGAAATCATATTGGGAATACCTTGCATGCAACATGTACAGCTTATCCAAGATTGGAAAAACAATTATCTGTACTTGAAGCAAGTGGGATCTATAACAAGGGTCAATCTAAAAGATCACACTTATAGAGATGTCATGAAAATGCCCATACAAGAGTTTAATTCAGTCTCTTCGGCTGAAACTAAGCTTCCATCATGGTTGAACAAAGACACTCCTACGGAAGCTTAAAACGAGAAGAATGTATCTTAGAAAGGGATTGCAGAGATGAAGACTATCTATCTGAACCCTTTCCAGAGCATTTGTTTGAGCCATTTGAATGGACTCAAATGTTAGCGACATTGGATGTATGTGTGGATATATCTATGCCTACTCAATTTTGCAAAATGAGGATGGCTATGACATAACTCCCATCCAAATGATTTCAACCCTCTACATTGAAGATGAAAATGAGGAACCCAAGGACTTGATGAAAGCTCAACAAGTCTTTTTAGACCTCTACTACGGTGCAACATATGAGTTAGAAGAGCTTGGAAGGCGAATGCAGTCAAAATTCAGCATGCACACGAACAACAAGTGATAGCCTTTGCTCAACAATACCAGAATAATCAACTGCAAGCCATGCAATCACAGGAAAAAGAGACAAAATCAAGAATGCCACCAAAGAACAACATGATACCCAAAGCCAACAAACACGTAAAAGCAAACCATGCTAACTACATACATACGAAGTCACCGACCGTAGTGCAAAGATCTAGGTTTCCAAAACAAGGAAAACAAGTATGGATGCGGAAGGATAGAAATGACATGGCTGACAAACAACAATGCAACGAAAGAAGTCAACCAAAGCAGAAAGTTCAGCCAAACACCAAGGGCATAAAACAAATATGGATCCCAAAGAAAATGCTTAGCATTAACCCAAATGTTACTCGCATTTGGATACCAAAACAAAAGCAAAAGGAACTCCCTTCGGTACAAGCAACAACGGAAGGCAGACAACTGCATTTGAAAAAGGACAGCCGACTTATGTGGATGCCAATCAGCAACAAAATAGTGGCAACAAAGGCAGTAGCAAAACATCTACAAAAACCGGCAAAAACAAAATACCAATGGAAAGCAAAGGAATTATGGTCCACAACCATTCCGGCCAAGCCAATCCTCTCCATAGAAACAACTACAGCTATATCAATAGAAGCGGCAAAGCGATTGCCTTTTGCAAAAGAGACAATTAAACAGAGAGCAGTAGAGCTACAGCTGTTACTTGCAAAGAAACCAGGAAACTTCGATGGTGAATGCCAATAAGCATCTTGCTTATTCCCTTCTCTTGCACAACATTAATTTTTTCCATGCATTGTCCGAGTATGCATAAAATAGGGCCACATTCATCGGCCAAGCATTAGCACAAATTTTTCAACCTATGCATGACACATACTCCGAGGCAATACATTGTCGTCCGTGAGGACTCCGGCTAGGAGGGGGGGAGGCATTCTCAAATGCGGAACCAATAGCAGAAAGAGAAAAAAAGGGCATGATTTTTTACTATTTTAAGGGTTTTTGTTTGATTGCAAAATTTCCTGGATTAACCCAAGTATGTATGCCCTTATACAGCATGTATCTATAAGTATATGGGGCCAAATGTGAAATCAAGCCCCTAGATGTGTGTATATAAGCAAAAATAGCCAATTTTCGGGCAAAATATTGGTAAAACAGAGAAATCCGGCCATAAAAATTTCATGTGAGTGTATATAATGTTTGGCGGTGATGTTTGTGATTTATTATGATTTTTGGGGATTTTCTGGGTTTGATTTTCTATTTTCCTTTAATTTTGCTAATTTTCGGCAGAAAAACTTCAAAAAATAGAAAAAGCAAGTGAAAAATGGTCGTAATGAAAAAAAAAATGGGGATGATCAGTGACTATAGGACAACCTATGGTACAGTGGGAGTGCAATTATGAGACTGAAGCGGAGAGCGTGTTTTGGCCAAGTTTTGACCGAAATGCCAAATTTCTGGTAAACAGAGCAAATGGAGTCCAAATCAAGAAATTTTTGAGCCTAAACCGCATCTCACAAGAAGATAGGAGCACATGTCAAATTTCATGAAAAGTGGTTCAGGGACCTCCATTATAAGAAATTTTCACCTCATTTTTAGCTCATTTTCACTATTGACTTTGTGGAAAGAGCTTCTGCCACCTAGAGCGGACGGACCTTCAAGCAGCTTCTACGATGTGCACGACTACCCGACAAGCTCCAGACATGAGAGGTAGGCTCACCACCTTGAGCTTTTCGCGCATGTTTGTCGATTTGTCGTGAAAACTAGCGTAGGGTTCTCACACAAAGCGGGCGGTAGAGACCTACAAGTAGAGACGGCGACCTAACGGCTAACCCAAAAGCAACAAGACTTCATCGGCAGCTTAACCTAGCATAGGAGACTAGTCCTGGATGTCCAAAGGCAGTAGAAAACCATCGGGAAAAACCCTAATTCCTAGAATCCCGCAAGAGGCCACCAAATGGGAAATCGGCGAAAAGGCGACCAAATGCTACCAAAATTCATGGGTAGAAATTCATGGGTAGGACCATCTCGACATGCTCGACAAGTCTATGTGACCCACATAACCAAAAAGTGACCCAAAGCGGCACTAAACTTCAAAAACGGCATCAGACACACAAAGCGTCAAATTGCTCTTGCGACCAAACCGCATGTCCGTTTGCCACCAAACTTCACAAGCGGCTTTCCTAGACCATCAACAACCAAGTCCTATGGTGGTAGACCACCACAAATCATCGAAGGTATGTAAATGCAACCACGAGTGCTTCTAGAGCGACAAATTGCCAAATGAAGCTCCGGTGAAGCCAAAGTAGACAAAAACCATATGGCAAGGATCCCCTGTTGAGATGTAGAGAGAAAGAGAGAGAGACGAGACAAGAGACACACCATATACGCTCCCAAAGACTGATTCATATTGAGGACAAGATACAAATATATAGGTGAGACCAAGTTCAGTAGAGTGAGCCATATATAGGTCCAACACCCCCACTCAAACAAAGGTCTCTAGCTTTGGATGAAAAAACCCTTGGGGAGTTCAAGGGAAAAACCCAAGCCCGTATACAATGTAAATATGAACCAGTGGTGATGATGTGAAAGTGAATTGTGCATCTATGTACAAATATTCAAGTGACTTAGATATCACAAGGTGCAAATGTGGAGTGTGCATAGTGCATGGTACCTAAAAGATTACAATGTCATATGTACAAAGCTATTACAATAGAAAAGAAGCTAATCTAGAAAGAGTGAGGCCGAAGCAACTCCAAGCTCCGAGCGCAAGAGGATGAAACGTGACTCATTGAGGCCTTTGGTCAAAATGTCTGCAATCATCTGGTCACTTGGACAGTGTTCAACCATAATGGTTTCCTTGCGTACTTCATACCTGACATAATGATAATGGACAGCAATGTGCTTTGACTTATTATGTTGAACATAGTCTTTTGCAAGACTAATAGCACTTTGGTTGTCACACCGCAAGGGTGTGCTAGAAAGAGGAGAGTGACCAATATCAACCAGCATTTGTCGAAGCCAAATCAACTCACGAGCTGCAAGTGATGCCGCAACATATTCTGACTCAGTCGTAGAAACTGCAACACAACGTTGTTTCTTGCTGGTCCAAGAAACAAGACAACCATTTATAAAGAAGCAATTTCCACTAGTAGATCGCATAGATAAATGTGAGCTTGCCCAGTCTGCATCTGTGTAACCCAAAAGAGAAAGAGATTGCATAGAATCTGATGTGAGTTGTCGTCGATAGACTAAACCAAAATCTGTAGTGCCTTTCAAGTATTTCAATACACGCTTTGCAGCAGACCAATGCTTAAGAGAAGGACATGCAAGATGTTGTCCAAGATAGTTAGCAGCGAACAGAATATCAGGACGAGTGTTCATGCCAACAAACTGAAGACATCCAATCAAGTTAGCATAAGGTTGATTTGTGACAAGTTGACCGCCATTGTCAGAAGTATTCTTCGTAGAGCTCGCAAGACAAGGTGTGTTGGCTGAATGTGCAGATTCCATACCAAATTTTTGAATAGTATCTGCAATAAACTTTGACTGTCGAAGGAATAAAATACCTTTTGTACGGTTCCGTTGGATTTGAATGCCAAGACAAGAGTGAATCTCTCCAAGATCCACCATATCGAATGCAGAAGACAATAAATTTTTTACTTGCTGAAGAAATCCCAAATCATTGGAAACAAGGATGGTATCATCCACATAAAGAGCAAGAATCACAAAACTGCTACCTTGGCATTTTATGTATAAGTTGGGGTCTGACGAGCAAGAGATGAATCCTTTAGAGGTGAGAAAAAGATCAAATTTTGTATGCCAGGCTCGCGAAGCTTGTTTGAGACCATATAGTGCCTTATGGAGTTGAGCAACAAGGTCTTCTTTACCTGGAATAACAAACCCTTCTGGTTGTTCCATATAAATTTCCTCTTCCAAGTCACCATTAAGAAAAGCAGTTCGCACATCCATTTGATGAGCTTCTAAATCAAATTGAACAGCAAATGCCAATAAAACTCGAACACTTGTAATGCGAACAACTGGTGAAAAAGTCTCTTGATAATCAACACCAGCTACTTGGGAGTAACCTTTTGCAACTAAACGCGCCTTGAACTTGTCAAAATATCCATCTGCTTTTACTTTTGTTTTATACACCCACTTACATTTAATAGCTGTACGACCAGGAGGTAATTCAGTTAGTATCCATGTACCTTTAGAGATAAGAGAATCGTACTCTGCTTCCATAGCCTCTTGCCATTGATCCTTTTGTGGTGAAGAGATAGCTTCATCATAAGTAACAGGATCTTCAGAAGTAGAAAAAGCATTATCAGCAATATCGTCATCATAAACATGACATGAGCCATGTTCAAAATCAATAGGCAGATCAACAAAAATATCAATATCATCATTGGTAACATTTGGAATGGATGGTTGTGAGGAGGAAAGTTGCTCTATAGGAAGTGTTTCATCTTCTGAAAGAAATGGAAAAGCCTGAAGCAATGATTTAGTATCATCAGAATCATCCATGGACCATGAGCCTCCCATAAGCTGTTCGTTAAAAGTAGCATCAGGATTCACAATTACTTTCTTGGAGGAAGGGTCATAGAATTTGTAGCCTTTGGAAGTGTCAGAATATCCAATAAAAATAACTTTAAGACCAGGAGCATCAAGCTTTGTTCGTGTTTCTTTGGGAACATGAATATAAGCAATACATCCAAAGGTTCGAAAATGAGATACAGAAGGAATGTCACCTGTCCATGCTGTGATGGGTATCTTACCAGAGGGTGCAGTAGTAGGAAGATGATTCTAAATAAATGTTGCTGTCAAAGTAGCTTCAGCCCAGAAAACACGAGATAAGCCAGAATGAATCAGCATACATCTTACAGCATTGAGAATAGTGCGATTCTTTCGTTCAGCAACACCATTCTGTTGAGGCAAATATGGAATAGTGTGTTCATGATGAATTCCAGTGTCAGCACAGTAACTCACAAACTCTCGAGAAACATATTCGCCTCCATTGTCACTACGAAGCTTCTTAAGGCGACGACCAGTTTGAAGTTCCGCAGCCTTGTGGAATTGTTTGAAAACAGATAAGGCTTCAGATTTTTGTCTAAGTAGAAATACAGTCGTATACCTTGAGAAATCATCAATGAAAGTAATGAAGTAGCGATATTGTGATCTCGAAGAAGGTAGAGGTCCACATATATCAGTATGAACAAGATCCAAGATGTCATGAGAATGAGTTGTATTTGAAAGAGGAAAGGGTTTACGATTGTGTTTCCCAAGAGCACAAAATTCACAAATTCCCATATGGGGATGGGCTTTAAGATCCATGCCATGAACAAGATCACGACGTTGAAGATCAAGGAGTTTTGAGAAATCAGCATGAACAAAACGGTGATGCCATACTTTGCAATCATGATCACCTGGAGCAGTGACAATATTTGCTACAGCATCGTTGAGAGAGAGTTCAAATAAATTACCGTTTCGAGGAGCAGTGGCTATAGTCTGTCCATCTTTCTCAATTCGGCATTTGGTATAATCAAATCCAACAAACAGACCAAGATCAACAAGTCTAGCAACTGAAAGAAGATTACGTTGAAGATCTGGTACATGTAATACTCCTCGCAAAATTCGAGTGGAAGAAGATAAGGTACCAAGATATAAGTCTCCAATACCCTTTACTTGACAAGTAGTATCATCAGCAAGATAAACAACACGTTGAACTGGCAGTGGATGATAGTTATGGAGCCACTTAGACTGATATGTCATATTTCCTGTAGCACCAGAATCGACAATAAAAAGTGATCCATCACGTACATGAAGTATTCTGTCTGGAGCAACTGAACATAGGACGCAGCTTGTTTCTGGTACAATGTTGTTTCGATGTTCAGTAGCATATGCTCTATTCCGATCTGTGTCGAATCGACGCTTATAGCACATATGAGTGGGATGATCAGATCGTCCACAATATTCACAAGAAGAAGAAGAAGAGTCTCTAGATAAAGGTGGTTGTTTTGTGGTAATATTGTGTTCTTCATCATATTGACGTGCCCAACAATCATCTTCAGTATGGCCATTTCTGTTGCAGTAAGAACATTGCTTATTAGGAAATTTGAGACGAGAGAAAATATTACCGCGACGGCCACCTCTGCGGTTTCCTCGTTGAAATGGACGCCTTCGAGCATAAAAAGCACGTTCCATCTGTTGTGACTCAGTCTCCTCTTGTGAAATCATAGCTGTATCGTGACCAGCATTCCGACGTTCTTGACGTTGAGAGTATTCAATTAAAGACATGCAAGCTTGGTCGAAATCAAGACCATCTTTATTAGAGAGAATAGTAACAATGTTATCATAAGAAGAGTCCTTCACCGTATCAAGGAGAAGTGTAATCAGTTGCTTTTGTGGAACAGGATCACCCGCAGCAGCAAGTTGATTAATAATAGATTTGAAAGACTCAATATGTCCCGTCATGGCAGTACCAGTAGGCAGTTCATACATATCAAGCAAAAGGGAATCAGTAAGAGCAGAAAGAATATACCGACGAGCTACTTTATCACGTCGTTGCCAATCCGTATAGGCAACATTCCAATCTTCAAATATAGATCCTTCAGTGATAAGCACGTTATCATTATCCATATCAACAGGCTGAGGCGGACAAACACGATTTCCAAGAACAACATCGGAGAGTTCATCGCCTTCAAGAATTAACAACATCTTTGCTTTCCAGCCTGGAAATACGTTGGCCAGAAGGAAAGCCGTTGACGAGAATATTCATAGCCATATCTTGTTGCGAGAAGACGTATAAGATAAGATCGCAGAATCTGCACACCATATATGGTGAAGGCCGCAATTGAGAATGAGAGAGATATGAGTACTGCGTTCTATCAACGATAAACGTAAGAAGGATGCTCAAGGAACGTCCAAAGATGTGAGAGACGTCACCCAAAAAAGACAGGGTAAAGGAGACGTTAATAATAAACGAGTCCTCAAAATAGAGTGGCGTGAGACGCAAGATTGACGGCCACAATACGAATAGCAAAAAGCTAAATCTTCTCGAAAAAGTTAACGCCAAAATAAGAAAAACGATCGCGGACGCTTCACGAAGAAGTAGGACGAAGAAAGCTGCGTCAAGCTCTATTGCAGTAAAAACAGCATAACTTTCTGCTGCGAACTCCGATTGATGCAAACCTAGAACTCAAATCGAAGAGCTTGAGGAGACGAACAAGTTTTGGATGAAAAGTGCCATTGCGCTATGCTCCATTGCGCTTTTCCCGTTTCTCCAAATTTTGAGCAGAACAGCAAGAAAAATTGAGATGAAGTTCAGGGTGTCATTAACAAGAAAACGTAATCAACGATTAGATTGATTATAAATAAACGCCACATAAAACACTAATCATATTCTTCTTAACACAAAACAACCATAGTTAACAAGAATCAACGCTCAAAAATAAAATTTGTAACAATTTTGAATCTTATATGCGAATCGCATACACATACTGTTGTCACCATGAATTGAATCGGCGCGTGATCGTTACCGCTCTGATACCATGTTGAGATGTAGAGAGAAAGAGAGAGAGACGAGACAAGAGACACACCATATACGCTCCCAAAGACTGATTCATATTGAGGACAAGATACAAATATATAGGTGAGACCAAGTTCAGTAGAGTGAGCCATATATAGCTCCAACATCCCCAGGGAATCGGGAAGCTATGGAGACCAACATCAAGAAATTTCATCGCCAAAAAGCACTCCAAAAGTTGGAAAATGACTCGGAGGCTCTGAAGTCCACAAAGGGAGTTATTCTCTATCCATTTGACTGTTTTGTTGAAATTAGGCTTAAAAGGGACTCAGGGGGACCAAGGGCAGGCACTAGGAGCACAATCCATGAAAAAATCATCAGCAGACATCCTCGCGTAGGATGTCTCAAGGGAATTTCTGGGCACAGATCCCAACATTTTTCATCATACACATTTTTTGAATGACCTTTACATGCTATCCACCAAGTCTCATCACAATTGGACCAAAATTGACCTCATCTGCATGAAAAAACGCAAAGTTAGGGCATAGAGGAAATAATGGGCCATAGACCTACCAAATCTTGTCCAAATCACATGAAACTTGCACAACACATTCACCGACACATCACCAACCAATCTGTGTGGTTAGAAGCAAAAATTGGTAAAGTAGACATCCTACGTGTAGGATGTCTATTTGACTTTTTTGGCCTGCAGAGGATGTTTGTTCATTCCAGATCAAATCACCTCATCATCAAGAGCTCATATGTCAATTTTGAAGCCATTCTAATCATTTTTGACCCCCAACACCTTCAAGATACACTTTTGGAGCCCATAAACACCACACAGGATCTTACAAGCATCAATCCTTGTCCAAATCCAAATCCAAGAGTATAGCCATGTTCCATAGGCCAAGGACTACCCACAGAATAAATCTCATGTCATTTTGATAAAAAAGACATCCTACGTGTAGGATGTCTCCAACATAATTTAGGCCTTCTGTGCAAAGACTAACATCATGGGAGCCAATACCATGGTGCAAAGAGCCCATATACCAATTTTCAACCGATTTAAACATCAATTGCTACCTATTATGGACTTTCTACCCAATTTGTGACCTAAAGCCCGAATCAGCCCAAAAATCCACTTTTTGATATCCAAGCACATAGCCATGTTCCAGGAGCCATGCACTACCAGCATGCCAAGTATGAACCAATTCTGATGAAAAAGACATCCTACGCGTAGGATGTCTAAATGAAAAATTTTGGCCAGATTTGCACTATGAGCACATGCACAGTTTCACAAGTTCCTTTTAAGCTTTACTTTCAATTTTCAAGTCATTTGGATAGTTAAAACTCAGTTTCTCAGCTAATATGGAAAAAAACGCTAATTTCGGACTACTGAGTGCAACAAGATCTATGGCAGCCGCGAAGTCACAGGTAAAGAAGAAAAGAATGACCATCAAGGATTACCTAGAAGAAGTGGAGCCCTTCGTCATACCAGAAGGAACACTAAAGCCCACCAGCACATGGATCCAAGAAGATCTGTTAGAATCCAACGACCTAAAGGTCTACCAAGGAGTATTTAAAGACACTGAAGGCAATGTGATCGAGCTACCAATGCTGCCGCAAGAACTCAATGAGTTCGTAAGAAGCAAGATGGCCGGGTACTTGGAGAAGATTGATCTCCACAACTACTTTGAAGCAGTACCGGCGGGGGTGGACATAAAGACAGTCTGGGAGTTTGTGACAACCATCAAAGAAGATGGAGTGGCCAAAGTAATAGATCTACAAGGCAGGCTAGAAACAGAAATAATCATCACTAAGCAGTTTGTAGTAGATGCACTAGACCTCTCTAACAAGGGGGATAGTGTAACTAAAAGAAGGGATGAGGTCAAGGTGTACAATGAGAAGAAAGGAAACTACACCTTTGAAGATATTGCCAACCCAAGAGTGGCAATCATGAGCCAGTTGTACAACCAATACTTCCACATGTGTACCAAGAGGCCATAGAAGTATAGAATGCCGCCAGGTGAAATTTCCATGACATTCACTTGGGCAATGATGAAGGGCACCCCAAAGATAATCAATTATGCAGCGTATATACATGACAACCTAGTAAAAATGGGTAACAAGAAGCCAACATATATTGTGCCAGGAGAACTAATCACTAAGGTGATTTATGGGGCACTCCACGCAAAAGGAAGATGGCCTGACCCCCCATCTCAGAACGACTGGCTGAGGCTAAAAGAAGACAAAGAGGACGAGCCACAAAGAGCACCAAGGATTTCCACAAGACTGAAAAGACGGCTAGAGCCGGTCCTAGAAGAGCAGCCCGAGTAGAAGAAGGGGAAGAAAGAGTTTGTCCAAGTGCCAGTGAAAGAAACAAAGTCACAAAAAGCGGCAAGATTAGAGAGGCTGATGGAGAGCTTCAGAGCAGAGAGAGCCCTTAAAGGTGATTTAAGTGAGCTCTGGAAGCCTTCTCTAGAAGCTATGTCGGGATCATCCCGAAGAGTGCAAAGGGACAGATTTGAGGATTATATCAAGAATTTTGAGATTCTTGATGCCGCCTCAGAGAATATACCGCATGTACCTTTCACAGAGGAGGAAGTGGAGAAAATACGACAAAAACTGCTAGATGAGCAAGAGAGCCAAGAGAGAGAAATAAAAACAAAGGCAGACAGAGATCTAAAGAAAAAGCCTACATCTCTACAGGCCAGCCCACAGCCCTCACCACTGCCCTCACCACCTCCTAGCAACCCTCCACAAGAAGATAAAGAGGCTGAAGACAAACCAGAAGAACGGGAAGAGGCTAAGCAAGACAAGAGCCAGGAGCCGAAGCCAAAGGAAGAGGCTAAGCCTCGAAGTGTGCAACAAGAGTCGGATGATTCGTAACACACATTTTTGGACCTGCTAGCTGCAGGGTACACAAAAGAAGAGGCTGCCATAGTCGCATTTGACTTGGCAAGCACAAGGCCTAAAGAACAAATGCAAGGCATCCGGTTAATAGAACTAAATGAAATTGCCATAGATACAGTGGACCTGCACCCGCCCTCCAACGAGTGGGATGTGGTGATGACGAAGCTAACCGAGTTGAGAGCATAGTCCATGGCTTCAGAAAGTGAGATGGCAGCTCTCAAGGCCACTGAAGTGAAGATTAAGATGGAAATAGACACTTTACAAGGACAAAGACAAAGGCAGAAAGAGAGAGAAAGATTAAGATGGAAATAGACACTTTACAAGGACAAAGCCAAAGGCAGAAAGAGAGAGAAGCTGAGCTACATGCCAGCCTAGCAAGGGCATTGCAAAGATGCCAGGCAATGGAGGAAGAAAATCAGGCAGCAGCACAAAGAATGCAAGGATTTGAAGAGGAATGTCAGCAGCTCAGCAAATCACTAATAGATGCGGAGAGGGAAAGGGATAACCTGACCCTACAGCTGGCTGAGGAATCTAAAGAAGTTGAAGCCATGAGAAATGCCAAAGAAAAGGCAGAGATAGATCAAGAAGCCAGCAAGGATGAGGTCCTTGAGCTCAAGGACCAGCTCAAAGTGAAAGATCAGACCATCCAGAGGCTGCGGGCATCCCCTACCAGAGTCAGAGCTACTAGCTCGACTCACATCATTACAGAGACTCAACTTTATGAAGAACAGATGTAAGAACTTTAGAAGGAGCTGACTCTAGAGAAAAAGCAAAGATTGATGATGGCAGAAGGGTCTATTGTCGTGCAAACAAGAATGGAAGAAGACCAAAAAGCCCTACAAGAAGAAGTAGAAAGTATAAAAAGATAGCTCGAGGAGGCGTAGAGGATAAACGCCGAATTAAATGACCTCCTCATGAATATGGGAAAAGAAGCTGAATTAGAAAAACAAAAACTGCTAAAGCAGATCGAGGAGCTCAAAGGACAGCAAGCAGGAGAGCAAGAGGGAACATGGCTAGCGGCCAATGAAGGCATTGATTTAGATAATGTGGCAGATCTGGTGGACACACCTACGCAAGAGGAAATCCTAGAACGATCCTCAAGAGCCACAGGATCTAACAGAGGAAGAGGAATAAAAGTTGCGTAAAGCAATAGAGGTGGAGATAAGAGAGACAACAAAGGAAGCCTTGGAGTGGGAGCAGAGGGTTTTCAAGTCCATGACCATCCAGAAGATTGATGCCAGTAACCTCAGGGGCGAATGGCTTCAACCCCCTCTCCCATAGACATTATTGAAATATGAAGTAGCGAGAAGAGCCGACCGTACCACTTTACAACGTAGATACCTCCCAACCAAAAGGGGTCAGACTAATTGTTGACTCTCAGCCAAAATGGAGGAAGGCGTGGCTCAAAAAGTACGACAATACCTAATCCACTTGGTAGAGGCACCGAAAAACATCAGAAACAACCTCAGCTTTTGTCCTCTACCAAGGATCAGGACGTGGAAAGCCCAGGAGATCTTGCAAAGGAGGCAACCCACTTGGCTGAATTAGCCTAAGCTGCCGGGCTTGAAGGCAGGTGAGAGAATAAGTGTCCAATACATGGTGAAAACCCTAACAAGCGCCATCAAATTGTTCACTGGCTCACCTGACCGTACGTGCATCATGATGAAGAAAATCTGCAAAACCCTCTTAGCAGTATTTGAGACTTTCAAGCCAGGCCAGGTGACAGACACTATCTTTTTCTTCCAAGATACTTACAGATGCGCTTATGATCTGTCTGGTCAGCCTTCCAAGGAGGTGATACATGCGCTGTATCAAAGGATAATGTTTCTACCATCCTATCACCTCCAGGCCTTTGAAGAAGCGTTCTACACAAGCTTCTTCACAATAAACACAGATATTTTCGGCCCAACAATGATGAATCTGCATGCAAGATATGAATCACTAATAAAGATGCTTGAAACAATACGATGAAGAATCGGATCAGCGGCCATGTCGGGGATGACATGAGCAAGGAGGGAGGGGAGTGTTAGAAGCTGGACACACCCCACGGAGACTAACTACTCGGAGGATTATCATTTTTTATAATTATTCATTTATTGAGGAAACCTGAATTTTCAACTTGTAAATATTGAGACTTACAGAAGTTTCCAGATTGTATCCCAGTTTTGATAGATAGATGGAGTAGTTGGTTGATTTTGGAACTTTAGGGTTTGAGAATTGTAAGGTATATATACCACTTTTTGACCTTAATGAAGGACCTTTTGTCATTTTTAAAAGCAAGTTTTGAAGTCTTTGAGTGAGCGTACTGTGTACGAGAGAGAGTGTGAGCTTCATCTTGACGCTACGTGTGCACCGGTGGTCGGAATCGAGTGCGGAGAAGTGCACCGTGTGGCCCTCGATGAGAGCTACGTGCCGATACCTACATTCCGCGCGTACGGTCCGGTTTTGCGAGCTCCTTCTACGAGCTTCATCTGGTGATTGGGTGAGCATACGTTGTCCGATTTTGCAATGCAGCATATCCACGCGTTCACATTGAGTAGAACTAGACATTAGAAACTTTAGATTTCGGAAACGAAGACCTGCAAATTTCGGCCAGACATCCTACGTGATTTTGCACCGGGTGTTTTGGGTTGGGGTTTTGGTTCATAGACCTTAGGGAGAGTGAACTATTAGTATTAGTAGGGTCTCCTTCAAGTTCTATGGTGTTTCGAGATTGTTTGATGGGTGTTCGGCTCTAGAAAGCGTTGTAGAAAGTTTCCTCTTATGCACTCTTGAAGGCTGTGACTTAGACAATTGGTAGAGACCTCTGTAGGAATTAGTTAGGAGTCTGTCGAGTGTAGGTTGACATCTTATGCTTGCTTCCACGCGCCTGCGGGTCGAGCTTCGTACTTAGCTGACATTATATGCTAGGTGAGTTCTTGCTGTGCTGACGTCCGTCGCGGCGTATCTGTCCAACATAGGGATCCTCTACTTCTGAGATCCAGCACTGAATTTTGTCCTTGGCCGACTCCAAAGTGGATGTTGTGTGGCTGGATCTGCAAATTCCTGTGTTCCTTTTCCCGTGCTGGTAGTGGGCACCTCTGCTTGATGCACTTTCTCTATCTTCTTTTTCCTAAATGCATGGATCTAGGACACCGTGTTATGCTTGATCCTCCTCTTTGAGAATTCCTTAGCAAATTCCTAGAGAAGTTGCTCGATACTTGGGAATTTCAAGATGTTTAATGGTTGGAACAAAGTCAAAGAAATCCCTTCTAATGTCAACCAAAAACCTTCATATTGATTATGGAAATCAGTTACTTGTTCCGCTCTCAACACTTATTTGAAGATCAAAACATGGGCATACGGATCTCCCAATCAGTTACTTGTTCCGCTCTCAACACTTATTTGAAGATCAAAACATGGGCATACGGATCTCCCAATCCGTTATACTTTTTGGGTACGCATTTTGCCACCTGAGATGGTCGCATATGTATGGCCTCTGCAACCATTCTAGCAACACCTGGTCCACCTGGGGTGGCTTCTCTATGTTCATAATCTCCTCTTGGTACTACCAATGATATCCTATCTGCTATACATTTGTCAAGTTGCTCTCATGTAATAGTCGGAGGGATTCTAGTGTTGTAAGTGACATCAAGAATAGTACTACCCCTATGTGTGTTTGTGGAAGCCCTAGACACCGTTGATCCTAAAGGTCCTGTGTTTGGGACTCGTTCATGTCCAAAATAACCCTCCACCTTGGTTCTCATGGGGCTCACATGTACAGTCTCAAGTCTTGTGTGAGTAGTTGTGGTTTTTGATCAAAAACATCAACATAAAACTGCTTTGGCAATGAAATGGGGTATCTTTGCCTATCCGGTCATGTCTTTTGGGTTAACTAATGCCCCTTCCACCTTTCAAAGATTGATGAGTCATGCTTTTAAAGAATATCTTAGGAAACTCTTGGGAGTATATATGGATGATCTATGCGTACATTCATCAATCTTGGCTGATCTTTTTCAATTGCTCAAAAAGGTATTTGAAAAATTTAGATTTTATAGGATTGCAAAATCCATGTATAGCTTGATTACACACTTTGAATGGACTGAGGCGTGTGAAGAATCCTTCATGAAGCTTAAGCAAGCTCTCAGCTCATCTCCAATATTGAAAGCACCAGATTGGAATAAGATCTTTCACATACATGTAGATGCTTCCAATTTTTCCATTGGGTACGTGTATACTAGCTCAACCAGGAGACAAGAAAATTGATTTTCCTATTTCTTATGCTAGCCGACAGTTGAACATGGTGGAAAAGAACTACACCACCACCAAAAGGGAACGACTAGGAATGATCTTGCCATAAAAAAGTATAGACATTACCTATTAGCAAACAAATTTGTGTTCTCTGTGAACCACCAAGCTTTCGTGTACTTGGTCAACAAGCCATGCAGAACAGGAAGAATAGTGAGATGGTTCATCATTCTTCTAGAATTTGATTTCACTGTACTTGTAAAAATGGAACTACTCATCAAAGAGCAGATCATTTGTCTAGGATTGTTTCGGGGGAACCACTTAAAGGATTAAACGATGATCTACTAGATGTATATCTATTCTCCATGGAAATTATACCTTGATGGAATATATACTCCACTAGAACAAGCACATGCTGGATTAGTTGGAGGCCACTTTTCTAGTGAGACCACCGCAAGAGAAGTCTTAATGGCAGGCATATGGTGGCCAATACTTTTTGCGGATGCCAAAGAATATGTTCGGAGATGTGATGCTTGTCAACGAGAAAAAATGTCAACACGAGTAGATAGAATCCCCTTAAGACCAATGATGGGCGCTAGAGCTTTCACAAAATGGGGTATAGACTTTGTTGGGACAATACAGCCACCTGCTTATAGAACCCAAGCTCAATATATTCTTGTGGCTATGGACTATTTGACTAAGTGGGCCGAGGATAAAGCAACTCAAAAGAATGATGCTAGAACCACTGCCGCATTCCTATATGAGTATGTGTTCACAAGATATGGACTGCCAATATAAATTGTCAGTGATAGGAGAATTCATTTCCTTAGTGAGGTAATTGAGTATCTACTTAATGAATTTATGGTCATCCATAAAAAATTAGCTCCCTATCACCCACAAGAAAATGGAAAAGCTGAGCATACGAATAAAATTCTTAGTGCGGTTTTTTGATTCCCATCTAATTACAAAAATATTCAAAAAAGGGGACTTAATTTTTATCATATTCCCTTAAACATTCCCAAGTTTAAGAAAAAGGGAAACGGACCGTTTATCATTGAAGATGTATCTCCAAGTGGAGTAGCTAAGTTGTCCATCGTAGATGGTGAAGCAATGGCTAATTGGATTAGTGGATGTTGTTTAAAGTACAATCTGCCACTAACCAATGAATTTCTAGAAAGGATGCATACGGCTTAGCAAAGGAAGATAAAATGACAGCAGGTTATTGATGAAGACCAAGAGGAAGCTCTGCTTTGGGTACTCAAAATAAAAGCTACTCTCAAGAATCAACAAACACCTATTTCCATCAACACTCTCGAAATAGATGACCGACAATGGGAATTGCAGAAAGATGTAGTGTCAATAGATGATGAATGGTTAGATGGAATGGAACTTCGCATTAAAGTATAGCTCAACAACCATAGCACAAATGCATTGGTCAATATAGGAGCTAGAGGAAACGCAGTCAGTTATTCCATGTACAAGAATGCAACAAGTCAGTCTTTGACAACAGGAATAGCTACTATCAAATGATGCAAAAAGAACCCAACACCAACATTGGGAGTAGTCAACTTGAATGTGACAGTACATGGATGTCCATGTCCTCATGAGTTTGTATGCTTACCAGATGAACACATGAATGAGACGATGATCCTTGGAATTCCCTGGATACGGACATACAAGGCACTACTAGATTGGGATACCAATCATCCCAAGCTATCACCTAAAGGCGAACAACTCATCATTCCAATTGCACCAAGCAAGGAGGAACAGAAGGGCAATTAGCAGCAAAGCAAACAATGAAGTAATCAATCTTCTTTATCCTATCAATCTTCTCCATCTTATCGACAAGCAAATGCTACAAGTAGCATGCAAGGAGTTAGGCAAATTTGGGTACCAAAAGCACAGCTTAGGGATAAGCCCATTCTAATCTGGGTGCCCAAAACATCATTGAAAATACCAAAGATGGTTCCAAAGTTCAAAACACAGAGACGAGCATCTCCGAGCAAGGAGCCTAACAAGAAATGGATTTGGAAGAAAAGGAGCACTTATCTTCTCCGCAAATGGGAAAACCAACCAAGCAATGGAGAGTTAAGTCTCGAAAACTTCAACCACACCATTCTGACCAAGACAAACCAAGATATCAATGGCGGGTGAAAGCTCGACAACAACAACCATTATTGATACCAAAAGCTTAGTGTTTAGTGACTACGGTAGATAAAGGTGTATGCACACCAAACCCTGTAAACACTCATTCAATTTTTCGAAGAAAGTTGTGTAATTTAGCTTATGATTATTTGTAATTATGATGTTATATGATGTCAACACCCTCTCAACCTCTTTGAGTCTACACCCTTGTAAGTGTTCGGATGGCCGTGGCTTGGGGGGTTCACCTTACATAGTATGTAACCTATCACGTGAGTTCAACAGAAGAGCATTTAAATCTTACAGAAATAAATTTACATAAGGATATGTTTTTTACAAATCTCAAAAAAATTTACAGAATTTAAAAGAAAAGGGTTCATTATATTTCCTTCAAAGTTCACAGAATAGGGATTTTAGAAAAAGAGCCTGAACGCACGTGATATAGTGGTCTTAAATATAGTGAACCCCCCGGGGGCCGTGGAAAAGCTCCCTTAACTTTTAAGTCAAAACCCTTAGTTGGGACTAAAGGAATATCATTAGCTTGGAAGATTTAAAAACATGCACTATGGGAGCCTCTTATTGCTACAAATTGTAATCCTCTTTTCTCCTGGATTGCTGATCCGAATTCATTTCCTAATAGCACTATGTTCCTTGTCTCTTGCTCTACAATCTAAGTGTAATCATTTTCAATTCTGCTGTGGTTCATGACACTTTGCTTGTGAGATAAACGCATTGATTTGGGTTAAAAATGGTTGTTTTTTGATGTTTTGACCATGGATAAGTGTTTCTATGCTTAAAGAGGACCTTTCATAGTACTTATATTTCAGTTTTTTGCACATTTTTTGTGATGGATCGTGATTTATGTACCTTCCTAGATGGTGACAGAACTTGGTAGGATTGTGCCCTTTGGTGTTATGATACCTCTCCTTAAGTTTCATTGCATTCCAAATTCCTTTGGATGCCGAAAAGGCGTGATGACCTAGAGCAGTGAGATTGGATGCATACTGATTGTCTAACTAGGAAGTGGTTGATTTTCTTCTGTCGTAGAATGAGTAGCCCTCTGAGTTCACTTTGGTGGGATTGACACTCTCATCAAGTCTCCGTGCCCCATCCCAAGTTGCTTCCTTGCATATTGACATTATGTTAGTACAAAAGAGCTATACTGCAGACATCCGTCGTGGCGACCCGCTAACATTGGTGAAATTGTCGTGGAAACAGATCCTTAGGTGGTGAGTGGCTCAGTGTACAAAAAAATCTCCCTTTAAAGCTTTTGACACCCGTTCCACTTACACATAGACAGTGAAGTAGCTAGACATAGGTTTAGTGCTTGGTAGAGACGAGTTCGACTAGCCAGTGCTACTCCTTAAGGGCAAAGAAAGTTGTGAGTGAAGTACAAGATAGTATTTCATTCTTTGATTTTTCCATGCTTGGAAAGGACTGTTCCACCACACACTTTGTTGTTATTTTTTTATTGTTGAGTTCATTTATGTTTGAAGATTTATTTTACTTTATATGAGTAGGCTAGGAAACAAACTACACCATCATTTGGGTCCAAAAGGATCGAGGAAAAAATTATCAAAAACCTTTTTTTGGTGTTGAAGACCTTAACTCTAAAAAGTTGAAGAAGTGATGGCCAAAGCTTCAAAACCGAACCAAACCCAACAAAACCTTCAAAAAGGGGATAAAAAATTTGGCCAAAGATAGATTGTGCAGGAAACTTCCAAATTGCCTATCCAACATGGATCACGATCCATGTACCTTTTTGGCATAATGTGCTAAAACTGTTTACTTTTCTTAAAACAGGCTCTCAGGCATCTGAACCTTGAGTTTGGTCAAAAACAGAGTGCTAGAAAATCACAAAAATTAAAAGATTAGGGTGAGCAGAGAAAAACATTGGAAATTGGGAAAAATAGGGAAAAATTGAACTTTTACTTGTCAAATTCAAAAAGGGCTGAGAATTGGGATCAACTAGAAGCAGGGAACCAACATAACCAAATTTCATGTCCAAATGTTGTTCTAGGTAGACATCTAACAGTAAGATTTGATTAGTGTACTCCTGATTACTAGTTGAACAACTTTTTCGAAAGGAGCCATAGACAAAAAGTAAAAAATCTGATCAAAATACCAAAAAAGGAGTTGTTCGCAAAAAATTGCAAAACATACACAAAATGTTTCTTTTCACTTGGAAAAAAATGATCAAATCCAAAAAGATTTGGGGAATAGCATCATCATACCCTGTGTGACCAGCTCACCACGTATCAGTCCAAAATCTTGCCAAACATGAATCGCAATCCATGTATCTTTTTGGAATTTTGAGCTGATAATGGGCATGCAAAAAAGTGATAGCAATTCAAACGCTTTCTCCCAAAGGACCCTTATCAGAAAAGTTCAAGAAGATGGCAAAAGGGGGCAAAAATTAAATCAAGGGGGAAACCACTGAAGCAAGCCCTAAATTTGACTTTTGACTGACCTAAAAAACTCCAAAACATTCAAAAACCATATAGCCAGCATCATTAGTGTTTGGATGCATTGTAGCACGACCTAATCACAACCTACACAAAATTATCAAATCCGTGTATCCGGCAACCCGGCTAGGGCATGGAAGCACGAGCATTGGATGAATGAAATAGAGGATTCAAGAGATCACCTCTCCAATGTAAGGAGAGATTAGCCATTGCAAGACTAACTCCAAGACTAACTCCAAACCTACTCTAATCACTAATCAATTAATCTCCTACACACATAGTCCGACTTTCCATAGACTAGAAACTCCAAACACACTAATGATAAACACACAATAATTACCACATGTTAATTAAGGCACTTCATCAATAGCTTACACACACGAGGTGAATAGTGCTAGAGCTTCATAAAACCTATCTACACACACAAGCAAAGAATAGGGCACACACACAAATTAGAAGATTAAGACCCAACTTAATCACCCTGATTTATGATGCTAAATATCACAAATCAATTGCTTGTAGAGAGATAAGAGTGGTTACTAGCAAGAAGTACATACATCTCTCAAATTTAGAATAATGAAAGTGTAATACTACTCATGACAAGATGAAATGTAGAGAAGAATAGACTAATGAGAAAATAAGAACTAGATTAATCAAGAAGAGCTTACACTAATTACAATGGTTAGCACTAGCCTCTCAAGCATCGACAGTAAGCTCAAGGCTAGTCCAAAGAGTGAACACTCTAGAGAGAGGGAGCTCTCAAAAGTGAATTCTCAAGAGTGGATACTCAAGAATGAAGCCTCCTTACACAAAGGCTTCCTTTTAAGGGCTTTCACCACTTTCCCTTCTACTATGGGTTTAACCTTGAGCCCTCAAACTACCATATACAACTTTGGAACTCCAAGTGAGCCCAAGACTTATACAATGTGAGTGAAAATATTATGCACAACCATAGATATCTCCCGCTTGATGCACATTCGGTGTAGCCTATGTTAGCCACTGCTAACATTCCCTCCTTCCTAATTTGCTGTAGTCCTCGTGTGCCGGTGAAGCAAGACACGGTGACATGGTAGAAATCAAGTCCATGGAAGAAATGTTAAGCTGCAAACATAAGAACGAGTAATGAGAACAAAGCACACCAAGAATAAATAAAACATGAAGCACAATGATAAATCATGAAAAGTGATTTTTTTGCTTCCAAAAGATGGGTCAATCATAGTCAAAAACTAGACAACTTAAACCAAAAAAACACATAAACTATTGTGAAGATTAAACCACTTGAAATTTCAGTTTTATGCATGAAACACAAGCAATCAATTATGGCCCTAAGCTAATGCAAGTTCATAAACCTACTAGCTTAAAAACTATGTGAACAATCTTAATAAATCATCCAAGTCTATCATGTCTATGGGCTATAAAAAAGCTCCTAATCTATTAGTACATTGTCAAAGATTTTTGAATGGAAGTTTTATTTTTGTCATTCATTGAAAAAAGTAAAGCATAATCACAAGGCTACCACCCCAAGGCAAGTCTAGGTGTGACTCATAGCTCCTTGAACCTTCAAGAAGGTGTTCCAAAAGCCTACTAGCTTACCAAGGTGACGGCTAACCCCTATCAGCCCAGGGCATCGATTTAGGGCCTTGACCAAGCGAGCCAAGGCGATTCCCCTCGCCTGCCAAGTGCTAATAAGGCGTTAGGCCTGATCACAAAGATACAACATAACATATAAATTTTGATTTTCATGTGTCTAGTAGCATTTTTTCTACCTTTTCTTGACACTTTTTTGCTTCATTGATTGATTTTTTTAGCACTTTTTTTATCGCTTCCAACTTGAGATGCTAATGGCAATTGGACTAAAGGACTAAAGCCTAATCATAGCCCTAGTTCATGTTAAAAAAGAATGAAGTATTAAGACTATCACTAAGATTCTAGGACTAATGAGAAATGATCCTATATTAACCTAAGGTCAAGGCCAATTACCTATGATTAGCACATATAAAACCTAATTTTTTGATGAGTTAATTTTCACAAAGCAAAGTGTTGAAACTTTATAATGCCTAACTTTCAAACATGAAAAAACCATAGCTTAGAAGCAAAATTTCACTTAAACCAAGCAAGAGAATGGAGAGATGAATGAAGAGCAAAATCATGGAAGGATTACACCTATTCATGCTCTTTTGAGCATCCTTGAGCAAGCATCCTTTGTGTAGAGAAGCCTCTTGATCTTTTTTATTTGCAAAAGAAGCTGATTTGAAGCTAAGTGTGAACACAAGCTCCAAAGTCTTTTATTGAAATCCAAAACAGCACTCAAAAACATCAATGAAAACCTAAAACTAAGGTCTTGCATACCAGAATTTTCCAAAGGGAAAATACCCAAGGGAAAAAAATGCCTTTGGTTATGCACATGATGCTCTTTGATAGCAAATTTATGCAAACAATGAGAGAGGTAAAATGCTTCTACAAAAGCAAATTTTGCAATTTGTACAACCTCTCATGCATGATTCAAAAATTTGATTAATTTCTAGCTCAATGAAATATGGAAAAACAAGCCAAGAGCTGAAAATAATGCAACTTTTGAATGAAATGAAGTGGCTCTCGAAAGCCGAATTTTACAATTAAAAGATAACCAGAGAGTTGGCTAACACTAGCTCATATGAAATTTTACATTTTTAGAGCAATCTATGAGCTAGAGATGACTGCAACTCTTAAAGGAATGAAACTGAATGGCTCTCAATAGCCAAATTATGTAGTTGAAAGCTCAAAAAAGTTGGTTAAACTCCATCTCAAAAGGAAAACAGTTGCATTTTTAGACCAAGCTATGAGCTAGCATTACAACTTTAATCCAAACAATTGGAATGGCTCTAAGTAGCCCAATATTGCAATATTTTGCAGTGATGACCCCTTCTTGGATCATTTGGAGGTACACACCTACCACGCCTTTTCAAAAACAAAATCAAACATTAGTCCTCTTAGGCATTTGATCATTTAACACGAGCACTAATGGAATCTGCGATCAATCACAAGCTTGAAATTTCACTGCTCTCCCATGATCATTCAAAAAACTTGATTTTAGTGCTATGCTGGAGTTTTACATTTAAAGCAAGCACTAGAAATATACACTCAATGCCAAGCTCAACTTTAATGCACATTCCCAACCAAGCATCTTTTTACCCTCAATGAAGCTCTCAAACCCCATGCATGTCACACGTTTTTTTTTTTTCATTTAGTGCAATGATAATGTCAATCAAGCCAAGCACTAAACCGTGTTCTGCACAAGCCACCCATTACTGCAAAATACGATCATTTATGCATAGAAGTTATCACACAATCAAAGCACACAACTGATCATTAGGAAATTTCAGAGGTCATTTGGAGGGCCATATGAAGAGAGAGAAAAATAGAGCGCGTCCAATGAGCACGAAGGCTACGTTACGTAGGAAAGTACGTGGAAAGACTCAAAAAATAGGAAAATAGCATAAAACTTTCACGAATCTAGGATTGTAGCATTGCAATTTCCTTCCTTTTACCGAGCTTTTACGTGCTTGCATGTGGTCCCACTTCTGATATTCTCTTATGGTCATTAACGTACTGGAGGGTGACCATTAAGCCCACACAAGATATTGGAATTCTACTTTCCCTCCATTAGAATGCTTTCAAAGTGAATATCCCTCCACTAAAGCTTTTCTCTGAGAGCTATGGCTTCCACGTCTTCTCGCCCAAGAAGCTCCAGGTGTTTACTGTCTCTCACACCAACAACCAACATCTGCACTTTGCCTAGAAGGCTAAGTAGTAGCATATCCTCAATTACAATATCAACTTCAATAAGTGCAGAGAACCAATGGGTTGGAAAGGTTCATGGGTCCTCATGCAACCAAGAAGACCCAAGAGGTCTAGTGGTATCAACGTTTACCGCTCAGCATGGAAGGCCAGAGTGTTGGATTTCAAAGTTGAAATCGGCAAAAGATCTGTAAAGGAAGTTCTTGTTTAGCATGTGTTTACCCATCCAGAGGTGATAGCAAACGATGGAAATGTATCAGATATACATCAACCACGTTGCAATTGTAAGTACTCTTGACATGTGAACTTACTGATACTCTCATTATAACTTTTCTTATATATTTTGCAATGTTTATCCCGCTTGTTATGAGCAATGTCTCCATTCTTCACAACTCAATTACATTAGATTTGTCATTTTTACTTATTGATACTCTTAGTTTAAATCTTCTTATATATATTGCAGATGTTTATCCCTCTTCTTATGAGCAATGGGAGCCTATGGAGTGCATAATAGGCCTCTTCCATGTTGTTCATGCCCACATTGGTTCTCTACAGTATTCAAGGAGGAGAAGCAAAAGACTGGCTGATGAGGGAATATTTTTTTATGACCACTTCTACCAACTCAGCTCAGGGAATAAGAATGGCATGTTGGTGAAAGTGCCTCTACCACCGATTGGAACACTGTGGACTGGCCAGTTCCCGAGGAAACAATGGTGGAGGCAATGCGAAGTAAGCTCTACAAGGATATACAGAGGTCTCTACGTAGCTCTATTCCCACCAAACTGGTTAGATGTGCAAACTTTTGTCCTGTTGCACTCTTCATAGAGTTGTTTCATAGCTACAACATCCGTGTTACGAAAACTATGTTCATGTGCAAGTCATTTCAGCAGTCATCCTGTGACAAACTTCTTGACAGAGGATGGTATGTAAAGGAAGAGATTGGTTTACGGTGCGAGGTCACGCTTGATACTCTAGTTGTCAAGTACATGATTGCAAGCCAATCACTGTTACTCTCGTTTTGGTATATGCGATCACAAATGCTCAATGGTAAGTACATTCCTATGGAACAGGTTTCTGCAGGTTTGGAAGATAATCTTGCCGTGGATGTGGAAGTGATTGATAAAGAGCATGGCCTACTGTTGGTGGTTACAATAAGGGAGCTATGCAGTCTTCAGCATTTGCGGCATGACATAATTGAAGAGTCAATGTATAGGGACCTATCAGATTTTTCCTTTTTCCTAGCTGGCTGTAAGGTGATGTGACGAAGGGAAAAAGATATTTTGTGCAAAGAGTTGGATGGTCGGGTTGAAGTAGTGTCAATGTAACAGATATTCTTGTGAACCCAAGTGTATACAAATGACTTTCAATACATGAAGTTTATTGAGCTCATTTTTCAATTGTGACTTGTGAAAAAGTGTGCTTGAAATAAATTTCTTTACCATGTCAAATCTCTCTCTCTCTCTCTCTCTCTCTCTCTCTCTCAATGTTAGACAAGACAAAGACATGATAGAAGAGTCATCTTAATTGATTAGAAAGTACAAACTTGTCCGTGAACAATGGACTGAGATACAATTTCTGTAAGTATGGAATCAGAATGTCTTCAAGGTAAAAATCGAAGGAATGCCCCTCGAAAGAAGGTGGTGAGATAGTTGTTCCCGGGGGATTTAGTTCTCCCTTTTCAGGAGTATCATCAATCAGTAGTGTATTAGTTGCATCAAAGGGTACACCGATTTGGCTAAACGGTTTGTACAAAAGAGGTAAGTGTGGTTTTTTAGGGTGGTGGTGGCCCTCAACGGTAACGTATTTTCTTTGATCATACAAAAAGGTAAAATCTCACATGTGAGCGTCGCATACACTGCAAACTATTGTAACTAGTGGCGACAAGTTTTGCCTTTGCATTGAAGACCATATGGCAACTCTGAAGCACGAAAGAAGAAACTGAATAAATTCCTTGGTTCGTGGACGAACCACGACTCAACAAGTTCCCATCCGAAACGTTTGCAAATCCTCAAAGGGTTCCGTGTCACCGAGAGGCATGCACATCAGCAGCAATCCATTGACGTCCAAGATAATCAACCTCTGTAAAAGTTGACAAGTACATATAAGTAGTTAGAAGCTGAACATATTTTGCCATACTTGAATAGACATTACCGGAACAACCGTATCTACAGGTAGCAAGGGTCCATACTGGGTCTCTGTAGTGTTGATGTCATTGTTGCTCTCCTCTGATTTAGCTTCATCATTCACATATTCATAGTCATCATTCACATCTTCATCAGGGGTCGACCCCATGGCTCTTTCTGCCTCATTCAAGGTTTCCTCCAAGGTCTTTTCTTCTCCCTCGGTTGACCGGCTTGCCTCATACATCCTTGCCTGATCCATAGCAGTTTGCTCATCCCTAGGCCTGCTTTCCTCATCCATATCCTTTTGCTCATCTATAGGCCTGCTTTCCTCATCTTGGGTTTCAGCCATAGGCTCTTTTGGCTCCTCCACTGGCTGACTTGGCTCTTTCATTGTTTCCTCTGGTTGTACACTAGCACCTTCCATATGCTCATTTGACCTTTCCTCATCCTCGGCTCTTTCATCTTCTGCTGATATGACCCCCTCGGCCCGTTGTGATTCCACTGTATCGGATGCAGGGGTTTGTCGTGGTGGCACGTCATGTATTGTTAGATCAATAGTGCGGTCATCCAAGCCGCTATCTTCAAGCCCTCTGGGGCTAGACATAGTAAGCAGGTGTTGTATTAAACTTACCCGGTATCTTTGCAAATAATCATATGTGTAGTTTTTTAAAGCACTCTGCAAAATTGAAAGACCACATGGTGAGAATTATTTTATAAACTAAACCAAAACTAACTGAATGCATTGCCAAAGGGTTACCTTAGTCATGAAAGGTTTTAATGAAAAGTAGCTTTGCAGGACATATTCTGCATGGAGAAGACATCTCCAGCCGCAAGAATTTCCATCGATTTGATTTGGGACAGGTACATCTTTGATTGGGGCCTTGTATAGTTCATATCTTCCACATAGCTTGCCATAGGCAAGCAACAACCTCTTTATACAACTGCACAAAGCAATGTCAAGATGTTAGCATGAGGCTTCAAATTTACATGGATATCTATAAGATACACTTTCTGATACAAAACACTTACAGCCTAATTTCAGGGTGGGTTCCTTTTATTGAATTGAACACCCACACTGCTGGTTGGTCAACATCAAGGCATATGAGACTCCAGTGATGGTTGTTCTCATATGGAAAGATGATGATAGTAACTTCCAGCATAGCATAGTGGAGAAGCCAACTCTCAAAGGTCCCAGATGGACTGTTCTTTTGTCTAATAATCACTGACATTTGTGGATCAAGAAGAAACACCTCTGTGTGGGTGTGCAGTGGGAGTTGACTTTTTATCAGGCTGCAGAGACTTTACCTGAGTTAGAAAACCTATTATCTGAGTTTTCAAAGCTAGCAAGATAGTAACACTTACTTAAGACAAGCATAGATAATTGTGTCTGAAATCTGAGCATCTGGATTCTGCAATAAATTAATGTCCACTTTTTCCAGAGCTGGCTTTCTGGCTCCATCTACAAATGGTATCTCTGCAAGCAAACCATCCTTCATTGAAAGTAGAGTTTCTTGATTGCTTGCCTCTATGGACAGGGTCACATTGCATTCTGTTTGCCTCTGGGACTCCACTACTACTTTTGCTTTCTCCTTAAGCTCTGCTTCCCTCATGTCCTCTGTTTGGCGAGCAATAGTCTCTGCCCTTGCCCTTGTATTCACATCATGTGTGACATCTACAACTGTGAGTTGTGGCACTAGCTCAAGGGGGTATAACAAAATTTCCCTCATTTTCTTATTCCTGCAGACATTGGGGACCAGTAGTTTTTCATACCTCCACCTTATTCTTTTCAGTGTCTCAATATCTTTGTCCATTATAGTAACCCTGTGGGCATGGGCTGCAACAATGGTGATGTCACTGAAGTACTCCAGTAGGAAGTCCTCTGCTGCTTCTTGTAGAGCCATTAATGCCACCACCTTCCACCTTTTGGTGCCCCAGGTAGCTTCTTCACATATGGACCTCACCATCCTCTGAAAGGGCAGCTTTGGTATGCATAAATCTACACATTTTTGTGCCTTTCTGATTTCTCTGAAAAGTCCCATGCAGGTTTGTAACTTCTTCACCCTTGGACCTTTCAGAATTTTATTGGGTTTTCCAAGTCTTTTCTTTGGGGTTGCAGATCTGCTACTTGCTTTAGCTGCTAATCCTGGTCCCTTGCCTGCCTTCCTTGCAATGGCTTTTGTTCTAGCCATTTCACTGTATACAAAAAGAGGACTCTCTCTCTCTCTCTCTCCTTTCTATAGCTTAGCATATTTAAATAGAGAGAGAGTGAGAGACTCCCATTACTAAAGGCGTGCGTGGAGCATGTTTTGACCTCAAAAAATACCTCCGCGCGCCGTTAGTATAAGGTAAAAGAAAGACTCACTCTCTCTCTCTCTCTCTCTCTCTCTCTCTCTTTCCCCCGCCTTACATCCTCTCTCTATAACACTCACACATACACTGGTCGATGCACAGTACTACTAACGGCGCGCATAGAGACATGCACACCGGTTATACCTCTCTACGCACTCCTTTAGTATATATATATATATATATATATATATAGAGAGAGAGAGAGAGAGAGAGGCTCTGTGTGTGTGTGTGTGTAAGTTATATTTGTGTGTGTGTGTGTTTGTGAGTGTGTGTGTGTCTCTGTATGTGTGTGTGTGTGTCTGTGTCTGTGTATGTTATATTTGTCTGTATCTGTGTGTGTTTGTGTGTGTATGTTAGATTTGTGTGTCTCTGGGTTTGTGAGTGTGTGTGTCTTTGGTGTGTATGTTATATTTGTCTGTATCTGTGTGTGTTTGTGTGTGTATGTTAGATTTGTGTGTCTCTGGGTTTGTGAGTGTGTGTGTCTTTGGTGTGTATGTTATATTTGTGTCTCTGTGTGTTTGTGTGTATGTTATATTTGTCTGTTTATGTGTGTGTGTGTGTATGTTTTATTTGTGTTTCTGTGTGTTTGTGAGTGTGTGTGTGTGTGTGTGTATGTTTTATTTGTGTGTCTGTGTGTTTGTGAGTGTGTGTGTGTGTGTGTGTTGTGTTTGTGACTATATGTGTGTGTTGTTTGTTAAGACAGAGCTAGATATGCAATATACTGTGACAGAAACAGAGAGAGAGATAGAGGCAAAGGCAGAGGGAAATTTCAGAAGTAGAGGGAGAGAGAGAGAGGGCCAAACCTCCTGAGGACGTAGACCTTCGTTATGTCTAAGATGGGTCGGCTTGCTGTCGGAGACGCAGACGACGGCTCTTTCTCTCTCTCTCTCTCTCTCTCTCTCTCTCTCTCTCTCTCTCTCTCTCAATTTCACTCACTCTCTTTCACGAGGTGTGGTTTCTCTCTCTCATGACCTCTATATATGACGTACAAAAGTATACGGTCTCAATAATGACCGCACGTGCGACAACATGCAATTATACTCTATTTTATAGTAACATGTGGGGCGCCGCCGTGTGTATCCATTATAAGTGTGATTTTGAGAGAGAGAACAATAGAGAGAGAGAGAGAGAGAGAGAGAGAGAGAGAGAGAGAGAGAGAGAGAGAGAGAGAGAGAGAGAGAGAGACAGATTGAGAGAGAGATAGAGAGAGGGACTCCTTACTCTCAGAGAGAGAGAGGGAGAGAGATAGAGTCAGTTTGACAGACAAAAAGAAATGGAGGAGACACCTCCCTTGGAGTTTCTGCAAACCCCACCAACAAAAGGTGATCTCTCACTCTTTCTCTCTGTATTTCCAACAGTTGGTACAAATTGTGTGTGTGTGTGTGTGTGTGTGTGTGTAAACAAAGAAAAACCCAGACTGTTGTTCAACACACACACACCTCAACACATACTTCCATAGACAGAGACACACACACACAGACACACACACACACATACACACACACACACACAGACATACACACTCTCTCTCTCTTCCTCCCCTCTCTGTCCCCGTTACTAACGGCGCGCAGAGCCAACCAAACATTGGCTGCAGCTCTCTCCGCGTGCCTATAGTATAGTTATGACTCTCTCTCTCTCTCTCTCTCTCTCTCTCTCTCTCTCTCTCAATTGTACTTAAGGCGCACGTAGAGAGTTGCAAAAAGTATGTTGTCGTCCTTGCGCGCCTTTAGTACAAAGAGACACATACACACACACACACACACACACACACACACAGAGTCTATGTGTATTTTTTTAATGTTCTTTGGAGAGAGAGAGAGAGAGAGAGAGAGAGAGAGAGAGAGAGAGAGAGAGAGAGAGACTATGTGTGTTTTTGTTTGTGCTTTGGATGGAGAGAGAGAGAGAGAGAGAGAGAGAGAGAGAGAGAGAGAGAGTGAGTGAGACTTGTCATGTTTCCTGATGAATAGGATTAAGGTCCAGTAGGTAGAAGAGGCTGAAACCAGACCCACAGCTTGAGCGAGGATTTCAACCTTTGCAGGCTCAGTTGCTTAATGTTTCTGCCAAAAGAACTGTTGACTTTTGTTAGGACATATCTGAAGAAGAGTCAATTGGTGAAGATCAATCAGAGAGGTCACCAGGCCAAGAGGATCCCTCACCCTACAAGGCTCCCTCACCCTGTACAGTACTTGTCAAGAAAAATACAAGAAAGAGGAATATAGACTTCTCAGATGATGCAGATGTGCTAGAAAGTAGTCCCTGTGCAACTAAATGTAAAGCCAAAGAGGATGTGTCTTCTCTGGAAGACCCAGATGCAACTGATGAGAGGCTGTTTGATTTTGCAGCATCTTGTGGTGCTGGGGACAAGTTTGATCTAGTTCATTCTATGTTTAATCCAAAGTTTGACATTGAAGTCCTGTTAGCTCAGCACAGTAATTTCTTGCAGTCCTACAGAGATAAGTTTGAAGTGATGGTGCAGGTAGGGAGGGTTGTTCTGCCCACTATGACTCTTGTGCATTTAAATGACTGTGGTGGAAAGGGACAGGGACTGAAGAAGTATAGGGAATTACCACCTTCTTGTCGACATTCAGCCTGCCCTTTGCACCAAAAAGAATGCAAACTCATTGAGGAAGCCTTTGGCTTTATGATTTACCTGAACAGCCTGTTTGGATTCCTCATGCAGAATCCTGATGAGGTGTTAGAGGAGCAGGATGCAGCACCAGATGAAGAATGCAAGGAGACAACTCATATACAAGAAGTTGAGGAGGTTGAAGATACAGTCGACCTTGAGGTTGAGGCAATTGAAGTACAAAGAAGTAAGATGCTCTCTATGAAAACCACAGAAATCAAACTTCCATTGGATGTCAGTAACTTCACTGAGAAGCATGCTCAGATGATGTTGCCTACTGTGCCTGACTTCAGGATTGGAGACAGGACCTATATCTTCTTACATGATGTGCAAAGAATCTTTTATTTAAGGGAGGATTTCTCCCTGGCTATTATTTCCAGAGTCCAAGAGGAGAGGAGTGGATTTGTTTCAGAGGATAGTCGTGATGATGAGGCAATGGAAACATCCAGCAATCCAATGGAATGCCTCCGAAGATGCTTTGAGAAAGCTGAAAAATACAAGGAGACACTACCTGATGAAGCCACCTTCCAAGCAATAAGACAAAACCTAAGACCATCAACAAGTAACAAAGAAGTGGAGGATTGGTTTAACCATTCAGGTTAGGGGTCAACTACATCTGTAGACCTGTGGCAGGAAATCCTCTTTCTGCAGGATGAGAGCTTCATGGTAACTCTCTCTCTCTCTCTCTCTCTCTCTCTATCTATCTATCTATCTCTCTCTTTGTGTCACTTCTGACATGATATGTGCAGTCTTGGATTGCTGACAAGGATGACTTCCTTCGACGGCGGACTCGAGATTATCGTGGAAGGGATGCGGCCCTAGCGTAGTACCTTTCAAAGCTTTGCGAGTCGCCGATAGTAGTTTTTCACAATTCCATGTCACAAGAGGGTTCAATAGCAACTTACACATTCAAGACACTATCACGCTTCTTGGGTGGACCCGTGCTGCCCAAAAGTGCAGATAAAGTCATTCTTGTGGACAAAGTGTTTGCTAGAGATTGTTTTGGTTACTGCCCGGGCTATACAGGTGGTCGGACAGCGTATTACTACACCTATGCAGCAATGGCACTAGCTCTTGGTAGACAAAACCCAGATGAACTTTTAGAGTATGGCAAACATCTCATGATTCGTTACAAGGGTGACGTGACAAAAAACAAATTGAACGTTCAAAATCTTGATACACTTCAAGTAGCAATTGTATAAGATCATGTATTACATAAATTTTGTACAATTTCATCCACTCAGAGTATCTTTCTCCACTTGTGATTCACATACACCGTTGTCTCTCTCCACCTTCGTTGACTTTCACGAGCTCCGGAGTTGTTGTATGCCATTGATCTTTTAACTTTTTGTTGTTGTAAATGTCTAATGGCTTGTGCTGTTGCTGAATTTGCCAAGACTTCTTTTTCCTGCATTCGATGAATGATTCTACGATAGAACCATTCAAATAGTTCTCTCAAACTGTTAGCCTTGATTCGAGAGCCACCATGTCGTGTGTGCCTGAAATAAGCATTTCTCGCCATGTAATGAGACTTTTCCATCCCTTGGGTATTCCATATTGCCGGGTTCCCATACTTTTGTATAAAATATGGTAAATGATTGAAGATGATGTGCTGGATATGAAAACAGATTAGTTAGAATGTTTTACACTCACATATTTGCACATAAGAGAGAATGAAATACACGATAATACCATGTAGTGAGTAATCTGGGTGTCTGTCCATGCTGTCTTGAATGATTTTTTCAGAAGGTTGAGATTCTCCTTGAAATTGTTCATATCACCTTGTGACCAGTCATCTTTGTCGCACATCAAAAATAGGATGCCTATTGATCGCCAAACCTCAGCCTTCGCGTTACGAGTAGTTGGTTCTTGGTCTTTGACTGCAATATGTAGCTTTTTCCAGCTCTGATACTCTACCTTGCTAACATAAGATGTGTTATATATTTTTCCATGTTTTGTTAGCTTCGAATCTCTTGTACCTTGGGGTTTAAGATAAAAACCTCCGTGCCTTCACCCCACCGATGGATGGTTTGCATGGGACATCCTTCTCAGCAGTTGATCTCTTTTCATCCCGCTGGATTTTCACAGTTCTTAATCTTCCAAGCAAACCCGATATATAAGTAGACCAATTTCTCCACAATTCTACAAAGGGCATGCATTGTACAAATGTGGACATTCACAAGTGGTATTTTCAAAACCGGTCGAAAAGCAGGATCCTCAATGTGACGTGTTGGAGCTTTTCTCCACCACTTTGGGTCCATGACCTTTGCAGGCTCCATGCAGAACAAACACGGAGACTTTTCCATTGCACCCATTCCACAATTATACATGCACTTTAATGTTTTGAGGTCACCTGCAAGATGCCACTGAACTTGAAAGTCTCCCCTTCCATCTAGACGTAGTACCTCTCCCTGGTTAGTCTGTCGATCAATCACCTCCGGAATATTAGTTTGATGGAACACCCAATATAGAATCTCATGATCTTCTTTCTTTACCTGCAACACAAAATAAATGAGACTTAAGTAGATGTAAACATTTGATCTTACCTGAGAATCTCGCTTACCTCAAACGCACCAAGCCACCATATGTTAGATTCTGATTGAACACTAAAATATAAAAGATCATCACTGGGACACTTTGAGAGGGCTCTATTCATTAAAGTAATAGTAACACGCTCTAGCTTTTTCTCTTTAACAAGATCACACTCATCCAGTTTTAACACAAATTGTAATACCCCTTGTGACTCTTCAAATGTGATGTTGTAAAACTCCACCATTCTCTTCTGTAATATCCGCAGGTCCATAAAAATATTATTGAACTCATCATATGCCATGTTTGCCCCATGGCCACTGTAAGTTACTTTAATATGAAAGGGCTGTCCAAGATAGTCTCCCTGTGCCTCGTTAAGCTGAAGCCTCTCTTTCCAAACACTTGAGGCTGATGGTAGAAGTTTGGATTTTATACCCTTCTTAACAAAGATGGATGAGACAGACTTTTGGATAGCCGAATATCCTCTTTTGCTTACACCAAGTGAATCAAGTGTGCCTTGTATCTCTTTTGCAGGCACTGAGTTCTCTGAAATAAAGCGGTCCACTACATTTCGTTGTAGGACCTTAAACTTCTTGTCATGTACTATATCTGCTGCCAGGCTTCTACTTATAAGTGGCTTCAATCTCTTTCCTATATTGGCTTTGGGGTCAATGTTTTCCTTGTCAGGATAGATTGAATCTCTACATGAAGACAATGCATAAGTAAATAACAGAAAATTTGCTTCACTAACACTATTTAGGCACATGAAAACAATGCATAACAAGAAAAAACAAAAAGATTACTTAACTAAGACAATGTAGCCAACCAAGAAGCATCACCTTAATGCTCGGATTCTTTTCTTGAGACCTCCTAATGCAACCTGCAATGTTTCAAGATTGCGCAATTTCTTCTTTTGGATACGACCACCCAAGATGGTGTCCTTCATTTGACAACTTCGTACCTTTCCTTTCAGTTCTTGTACCTCTGTTTTATGTTGCAAAATGGTAACCTGATCTGTAGAATGTAAATGTGAAAGGCGAATAATCTCACATTGTTGAGCTTGGAGAATGCCCTTGTAAGTTTCAGCTTCTCTTGTAAGAGATTTACAATAACCCAGAAGGCCCTTTTCTCCATCACCAGCAAAGGTCAATAATCTTGTAGGAATATTTACAAACGGTGGAGACGCATTAGTCATTGGATTCTTAGGGTAGAGAGAGCCTCTCGTCCAGATATCTATGTGTTTAGCTCCCTGAGCTCTGAGCGTGTCTATGGAAGCGGGAGGTATATGTGTGTTTGTTTTACTGCGCTTAATCAATGGTTGGTACTCATTGTCCAAATCAATGTGAAGGTGATATTTGGCTCGTTTCTGGGTAACATTTGTGCCATTTGAGGAGTACGCCATTAGCCAAATGTGCAGGTTTAATGGAAAGTGAATAGCGGCTGCGCCTTCGTCCCTCCATGTTAGCCTCATTCCCTCCATATTGAAGAGGTTCATTCAATGCAACTGAAAAGAGGATTATCCCTCAATCACTACGAACGAATGTTCAGAAGAGTAAGGAATCTACTTAAAGTACACTTTTTGAACTTTTACTATGAAAGATCCAGCTCTATTATTTGCCATTTTTTCTAGAGAGAGAGTGCAAAAAATACATTTTCTTAGAAGGCCCTCCAAATGACCTCCGAAATTCCCTAATGGCACACATCATGCTCATATAGCACATATGGCATATATACGAAAGGAGAGAGAGAGAGGTTTATGATGAAGCAAATTTTGAACTCGCTCAATTGGTTAAGCACAACACAATGTCGAGTCATTGGCCTATTTCCCTTCAAAACAATGCACAGTTGTTAATGCATGAAAACGTATTGCATACAAACCAAGTACCCAAACTTAGCAGCTCTATGGATTATAACAGGTAGCATGAGTAATTTCATATTTGATCAATCCGCTCACAATGCCAAAAATAATCATGTCGTTATTCCTAATTCTTAAGCAAAAAAAAATCTTCCTTAAGCCAAACCTTATGTGTTTGATTTTTTAGTAGTGGCTTGAGGTTAGGCTCGATTTACATTTTGCTTTGAGATTGTAGATATAGGCTAAGTCAATTGAACATGCAATTGGTGGCTCGAAATGGCGATGAGAGGCACTCTTTGAAGTCAAGGTGGGAACCTCCTCATGCTTAGATTCGTGTTTTTTTCTTTTTCTCAGACTTTGAATGTTTAAGTTGTTGATTTTATTGAGTTGTCAGGCCTGGCGGAATTAGGGGCGAGATACAGAAAGATAAAAGGGATGTGAAGGCTGCATGCTCAAGGTGGACCCACAAATTACCTGGCTACTCACATGGTGTGCACGACTCATTCTCGCAACAGAGGTGGGGTTGTATGCGTCGCATGTGAGCCAGCGCAACTCTGGGCAGAGCTGCGAGGGGGTTGTGTGTGTGTGTGTGTGTGTGGGGGGGGGGGTGGGTGTCAAGAGCTGAAGGCATAGATGAGGCTGAGCCAATCAAGAAAATAGATATGCAGTATATGTGGTGTGTGTGTATTTGTGAATGTTTTGTGGTGGCCTGAGTAAACGACAGACAGAGAGAGAGAGAGACAGAATTTGTGTCGATGGAGAATAGAGTGTGGGCATGGCAGCAATTAGATCAGCAGCGCGGGCAGCAACGTTTTTGTTTGACCAGCTGTGTAGCACACACCAAAGGCAGCCAGTGATGACAGTGTGTGTGTGTGAGTGTGTGCGTGTGTGTTGTACTAAATTCGGTAGCAGGCTGCAGTGTTGTGATTGTGTGTGTTGTAGAGCCGCAAGGCAGGCGAGCAAAGTGAGAATGGACTGTGGCAATTGAACGCAGACTCCACAGAGGCTTATGATAGAACATGGCGGGACTAGGTCACAATGACGAAAAGGCAATGAAGGCGATATAAAGGCCCGGGCATGTGTGTGTGTGTAGGGTCCTACGACCAGGGCGGGAGCCGCGGGACTAGCAGGAAACTAGGACTCTAGAGCACAGCACGAAGGCCACGCCAAAACGGGGCCAGGGTGTGTGTCTTCAATCGGCTGGTGCAAATTAGGCAACCATACTTGCGTGTGTATGAGGCAGTTCACATGAAGGTGGGGTTGGCAACTAGTTGGCAACCGGTGGTTTGTTAGGAAGAAAAAAGACAAGAGAGAGAGTGGAAAAGGTGAGCCCACTTTTCTATACCAAGGGATTCTTTTGATAAAACACTTCTAAGAAAGGTGGTCACAATTTGTCTTTTTCTTTGGTTGCATTCTTGCTTCTCCTCCCAAGGGTGGAGCGAAAAAGGAACCAGTTGCAAACTTGTTGCCAACCCCTTCTCAAATTTTTTCCACGTGAACAAACCGGTTTCCAAAAAGATGCCAACTAATTGCCAACTTGTTGCAAACCATCTCCTCATGTGAACTGGCTCTATGTGTTGACGGAGTCTGGATTGTAGCGAGTTGTGTTGTGTATGAAGGTGTGTGTGTATGCGAGCCAACGACTCATCTTATGTGTGTGTGTGTCCAGCTTTGAAAGCGGAAAATCGGGAGCATGGGTGCTTGCCATTCTCGGTAGCAACAAAAATGGTGCAGGGATTTTAATGCACGTGTGTGTGTGTGTGTTTCGCCCAATCAAGAGCCAGATTCCATTGACAAGGGAGAAGCGGCCCTTTTATGTGTGTGTGGTGCAGTGTAAGCCTCAGCCAACTTAGAAAACGCCAAGCCAAGTGCAAGCTAAGTGAGGAGAGCCCTTTATATAACTATATTTTTTATTTTTTTATTTTTTTTGAAATTTCACTTGGGGGGCTTGTTCCCACGTGCAGCGAGCTCAATCAACACTCAAGGCAAGCAAAATTCTATCAACATTTTACTACTTTGATCCCTTATTATAATGATCTCATGGAGATTTTTAATACACACTAACACGTGATAGCTCGTAGTCTCGAAAACTTTCAAAGCCACTCGATTACGATTCTGAGTGTAAAATGATATAAACCATAACACACATAGCAATTAATTACGTGTCAGTCTCACATCAAATTGACCTTAATATGTGAAAAATTATGACAAACACTCAAAGATTCCAATTTTTCAATTAATTTCAAAATTGTCACAAGCTCATAAAAATTATCCACATTTTGGTCTCAATTGCATTCGAATGCATAGTGCGCAAATAATTCAATTAGGACACACATTCCTCAATTGAATCATCACGCAAGCTTAAAAATTGGTCTTGTTGATTATGGATCAAGCATTGCATCCACAATGTAGCGTGAGACTTCTCTCAAATGCAAATGCGTATCCAATTTTCAATCATTGCAATTTTGAATTTCTCATATCCCATATAACAATCATCCAAACCCAAGTTGGTTTGTCATCACATTGCTACACACTTCCGAGTTATATGGCATGCACAATTTACCATATCCAATTAGCATACATAGCAGTTTTAATTCATAAAATCATTTTCAATTGGATATCAATTGAATCATTCGAATCAAATAATCATGCACCCCAACTTTTAGGTCTAATAATCATCATAATTGATAATTGATACCCATTATTCATCCCCACTTTGGACATTGAATGCCATTGAGTAGGCACAAGACTGAAATTATACGCAAAAAATCCATCAATTTCTCGTAATCCATGCTCAAATTGAACACTTGCTCAAACATAAGTGAATACATGCATGCTCAATTTCTAAAAATTAACACTATTAATTTTTGACCCAATAAGCAATGCACACACTCAAAAATTTAGCACAAAAGATCAAACTTGGCTCAATTGACAATGAATTTAGGCTTATACGTAATGATTGCACACACTTTTCATGCAAATTTCACAATCAAAAACCATTTAGGTGTCCCAATTGACCATCAATCATTGAAAATCAAGTGGTCATGGATGGGCGCACACACTCAATTTTTGCCCAATTTTTTGGAAATTAGGCCTATCCAATGTTTGAATTAGCCTCACATACTCACCATTTACATAACTGCATACTCATGTATCATCAATTCCATCACTTTATACGCATGCACACACTAAAAATTAGGTGCACACACATTGAAATTTTTAACAGTTTTTTCCCTCTTTGGTGCATGCACACACACAATGATTTTTATGCATACACATGATTTTTTCTTGGGAATTAAGCATTATCTTGACACAAACATCATTATTTAGTGAAAATTGACCATAAATTTCATCCCAAAACAATCAAGTTAGGCATTCCAAGTATGTTAATTTAATTACACACCTAATTTTAGCAATAAATTAGCAACACATTGGAATCAAATTAACCACTCAAAAATTGAATGGAGTAGGTCAATGCACTTACAATTGATTTCATCCAAGCTAATCCTTGCTCCACGCGACGATTCCATCATGCACACACATGTGTGGCTCTTCCAAATTAGCCCAAAAGTTGACCATTTAAGGCCAAAAATCATACACTTAAATCATCAAATTAAGCATGGATTAGCACAATTAACTTGATTAAAGTGATGATTACACCTCTTACAGGGGGATTTCACATACTTTACACTTCAAATGTTAGTGGTTATGTTAGTAGGGTAGTCAAAATTAGTAGAAATTAGTAAAAATTAGCATGGAAAGAAGCGAAATTAGCAAGGGTTAGCATGAAATTAGTGAAATTGGGGGTTTGGGGTATTCATAACTCAACATTAACATCAATTTCTTGCACAAAATCATCAAATTAAAACAAAAAATGAGTTACACATAGTCAAAAACCAACAAAATTAGTAGTGAAATTACTTTATTCGACACATCCTAAACTCACTAGCTTAGGTTATTGATCCCCGACAGTGGCGCCAAATGCTGGGAGGCGTTGTAGCCCGACCGAATCGCAACCCACACAAAATTATCAAATCCGTGGATTCGGCAACCCGGCTAGGACATGGAAGCACGAGCATTGGATGAATGGAATATTATAGGATTCAAGAGATCACCTCTCCAATGTAAGTAGAGATTAGCTATTGCAAGACTAACTCCAAACCTACTCTAATCACTAATCAATTAATCTCCTACACACATCAAGCCCACAGAAGTCCGACTTGCCATAGACTAGAAACTCCAAACACACTAATGATAAGCACACAATACTTACCACATGTCAATTAAGGCACTTCATCAATAGCTTACACACACAAGGTGAATGGTGCTAGAGCTTCATAAAACCTATCTACACACACAAGCAAAGAATAGGGCACACACACAAATTAGAAGACTAAGACCCAACTTAATCACCCTAATTTATGATGCTAAATATCACAAATCAATTCCTTGTAGAGAGATAAGAGTGGTTACTAGCAAGAAGTACATACATCTCTTAAATCTAGAATAATGAAAGTGTAATACTACATGACAAAATGAAATGTAGAGAAGAAGAGACTAATGAGAAAATAAGAACTAGATTAATCAAGAAGAGCTTACACTAATTACAATGGCTAGCACTAGCCTCTCAAGTATCGACATTAAGCTCAAGGCTAGGCCAAAGAGTGAACACTCTAGAGAGAGGGAGCTCTCAAAAGTGAATCCTCAAGAGTGGATACTCAAGAATCAAGCCTCCATACACAAAGGCTTCCTTTTAAGGTCTTTCACCACTTTCCCTTCTACTATGGGTTTAAGCTTGAGCCCTCAAACTACCATATACAACTTTGGAGCTCCAAGTGAGCCCAAGGGTTATACAAAGTGAGTGGAAATATTATGCACAAACAGAGATATCTCCCGCTTGATGCACATTCGGTGTAGCCTGTGTTAGTCACTGCTAACAATTAGGCCAGGGACTAGGTGTGGGTCAAGTTCCAGTGCATATTGACACTAAGGAACATGGATCGCGATCCATGTTCCCCTGACACATTTTGACACCAAAATGGCACCATATCTAGAGAGCATCACAGAGAGTCTAGTGGTCCTTCTAGAGTTGAATTTGGATGCAAAAAACCATCCCAAAGGCCTAAAACTGATAGGAGCTCAGGCAAAGTGACAGAATCAACCTAGGCTCCAATCCAAAGGTTCATTTTAAAAAAAATTGATACCATATGACCTCTTAATCATGCTGAACTTGATGGTATCAACAAAAATTCATTTGGATTTCCAACATGGATCGCGATCCATGTACCTCCGAGTCAGAACAAAAACACAATTTTACCACAGAAAGAGCTACTCCACAGTATCCTAGTGGTTTTTTTCAAACTTGAAATTAAACCTAAGTTGTTGAGGTTACGTGAGAAATTATGTGCTACTGAAAAACCTAGCTAAATTTTATCGATTAAAAGTAAGAACTAACAAGAACAGCTGAAGGCTCACACCTATCAACCAAATTTTTGAAATGTTGCAGGTACTAGAGGATACTACCTAGAAAACAAGATCAAACTGGAGATTCAAACTATTTAATGAGGTAACTTGGTTTGGATTTTGTATTACCAATTCTTCATGAATTTGCAATTAGGGAGGTTGTACCAGAATAGAAATCCCAGAATCTTGGACCAAGAGAGAAATCACTCTATGGAGGAAAGTGTGAATCAGAGACCATTGCAGCTTTTAGAACCCATTTTAGAGGAGAGCTTCTCTTACACTTTGTCAGAGAGATCATACAGCCTCATGACTAAAGATTCTAACAAGTCAAACCCTAAGGAAACAACTTCTATGGGGGCAGGTCCTTCTCAGCCTATATCTGATGGAAAATTGTTGTATCTGAAGTTTCAATTTGAAAATGGGCTTAAGGCCAAGATCTATAAGGATGGAATGGACCGCTGCCGTGTTAAGTTGAAAAACAACCCGAGCAAGTTCAGAGACCTTGTATATGTTGACTAACGGGATAGATATTTTGACCGAGAGGGAATGATGTACCTAGTGGTTCATAACCCTTTTATTGTAGATAAATGGGGAATGACTGGAACCAATGACAAGGTAGATAATGAGCTGGCCGATGAACCACCCAAAATGGAGAAACAAAACGTGGTACTCAGACACACCAATGAGACAGAGTGCCTTAATACAGACAACACGTTGTCGAGAAATTTGCGGTCTTGCCAGGAAAGCACCGGGCTTATGGCTGTGAGAGTTTGTGAGAGAACTCGACAAAAACTATATGAAGGAGTTAAACCATAGATGCCATGAAGACTAGGGTTTGGAAAGAAGTACAATCAAAGAATCCCACCCATTCTCTCTTGCACTCACACGCACAAAGAAAGAACACAAAAGAAAATGTCAAAATAACACAAAGATGAAAACATCAAGGCTATGGTCATATCGTATCATGGGTAATATGAAAGGGTTAACAGATGAGTTAATGGCATTCAATCTTGGCTGCCCAAATAGGCTACGAATTGTTCTTTGGAATTGTAACTTTGTGCTTACCATAATATATATATTTTGTCTAGTGATTAGGATTAATTGTGTGTACAAATCCTCTTGGTTCATAGCAAGATAACTACGCTTACGTCAAAAGAAAAGTTATAGTCTATGAGAGGTAGTATGATGGGATCCGGTGATAGAAGTATTTCATTGAGCCTTTCTGAGCCAAAGAGTAACACTATACGTTGTTGAAAGTGTATTTTACGGCTAATCCATACGTTAATTCTAATAGATCGTACAGAGTGAAAGCGATAGAAATTGTCATCATGTGGGTTATTCATCTAGGATAGTATGCGAGAAATATAGATATGAGAGAAGTGAAGAGATGAGAAGTTTCCCTCCCAAGCCCTATTCTTGCCCGTAAGCAATAAGGATGCTGCGGGGAGAGATGTACCTGTAGCAAAGAGAACCTAGAGAGGATGAATTACTAAGAATGAGAGAGATAGGTTTGGTTAAGGAGATGAGATTAGATACATATATATATGTTGGATTAGAGATGAAAATGAAAACAACAAGAAATCAAGAAAACATCAATGTAGAACACATCTTACTTGAAACCCTTCGGCACCATTATTGATGGGAGAGAGAAGAAGAGGGGAGAATTCAACGTTGATTGATACGCCAAGTACAACACCTTCTTTGATTAGAGTGGATCCTCCAAGGATGGCGTACAAGAATGGGTAGGTTTCCTGTAGGAGAAAGTGTAGGCTTGGGCTTATGTTAATGGGGCTAAGTACAATTAGGCATTACTACTCACTCCCTCAAGAATTCCTCTCATCAATGGCTTGAATGCTTGAGTTCCTTCCAAGGAAGAAGAGGTCCCCTTTTATAGGTGAAGGGAACCCACAAGGGTTTACACAAGAAGAGAGGAGCCAGTGTGAACAGGAATTGGAAAAGTTGGAAATGAGCTGTCCCTGCATGATGTGGGCAGACTGGGGTCCAGTATTTTGATCATATCTCCTCAACCGTAGCTCCAAATAAAAAAGTAAAAATATGGGCAGAAACTGCAGCTCATTAGCTACGATTTTCATTTTAAAATCATTTTCCAGTTCGGATTGGAACCTTGTGTAAAAAATTCATCAAAATAGGGTCCATTTATGGCAGCAAAAGTCTTCATGTGGTCTCCTTAGCCTTGACTTTCATTTAATTCCAAAGGACACCTCATGCCATATGAAAGCATGACATTGCTCCTTGACAAAGTTTTGTACTCATGCTTGCAATAATGCATTAAAATAAGTGTATCTTTGAAATCATGCCTCATAGTGTCCCACTAGGATTTGATTCTCTCCTAGTAGCTATTTAAAAAGAAATATAAGAAAAGTATAAAAAATACATAGAATATATATATATTGGATTTTACCCTAGATATAGGATCTAGCTAGGGTGTGAGATGATAATGAAATAGTAGAAAGAAAGAATCAATGCTTTTTGCCCCAAGTTAAAGAGGTGGAGCTATTGACACTTTTCCCATAGTATTTTTTGATGGTAAAGTAAGAATACATTACCCTTGAGATAAATAATAAGATGAGATAGAAAGCTTATTTTTATACTTACATATGCATATGTACATTATAGGAAATATAATTATGTATCTAAAAAAAATACAAGATAGATCTTATAGCATGCGTTCCCACTATGTACGTGTCACAGCACGACAACGTATGTGGGGATTTATAAGTTCAATAATAGAGAACAAACACTCTATTACAGATGTGATAAGCCCTGCATCAAGGAATTGACTGACCAAAAAAACTTGTATGTTTATACGTACACGGAGGGGAGAAGTATTCAACTGGTCATAATAGACAACTATGGCTGAAAGTACTCTCCAATGGATCGTAAGGAATTAGAGAGATATGAATATTTTGGAGAACCACTCCACCAATACTATGTAAATTCGGAAGAGGTCTCTTTTTGCCAAGGTTGTCCCAACATCATTTGGTGTTGTGTGCTTTCATCCTCCACCAGATAGAATTTGTGTGGGTAAATATATTGATGTATTTGAACATGCAATATAGTCCATCCCCATGTTTTCAACGGGTGTGATGTACTACTTTCCAGCACTTGAGGAGTAGGATGAAGTTGACCTGTGTATTTGAGTTGTTGGTATAATCTGTAAGAGATCAAATTTTCTTGATCTCCAGAATCAAGCAATGTCGTCGATTCAACTTGATTGCTGCCCACTTTGACTGCAATTAATGGCTCCACTGTGTCGTTATCCAACTTCGTCAGTCGAATGGCATTGATTCGCACAGATGCTCCACTTTGTTGTTGTTGTCGCAAAAGTCTTCTTTTCGCTATGCGTTCTTGTGCTTCTGCTTGAGCTTCCTCTCGTACTCTCTGTTTTTCCTTTATTCATTGTTTTCCTTGATGAATTTGTTGGAGCATCTCCTATGTGAGTGGTAGATGATAGTTCTTCAGTCGACATCCACTAATCGAGTTTGGCATTTCTTCACCTGTTAATGTAGCAAGCTTGATAGCTCCACTTTGTGATAGATCACTAATCACAAATGGTCCCATCCCTCACTTTTTAAGTTTCTTGGCATGTTGCTTCAAAGTATAAACAAGTACATAATCACCTCTTTTGAACTCTTTAGTGCGCACATGTTTGTCAAAAATTTCTTTTTCTCTTCTCTTTTTAGCATAGATTGAAGCTACAGCTCTCAAGCGGAGTTCATCTAGCTTTTCAAGATCATCTATTCTTGAAGAGAGCTCATGCCCTGTCCATTCTAAGCGTTTGGCTACTCGTAGAGTTGGAATTAAAAACTCTATAGGTAGTATAGAATTTAGACCAAACACCATGTTTTACAGTGTTGTTCCTATTGATGTTTTGTAAGCTACCCTGTATGCCCATAGTGTTGAGTGTAGCTGTTGATCCCACTCTGTTCTTGATTTTGACACTATTTTAGTGAGAACTGTGCATAGTGTTTTATTTGTGGCCTCAGCTTGTCCATTTGCCTGTGGATGGTATGGAGCAGATTTCCTATGTATGACCATGAATTCCTCTAGTAGATATTCAATGACTTCATTAAGAAAATGTGTCCCACGATCACTGACAATTTCTATTGGTAAACTGTAGCGTACAAAAACATTCTCATACAAAAATTGTGCAGTGGTGCGTGCATCTGCTTTTTGCGTTGCCTTGGCTTCGACCCATTTTGTGAGATAGTCCGTAGCCACAATGATATATTGGGTATGGGTGCGATATGCAGGGGGTGAGATAGGTCCCACAAAATCAATGCCCCATTTTGCAAATGCTCTTGCTCCCATCATTGGCCATAGTGGCATCTCATCTCTCTTTATCGGCACCTTGGTGCGTTGACATGCGTCACAACGCTTTACAAACTCTTCAGCATCCATGTGCAATGTAGGCCACCATATACCTGCCGTTAAGATTATTTTTGCCGTCTTATTGCCTGAAAAATGGCCTCCACTTATTCCGCTATGTGCATGTTCTAGAATCAGCAGGTATTCGCTTTCACTTGCACAGATTCTAAGTTGATTGTTCTTTCCTCGCTTATAGAGTTGGTTCCCAATCAACTGAAAGTCACGAGCTTCCACTTCTATAGCTTTTTTCCGTGCTCTTGTGATGTTCTCAGGGAACGTCCTAGTGGTTAAGAAATCAATGATATATTGACTCCATGCAGGTGCAATGTTTACTTGAAACAATGTCGCGTGATCCACTAGTCCTTTGGCACTACATATAGTACAATTGGTAACATAAGAATGTGTGTCCGCATACATAGTTGGCCAATAAACCCCTAACTGTTTCAGTCTCTGGTATGTTTTCATTGTTGAACAATGAAATGCACAATCCTGGACATGTGCTTCTTCAAGGTAGCACTCGAATTCTTCCGAATTTATACATAATCGTAGGATTTGGTACGATCCTAGATGATATAGCCGTCCTGCTATCAAACTGGAAGTTTTTTGTTTGTCAAATTGTTTTTTGTTTGGATCTGTATTCCGTATTATTAACACTAGGTTGGTAATGGGACACTTTAATGTCCTGGGACACTTTTATGTCCTGTTAAGTGATCATTTTCCTTGAATTATGTCAAGAGTTTCAAAATGGATTTTGAGGTGCTATCTATCTAGAAAGTTGTCTCATGAGTTGAAAAAAACTCGACATTTTTTTGGAATATCAATTCCATCTTTAACATTGTCCTTGCACAACATTTCACAACCTAAATTGTGTGAAAAAACGGGTCCTGTTTTTTGGCTTTTTTCAACTTTTTGCAACTATACCACTCTAGAATTCATGTTTGTGAGGTCTATAATGCTAGAGAACTATCTTTAGTAGTCCTCAACATTTCCTGATGCTTCTAGGGAGAAACAAATATTAAAGTTGTAAGTTATGACCAGATTACAAAAATGGTCAAATCCTGTTTTTTAGCCAATTTTAGCTCTTCTATGATTTTTTTGGTGGATTTCATGATATCCAAATGCATTTTTTATTTTCTATGTCACATATTGTAACATAAAGCTAACATTCCTTGAGTTTTGGAGCACCTAATACCCTATTTTGCATAGTACACAACGATGGTTGGTTTTTTCAATTATAGAAGAAAACAAAACATTCTAGTATATCAAGTATAGCTTTTTTAATATTGTTAGTTTCTTGTGACAACTGCATGCATTTTGTAGGTAGTAACCATATCTACTCATAAGGATCAAATTTGGCTAGATATTGAATAGTTTCTATGGGATTCTACAACTCATAATGCTGAACCCAGTTTTTTCATGTTTGCTGTATTTAACACTTCATCTTTGTCCCGAAGATTCCCCTTGGTAAGAGATGTATTATTCTTTTGACATGCTCCATGGCTCCTTATGAACATAAAGGACAATAGGGAACTAAGAAAACATGCATATATTATTTGTATTGAGCGTGGCTATAGAAACTTTGATGATATGTTTGCAGAATGGTAAAAATTCAACTTTTTTGTACCTATTTATTCTGGCAAAACAAAAAATAGTGAGTGAGAAGCAATCATATGTTCTGATCACCAACCCATTGAAGTTAACTAGGGAATTTATCTCAAGTCCTACAAAAATCCCTAATCTTATTTCTATGCAACAAAGCGTAAGAAATGACTGTTTTGATAAAAATGCACTGGTCCATCAACTTGGGAGGCTTGGTGTGACCAAAAGATGAGAAATTTTACAAGTTTCTTATTTTTTCCATGTGTAGTAGGCCTTGAACTATAACCTCGTGAAAGGATCTTACAAAATGAGTGGATCTACTATGGTTTTGGAGGTTTTTTTCAAAACCCTGAAAGGACACTTTTATGTCCTGTTAGGTTACCAACCTAGTGTTAAACACACTTCCAAAGGAAAGAATGCTAACAATTTCCTGAGACCATTTGGGTACCATTTCAACATTGAAAAGATAAGCATCTGGTATGTCATCATCTACTCCTTCAGGAGCTTCCCCGTTGTGTATCCTCGAAAGATGATCCGCTCGTAGATGGGTTTTACCCTTTTTGACCACCACTGTGAAGTCAAACTCTAGCAGTATAATAAACCAGCGTACAATTCTCCCTGTATTGCATGGTTTATTTACCAAATACAAAAGAGCTTGATGATCTGTAAAGAACACAAATTTGTTTGCAAGCAAATAATGCCGAAATTTCTTTACAGCATAAATCATTCCTAACCCTTCCCGTTCGGTGGTTGTGTAGTAATTTTCCGCATTGTTTAACTGGCGGCTTGCATAACATACTGGAAAATCCATTGTTCCATCTCCAGGTTGAGCCAGAATACTTCCAATTGCATATGCAGAAGCAACAATGTGAACATGGAATATCTTTTCCCAATTTGGTGCCTTTAGTACAGGTGCTGATATAAGGTTTTCCTTCAGCTTTTGGAATGAATTTTCACACTCCTCGGTCCAATTGAAATTGACTAGAAAACGATACAGAGGTTGTGTGATAACCTCATGCATGTATATAAATCTTTGATAATATCCGCAGTGTCCCATGAAGGATTGCACTTGTTTAGCATTAGTAGGCCTGGGTAGGTCCACTATGACTTTGACTTTGTCTAGGTCAGTGGTTATGCCAGTTCTTGAGACAATGTGTCCTAAGATGCGGCCTTGCTTAATTTAACACTAGAATGGTAGCAGGACACTTTTATGTCCTTGGACACTTTTGTGTCCTGTTGAGTGACCATTTTTCTTGAATTATTTGAAGAGTATGAAAATGAATTTCTAGGTGCTATATATCCACAAAGTTTCCTTATGAGCTGAAAAAAATGTAGCATTGTTTTCTTAGTATCGATCTCACCATTAACCTTACTCTTGCACAACATTTTTGAACCTAAACTGTGTGAAAAAACGGGTCCTGTTTTTGGCTTTTTTTCAATTTTTGGCAACTATACCACTCTAAACTTCATGTTTGTGAGGTTTAGATGGCTAGAGGTTAGGCCTTCATAGTTCTCAACATGTTTTGATGCTTGTAGGGAGAGCTAAGTGTTAAAATTGAAAGTTATGACCAATTTACAAGAATTGCATAATCCTGTTTTTTGGCCAAAATTAGCACTTTTACGATTTTTTTGGTTGCTTTCTTGATATCCAAATTCAATTTTGATTGTGTAAGTGTAATGTATAACATAAAGATAATCTTCCTTGAGTTTTGGGGGACCGAATATGCTATATAGCATAGTATATGATGATGGTTGAGTTTTTTGATTTGCTGAAGAATACGATACATTTTAGACTAGCAAGTATAATTTTCTCAATATTGCTAGTTTCTTAGGCCAATTGTGTGTATTTTGTAGGTAGTAACCATATCTAATCATAGACTACAAACTTGGCTAGATATTGAGTAGTTTCTATGGGTTTCTAGAGGTACCCAGTTTTTTCATGTTTGCTGTATTTAGCACTTTATCATTGCCCCCAAGTTCCAATTGTAAGAGATCCATTATCCTTTTGACATGCTCCATGGCTTTTTTTGAATCCAGAGGCCCAAAGGGAACTAAGAAAACATGTATATAGTATCTGTATTGAGCGTGACTATAGAAACTTTGATGATAGGTCCGCAGAATTGCAAAAATGCAACTTTTTTGTACCTAATTTTTTGCCAAAAAAAAAATTAGTGAGGTAAAAGCAACCATATGTTTTGGTCACCAACCCATTGAAGTTAACGGGGCATTTTATCTCATGTCCTACAAAAATCTCCACTCTTATTTATATGCAATCAACCGTAAGAAATTGCTGTTTTGGGCAAAATGCAATGGTCCATCAACTTTGGAGGCTTGTAGTGACCAAGGGATGAGAAAAATTACAAGTTTCTCATTTTTTACATATGTAGTAGTTATTGAACTATAAGCTCATGAAAAGATTTTTCAAAATGAGTGGATCTACTATGGTTTTGGAATTTCTTCCCAAAACCCTGAAAGGACACTTTTATGTCCTGTTAGGTTACCATTCTAGTGTTAACCATGAATATACACTTTTTCGGGTTAAGACAGATTCGATATGTCTTGCATTTTTCAAAGACCTTTTGCAAATGGTCAATATGTTCCTCTCGTACAAGAGAGTGTACACAAAGATCATCCATGTAAATTTATAAAAATATTCTTAGGTATTCTTTGAACGCGTGCGTCATTAACCTTTGGAAGGTAGTTGGGGCATTAGTTAAGCCAAACGGCATAACTCGATACGCATAAATTACCCATTCTGTGGCAAACGCTGTTTTGTGTTGATCCTCCCTTGCTATTGCCAGTTGGTTGTATCCTGAAAACCCATCCAAAAAGGAATAAGCCCGTTTCTCGGCCACCCACTCAAGTACATGTTCTGTGATTGGCAAGGGATAATTATCCCTTATGGTGGCTGCATTTACCTTTTTGAGGTTTACACACACTCGCAGTTTTCCATTCTTTTTGGGAACTACCACAATGAGTGACACCCAATCTGTATGTTCGATTTCATAGATGAATTCAGCTTCCATCAGTTTATCAATCTCTTCTTTGATTCGTTTAGCAAATGTGTCATTATATGTATAAGGATGTTGTTTGCTAGGTTTTGCCTCTGATTCCAAAGGAATTGTATGTTGGTATATCGATGGATCAACTCCTTTGAGGTCTTTATAGGACCATGCAAACACATCTTTATACTTGTTGAGAAGTTGTATTAGCCGTTCTTCTTCTTCAAGCTCTAAATCATTTGCTATATAGACCGGCTGAGGCTTTTCACCTGGTTCTGCAAGGTCTATCCTTTTTACATTTCCTAGCCCATCGTAAGATTCTTGGTTGGTTCTTTCCTTGACTGGTGGTGTCATGATGATTTTTCTGTCCTGGATGGTAAATTTCCAATAGTGTGATGATAAATTCATGTTTCCCTTTTCTAACTCCCCTTTACCATCACTATCTTCTTTAGTAGTCCATATCTCACGTAAAGACCGTTTCAGTTCTTGGTATTTCTGTTTACGCTCCAATTTGGTCCACTCTTGGTCTTTTGTTGTTTCTTTTTTTTTTTTTTTGGTATTTTTGTGATTTTTGTGATTTTGTTTCTCTTTTAGCTTTCCGTACCTGTTTTATTTCCTCTCGCGTTCTTTTCCTTCGATCTTTTGAGAATCTTCCTGATATTTGATCTTTTACACAATCCTCTGCTTTTACAAGCATCAAATAGTGAGTTTTACCTTTTATCCTGGGCATCAGGTTCTCTCTCACTTTGTTTCCTGCTCGTTTCCTCCTATAGCGTTCCTGGCATCTAGGGTGTTGATTAGCAAAATTTCCCATTTACCAAAATATTTCCTATTATATAAGTTACTTTTGATTTTTTCTTCCTTTTTCACAAACGTTTTAGCCTTTATTAAATAAATAAAACTTATGCTAATCAATCACGATGTAGCATAAATAAGTAAGCTTTCTTTGTTGATCTCTCTTTTGACCTTAAATATTAAATATATATATTCTAAATTACATTATATATTTTAGTATTTTCTAATATATTTTTCATGTATGTATATTATTCCACCCTACAAAATATTTTATTCACTAGTTTTCATTTTCAAACCTCAACCCCACTTTCAAATTTCAATAATACCTCCATCTAGATGATTGCCAATCTTTTCAAAACTCCGGGTCATGTTTTCATACACATGAAGGAGCTTACACTTGAAGGCAAGAGAGAAGTCCACTCAAAGGGGACCACCAAAAGACCTTTGCAGCCACAAATAATACATTATTTGGCTGAATTTTTTACGTAGAGAAAAACCCCGAATCTGAAGGAGCGTTCAACATGAAAGATGTAGCTCGTGATCTTAACTTGTAGCTGAATTTTTTTCGAATTTTTGGAGTTATGAACACGGAGATATGATTTTTGTAGTGGACCCCAGTTTTCTCGTGTAATGGTGACATAGGCCATCCCCAATTTTCTTCTCTCTAGAATGGCTATTCCCTCTAGAATGTCTATGGTTCTACAAGTCTCCAAGCATGATTACAAGAGAGAAGGCTCTTTTAATGAGGTCTTGGCAAGTCTAAAGTAATTCTATCACCATTTTTGGAGGATCCATCCTCATCAATAACTATCCACCTTTGACAATCTCTCTTGTAAATTTCTTACCTCTCTCTTCTCTTATGTCTAGCCAAAGCTAGACTATTGTAAATATCTCCTATCCTGTATATCCTACCCACATTCTCTCGTCTTCTCTGTCTATTGACTCTGGTATTTTAAATAATGAGGAGACAAGATGGGAGCCACAATCACATGCACCCCATTTTCCTAGTCACCAAAGTGGGACACTCACCTCAAATAGAAATATTGCTAAATCGTCCCCTCCTTCCCTATATAAGGAGGCAATGAGAGCTCACTAAGGAAAAAAAACACACACACACACACCTATCCATACACACTCTTGTGCTACATGCTTGTAGCATGAACCCTAATCACATAATCACAACACCATCATCATCACCATCACCATGCACAAAAGATAAGCACCACACCTCCACACCACTTGTAATTAAGGGTTGAAGGCACAATTAGAAGAAGGGTGGACACACTCATGATATTCCTCGCCATCAACTCCCATCTCTCCATTATGCCTCCTACGATCTTGTCCCCTTCTCATTTTCATGCCATACGCTACCTATTGTAATCATCTTTTGCAAGCAATCAACACACTCCATCTTGGTGCCATACTTTGTGTCGCTTTGGATACATCTCATTGTGAGTATGGTATATGATTGTTCGTTGACTTTTTTTTTCCTGCTTATGTAAAGGTGTGCGGATTCGCCTCCATACACACACTCTCTCTCTCTCCCTCTCATATTCCTATCATCTTGCTACTTCCATCTTGAGGTGTGCGGATTCGCCACCTCTTGTATGATAAGTGAGCATACTCGCAAGTTTCCCCTACCTCATTATCTTCCTTACTAACATGCACGAGTAGCAAGCCCATTCTCACTCATTCACCACTCCTCTCACCTTATTCTTCGACCACCCCATTCCACATTTGGGCGTGGATCTTGAAATTGTTTTCCATGGCATGCTTCATTGTGTATATGTATGCGTCCTAACCGCATATCTTGCTAGGTGGTGCCCCTATTGCGTATCCCCCATGATGAGGCCATGTGCATAGTCTTGGTGTAGAGGCCACCGGGTCTATTTTTCACTTCCGCCTCTCATTTGGTGCCCCCACTGAGGAGGGATCTTGAAACCTTCAGTTTACAAGGTTGACATGTTTACTTCTCTTCATGGACGAGTGGCTTCTTGAATTCTCTAATTGGACCACTGAAGAGGAGGAGCTTCAAGCAGGTTTGACACAAGTCATCAAGACACTCTTGCCAGGGTGTTGTATTGTTAGCATAGAAGAAGTGGTAAGACCATCTTTCCCTACTCAGATTGTTTACATTTCTCATCATCCCCGCAAGCGTAAAAGAAAGGCACAAGCTGTATCATGCTCACATTGTAGCCAAAAACCGCACCTTCGACATGAGTGCAACCCAAAGTGAAGAAAAGGCCATCATTTTCTCCGTCGACATCCGCACAGGCGTTCTCACATCAGTAGGCTTTCAAGTAGCACCAGGCTTCTCTACATCTACGTCCACATCTTTCCCACCTATTCCACCTACGCCCACAACAAGCCTTCACAACTTGAGGAAGCTACTACGAACACGTGGTCCCTCCCTCTCCCTTGCACCAAAAGATTCAAGGGTTTTCCAGCGCCGACAATCACCCCGTCTCCAAAACAAAAGGGTAAATCCTCCAAAGTCTTTCTATACCTCACTCTCAGCTCATGAGCCAGGAACTAGAAACAGCAGCATGGATTCTACGTCGTCTACCGAGTGAAGTGGCGGACCTTGTCATCGACACGGTCTTTGACACAGGTTTTGCTTGGTGGAAAGACAAGACCCTCCACCTTCAAGGGGTGCTGCTTGTGAATCAAGGCTATGATGACGACTTTATAGCTTGCTATGTATCCATCCAACTTGGATTAATACAAGTGGTAAGACTCACCACCTACCTCATCACACCTGTGTATACACTAGATGGCACTCTATCTTGCAGGAAAGTGAAGTTTCTCAAAGAGAGAGAGTTCAAGCTTTTCCAAGAGCTTGCTAGAGGGGCAGTCCTAGAGCTAGAAGACGAAGACAACCTTGTCCTGTGGTACTATAAATTTGACCTCGACTACCAAGAGCTCTACACCTCCTAATATAACCTTCCACCACGAAGGAGAGAGCCTTTCCGAATTATCATGTGATGGACCCAGCGCATCAGCCTTTTGCAAGGAACCAAACTTATGCACCACAACGAATTCAATCAATCAAAGTAATCTTGGACCGTAAGATGTTTTATCAGCAGATCATTACAACCATGTTTGGTAGAGAACGACTGCAAGAGATAAACACCTCTTCTCTACCCTTTATCCTCCCTATGATTAATCATGAAGTGTCTTTTGATGTAGTTATTTTCATCCTTGTATAGTATGTTTTCCATCCACCGAGCACCCAAGTATGGAATCTCTATTAAAAAAAAATTAATAATAAAAAAATCTAAGACGAGTTAATTTTCTCACTCTCACAATGGCAAGTGTAGCATTTCCAACATTTACTGGTAAGGTGGGTGAGGATGCTGCAGACTTTCTAGACAACTTGGAAATAGCATGTGTCATCTCTGCGAGAGATGATGATGCTTCGCGCTTGCGCATCTTTCCACTTCTAATGAAGGTGGAGGCAAGATCATGGTACAATGCCATGGCACAAGCAACCAAGGAACGGTGGGACTTATTAAGAGCAGCCTTTGTCAAGCGTTTTGGTGAGGGCACAACATCAGAGAAGCTATGGCAATTGTCGACAGAGTTGAAGCAGGGCAGTATGCTGGAATACGCATCATATGAGTCAAAGTTTGTAGATTTATGGGGGCGATGGGTTGCATCGCTAAGAGAGGATGAGGGGGCACCTGATTTCCTAAAGAAGGATCGGTTTTTGGTTGGGTTATGGCCAACTCTTAAAGAGAAGGTGAAGGGAAGGTTTCCTGCTACGTATGAGCTAACAGTTGAAGTGGCCTGCCTTAAAGACAAGAAGTTGTGCCTACAAGCCAGGAATATCAATGAAGAGGAAGCCGTTAGGACCCGACCACCTCTAGCACCACCTACAACAGCCGCTCAAAGGATTCAACCACAAGAACCAATTGAAGATCAGCAAGACCTGCTCAATCGAATCACCAATCAACTTGAGAACCTCTTAGTCCATTTGATACAACAAGGGCATGCACACAATCGCAACCAAGAGCAAGGAAGAGGACAACAAAGGCAAAACCAAGAATACCACTGCTACAATTGTGGGGAGGATGGTCATGCATGTACTACTGTCCACACCCAAGGAGGCAGAATTTCAATAGAGGAGCCAGGCAAAACCAGGTTTCACCACCGAGAGCAAGACCACGACCACCGAGGGCACCACAACAAGCACCACCCGTGCAAATCCTACAACCACCCATTCAACCACAACCACCACCACCACCACAACCTCTCATTCCACCCTTACCCCCACCACTAGTTGGCAATCAAACAGTAAGAGTCATCAGTCTTGAAGGTAAAGGAAAGGAGAAAGTGGAGGAGGATAAGACCAAGGTTAAAGGAGTAGATGCCATAGGGATAAAACATGCTAGGCATGGTGAATCTTCCCAAAAGGAAGAAAAGATGAAGACTAAAAGGGAATCTAGCAAAAAGCTGTCCAAGTCACGACGTAAAATTGACATTGTAGATTTCTCTTTGGGTGAATGTTCTAAACCATATGATTTGGTTCAAGATGTTTCTGTGCAGGGCCCAAAAATCACCTGGCCCCAGTTACTCCACCTAGCACCTAGGGTGAGGAGACAATGGACAAAGATGGTTAGCATGAGACGACCAAAGCCAAAGATAGCTGGGGCTATCTCTGGGAGGAATTTAGATGACATACTACCAGTGATGGATGCTTACATCAAAGGGCAACACATCTCCAATATCTACATCGATGGTGGCGCACATATATGCGTCATGAGTGAAAAAATGATGCACCGTTTGGGTTTAGAGGTGAGTCGGCTGGCACCATGCCGAGCCAAAATGGCAAATAATTTTAAAGTTCAATGTGTTGGTGTCATAAATGCATTTAGGATAAAGGCATTCAACACCGAGGTAGATGTGGACATCTTTGTCATGCCACACAAAGGGGAGGGCTATCCTATCATTCTAGGGAGGCCTTGGCTTATGGCTATGAGAGCTAAGCAGGACTGGGACACTAGCATAATCCAGATGAAGGATGCAAAAGGGAGGCCAATACTTTACGACATGAAGAAATGTCGGCAATCCGACATGGATCTAGAAACCTCTATGGATGAGTTTTCTAGTGTTGATTCTTCAACCACTTCAGAGGAGGAGTCAACAGTGAGTGAAGAAAGTGACAGTAGCATTGAGGTGATGGGGATCATTCTCAAGGACCCTAAGAAGATGGAGCAACCTGCTTTCTCATCATCAAACCAAGGGGAGACACCAGGTATACAACCTCTGGTAGAAGCACGTAAGCTACATCAAATTCTCTTTAGTGAGTTGTGTGGGAAGGAGCGTGAAGATTATATTTTGATGCTAAGTAATTTTACCACATTGTTCATTGATGAATATGATAAAATCACTGGCATCCCAGTAGTTCAACATCACATTAAGCTCAAGGAGGGAAGTAAACCTGTAGTGCAGAAGCTCAGGCGGCTAGGAGTAATTCAACAAGACACCCTGCTCAAAGAGGTGAGGAAATTGCTAGAAGCCGGTTTTATCTATCCCGTTGAAGACTCAGAGTGGGTTTCTCCAGTGGTACTCACACCAAAGAAGAATGGTAAGTGGATGGTTTGTGTTTATTACAAGCCTCTTAATGCAGCCACAAAGAGGGACCATTTTCCTCTTCCTTTTCAAGAAGAAATTCTCAATGAGGTAGCAGGACATGAGCGCTACACGGTATGTGATGGCTACTCAGGCTACTTCCAAATTAGCATCGCTGAAGAAGATCAAAGGAAGACAACCTTCATCACACCATGGGGATGTTTTGCTTACAGAGTTATGCCTTTTGGTCTCACTAATGCTCCAACCACTTTCCAGCGATATGTAACATTTGTTTTTCAGCCATTATTTGGAAAATCAATCCGTGTTTTTATTGATGACTTTTGTATCTATAGCTCTCGCTCTCTTCATTTGGAGAAAGTTTATGAAGGTCTAGCTAGGCTACAAGCTTTGGGGGGCCAACTCAATGTGGAGAAATGCCACATTGGTGAAAGCAAGGTTACTCTTCTTGGCCATGTGATCTCGGCCAATGGCATTGAAGCTGACCCAAGCAAGGTTCAAGCCTTGGTGGCTGTGACCTCTCCCACCACAACAAAGCAGTTGGTCTCTTTTCTTCAAAAGGTGAGGTATTTGAGTAGGTTCATTCACTTGCTCTACCAAGTGGTTCTCCCTTTACAACAAGTTACCCATCAAGAGATCTTCACTTGGAGTGAAGAAAATGAACAACAATTCAATGAGGTAAAACAAATTCTAGTTTCACTTCCCACCATAGCACCTCCAAAGTGGGACGAACCATTTTATGTAAACCCTAGTGTGGAAAATGACCCACTTGGGGCTGTATTGATGCAAAAGGATCCTCAAACTTCTTTCATGCGTCCTATCTACTTCTCTAGTCGAATGATGACTCCATCAGAAAAGGGATACACGGCAGTGGAGCACATGGTGCTTGCATTAATGTTTGCTACCACCAAATTTCGCTCTTATTTATTGTCTAGACCATTCATAATCTTAACAATGGAAGAAGTATTTCCTTATGTAATGCAACACATGGATGTTTCTTCTAGGATTTCCAAATGGCTCACAAGGCTACAAGAGTTTGACTACACAATGCAAGTGGAGAACTCCACAAGGGCCAGTCTAGGAGGTATTCTCACTCATCGCCACTATGAAAAGAAGCTAAAGATAAATCCAAATGATCAAGATATTACACCTGTGTTGGAAGCCCCTAAGGTAAAGGAGGCTCACTCTCTTTTCTTTGATGGAGCCTACAAGAGGAAAGTGGACAAAGCTACAACAGGCATTGTCATCTTCAACGAGCAAGGGGATAAGGTTTTCTAATGGGAATCTCTTGGATTCTCACTCTAACAATGAGGCAGAATATGCAGCCTTAACTCTTGGTTTAGAGTGGTGTGTGACACAGGGCATTCAACGGTTAAATGTATTTGGTGATGCCATGCTTTTAATAAAACAAATACAAGGAACTTGGGCTTGTAAAAATCATAGCTTGCTAGGCCATTTGCGCAAAGTCAAGGAACTTTTAGGGAGATTTCAAGTTGTACAATTACATCATGTCCCTCGAGCAGAAAATCAAGAAGCAGATGCTCTAGCTAGAGAGAAGTTGCAAGATGTTTCAGTGGTCGGTGCTATTAAGTTGAAGTTGCCTCTCTTCCAAGGTAGCGATGCTATGCCTGACATCATGAGTTTCTTGGACACAGGAGAGTGTCTTAAGGATCTTACTAAGGGCCAAAAGCAGTGGCTTGTGCGCAAGGCAACAAAATACCGCCTTATCAATGACGGCCTCTACTGCAAGGGTAAGGATCAAATTCTTAGGCGTGTACCTCTCTCTAGAGAGATCATTGAAATCATTTCAATTTGCCATGATGGTGTTTGTAGAGGACACTTTGCACTTGACATCACTAGTAGAAAGATCCTACAAGCCGGGTTTGTATGGCCTAGTCTACATAGGGATGTGCATCATTGGTGTAAAACATGCAAGGAATGTCAAAAGGCAGGGGATAGGAGACTCACATAAGAGCCACAGACTCCTATGGACCATTTGAGAAATGGGGAATTGATGCTATTGGGACTTTGCCAAGGAGCCAATGAGGTAAATTTTATATCATCATGGGTGTGGACTACATGACCAGGTGGGCTGAAGCAGTTGCCACCACCCGGATTATAGCTAAGGAAGTGGCTAAGTTCGTATTTGAAAACATTTGTTGCCGTTTTGGCACTCCTCTTGAAACAATTTCTGACAGGGGACTAGGTTTTAGAGGAGACCTTGTAGGAGAGCTAATGGAGAAGTTAGGTATCTCACGACGACACTCAACTCCCTACTACCCACAATGCAATGGTTTGGTGGAAAATGTAAATGGTATGATCTGCAAGATCATCACTAAACATGTAAAAAATCACAAAAGTGATTGGTACAAGCATCTTATGGCTGCACTTTGGGCTTATCGCACTTCATTTCGCACATCCCTTGGGTTCACACCATATCACTTGGTGTTTGGTAAGGAAGCCATTTTACCCATTGAAGTACAATTGGCTAGTCTCAGGGTGCTAGCTGGGCAGGTGGAACGTCCTAATGCTAATCTCCACAACCACATTCTTGATCTAGAGAGGCTTCAACTAGACAGAGAAGATGCTATCAACTATTATGCAGCACAGTCAGAGCAACGTCGACTTACCTTCAACAAGGGACTTACGGCAAAAGGTCTCAAGAAAGGTATGTTGGTCCTACGGTATGATAACAGATTTGACACTAGGAAGGATAAAACGTTTTCACCCAGATGGGAGGGGCCATTTGTCATTAGAAAGCGCTACGCCAATGGAAGTTACCAATTGATGGATGCAAATGGTAGGCTCCACAAAACACGTGTCAATGGATGGAGGTTGAAGCAATACTTTCTGAGATTTGATCAAACACCTATGATGGAAATCCCCGAGGAGGGAGACTCCTCCACCTCAATTGAAGAAGAATCAAGTACAACGCTAGAGGCATGAATACCTCTAGCCCTCGAGGGAGGGCTAATGAGGCAAGCTTTTCCATGCATGGGAACCCCCCATATATTTTTGCCCTTTTACCAAAATATTTCCTATTATATATATAAATTACTTTTGATTTTTTCTTCCTTTTTCACAAATTTTTTAGCCTTTATTAAATAAATAAGACTTATGCTAATCAATCACGATGTAGCATAAATAAGTAAGATTTCTTTGTTGATCTCTCTTTTGACCTTAAATATTAAATATATATATTCTAAATTACATTATATATTTTAGTATTTTCTAATATATTTTTCATTTATGTATATTATTCCACCCTACCAAATATTTTATTCACTAGTTTTCATTTTCAAACCTCAACCCCACTTTCAAATTTCAATAATACCTCCATCTAGATGATTGCCAATCTTTTCAAAACTCCAGGTCATGTTTTCATACACATGAAGGAGCTTACACTTGAAGGCAAGAGAGAAGTCCACTCAAAGGGGACCACCAAAAGACCTTTGCATCCACAAATAATACATTATTTGGCTGAATTTTTAAAGTAGAGAACAACCCCGAATCTGAAGGAGCGTTCAACATGAAAGATGTAGCTCGTGATCTCAACTTTTAGCTCAAATTTTTTCGAATTTTTGGAGTTATGAACACGGAGATATGATTTCTGTAGTGGACCCTAGTTTTCTCGTGTAATGGTGACACAGGCCATCCCCAATTTTCTTCCCTCTAGAATGGCTATGGTTCTACAAGTCTTCAAGCATGATTACAAGAGACAAGGCTCTTTTAATGAGGTCTTGGCAAGTCTAGAGCGATTCTATCACCATTTTTGGAGGATCCATCCTCATCAACAACTATCCACCTTTGACAATCTCTCTTGTAAATTTCTTACCTCTCTCTTCTCTCCCTAATAAGATTATGTTTAGCCAAAGCTAGACTATTGTAAATATTTCCTATCCTCTACATCCTACCCACATTCTCTCATCTTCTCTCTCTATTGACTCTGGTATTTTAAATAATGAGGAGACAAGATGGGAGCCACAGTCACATGCACCCCATTTTCTTAGTCACTAAAGTGGGACACTCACCTCAAATAGAAATATTGCTAAATCCTCCCCTCCTTTCCCTATATAAGGAGGCCATGAGAGCTCAAAAAAAAAAAGCACACACACACACACTCTTGTGCTACATGCTTGTAGCATGAACCCTAATCACATAATCACAACACCATCATCATCACCATCACCATGCACAAAAGATGAGCACCACACCTCCACACCACTTGTAATTAAGGGTTGAAGGCACAATTAGAAGAAGGGTGGACACACTCATGATATTCCTCGCCATCAACTCCCATCTCTCCATTATGCCTCCTATGATCTTGTCCCCTTCTCATTTTCCTGCCATACGCTACCTATTGTATTCATCTTTTGCAAGCAATCAACACACTCCATCTTGGTGCCATACTTTGTGTCGCATTGGATACATCTCATTGTGAGTATGGTTTATGCTTGTTCCTTGACTTTTTTTTTCCTGCTTATGTAAAGGTGTGCGGATTCGCCACCATACACACACACACACTCTCTCTCTCCCTTTCATATTCCTATCATCTTGCTACTTCCATCTTGAGGTGTGCGGATTCGCCACCTCTTGTCTGATAAGTGAGCATACTCGCAAGTTTCCCTTACCTCATTATCTTCCTTACTAACATGCACGAGTAGCAAGCCCATTCTCTCTCATTCACCACTCCTCTCACCTTATTCTCCGACCACCCCATTCCACATTTGGGCGTGGATCTGAAATTCTTTTCCATAGAATGCTTCATTGTGTATATGTATGCGTCCTAGCCGCATATCTTGCTAGGTGGTGCCCCTATTGTGTATCCCCCATGATGAGGCCATTCTGCATAGTCTTGGTGTAGAGGCCACCGGGTCTATTTTTCACTTCCGCCTCTCATTGGTATAATGTTTACCATGTAGTAGGGTAGCACATCATAGCCATCCTTATCGCTGATGGGGGCTTTTCACAAGCCAAGCTCCCATACCCCTCTTCTCTCGTCCCCACCCCATGAAAACCCCCTCTTATGGAGGGAGTGATAAAAGGCATTGGAAAAAGTAAGAAAAAAATAAAGTATGATTATGTAAATATATAAGAAAGGTAAAATAGGCTACCTCATGCGTGCGGGGTAGCCCATCCCCACCTTGCCTCCTTTTTCTTCATTGTTGCCCCGCCGGGTGTCCCTTTTCCTCTCCTCCACTCAAAAGGTCAACCCCCTCTCTCTTCCCTTTGTCCTTTCTCCTTTCTCTCTCCCCTCAAGCTACCCCACCACTCACCAATAATGCACCAACTCACATGCAACTTACCCTATCTTCCAAAATAGTATACCCCACCCCCTCTTTCTCTCTCCTATCATATCCCACGACCCAAATATCCCCCTCTCTCTCTAAAGGGCGCCATGTCTCTTGTCTTGTAGCTAAATAACCTCCCCCACACTCACACACACTCAGTTTCACTGAAAAAGGTGCCCACAGACCCATCCCCACCCGGTGGTTACCTGATTTTTCTTGTGTTCACACACATCTGCACACAGATTCACCTCTGAGACACTCCCCTCTCTCCCCTCTTGCAATTACTTTATTCTCCATATCACCTCTCACTTTTTTTTCATCAACCCATCTCTCTCTCTCTTAGTCTCTCTCTCATGAGACTGTTGTTCTGGAACATATACACACAGCCAGACAAGTGGGGCCCACAATCACATGGCCTATGTAGATAATGATTTCTTCATTTCTAAATTCTAGAATTTCTCCCCCCTCCTCCCCTATATAAAGACGGGTCACCATCACACAAAAACACACAACATCACCAAAGAACACACTATGCACTGTGTGTGCCTAGTGCACACACACACACCCACACCCACACCATCACCATCACCGCAATCACCATGCTTGTCTTGAGCATGACCTCTACACCCTTGGCTATGGAAGATGAAGGGCAACTAAATGAAGGATGATGGCCATAATCCTCGTGCGAGTCTTCGCGATCAACTCCCACCTATCCGCCATGTGCTCTACCACTCTCTCCCTTCTCATTCCCCTACCCTATGCTCCCCATTTCATCGCCTAATTCTCTAAATAAAGCTTGAGGTTTTGTGAGCATGTTTTCTTGCGATGTTTTGCCCATGTGAAGTGTGCGGAATCGCCACCTAGTCTTGTGTTTTGGAGTGAGCTTGTGTATATGTGAAGGGTGTGCGGATTCGCCATCCTTTTGTGATGCCTAAGTACTAAGCCGCTATACCCCCTCCCTCACTCTCTCTCTCTCTCTCTAACTTGATCTCATTCCCTTTCCTTTCATCATTACTCCCATGCATCCATCTCTCTTGGATGAAAACTTTGTTATGGTGGTGTGTTGTTTGCATCCTAGCCGCTGAAGCTAGGTGGTGCCCCCTGTTTGCTTTACCATGACAGGTTTGAGGCGCGCCATTCGGTCCCCAGTGTTTTAGAGGCCGTCGGGGTTCGGGGTTCGCTTTGCTCCCGTCATTTGGTGCCCCCACGGAGGATCTTTTCATGAAACCCTTCAGTTTACAAGACTGAAACCCTTAAACTATTGTGAATGGATGAATGGCTAGCAGGATTTTCTAATTGGACGACAGAAGAAGAAGATCTCCAAGCACAACTAGACGAACTTCGCATCTCCATCGAAGCTCGAGTGTGTCTTTCTAGCTCTCTCTCAGTAATCATGGAAAGTGTAGCATTTCCAACATTTAATGGAAAGAAGGGGGAGGATTTGGTAACAGACATCCTAGATGACTTTGAAGTAGCATGTGTAGTGAGCAACAAAGATACGGATGAATCCCGGGTTAGAATCTTTAAGCATCTAATGAAGCTAGAAGCTAGATCATGGTACAATGCACTTCCACAAGCAACCAAGGATGACTAGGAACCCTTAAAAACCGCTTTTAAGAGGCGCTTTGGGGGAGGTACCACTTCAGAAAAGTTGTGGGACAAGTTGAGAGACTTGAAGCAGGAGGGTCTTTTAGAATATGCCACCTATGAGTCCCAATTTGTAGATTTGTGGGAACGGTGGGTTGAGTCATTGGCTAGGGGGGAAGCTGCACCCGATTTCCTAAAAAAAGATCGGTTCACGCATGGCTTATGGCCTCTTCTCAAGGAGAAGGTGAAAGGTAGATTCCCGGCTACGTACGAGTTAGCCGTTGAGATTGCTTGCCTTAAAGAAAAGAAGCTGCGAATGAAAGCCAAAGAAACCGAGTCAACAGAATCAGGAACATCGCGTCGACCAGCAACTACGACAACCACCATTCCATCACCACCACCGGCTCTTGGGTAAGAGATGACCAACAAGATATGTTGGCCCATATTACTGATCAACTGCAGAATTTGTCTGTCCACTTAATACAACAAGGGAGGAGTCAGGAAAGAGATCAAGACCTTGGAAGAGCACGACGACAAAATAGGGAGTATCATTGCTACAACTGCGGAGAAGACGGTCACGGTATGTACTACTGTCCCAAACCACGACAAAACTATAATAGAGGAGGTAGGAGGAACCAATTGTCACCCCCTAGAGAAAGAACACCCCCACCCCGAGCACCACCCCCACCAACACAAATTCTATGTCCACCCCAGACACCACTACAAGCATCCATCCCACCTCTTCCACCAGCCCCACCAACTGATCGCCCTGTAAACATCATAAGGCTAGAAGAGAAAGGAAAAGCCGTAGTAGTGGATCCACCGAGAGCAAAGGAGAGGAACAAGGGTAAGGAGAAGGTAACCTTTTTAGAACCACTTGAATCCATGACTGTGAAAAGAGCTAGGAGGGAGAAAGCTATACAATCAGATGATGAGAGAAGCATGAGAGGAGAAACTAGCAAGAGGCCATCCAGGCCACGACGGAAATTGGGCATCACCCACTTCCAGCTAGGGGAAAGTTCTAAGCCCTATGATCTAACATTGGATGTGGCAGAGCAAGGACCGAAGATTACATGGCCACAGGTGCTACATCTTGCACCAAAAGTAAGGCAACAATGGTCTAAAATGGTAAGTACAAGACGCTCCAAAACAAAGGTAGCCAGAGCAATTTCGGGATGCAACATGGATGACATCCTTCCAATTGTCAACGTAAACATAAAAGGAAAGAGGGTTGGAAACACCTACATTGATGGAGGTGCACAAATCTGTGTAATGAGCGAAGCTATGATGCTTCGATTAGGGCTCGAGGTTGACAGGACTTCTCCATGCAAGGCAAAGATGGCAAACAACGCAAAAGTAAAGTGTGTGGGTGTGGTAAGTGCCGTGAAAATCAAAGCTTTCAACACTGAGGTAGAGATAGATGTTTTTGGGAAGGCCATGGTTGATGGCCATGAAGGCAAAACAGGACTGGGGTACTGGCCTTCTACGCATGACCGGTAAGAAAGGGGAGACAATCTACTACGACATGAGGATTGGCAAGCAGAAGCAAATGAATCTGGAAATATCGGCAGATGAAACCACTAGCAAATCTTCCAGTTCTGAGGAGGAGACCACATCCACCGAAGAAAGTGACAGTTCCATTGATGTGATGGGTATCATTATGAAGGATCCACAAAGGGTAAGCACAACTGGTGATCCATCACCAAAAGGGAAACCCAATGAAGAGGAGAGAAAATCACCTGGCCTAGGAGGAAGTAGGTTGAAGGGTATGTTGTCTACGGAATTAACACTTGAGGAGAAAGATAGTTTTTTGCAAATGTTGATGGGATTTCCTAACCTGTTCATTGACAACTATGAAAGAATCACATGCATTACAGTGGTGGAACATCATATTAAGCTGAAGGAAGGGGTAAAACCAGTTGTGCAAAAGCTACGACGACTGGGGGTCATACAAGAAAAGGCACTCTTGGCCCAGGTAAGGAAACTGTTGGAGGCGGGATTCATCTATCCTGTAGAAAACTCAGAATGGGTGTCACCCGTAGTGGTGACGCCTAAAAAGAATGGTAAGTGGAGGGTCTGTGTTGACTACAAACCACTAAATGCAGCTACAAAGAGAGACCACTTTCCTCTCCCTTTCTTGGATGAAATTCTGAATGAAGTAGCGGGTTTTGAATGCTATACCGTCTGTGATGGTTATTCTGGATACTTTCAAATACGCATAGCCTTGGAAGATCAGCTAAAAACCACTTTTATCACGCCATGGGGTTGTTTTGCATACAGGGTTATGCCATTTGGTCTCACAAATGCACCTGCCACATTCCAAAGATATGTCACATATGTTTTTCAACCGTTCTTTGGAACATCCATAAGAGTGTTCATTGATGATTTTTGTATATATAGCTCCCGTATTTCACATTTAGAAAAGGTAACTGAAGGTTTGGCCAGGTTGCAGAGCCTAGGTGGGAAATTAAATGGGGATAAATGCCACATTGGGGAGAGTAACGTCATTCTACTAGGCCATGAAATTTCAGCAAAAGGTATCAAAGCCGGCCCAAGTAAGGTGTCCGCACTCATAGCCCTACCTTCACCAACGACCGCACCTCAACTGGTCTCTTTTCTACAGAAGGTGAGGTACTTAAGTAGATTCATACATCTACTATCACAACTTGTTCTACCACTGCAACAACTCACTCAAAGATCAACTTTCACTTGGGACGAGGAAAGCGAACATCACTACAACAAGGTAAAGGAGGTCTTAGCCACTCTGCCAACTATCTCACCACCTAAGTGGGATGAAAAATTCTATGTCACCTCAAGTGTTGGTGATGACTCATTGGGGGCTGTGCTACTCCAAAAGGATACGACGACATCTTTCATGAGGCCAATCTACTTCTCTAGTCGAATGATGACAGTAGGAGAGAAAGGTTTCACCCATGTGGAACACTTAGTCCTAGCTCTTAGATTTGCAACTACAAAGTTTAGGTCATATTTGCTGCCTAAGCAATTTGTGATTCTAACCACGGATGAAATATTTCCCTATGTTGTACAACTCATGGATGTTTCTGCTAGAATTACTAAATGGCTAGTTCGTCTGTAAGAGTTTGACTACACGGTACAGGTAGAAAGCATGACAAGGGCAAGTTTGGGGGGACTCATGACCTACCAAGTCTTTGAGAGGAAGGAGAAGTCCGATTACCTCCAGTACCACCGATGGTAGAAGGAGAATACTCTCTCTACTTTGATGGAGCCTACAAGCGAGCGTCCGACAAAGCAGCTGTAGGCATAGTGGTCTTTGATGACAAAGGGACAAAGGTATTTTCGTTGGGCCAATTGTTAGATTACATTCTAACAATGAAGTTGAGTATGCAGCACTAACCAAGGGTCTACAATGGTGCGTCTCGCAAAGTGTACAACGCCTTAATGTATTTGGGGATGCTCTACTTCTGGTAAGGCAAGTAAATGGAGCATGGACATGCAAGAATCCTGGTTTAAGGACTCACTTAAGTGGTGTAAAAACCTTGTTGGGTAAGTTTGAAGAAGTTCAAATACACCATATCCCAAGGGCTCAAAACCAAGAAGCAGATGCCCTAGCAAGTGAAAGACTACAGGAAGTGGTGGTTGGAGCAATAAAACTAAAGCTCCCTCTATTTCAAGGAAGTGATGCCTTGCCTGACATCATGCTTTTTTTTGGAAACAGGGGAATGCCCATCAGATTTAACAAAGGGACAGAAGCAATGGCTGACGCGGAAGGCCACAAGGTATCGACTCATCAATGAAGGTTTGTACTGTAAGGGTAAGGACCAAATACTCAGGAAGGTCCCTCTCTCTCAGGAAATCACGGGAGTAATTTCTAGCTGTCACGACGGGGTTTGTGGTGGTCACTTTGCCCTAGACATAACAAGTAGGAAAATCTTGCAGGCAGGCTTCATATGGCCTAGCCTCAACCGTGATGTACACCACTGGTGCAAAACATGTAAGTTGTGTCAAAAGGCCGGCACTAGGTCACTTATGCCTGAACCACAGACACCTATTCTCTCATATGGCCCATTTGAAAAATGGGGTATCGATGCCATTGGGCCATTACCTAGGGCCAACTCAGGAAAATTCTACATTATCATGGGGGTCGACTACATGACTAGATGGGCATAGGCTACAGCCACCACTAGAATCACAGCGGTAGAGGTAGCTAAATTTATCTACGAGCACATATGCTGTAGGTTTGGCACACCTTTAGAGATCATCTCTGATAGAGGGCCAGGTTTCAGAGCAGACTTGGTAGGAGAATTAATGCAGAAACTGGGCATTACAAGGAGGCACTCTTCACCGTATTACCCTCAATGTAATGGCCTAGTTGAAAAGGTAAATGGAATGGTTTCTAAAATTATTACGAAGCAGGTAAACAATCATCCTGGAGACTGGGATAAGTATCTACTACCAGCTTTATGGGCCTACAGAACTTCATTTTGTACATCCTTGGGATTCACACCGTATCATCTAGTATTTGGTAAGGAAGCAATCTTGCCCATTGAAGTGCAACTACAAAGTCTCAGAGTAATGGCAAGCCAGCTTCAACAGCCCAACATGCATTTGAGAGATCACATCATCAACTTGGAAAGACTGCAGCTGGACAGAGAAGAAGCAATAAATTATTATGTAGCACAAGCAGAGCATAGACGGCTTAGTTTTAACGAGCATCTCCGGAAAAAAGAATTGAAGAAAGGAATGTTGGTGCTCCGCTACGACAATCGCTTCGACACGCGCAAGGATAAGAAACTCCTACTCCGATGGGAAGGCCCTTTCATCATCAGGAAAAAGTATGCCAATGGAAGCTGATGGAAAACTTCATAAAACCAAGGTAAATGGTTGGCGACTTAAACCTTATTTTCTTCAATTTGACAAGGATCCACCAATTGACATTCCAGATGAGGACACACCATCAGCCGCCACCTCTGACGATAATGATCAAACAGATGAGCTAGAGACATGAATGCCTCTAGCCAAAAGGGGAGGGCTAATGATGGGGGCTTTTCACAAGCCAAGCTCCCATACCCCTCTTCTCTCGTCCCCACCCCATGAAAACCCCCTCTCATGGAGGGAGTGATAAAAGGCATTGGAAAAAGTAAGAAAAAAATAAATTATGATTATGTAAATATATAAGAAAGGTAAAATAGGCCACCTCATGCCTGCGGGGTAGCCCATCCCCACCTTGACTCCTTTTTCTTCACTGTTGCCCCGCCGGGTGTCCCTTTTCCTCTCCTCCACTCAAAAGGTCAACCCCCTCTCTCTTCCCTTTGTCCTTTCTCCTTTCTCTCTCCCCTCAAGCTACCCCACCACTCACCAATAATGCACCAACTCACATGCAACTTACCCTATCTTCCAAAATAGTATACCCCACCCCCTCTTTCTCTCTCCTATCATATCCCATGACCCAAATATCCCCCTCTCTCTCTAAAGGGCGCCATGTCTCTTGTCTTGTAGCTAAATAACCTCCCCCACACTCACACACACTCAGTTTCACTAAAAAAGGTGCCTACAGACCCATCCCCACCCGGTGGTTACCTGATTTTTCTTGTGTTCACACACATCTGCGCACAGACTCACCTCTGAATGCACTCCCCTCTCTCCCCTCTTGTAATTACTTTATTATCCATGTCACCTCTCACTTTGTTTTCATCAACCCATCTGTCTCTCTTAGTGTCTCTCTCATGAGACTGCTGTTCTGGAACATATACACACAGCCAGACAAGTGGGGCCCACAATCACATGGCCTATGTAGATAATGATTTCTTCATTTCTAAATTCTAGAATTTCTCTCCCCTCCTCCTCTATAAAAAGAGGGGTCACCATCACACAAAAACACACAACATCACCAAAGAACACACTATGCATTGTCTGTGCCTAGTGCACACATACACACCCACACCATCACCATCACCGCAATCACCATTCTTGTCTTGAGCATGACCTCTACACCCTTGGCTATGGAAGATGAAGGGCAACTAAATGAAGGATGATGGCCATAATCCTCGTGCGAGTCTTCGCCATCAACTCCCACCTATCCGCCATGTGCTCTACCACTCTCTCCCTTCTCATTCCCCTACCCTATGCTCCTTATTTCATTGCCTAATTCTCTAAATAAAGCTTGAGGTTTTGTGAGTATGTTTTCTTGCGATGTTTTGCCCATGTGAGGTGTGCGGAATCGCCACCTAGTCTTGTGTTTTCGAGTGAGCTTGTGTATATGTGAAGGGTGTGCGGATTCGCCATCCTTTTGTGATGCCTAAGTACTAAGCCGCTATACCCCCTCCCTCACACTCTCTCTCTCTCTCTCTCACTTGATCTCATTCCCTTTCCTTTCATCATTACTCCCAAGCATCCATCTCTCTTGGATGAAAACTTTGTTATGGTGGTGTGTTGTTTGCGTCCTAGCCGCTAAAGCTAGGTGGTGCCCCCTGTTTGCTTTACCATGACAGGTTCGAGGCGCGCCATTCGGTCCCCGGTGTTTTAGAGGCCGTCGGGGTTCGGGGTTCGCTTTGCTCCCGTCATCGCAAAATTTTGTTGTTGGACTATCTGTAATGGTACAGACATCCAATGTTGCTAGTATGTGTTCCCATTCTAGAGGTTCCAAGGCATCTTCAGGGAAAGGTTCCGGAATATACTCCTTGTTTTCAATTGCTCTTTCTAAGACGCATTCCTCTCTTCTTAAGCTTACACAATGTGAAGCTCCGCACATCCATAGCTCTTTGCCCTAACCATGCTAGGAGTTCTGATCCTGCTATTGTAGTTGAATCAAACTCTTCCACAGGTGTTTGGTTCACATGTTTGTAACTATAGTCTTTCAGGTGTATTTTAGTTGTTGTCTCACCATGTCTGAGGTATATGTGGTCGTAACCCCAATCTTGGACCATCTTCAATTGTCGCATGAATGGTCATCCCAAGATGATCTCATAATTGTTCTTTTTATCGAAATCGACTATTGCAAATGTATGCTCATACTCTATTCCGCACGAAGTGACAATCACTTTTTCTAAGAGTCCTAGAGGCTTCTCCATGAACCCATCTGCCAATTGCAATTTCATTCTGGTAGCTCTCAAAGCTAGTTTTCCCCATTTTTTCCAGATTTCCTTGGTGGCGATAGCAACTCCCGCTCCACTGTCAAGGATAGCTTTGGAAACTACTCCTTGGAATTCTACTGGTAGCGTGCTGTTTCCATCTTCTCCCTCACAATACTCTCCAATCTTGTTTAATGGTACTGGCCTAGTGTTAAATTGAGGTCTATCCAACTCTCTAATCCCTTCCTGTAGCCTCAAGGTGGGGTCCTTCACTCCAAATTTTTCTAGGCATTTACCTACTGTGGTCCACATGTTTGGCTGTAACCTTAGGAGTTTTGGTAATGTGATTGTGCATGCCACCGGGGTGGACAATAACTCAATCAATCCTTGTGAATCCATCACTTTGTTAGAAGACAGTCTTTGAGATGGGATTTCTCTCACTTCCGACTTGGCTTCATACTCTCCTAGATAAGCGGGTAAAGTTCTCAGCGAGTCTGGTTGGCTGTGCCCTGAACTAATTGATCCTTGGTCTCCCCCTTGTGAATGTATCTCAAAGTTCATTTGTGACCTTGCGTCAAATTATTCAATAGGAGATAAGTTTACATTATTTTCTTTTCTCGTGCTATTCATGTGGTTACTCAACCTATTAGCGTCGTTGGCTTCACGGATTTGCTTCCAAAGATCGTCTAGACCGTTACAGTCCTTACCCATTTCTGTCAATGTTTTAGGCTGGAAGCCGTCACTTGCCTCATCTGTGGTATTTGGCACTATGATAGGCTCTCCTACGGACTCATAGGCATTAGTGAGTCTTTCCTTTGTTTCTACATGTTTCTCTAAAGTTGGTTGGATAGGGGTTGGAGTTGGTGCCTCATGTCAATTTGCAGGTTTATCCAGCGAGTCTTCCATCAATGATTGAGCTGTTTTGATCATCTTTTTACACATTGCCAACCTTTGTTTTTCTATTTTTGCATATGGATAAGTCATCCATCCACCTTTGCTCCTGGGTTTGGTTCTTTTTAAGTCTAGCTTCATAAGCTTTTAGAAGCGCATCCAACTGCTCATTTACCTTGTCTGCCAATACAGATCCTCCTGATCCTGCACTTTTGGGCTCTGCTATTTCCTTGGGTGCTATGGTTGCCGTGGTGTGTGAGCTTAAGCTAGCTAGATCCTCTAACCACTCTAATCTATCCTTTGTATGTTTCAACTCCTCGGATAGAGCTGTTTGCTCTCGTTCCTTCCTGGATTTCATACGCGCCTTTCTAGCTTTCCAAGTGCTTCTCTGATCTTTCATTTCTGAATTTTGGGCATCGGTTTTTGGATCTTTAACTATGGGTTCATTCGTCATTCTTTGAGTTGAGGTCGTGTTACTGCCTGAATAGGTATGATTGTTTCATTTTCCGACCCTCCACTGGAAGGTACTGTTTCTAGCATGTTCAAGGTGGTTTTTTCTCCTTTGATCGGGTTTTTAGGGCAATCAAGAATCAAATGAGTAACTCCACACTCAGTGCAATACGTGTTGACTCTAATGATTTCATCATGAGGACAGTCTCTTAGCCAATGCTCTCCACCACACTTGTAGCAGGGTCCGTTGGGTTGTTGAGGTGCTCCTTGAGCTCCCCTTTGTTGGTATGCATGTCTCTGTCCGCCCATGCCTCCGTTGGCTATGAACAACAATGTTCTTTCATCTAAACTATATCTCTCTTCTCCTGCTGCCTGTGCAGCTGTTGGTGGTCCTGTACTTCCTATCATGCTCCATGGTTCTGGTGTCGAGGGTTCTTCTGGTGGATAATAGACAGAGTTTAACGTATATCCATTGGGATCTTCATAATATGCATGCATAGGCACCAAAGCCTTATCCTCTGATTTGGTTACGGTTGGTGTGTATCTTATACCGACTGGTCGTAATCCTGGTAGGGGTGGTTGTTGCCCCAACACCGGTTGTGGTCTTTCTACACCTTCAGACCCCTGCCTGATACCTAGGCATCGGTGGAACTTGAGGAGAAGCTACCGGAGCTTGGGGAGCGTAAGGTCTCTCTCTCACATATCCCTTGTTATAATAACATTCCTCGGTCCCATGGTTTGTCCATTTTTGCTCAATAGCACACCACTTGGGTTGTTTAACCTGGGGTTTGGCGTACATGTTAATCTTTTTTAGCACTTCATCTACATGCTGCTCTTGGTTTACAGCTACTTCTCCTTTCGGTGCTGTCTTAGAAGACTTGCTTCCACTTTGTTGTGAAGATGAATCGTCGTCAAGGTCCTTGAACTCCCCCTCTTAGTAGACCGCACAATTTTCCACAAGGTAAAGAGCCTCCTTGGTCAACTCATTCAACGTCATGCTTCTTTTCATATGTAAGTCTTTCTGGAGATCTGCATTCCTTAGTCCTTGGATGAATATCAACATGAGTCTGGACTGAGTTGGCAGTTCTTTCACAGGACAAAACTTAACATATCTTTTTAGTCTTAGGGATACCTTTCGTACAGATTCCCCATCTTTCTGTTTGAATTTATGGATTTGTGAGACGGTCTTATGAGCTATGCCCCTTTGTGAGAATTCCTCAATAAGCTCGTCAAACACTTCCTCCATAGACTCAAAGGCTCTACGCTCTACAGAGTCAAACCAAGGGGGCGACATCATCCTCTATGGTCAGTCCAAACCCTGCAAATTGGGTAGGAAAGTCTAACACCTCTTCGGCTCTAATCACACGCAAAAAGGCTGCTACATGATCTCTTGGGTCTCTACTTCCTGTGTATTTCTTGTTTACCCATTTTTGCACTTGAGAAAGTCTAATTCTCTGATGGTCTACAAACCTCATCATTGGATCCCCACGTCTTAATCGATATACCTCCTAAGGTCTTCGGTAGTAGGCTGGTTCCTCTCCCTGTGGTGCTCCTAAGCCATAATTTCTAACAGTTCTCGCCAAAGATGGTTCATCTCTTCGAACTCGTTCTATGGGTGGCCCTCCAGGCTCTGTTGACCCTTGAGTCTTTGGCTTACTCTCTCCTTGATACCTTGAATAGAGTGGTGGTTCTTGAAAATCCCTTAGCCCTCGTGCGGCTTGATAACCTTCTCGGCTTCGGTCTTGTTCCAATGCTGCACTCTGTCGAAGACATGCCTGCAATGATGGTTGGTTTGTTGGTTGGTTTTGGTTGTTGAATGCTTGCGGTCGGGTGGAAGGTGAGCTAGAGTCATAATCTTCTGAAAAAGGATTCGTCGACTTGCTTGGGGTGTAGGTGGTTCTTGGCACTTCCTCAGGGGCATATGCTGATGCTCCTAGACCTATTGCCCTTTCTACCTCCTCTGGGAGAATATGTTGGTATTCTCGCTCCTATCTATCAACAAAAACTATACCCTTCCCCATAGCAGTTTCATAAGAAAATAAGTAAAGAACCTTGTCTTTGCTTAATTCGTTTACGTAAGATTCTTTGTTGCGAAAGTAAGCGACTATACCCTCACTCTCATGCTTGTAGATTCCCACTTTCTCATTATAAGTTGGAACCCTGGTTGTTTTCTTATCATACATAAAAATAGCTCCGGGTCAATCAATGTTTGGTGGCGGTTCTTGAGCTTTTGAAACCATTTTCCCTTTTGCCACATTATCTCAATATCTGTTATAATCTTCAAGTTTACTAACTATTAGATAGTGGTTCCCCTTTTCATCTCGGAATCTATCTCCATCATCATAGACTCGGATTATCTCCAATCTCTTTACTGGCCTCTCTTCAATACAAATGCACTTGCGTCCTCTTCAGTCAAAATAGACTAGGGCTCCCCTCGAGTTTGTTCCCTCTAAGAAGATCACAGTGAGCTTCGAATCATTCAAAGGATTTTGGGAGGTGCTTCGTCCTGGCATTGGTCCATCATAGGTGAAAACTCCTCGCTGTTGACTACCCATCATAAAGAAATATTTGTCTGACGAAGTGTCAGTATCACTACCTTCCTCAATAATCGGTGCTAGCGGATCTAGACTTGCCTGAGTTACACTCTCCTCGGTGGACACTAAGCTACCTTGGTCACCTGCCACCTTCTGGTCTCTAACAATGTATCTTCCTGATCTTAAATTCATCAAACTTATCAATGAAATTTATCACAAATCCAACCACTCACCTGGCAAAGGATCAGTCTCTGCACAACTTCTTGCTTTTTTGTTGAATATACCTGTACATAAGCGTTTAATTTCGGTAACCGAATCAAAGCATCAAACTTATCAATGAAATTTTTCACAAATCCAACCACTCACCTGGAAAAGGATCAGTCTCTGCACAAATTCTTTCTTTTTTGTTGAATATACCTGTACACAAGTGTTTAATTTCGGCAACCGAATCAAAGCATTTATCTGCTAGAGGGTATCTTAGTAATGATTGGTATAATTGGAGAGTTAATCTCAACCACTACTGTATTTTATACATTGCTAATGTTCTGGATTAGGTCTGCTAATCTGAAACTGTACTTCCCTCGGATGTTGGTCAATTCACGCAAAAAAGTCAGAATTCAGTCTTTGCTATGTCAATTGGACAAACAAGGTCCAAATTTACTTCTGAAAAAAGTTCTGGAACCCTTAAGTCTAATGGAATCTCACTGTCTAATCCCAATCAAATTTTCTCTTCAGTAAGCCCCTATAGATATCCTACGCGTAGGATGTCTCCTGCTTTGTTTTGCTTGGATTTTTGCACTATGGTTTCCCCTTGATGTGCTGAGCCCACAGCTGTTTTTACTTTTTGATTTGGACACCTATAAGCTGATCAATGAGTCAGAAATCTATTCCGACATCCTGTTGCTGATCTTGATCAGTCTAATCGACTCCAATTTGGACCAAAATTGACTAGGAGGCTTGACTTAGTCTATAAAACACCTTGCTATGCCCAATGTCAATGTCTGGCTTCAATTTCTTGCTTTAGACATCCTACGCGTAGGATGTCTTTTTCATCACAAAGGCTTCAAACTCAAAGCACAGGCTCCCCTTGAGTTGCTGATCACTTTGGTATACTAAAAATTTGGTTTGGAGTCCAAAATCACACAGAAGACATCCTATGCGTAGGATGTCTTTTTGGCCTGTTTGACCCCAGACTTGACCCACAGTTTCCCTTTGATGTCAATAACCCAGTGGTATGCTTAGATTTTTGGTCTTAAAATAATGTTTTGGCACAATTTGGGTAGGATGTCTGGCAATTTCAGTCTATCTGGCCTTATCCTCTCAAGATATGGTCAAATTTCTACTTTCCAGTTGAAATTAGGGTAAATGCCACCTTCTGAACACATTGGTCAACTCCAAATCCCAAAATTCCCACTAGATTAGCCTGTAGATATCCTATGCGTAGGATGTCTCCTGGCTTGATTTTTTTTTTTTTTTTTTGGACAGAAATGCTCCTGATGCTTCGTAGCTCTATCAGAAACACATTAGGCAAAATTTGGACTCACAAAGGGGCCCTTTAAGGAGTTTGACTTTACCTCTCTCTACCAAAACGGGCGCATGGATAAATTCTTGCAAACAAACTACAAAGTTGGTGGAGGTTTGATAGTTAGAATGTCCTCTTCAAGCTCGATCTACTACTGATATATAACACGCCATGAGATTCTTCATATTTTAGAAGATTCTTTTTTTTATTCACCTATGATTTGACAACTCTATCGGAATCTAAGTGAATCAAAAAAAGAATCTTCTAAAGTATGAGGAATCTCATGGCATGCTATATATCAGTAGATAGAGCTTTAAGAGGACATTCTAACTATCAAACCTCTGCCAACTTTGGAGTTTGTTTGCTAAAATTTATCCATGTGCCCGTTTTGGTAGAGAGAGGTAAAGTCAAACTCCTTTGTGAGTCCAAATTTTGCCTAATGCTCACAGTAACTTTTGGACTTCTCTTAGGCTTTCAAACACACTTTTGCATCTTTTTGCGTCTTTTACAAACTTGTGATGACTTTACCAAGAAATTATACATACATGAAATGCTCTAGATTCTGAATCATGATGTCCTACTTACTCTACTCCTACTCATCATGTGAAATGGTGATAATGGTGTTTTGGTTGCTTTTGGGCCTCCCCGGACTCTCAAGTTTTCCTCTCACCGCTTCTACCACTCCAACTCCTACTCAAGAACTCGACTACTACCTAAAACTATCTTGGTCTACCTAAATCTACCTAAGTCGCAGGATCTAGGCCAGACACACGCTTCCTAGACTCCCTCTAAGACCTAGAGAGTCCTCCACCCTCTGATCATATCTAAATGTAAAACGAGACTCTTGAAAAGCCAAAAATTCCAATCCTCAAGGATTAGTCTCGGTCACCTACCTAAGGTTTTCGTCCCCGACAGCGACGCCAATGTTGGATGGATACGCCATGACGGACGTCAGCACAGCGAGAACTTACCTAACATATAATGTAAGCTAAGGACGAAGCTCGACCCGCAGGCGCGTGGAAGCAAGCATAAGGTGTCAACCTACACTCGATCGACTCCTAACTAATTCCTACAGAGGTCTCTACCAATTTTCTAAGTCACAGCCTTCAAGAGTGCATAAGAGGAAACTTCCTACAACGCTTTCTAGAGCCGAACACCCATCAAATAATCTCGAAACACCATAGAACTTGAAGGAGACCCTACTAATACTAATAGGTCGCTCTCCCTAAGGTCTATGAACCAAAACACCAACCCAAAACACACGGTGCAAAATCACGTAGGATGTCTGGCCGAAATTTGCAGGTCTTCGTTTCCAAAATCTAAAGTGCCTAATGTGTAGTTCTACTCAATGTGAACGCGTGGATATGCTACAATGCAAAATCACGTAGGATGTCTGGCCGAAATTTGCAGGTCTTCGTTTCTGAAATCTAAAGTGCCTAATGTGTAGTTCTACTCAATGTGAACGCGTGGATATTCTGTAATGCAAAATCGGACAACATATGCTCACCCAATCACCAAATGAAGCTCGTAGAAGGAGCTCGCAAAACCGGACCATACGTGCACAATGTAGGTATCGGCGCGTAGCTCTCGTCAGGGGCCACGCGCTACACTTCTCCGCACTTGATTCTGACCACCAGTGCACACGTAGCGTCAAGATGAAGCTCACACTCTCTCTCTCGTACACAGTACGCTCACTCACAGACTTCAAAACTTGTTTTTAAAAATGACAAAAGGTCCTTCATTAAGGTCAAAAACTGGTATATATACCTTACAATTCTCAAACCCTAAAGTTCCAAAATCAACCAACTACTCCATCTATCTATCAAAACTGGGATACAATCTGGAAACTTCTGTAAGTCCCAATATTTACAAGGTGAAAATTCAGGTGTCCTCAATAAATGAATAATTACAAAAAATGATAATCCTCTGAGTAGTTAGTCTCCATGGGGTGTGTCCAGCTTCTAACACCCTCGCACAAAGCTTATATGCAGTATGAGCTGAGAGTGCTAGAATCGGTTGCCCTCCTCATGATTACTCCAGATGAGGTGGTAAAGAATCTTGGGTATGAGATGATCGCCCTGCCCCACTGATGCGGCAAGAGGTTAGGTTATGGTAGAAAAAATGCTACGAGAACTTGAACCAAACAACAGAGGGAACTACAGGGAGGTTTCTGTCACGGCACTTCAGATTCAGACAATCATTGATAATCGACCCCTCTGGCGAAAGAAATGGTTTGATCAGAGACCAACAGATGAAACCTATTACAGGAATGCTCCTCAGCATCTTAGGATTGATCCCACTTACTATCTCATCAACAGTCGGCGATCTTGAGAAATCTTTTACACTTGGCAAAGCAAAAGGCCAGTGGTGCTAAACTACCCGATAATCACAAAGCCACTCAATAACTAAATACCTAAAGCTCTCAGAAAAGGGAAAAGAGGGATACATGTCAAAAGGCTATCACTTATGCTTCTCAATTGTCATTGGATAATCTTTGCAGGGTCCAATGGGATGCCAGCATGAGTGAAATCGAAGAGGGGTTGACCAAGAGAGAGAGGGGGATGATTTTGGCAAGACATTAACACACACACAGTCACACAATCTCATGTGAAAATCATGGAAGTCCTGCACCAAAGGACACCACGAAGTTTGAGCAAACAAGAGAACAAGAGTCCGAAGAAACCCCTTCTACCTCTACACAACAAGAAAAGGCCGAGGCATCCATGGAGCCTCAAGATGACAAAGCGGAAGAAGACCAGCCACCACAGCCTCAAGGGCAAGAGCAACCAGCCGCCACAAAGTAGCCAAGAGAGATAAAAGAGACTGCCAAGACATCTAGGCAGCTAGCAAGAAATAAAGAATGAAAATCAAACGATGAAGTAATCCTGCAAGTCAACGAGTATGCCAAGCAAATGCAGGACATGATGAACAGACTCCAAATAGTAGCACTTAGCCGAAGCACAAAGGCTAAAGAACTAGAGATGGTGATTGACGCTCTCGAAGGAGATTTTGGATGACATATTAAATGTCATCATTGATCTACAAAAGAAAGTGCAGTGATTGAAAGCTGGAGCTGAACAACATCATCTAGCAAGGGATAAACAACAAAAAAAGATGGAGGAGCTCAGTGACCTACTTACAAAGTTGTCAGATGCATGCAAAGAAAAAGATGAACAACTGACAGAAGTTACCAACAAACTTCTAACTACAACCCTGTCAGTCCCAAAAATTCAAGTATAGTTAGATGTAGTGAATGCCTCCTTGCAATACTCAGAGCAAAGAATAAATGATCAGGCAACTTTCTTGCGGCAAATATGAGAAAATCGCGCAGTGGCTTCGATCAAGGAACAGATGAGGTCTACAAAGCATTAGAGAAACAGGACAAGGACCTCAAGCTAGAGCTTAAACTGGAGCACTCTCACCACAGAGACCTGGCTTTAATGTGGGTGCAATGAGCAGATGAGTAGCTAAAAGAAATAGCCGAGCTTAAAAGAGTTAACCAACTGTTGAGAGATAGACGGCTAGAAAGGTAAAAAGAGGTGAGAACTTCCGAGCAACCACAGATAAGGATCCCCTCAGTTTCTTTCACTGAGATGGAGACACAACTAGCAAAAGGGCTAGGTGGCGAGGAGGAATTTCAGGTACAAATAATAGAAGTTGATACAGTGCCAATGGTGCAGCTACCAAATGCTAAAGAAGATGCACTAAAAGAAAAGATTACACAAGAGGTGGATGAGCAGTGGAGAACAACGATGGATTGGGAGTTGAGAGTTATTCACTCCATCAACGTTACACAACTCATTCCTAATCAAATCAATGGGCAATGACATCAGCAATCCCTGCCATACCCTTTGATAAAGATGGAGTTGCTCCAAGACAAAGAGAGGTTGTACAAAGACATGCAAGTAGAAGGCGCAGATCAAGTCCACCCAAAGTGGAGGCTGAGTTGGTTGAAGAAGAATCCATGGTATTTGATTATGTTTACAAGAGCACCTGCGGACCTACAAAAAGATTCTACTTTCTGTCCTATACCAAGAGTAAGGACTTGGCAAGCACATGAGGCATTAACAAAGAAGCGGCCAACCTGGCTGAACTACCCAAGATTGCTTGCTCCAGAAAAGGGACCGCTGACTAAAGAATACATGGTGAAAACCCTAATGGGCACCATGGCATTCTTCAAAAATCTATCGGATCTATCATGTGTGATGCTATATAAAATTTTCCGAATGCTGCTCACCTGCATCGAAGTTTTCCATGAGCCAGAGCAAGCTAGTGCCCCGTGGTTGTCATTCCTCAAGGGTAATAAAGGTTTATGTTATGATCTCAGTGGCAAGAAGTCCTCTATGGATTCTATGCCAGATGTATGTTCTTACCTTCTCACAATATGATGGTGTTTGAGAAAGCATTCTACACAGGGTTTTTCACTTGGCAAATGAAGATATTTGGGCCAGTGATCAACAACTTGACATCAAGATTTGTAGGCGACTCAAAAGTAGAGCTTAAAAATAGAGTAACTATGCAGTTTTTGCAGGTGTGCCAGACAAAGAGAGAAAAATCAGACATGAAAAGGCCCTAAATGCGCTTAAAGACTGCCTCCCTAGCCATCAACCCAAAGACTATTTCAGCCCATAAAGTTGTGTCAAGGGACGACACAGGCGAGGAGGGGGGGAATGTTAGCAGAAAGCTAACTCGAATACCATTTTTTGGAGCTCTCATTGTAAAAACACTTATTATTTTTTATAAATCGGGAATATTGTAACTCCTATTTTTTGGATAAACTTTGTAATAGATGAGTCAGGGCTACAAGCTTCCAGATTTTATCAACCTGTCATTACCCATCTTTAGTTAGAGCTCTCATATTATTAGTTTTGACCACCAAAAACCTTGGCTAAGGTATACAAGCCAATTTTTGTAAGTTATAATTGAGTTTTAGATAATGAAATACACAGTGTGAGCTAACAGCGCTCACTTCTCTCCTGCTTGTGCTTCCTACTTCCTCCCTGGTTGTCCCATTGTAGTCGTGTTTGTTGCATTGCAACCGCCAATAAGAGCTCTACGCATTGACATAAACACATCACAGTATTTCATAGCTTTTGGCGTTGCGACCCGTGGCCTAATTTCATCATAAGTGGAATTTACAATTCAAAATAAAAAACTAAGCATAGGCAGGGTATTGGGACATCATTGCTAAGCATTAAGGTGCATTCTGGGTCGAAAACGACTAGATCAAAAATCCAATGTTGTTAATAATCGCGGTTTTGGCATATGACCTAACGTGGAATTGGAGACCATAAGCGTGTGTGCTTAGGTCTTATAAACATGTCCTAGAAGTTTAGTTACGTTTGGATGTCGTTTGATACTGTAGCGGATGTGATTTTTTTGTCGATGAGCGATTGTCTTTTGGTGATTTCAGTCACTTGAGTGTACCTTGAGTTAGATGCTAGTTGTTTCTTGTTTTCCAAAAGATTGACAACCTCTTGTAGCCTCTATGCACTAGTCAAGTTAGCTTCGTCCCATGGATTGACAAATTAATCGTGGTTCTCGCTAAATCTATAATAAGATAGGATAGTGAGGTTAGACACACTTTCCACAATCACCTATGCTAAAACTGAACATATAAGGGAGGTAGAAAAAGAGGTCAAAGAGGGCTCCACAAGCTAGAGGAGTCCAAGGAGTCAAAAAAATTCCACTTTTTGTTTTTCTTTTAAGTGTAACCTACCTATAAGAGGGATTTCAAAATCATTGTAAATCCTGTGAGTTTTAAATTTCTAGGGAGAGTAGTTCCTCCCCTATGTGATCCATGGAAGCTTTGTAGATTCTTGGAAATGAGAAGCTCGCCCTTCCCCTGCTTGGTGTCGATTCCCTATTTCCCCCCCCTCCTTTTTTGCTTGTGTTTCTGTTGCGGTGTGGTTGAGTGGAGCCCTGAACCAAAGTCCGTGTATGCAGAGAGAGAGAGAGAGAGAGAGAGAGAGAGAGAGAGAGAGAGAGAGAGAGAGAGAGAGAGAGAGAGAGAGAGAGAGAGAGAGAGGGGGAGAGAGAGAGAGAGAGAGAGATTGTGATAGGTGGTGTGGAATGGAGTCATGGGTGTGTGACAGGTGCTGGAGCTTCCCGTACAACATGTGTGTGTATTGGTGCAAGAAAGTAGCTGTATACAAGTTAAATCTTGTGGATTTTGAAGGTGAATCCAATGGATTGGGGTGTTGTGTTCACCATGAGCTATAGAGAGGCATTTAGTTGTGTTATGGTGTACACCCTTCCCCCTTTCCACCATAAGTGTTCCGTCCTCATGCACTCGTGCATACGTTGTTGGGCGCATTTCTGACACCCCGTTTTTTGTAAATTTGTACATACGGACATGACACCCGATGTGAAAAGGGAGTGTGGGATTTCTTTTTGTGGTTGTTTTAGCTTGCTTTAGCAAGCACATGTACATGCACTGCAAGTCGCTAGTCTAGTGACAGCTGTCGGGCTACTGTAAGTGCCCGTGAGTGAGTTTTTTGAAGTGAGCCTTGTATATAACTTAAACTCATGTACAAACTAAAAAACGTTCAGCCAAACTCCAGAAATTTTCAGTTCTTAGCTTGTTCTATCTCCTTGGTGCTCTTGGATTCAGTTTTTTGCCCTGACTAGCCTTCTCTACGTGTAGTCGTGCTGGGACAGCTCTCTGTTCGCGTCAATTTTGCTCATGGGGGCGTATGGAATCCATTTTAGTCATCTTCAGATTTCTCGCCAGTCATTTTTCAAGATTTCTCTCAAGCTTTAAAGTGCCCCAATTGGAGTTGTGCTCATCAGGTTACGACTAGTTCTCTACAGGGTTATGGCTATGGCAGCCTAGTGGCAAATTGTGTGTAGACAGATTCGGAGGGCATGTATCTATGAATTGTGGAATTGATGTTGAAGTTGTGGGTTTGTGATGTTTGATTGTGAAAGGACAGGCTCTTGTCTTCATATGCATTGGTCGGCGTGTGCTGTAAATCCATGCTTTGGCAGGGTTTTGCTCCTATGTGACATAGTCTCTTGGGTGGGCGACGGCTAGAAACTTCCCAAGGGTCTACTCCTATTGGACTTGTGGTGTTTCAAAAGGATTTTGCGAAGCTTTTGGTGTCTTGTAGTTCTCTTTCAACGCTCTTGGGTGACATCGCTATAGAGGTGTTTCAGTTTGTTTGTTTCCCAACAGTGTTTTGGTGCTGGCCACCGAGGAATCGCTTCAAGTTACCTTTAGTTTACTGGTTTTTAATACATGGCGTTTAATTTTCCAGAGTTTAGTGGGAAATCAAATGAAATTTCTAAAGATTTCATTGAGAGAATGGAGTTTTCTTTCCTTCTTGGTGACAAGCAAGACCCAGCGTTGGTGCTACAAATCTTCTACTTCTGTTTGAAGGGAGATGCTAGGGAATGGTTGGAAGGCTACGAAAAGGATCTACAATCAGCCCAACCTCCTCAAGTTATGACTTATGCAATGGTAAGGCATACTTTTCTTACACACTTTCAATAGGTGGAAGACCCACAAAAGGTATGGCAGTCTATTCAAGGCTTAACACTAGGTTGGTAACCTAACAGGACATAAAAGTGTCCTTTCAGGGTTTTGAAAAAAACCTCCAAAACCATAGTAGATCCACTCATTTTGTAAAATCCTTTCATGAGGTTATAGTTCAAGGCCTACTACACATAGAAAAAATAAGAAACTTGTAAAATTTCTCATCTTTTGGTCACACCAAGCCTCCAAAGTTGATGGACCAGTACATTTTCATCAAAACAGTCATTTCTTACGTTTTGTTGCATAAAAATAAGATTAGGGATTTTTGTAGGACTTGAGATAAATTCCCTGGTTAACTTCAATGGGTTGGTGATGAGAACATATGATTGCTTCTCACTCACTATTTTTTGTTTTGCCAAAAGAAATAGGTACAAAAAGTTAGATTTTTACCATTCTGCAAACCTATCATCAAAGTTTCTATAGCCACGCTCAATACAAATAATATATGCATGTTTTATTAGTTCCCTATTGTCCTTTAGGTTTATAAGGATCCATGGAGCATGTCAAAAGAATAATACATCTCTTACCAAGGGGAATCTTGGGGACAAATATGAAGTTCTAAATACAGCAAACATGAAAAAACTGGGTTCAACATTATGAGTTATAGAGTCCCATAGAAACTATTCAATATCTAGCCAAATTTGATCCTTATGACTAGATATGGTTACTACCTACAAAATGCATGTAGTTGTCACAAGAAACTAACAATATTGAAAAAGTTATACTTGATATACTAGAATGTTTCGTTTTCTTCTATAATTGAAAAAATCAACCATCGTTGTCTACTATGCAAAACAGGGTATTAGGTGTCCCAAAACTCAAGGAATATTAGCTTTATGTTACAATATGCCACATAGAAAATCAAAACTGCATTTGGATATCATGAAATCCACCAAAAAAATCATAGAAGAGCTAAAATTGGCTAAAAAACAGGATTTGACAATTTTTGTAATTTGGTCATAACTTACAACTTTAACATTTATTTCTCCCTAGAAGCATCAGGACATGTTGCGGACTACTAAAGATAGTTCTCTAGCATTATAGACCACACAAACATGAATTCTAGAGTGGTATAGTTGCAAAAAGCCAAAAACAGGACCCATTTTTTCACACAGTTTAGGTTGTGAAATGTTGTGCAAGGACAAGGTTAAAGATGGAATTGATATTCCAAAAAAATGTCAAGTTTTTTTCAGCTCATGAGACAACTTTCTAGACAGATAGCACCTGAAAATCCATTTTGAAACTCTTGACATAATTCAAGGAAAATGGTCACTAAACAGGACATAAAAGTGTCCCAGGACATAAAAGTGTCCCATTACCAACCTAGTGTTAATACAAGATGAAGGCCAAACCATAGAAGACTTTGTCAAGGCATTCAATGCGTTATGGGCAAAGTGGTGTACATCTTTGGGGGCTGAAATTCCTCTAGCAATGTTGAAGAAGGACAGGTTTCTTGCAAGCTTGAGGAGTAACCTACGCTTGAAGGTAGAGCTTAAGCAGCCAAGGTCCTTTGAGGAGGCAGTTGAATTGCAAAGAATAAAGAGTGGAAAGCAGAGCGTCTTCATCAACTTGGAATCAACGTGGAGCTAAAGCTTGAAGTGAAAGCGGAAGAGCAACCAAGGGTTATGATCAACAAGATTCTCATGATGTGAATGCCTTTCGCAAGGAGATGCAAGAGGTGGTAGGTCTTATGAAGAATCTTAGTGTGCATATGATGGGAGGTGGAAGAGGTCAGAGTTATGGATATGGACGTGGTTATGGAAGTAATGAGGGTTATACAGGTGGTAGAGGAAGAGGCATGGCTGGAAGAGGGGATATGTTTCAATGCTACAATTGTGGTGAATGGGGTCATAAAAGCCCTCGATGTGACAAGCCAAAGAGAATGGGTGGCGACATGTTTCCTCTTCCTCCACAAATTCCTTCTCGAGCTCAAGATTATGGTATTGAGATTAAAGGGGATGCAGGACCAAGTGGATTGAGAGCAGAAGAGAAGGGCAAAACAAAAGTGGTAAGCATAATCCGTTTGGAGAAGAAAGAGGATGATTTGGGAGCTATGGTCATGCCTGTAGGTAAGAGGGTTACAAGAGATCATGACATGAGTGATGCAAGTCCCAGCCATAAAAGAGGGAAACAGGTTGAAATAGGTACAGGTAAAGAGAAGAAGAAGAGAAAGCCGAGGAAACATTACAATGCATCCGACTTTCCTTTGGGGGAAGGGAAACCAAATTATAGTTTAAGGGCTGATTTGGTGGGTAGAAAGGCTGATGTTACCTTTGGGAAACTCATGGAGATGTGTCCCAAGTTAAAGAGGCAATGGAAGCACGTAGTCAATCCCATCAAGAAGGAGCCTACAAGGGGGTCAGTGAGAGTCTTGTCTTTGAATGAGCTACCTGATATATGTACTACTATGGATGCATGGCATAAGAGTAAGTGCATTGGAGAGGCTTATATTGATGGAGGTGCACAGGTATGTGTTATTACTCAAGCTTGCGTATCAAAGTTGGGACTCAACATGGTGAAGAATTCAGGTTTTCGCATAAAGCTTGCCAACCAATCAAGGGTGAGGTGCTTGGGAGTTGTAAAGGACTTGGAGGTGGATGTATTTGATGTTAAAGTGCTGGTCAATTGCCATGTTATGCCCGTGGGTATTGGTGCTTTCCCTCTCATCCTTGGAAGACCATGGTTACAGGAAACCAAAGCTATACAGGATTGGGGACATGGTACCATCACTCTCTACAATAGAAGGGGTGATAAGAAGAGGTTTGACATGGCTAGCAAGGAATCTTTGGATGCTGAAATCAAGGTCCCATGGTATTATGATTGGGAATATTTAATTTTCAAGCCCAATTTACACTACAGACCGGGATATGTGAGCACTAAGCTAATCTACCAGCATTGGGACTATGCCCCAAAGAGGTAATATGGTGAGGGATGCAAATAGTTGTACATGTGCCTTCGACACACAGGTTAGTTTGAGATAGATTCCAAAGTTCCATAAAACAAGGTCAAATTAGCTATATGTGTAATCGAAGGAAAGCTCTAGCTGAGGGTCTCCCCCACTCTTGGATCAGACATACTACAAAGTAGGACTCATTTGAGATAATATATGGGACAAAGTACATTGCCTTGGAGGATTAATTGCATTTGTCCGAATTTTACAATAGTTATTTTAAGCGGACACTTTCCCCGAACAATGCAGTGAAAGTGTTACAAAAAGATTTGATTTTTTATAAATAATGCAATTTTTCAATTTCTTTCTTGCATTAAAAAACGTTATTCAGGCCCTGCGTTAGCGTCTTGTGTAAGGCCAACGGCCGTCCACACCTCTTAAAGCCACCCATCTCTCTGGAAGAAAAACACACCTGCCCGCACTCTCCTTGTATGCCGGTCACCTAACCTCCTTTCGGTATCTAGTTCGATTCCAAAAAACCGGGACAACCAAGTATGTAGAGCAAAAGGACATGTGTGGCAACAACAAAAAAACGTTGCTTTTATCTTTTCCAAAATAGGGTCAAGATGCGCTGGCTCTTATTAATTATACGTTTTTCTTAAAGAAGCCTTTCTATGCTGCAGACCTGCAAGTCTTGCCTTGAAAGCTGCTTGCGCTACCTCTTGCCCATCTGTTGCACTAACCACAGCAATCTAATGCGCTAACCTCAGCTCTCTCTTGCGCCATCTCTTGCCTTCAAACCTCCTACCGCAAACCTCAGCCCTCTCCTGCTCTCAAGTTACGCCCTTTGAGGCCATATACTCTCTGTAGCAAGCAATCTTCAACCTTCAAGCAATCTTCTCTGTAGCAAGCAATCTTCAACCTTCAAGCAATCTTCTCTACAGCATATGCGCCTTAACCACTACAAATCGTCAAGCTCAGAGTTCACATAGAAATCGTCATGGGGAGAAGGGAGTCTTCCTCGGCTCAAAAGCCTCCTGCTAGGTACCTTTGTAAACTACCTTTAGCCATCCACGCCGGCGTGGATGGCTACAGCTAGTTTTTTTTTCAATGTTTAAGATGAATTTTTGTAAGGTTTTTTAAGGCTACTAGTTTTAATTTAATTATTGACAGTTTTTAAGAATACAGAAACCTGTCCTAAAGCTTTCTACACATTACAAGAGGCTAAACTAAAGTACAGAAGAGATGCATTCTTAGCCTAATCTCTTGGATAAACCAAACTACTGCATACCCTCTATTGCTTTTGTGATTGATGGTGTCTCATAAATTCTGTTAGAACTGGCTGTAGCCATCCACGCCGGCGTTGGTGGCTAGAATGAATTTTTGAATGTATGAATTTAGCTATAGATACGCTCTCTCTTGATATTTGCAGAGTTTCACAGCTTCTCTTAGAACTGTCTATAGAAATCCACGCCGACATGGATGGCTAGAAAGAGTTTCTAGGGACAAATGTTTTTAGAGTTTTATAGCTTCTGTTAGAACTAGCTGTAGCCATCCACGCCGGCGTGGATGGCTAGAAGGAATTTTTTAATGTGTGAATTAGCTTTAGATACGCTCTGTCTTGAGATTTGCAGAGTTGCATAGCTTCTCTAAGAACTGTCTCTAGCCATCCACGTCGACGTGGATGGCTAGAGAGAGTTTCTTGGGAATTTTGTTTTTGCAGTGATTCATTCTCAGTAAGCTCCCTCAAGATGTCCACGCCGACATGGATGGCTAGAAGGAATTTCTCAAGATAAAATTTTATAATTATGCATGCTTTCTTTAAATCTGTTAGCTGCCTCTTGTTATCCATGCCGACTTGGATGTTTTGGTGGATGATCAATAAATAAAGTTTTTGATTTTTTAAATTGCCTCTAGGCATCCGTGTTGGCATGGAGTCCTAGAGGTAGTTTCAGTGAAGTAAATAAATTGGTTTTTGTTGTGTTTTGCAAGTCCTTCAATTCGTGGACGAGGTCACAGAGGGAGACGACTCTCTTCAACTCAGGCTTCAAGTATATTAGAGAGCAGTGATGAAATAAGTGCAGTATCTGTCATTGATATGACAGAAGGTTTGGAGACACAAGAAGAGGAGATGCAAAGTCAAGACTTGGGGCTTGGATCCATAAATGAAGTTGATGAATCTCTTGCTCCACAAGAGGCATGTTTACAAATAGTGCCTTATGTTGTAAGAGCTGAAGTAGTAATAGATACTGAGACAGGGGATGAGCACAAGCTATACATGCATAGAGGACAAGATATTCTTCAATGTACTCGCATGTTTAGTTGTTTTGATTGTCCACTGATTCCTTTATGTCGATTGATCCCCTATGCAAGGGTGAGAGTCTTAAGAGATGATGTTAGTGGATTGAAATCTGCTTTTGCAAAGAAGGGCTATATGCAAGAAAAAGGAGCTTTTATTGTTTCAATTTGGAATTGCAAGAAGGAGGAAGCTTATGTTACAGGTATTTCCTTTCTCCACTTTGATCTTTTCTACTTTCTGTTTCTACTGTGTTTTTCGTTGTTCTCATAAATAGTAGTTGAGTATGCTTTTCTGTCTATGCTTATCTATTTTGCAGAGGACCTTCTTACTTCATGGGACCCAATATGGGTTGATATACATAAAGATTTTGAAATTGAGCTTTCTAAAAGACCAAATCTTCAAGCCCTTTCTAATAAAATGTTCTACGTTTGGGAGGGTAATCATAGAACAGGCGCTTGGACGGCTACTATTAAAGAGAGATTCTCCACTGATCGAGAGAAACATTGTAGTGTGCTTTGTACAGTTATTGACCCTACACGAGTGCCAGAGATATCTCTTCTTAGTAGCTTGCAAAGAATGAATTTGTAAGTTTTATGACTTTCCATATATTCTATCAAAAAATGTCTACGTTATGTTTTTGACTATGTATGTATTGTATATGAACTTGGAATAGCATGAACACACATGCTCTTGTGGTCACCCATCTTAGGGATGAGCTTGTCAATTGCTCCCACATTTGTGCAGCAGATCATGAAGCTTATGTAACAGGGCTTCCAGAAAAAGATCAAAAGTTGATTGCTGCAGTACGTAAGAAATACTCGAAGGGTGTGGAGCCTTGGTATCCACTTACTCGTCGATACTTGGGAAAGATCTTATACGATGTAAGTGTCTTTGGCCTAATTTTTAAGAAAGATCTCGTGTTTGGTTTTTTTGAAAATTATGTGTTTTCAATTGTGTATTGAAGGATAAAATATCCAATTAATTGAGCCAAAGAGTATGTGCTTGTTTTTTTGCAAATTATTTATTTTTAAGTATGTGTTGAAGGTTCAAATGTCCAAGGAATTGAGCCAAAGAATAGAGCAAGCTAGGCAGACAATGACAAATGAAGAACTTATAAAAGAGGAGGAGAAGATATTGAATGATTTAGCACTCAAATATGGAGAGCGTGTTGGAAAGGTGGTTGAAATATTTTTGTTTAGGTATTTGCACATAGTGTAATAGCTGGTTAAACTTGGTTTTTTTCTCGTTTCTCAAATACTGCAGTTACTAAATATTGTTGATCCGAATCTTGGACCGGATTGGATGGTTCGAGTTCTTGCACACAAGTGGGGTCCTGATAGTTGGGCTACGCTTGAGAAGCTGAACTTGATTGCTATGCATGATGCTCCTGTCTTGAGCAAACTGTTATGGGTTTCCTTGCTTGAGGCAGACAAGATTACTAGAGCATCTTATGGTTTAAAGAAAGGAGATCATGTGTATCGCATTTTTGTGATTGTTTTAGTTTTCTACAAAGGATATTTTAGAGAGCCACAAATTTTGTCGAGGACTTAACCAACATTGTTGGTGGTATTTTGTTGCGTCATGATTGCTCTCTTGCCTCTTACTTTGAGGAGCTCAAGTTTGAAGCACGACCCTATCTTTTTCCTTTGGAAACCTCTGAGGAAAGCTTTTCCATGCATGGGAACCCCCCACATATTTTTGCCCTTTTATCAAAATATTTCCCATTATATAAGTTACTTTTGATTTTTTCTTCCTTTTTCACAAACGTTTTAGCCTTTATTAAATAAATAATACTTATGCTAATCAATCACGATGTAGCATAATAAGTAAGCTTTCTTTGTTGATCTCTCTTTTGACCTTAAAAATATTAAATATATATATTCTAGTATTTTCTAATATATTTTTTTCATGCATGTATATTATTCCACTCTACCAAATATTTTATTCACTAGTTTTCATTTTCAAACCTCAACCCCACTTTCAAATTTTAATAATACCTCCATCTAGATGACTGCCAATCTTTTCAACACTTTAGGTCATGTTTTCATACACATGAAGGAGCTTACACTTGAAGGCAAGAGAGAAGTCCACTCAAAGGGGACCACCAAAAGACTTTTGCAGCCACAAATAATACATTATTTGGCTGAATTTTTTAAGTAAAGAAGAACCTCGAATCTAAAGGAGCGTTCAACATGAAAGATGTAGCTCGTGATCTCAACTTTTAGCTCAATTTTTTTCAGAATTTTTGGAGTTATGAACACGGAGATATGATATTTGTAGTGGACCCCAGTTTTCTCGTGTAATGGTGACACGAGCCATCCCCACTTTTCTTCCTTCTAGAATGGCTATGGTTCTACAAGTCTTCAAGCATGATTACAAGAGACAAGGCTCTTTTAATGAGGTCTTGGCTAGTCTAGAGTAATTCTATCACCATTTTTGGAGGATCCATCCTCATCAACAAATATCCACCTTCGACAACCTCTCTTATAATTTTCTTACCTCTCTCTTCTCTCCGTAATAAGCTTATGTCTATCCAAAGCTAGACTATTGTAAATATTTCCTATCCTCTACATCCTACCCACATTCTCTCTTTTTCTCTCTCTATTGACTCTGGTATTTTAAATAATGAGGAGACAAGATGGGAGCCACAGTCACATGCACCCCATTTTCCTAGTCACCAAAGTGGGACACTCACCTCAAATAGAAATATTGCTAAATCCTTCCCTCCTTCCCTATATAAGGAGGCCATGAGAGCTCACTTGGGGGGAGAGATCAAACACACACACACACACACACACACACACACACACACACCTATCCATACACACTCTTGTGCTACATGCTTGTAGCATGAACCCTAATCACATAATCACAACACCATCATCATCACCATCACCATGCACAAAAGATGAGCACCACACCTCCACACCACTTGTAATTAAGGGTTGAAGGCACAATTTCAAGAAGAAGAAAGGTGGACACACTCATGATATTCCTCGCCATCAACTCCCATCTCTCCATTATGCCTCCTACGATCTTGTTCCCTTCTCATTTTCCTGCCATACGCTACCTATTGTATTCATCTTTTGCAAGCAATCAACACACTCCATCTTGGTGCCATACTTTGTGTCGCTTTGGATACATCTAATTGTGAGTATGGTATATGCTTGTTCCTTGCCATTTTTTTTCTGCTTATGTTAAGGTGTGCGGATTCGCCACCACACACACACTCTCTCTCTCCCTCTCATATTCCTATCATCTTGCTACTTCCATCTTAAGGTGTGCGGATTCGCCACCTTTTGTATGAGAAGTGAGCATACTTGCATGTATCCCTGACCTCGTTATTTTCCTTACTACATGCACGCATAGCGAGCCCATTCTCACTCACTCACCACTCCTCTCACCTTATTCTCCGACCACCCCATTCCACATTTGGGTGTGGATCTTGAAATTTTTTTCCATGCATGCTTCATTGTGTATATGTATGCGTCCTAGCCGCATATCATGCTAGGTGGTGCCCCTATTGTGTATTCCCCATGATGAGGCCATTGTGCATAGTCTTGGTGTAGAGGCCACCGGGTCTATTTTTTCACTTCCGCCTCTCACCTCTCTTGAAGCTAAGACAAAAGATGTTGACAAGCAAGCTATGAAGAAAGTGGACACAGTACGCATGGCATCTCAACGGCTAGCCTATAGGTCAAGTTCATCATACTTTTATTTCAAGATTTTCATAATTACAAAGTTTGTAGTGATGTTATTTTGTTTGATTGTTTTAGATTTCTATTATCCTTGGTTGGAAAAGTCTTTCTTCCAGGGATTCCATTCTTAGCTAAGCAGTGGGCACAACTATCTACTGGGGAAGAATGCATGTACTCCCCTTCCATACATAAGCTCACTACTTGGGAGATGGAGACATGCCCATGGTGGATAGACATGGCTTCTGGGCATGTATTGGCGAGAGAGAGAGAGCTTCATGATACTATGAGAGTTGGTGGCGCATTTGTCGATGTGCCTCTACCTTGGCATTGGACCTACAACATCCACTCTCCATTTGCAAATGCATAAAAAGACATTATTGATTTTTAAAGTTCAATAATAAAAAAAGATTCAAAAAAACACGGCATTCATGGCATGACTTGCACCAAAAAAGAATCTCTTATCATAGAGGGCCAACAATAACTTGCTCTCAAAATACAAAAGACAACCTCGTCCTTGCCTTGATAACTTGCTTCTTCATGACAACGGTTCCAACATCAAACCTATTTTTTCTCTATTTGGTACTCTACTAAGAATTCTATCCTTGCCACAAAACTTAAGATCCTCACCCACCAGTGTGTAGTTTCTTGTGTTTGCAACAACTACTTTATTATGAAGAATGTTTGACATGACCTTTGGACATTCAACTTTACCAAGAAATACTTCGTGACTCCCTTTCTACATAAAAGGATTCTTTGACCTTTAAAGGAGATACCAAAGCATCCAACTTTTTCCTAGCTAACTCATCGATAGCCGATTTTTGGAAATCAAAGAAAAAGAAAAGAGAAAGGTTATTTTTCCTCTTTCGGAGCCTTGGCGACACCGTCGGAAGGCTCGGCAATGCCTTGGCCAACCTCACTGCCCTATCTCGTCCATACCCTACCCTAGCAGGCCTCCATTTCTCTCTCACCCTCTTGTTTTATTTCCCTGGCGGGCCGTCGTAATTCTCTCTCTCTTTCCCTCTCTCTCTTCTTCACTATCTCTCTCTCTCTCTCTTCTCTCTCTCTCTCTCTCTCTCTCTCTCTCTCTCTCTCTCTCCATCTCTCCCTCCATCGATCCAGCTCTCTTCCTCTCTCGGAGCACAGGCCCCGCGGGCATCGAATGAAATATCCCACTCTCTCTCTCTCTCTCTCTCTCTCTCTCTCTCTCTCTCTCTCTCATTTTCTCTACACACCTCTCTCTTCCCCTCTCTCCCTTCTCAGCACACACTCTCTCTCCCTCATCCACTCCTTCTCTCTCTGACAACTCTCTCTCTCTAGCTCTTATCGCGGCCACATGGCGCAGTGCTTCGCCATCCTCTCTCTATATCTCCCTCGTTGCCTACAAGAAGCCGAAGTCTCTCTCTGTCTCTCTCCATCTCTCTCTCTCTCTCTCTCTCTCTCTCTCACTCTCTTATCTACACACACACACGCACTCAGCCTTACCTCCTCATTCCCCTGGCCTGCTACTCCCTCTCCCTCTCCCCACCCCATTGACTCTCTCCCCTCCTCTCATTTCTTGAGATACCATGCAACCCATCCAGGATAATAATATTCCCTCTCTCCTCTCGTCCACACCCCTTCTGCCTCACTCTCCTCCCCATACCCCCCCTGTTTTCTTCCCAGCTCTGGTGGACCACCAGCCTACCCCCCCCCCCATCTTCCCCTCCCATTAGCTCTCACTCTCTCCCTTTGAGAGAGCGGCCCGCAGGCAAAAGGAGGGAATCTCATATTTTCTCTCTCTCAAAATTCACTCCCCTCTACATAGCCACTATTTCCCTATCCTCCCCCCCCCCCCTCTCTCTCTCTCTCTCCTCTCTCTCTCTCTTCTCTCTCCTCTCTCTCTCTCTCTCTCTAACTCCAAAACCCCCCTTTATTCCGTTGGCTATACCCCCCCCCCTCCTTCTCTCCCTCTGTCGGATGCAGGCCACACAATGCATGCTCTCTCTCTCTCGCTCCCGGACCCATCCCGTGTGGGCGCATTGGAAAAAGACGCCACACACACGCACCCTATCTCCCTCTCCCTCCCTCGCCACTTCACCCCGCCCTCACTCTCTCTCGCGCAATGTGTGCAGGTGAGCCATGCTCTCTCTCTCTTGCTTTCAGCCCGAAGGCGCCGTTTTCATGTGCTCCCTCCCTCTACACACACACACACACACACACCCTCCCCCACCCACACACAGCGCCCTCTCTCCATCTCTCTCCCCATCTCTCATGCTCGCGTTCCCTACAGCAGTAAACAATCGGGAAAATAAAGAAATAATTTTTTTTAAAATAATAATAATAATAATAATAAAAAATAAAAATATAATATATATATATATATATAATATACTCCCCCCCTTGTCCACATACACGTTAATACGCACATACATACATCCACACATATACACACTCAAGCTCGCGCACTTACATATATATACACACACTCACCCATACACAATACACGCACGACACTCACAACAAAAAGCATAAAAGAAAAGAAACCGAACGACATCCACATCAACAAACGAAGGAAGATGACCAAAATCTCGTGACACCGACACCGAAACAAGCAAAGGCATCGAAGGCATGCCCCCGTCGACCCCGAAAGTGATGAACGCGCTACACCGATGCACCAGCGAGGACGCCATTCACCGGCATCGTGTCCACGACGTCCTCTTCAGTAAAACCCGTAAGTTGTCGTCATTTTTTCCAGTTTCAAACCAACCTTGTAAAAAAATCCCAAATTTGTAAATTCTCATCTCTCTAGGTGATGGTCACAAAGGCCCACCTAAGGGTTTTCCTTATAATAATTCCCATGACAAAGCAAGGGTCAACCACCCAGTGCCCACCGCCTTGCTTTGTCTCCCCTGATTACCTTAATCACACCAGATTATCCTAATCCAAAGCAGCCAACACCTATAAAAAGGCACTAAGAGGTCACTATCAAGGGGGGGGGGGCAAGTCCATCAGAGGTCAGCACTTGGTAGTATTTTGTTGGGAGGGATTGGCAACATTTGCATCACATGAGAGGGGACTTAGCGTAGTGATTTGCTTTGGGAATTGTACTATGTAAAGGAAACTATGTCCACAACTCGACTCCAACGACCAATGCACACACACTCATGTTAGCAAGGTTTTTGTGTCAGTGAGTCATCTCTAGAGAATGCACCAAGTAGGCTCACTATCTCCCCCTCCATCTCTCTATCACCATGAATTGCCACCTCACCAAAAATAGGGTTGATGTAAATATTGCAAGCGAATAATTCTCCCTCACACCCCCGAGGGTTTTCATCAGCTGTCTATTCTCTCTCTCTCTCTCTCTCTCTCTCTCTCTCTTTTCTCTCTCTCTCTCTCTCTCTCTCTCTCTCTCTCTCTCTCTCTCTCTCTCTCTCTCTCTCTCTCTCTCTCTCTCTCTCTCTCCCTCCGCCTCCGTGGAGAGTCCGTGATATTTCAAATCACCGTCGTCTATGTCCGAGCTACTCAAAGCTAGGTGGTGTCCCCTGTTTGCTTCATTGTGACCGGATCGTGGCGTGCATCGACTCCCGGCATTTACAAGGCCGTCAGGATTCGTGTCGCGCTTTACGCCGGTCATTTGGTGCCCCCACTGATGAGGGCTTCTAAGAAACCTTCAGTTTACAATGCTGAAAGCAACGCACCACATCAATCATGGACGAATGGCTGAAGGAGTTCTCTAACTGGAGGACGGAAGAGGACGAGACTAAAGAAGCACTAGCCACCTTCATTGAAGTACTACTGCCAGGCTGCAGTGTCGTCAGTATTCAAGAGGTAAGCTCCCCATCTCGTGTTGCGTGTTCTAACCATAAATTGAGAGCATCAGGTGGAAGGACTATTAAGTGCCATCACTGCTGTCAACCAAATCATTCTGTCAATGAGTGTCGACAGAGGAAGTGAAGGAAAAACGGTGAGTTTTGCTTTTGAAAACTGCGGCACTCTCATGACAGTTAGATTTTCTGTAGCACGAGTTGTTTTCTCTCTAATGGTTCGAGAGGAGTCGTCAATTACATCAAGCTGAAAGCATTTGGTGCATGCAAGTGGACCTACACTCTCTCTAGGCCAAGAGAGTTGAAATGAAGTTCGAGCACCCAAGCGCCGTCATCGCATGCAGAATGGAAAGCCAATTGAGGTAGACTCTTCTTGCCCAGTCTGTTTTGAACCTAGTGTGGAGGATTGTGTGAACTTCTACAAGAGGTAGAAGCATGTGGTGAGGGTGTCACCTCGTCAACACTTGAGGTATGCAACCCTAGTGGTCAAGATCCTTGCCCTACACCCGACATGGATAATAACAATAGGCCAAAAGTATTTCCTTTCCATTTCTTGCAACACATGCATGTAAACGTGTATATTGATAGGAAGATATTCTACCAACAAAAGATTGTTTTCCTATTCGGAGCCGAGATGCTTGATGAAATCTTGAGATCTCCACATCCCATCATCTTGCCCCTTCTGTATTACTACCACTGTTTTGATGTAAGCATCTTTAATCTGTTCTAGCTCAATGTTTCCATCTTTATCCTCTTTTAATCTATCCACCCAACCCTGTAAAAGCCGCTATGAGCCACTACTGTCATTAATCTATTAAAAAAAAAAAGTTTGTAATTTCCTGAGTCACTACCATGGCAAGTGTTTATTTCCCCACGTCCAGTGGAAAGAAGGGAGAAGACATCACCACCGACTTTTTGGATGATTTCGACATCGCTTGTGCGGTTTCCAACAAGGATGACGATGCCTCACGGCTTCGAATTTTTTCTCTACTGATGAAAGTAGAGGCTAAGTCTTGGTACAATGCTTTGTCCCAAGCTACCAAAAATGAATGGGATGTGTTACGTGCTACCTTTGTGAAGAGGTTTGGTGGAGGCACAACCTCCGAGAAGCTATGGCAGCTCTACTGACGTAATTGAAGCAGGGAGGTCTACTAGAGTATGCCACCTACGAGTCCAAGTTTGTGGATTTATGGGAGAGATGGGTTGCCTCACTAGAGGAAGGTGAAAGAGTGCCTAATTTCCTGAAGAAGGACCGTTTCATTGCTGGCCTGTGGTCGCCACTTAAGGAGAAGGTGAAGGGAAGTTTTCCTACAACATATGAGTTGGCAGTAGAAGTAGCCCACCTTAAAGACAAGAAGCTGTGCATGCAAGCACGAGTCAACGAGTCAGAGGAATCAAGATCAATCCAATTAACCCCTGTGACTGCAATAGCCGTTCATAGAGCCCAACCACAAGAGGCATCAGAAGAGAAGCAAGACCTACTGCGTCGCATCACTACCCAGCTCGAGAGTTTATCCATGCATCTAGTGCAGCAAGGGCATGCACTTGTCAGAAATCCAGAACAAGGAAGAGGACAACGAAGGCCAAACCAAGAGTACCACTACTATAATTGCGGAGAAGACGGCCATGGCATGTACTACTATCCACATCCAAGAAGATAGAATTTCAATAGAGGAGGGAGACAGAATCAGATCTCTTCGCCAAGGGCAAGACCACCGCCGCCCAGGCAACCAATGTAAGGTTTCCAGTTTCTGAAACCTTAAAGGTTGTATAAAGCTTAATCAAACTGATATGATTATTGAAAAACCAATGTAGAATTATCCGACCATGGAAAATATTGGTATTTTTGGAATCTTAAGCACAGCAAACCCCGGCTAGAAATTTTCATAATTGAATTCCGATAAAAACTGGCATAGTTATGACCCCTGGAAGTTTACACTGTGAATTGAGTAAAATAGGTAAATTTGAAGGGTTGCAGTAATCATTTAAGCATAGACTTTATTAAATTCCTCCTAGATATTTACAAGATATTTACCAATTAAGCAAAAATAGGTCAAAATATAGCATACTTGATATTTTAAAAGCTGGCAGGTAATGGTAGGGTCATCACTGACCTGCCAGGGACTCATTTAGTAGCAGGGGTCGTTTTTTGACCTGTAGGGGGCTGCTTGAACTGCAAGCAACTGCTTTTTTAAGCCTATGAGAGCTTAAGAGTGCCAGAAAACTATAAATAAGACCCCTAGCTTCACATTTCACATAGACTCGGAGCCTTGCTACTCTCTCTCTCATCTAGAGAGAACACTACGCAGAATCATTAGAGTTTAATCTCTAATTGATTAACCCTAATGGTAATTAACCTAATCCTTCTTAATTAGCAAGGTCAGATTAAGATTGATGTGATATATTTATTAGTGGTTTATTAAGGTTATATCAGAGTTTTGAGAAATTTAAATGGGGAAAATTAGTAAATTGATTTCAATTGCTGTGATATATTTATCAGTGGTTTATTAGGTATTAAAGAACCCGTGATGATTAAGAGAAGCTCAAATATTGAATCTAGCTAATTAACTAGGTAGAATTACTCTGTATTTTGAGAAATTTAAATAGGGAAAATTAGTAAATTGATTTCAATTACTGTGATATATTTATTAGTAGTTAACTAGATGTTAAAAAATCCATGATAATTAAGAGAAGCTCAAATAATTAATATAGATAATTTATTAGGCAGAATTACTCTATTTTTTTAGCAATTTAAATAAGGGAAATTAGTAAATAGATTCAAATTGAATTGAGTTAAAATTTTGGAGGTTTATTAGATGTTAGATAACTTGTGATAATTTTTCTAATCTCAGATAATTAGTTTAACTAATTATCTTAGTGGAATTACGCTATGTTTAGGGATAAACTAAAGAGGAAAATTAGTAAATCATGCTATATGATTACATCCTATTTATCAAAGCTATATTATAGGGTAAAGAGGCCGTGATAATTATTTCAAGGTTAGAAAAGTAGTATAGATATTTATCTAACTCAAATTACTCTATTTTTAGGGGTAAACTAAAGAGGGAAATTAGTAAATCATGTTATATGATTATATGCTATTTATCAGAGCTATATTATAAGGTAAAGAGGCCGTGATAATTATGAAAAGGTTAGAAAAGTATTATAGATATTTATCTAAGTCAAATTACACTATTTTTAGCTAAAACTTGAAGATGGAAATTAGTAAATCATGCTATATGATTACATGCTATTTATGAGAGCTATATTATAAGGTAAAGAGGCCGCGATAATTATTTCAAGGTTAGAAAAGTAGTATAGATATTTATCTAAGTCAAATTAAACTATTCTTAGCTGAAAATTGAAGATGGAAATTATATAACTAAGTTGGAAAATAATAAGATAATTACCAGAGGTCAAAAATATTCTTATCTACTTGTGGTAATTATACCATAGTTAATTATTGAGGTTAGTAAATCATAATTGACCAAAAGTCTTATTTTGAGCAAATGATTAATTAAAATAAACAGACTTTGTGGTTAAAAGTTTTTAGAAAAATTATAGTAAGTGAAAACCTATGATATCAAGTTAAGGAAATTAAATCTTTAAGAGAAATTAAATACATTAAATTTTAAGCCCAAAATAAGTAAATTATTAGCTTAAAAGTTGATAGGAAAATTAGGAAAAAGATATAGAAAGTTAGGAGAGCTTAGAAAACCCTTAGGGAAGCGGTGGAAGAAGTTATCATGCTTATATAGACAAATAAGAAATTACAAGGTTAAGAATTTATCAATTAAGACTATAAATTTAACCTTGGATGGGTTACGGTTAAATACAAAGGTTAAGTCTAGATTTTGAACTATTTACCTAATAATTAGACGTCCTTTTTATAAGGATAAGAAGTTATGATACCAAAAAGGACCCGAGAAAATCCTAGATCTGATGATGAGGACGTAGCTCCAAAACGAACTAGAGCATCGCATGACGAGGAAGTCGGGCCTAGAAGTAGGCCTACGGAGGAGAGTCCTCAGGCGCTAGCGCAACAACAGATGGCCAATCAATCCTAGGTGGGTTTCCCATTATTCAATTAAGTCTTTTATTAGTTTAAGTTCTTTTATAAGTTAGCATTGTATACGTAAGAAGGATAAACTGACTGAAAACGGAAGGTAGCTTCCAATGTACATTTGTTTATAATATAGGAAAGAATTTTTTGGGTTAAAACTGGTTGAATTAGGAAAGATATGTTTGATCATCCTTAAGACAGCTTGTCTCAAGACACCTCTGACTCCTTAATATAAATTGATGATAATGATTGGCTTTCTAGCCACGATTAAGTCGGTTACCCCCATGAACGATGAGTTTCTACTCCGTGTCATGTCTTGATGTTTCTACATAAGTTAGGATACCATTTTTATCCTAGGGGAGCCGCCCGGTTGTATGGGCAACTGGTTTGGTGTATGGGTACCCGGAACCTTGGGTGGGGGTTTATTCCACTCCGGATTTGAACAAGGAATGGGTGTTGTTTTTCACCCTTAGGTGGTCTTGAGACAAGAAGAGTACTGGTCATGGTTATTATGGATAATGTTTCGATTGACAGTACCCTGTCTTAAGTTTAAAGATGTCTGTTTTTTGAAAGAATGCTTTCAATGCTGTCTTCAAGGAATTACTATGATGGAACGTTAAAAGAAACCATTATTTTAAATGTTAAAACAATGTGATAATAAGATAAATGAATCTTGTGTGAGTGCGGGGTGGTAAGTGGGGATTGACTAAGGTTGGCAATCATGGACGGGTGGGCCTGATTAGTCAGGTAACTATCCATCCCTGCGCACTAAAACGTTTAGAAAACTTCTTCACTTGGAAGAGGAGTCCACCAGCGGCTGTGCCCTCACATCTGTTAGGGGGAAAAACGCGTTGGTTGAGGATACCTTAGCCCAATTGTGGCAGTTATAGGGCCGAAATAGTTTTCTGGACATTTAATACGTTGTCCCGTTTCCACTGCGAGACAGGACTAGGTCTTCTTCTAAGGCTATAGACCCAAGCCATTGTCAATGGTAAAGGTCTATTCCTTGGATTTTTCTTGTTTAGAGACTCTGATTTTTATTAGAACTAGAGACCTGTCAAGGATCCCATCCCGATCTTGGTATAGGCGGGTTGGGGACCTTACAACCAATCTCACATCTTCAAATCGCACCACCAGCCGTGCAACCATAGCTAGTACCACCAGTTCAATTCCTACAGCCACCGATGCAACCACCACCACAATCACCACTTACACTCATCCTACGCCCACCACCAATTGGTACCCGCACACCAAGTATCATTGGTCTTGTAGAAGAGGTCAAGGTGAAGATAACAAAAGAAGGATCAAGCGAGAAGTTTATTCAAAGGACTGAAGCAGTGGAGCAAGAGGTTAAAGAATTAGAAGATGTTATCCCAGTGGGGGAGGTAAGTCAAGAAAATTGTGTTACAAATGTGAGTACATCTTTAACCCTGGATGAAATAGGCACCAAAGCGATCAATCAACAGCATTGGGCGGTAAGGGTAAGGAGGTGTAAAGTGTTCATCAGGCCTCGCCAGAGTAAGAGGAATGAAGAGGGCGTGGAAGATACAAGAGAAGAGGAAGACCAGCCTGTTAGCAAGGATTTGTAGAAGATGGACAACATATCAAGAAAAGGAGAGGGATTTGAAAACAAAAGCCTGTGCACCAGCATGGACCAAGGACAGTGTAGCAAGCTAAAGGAATCTTGCATCAAGGAAGTTTCACTAGAGGGCCATAACAAAGAGGTAAGCAAGAATGAAGGTTTGGAGTTGGATATTGCTCCAGAGGCTTCGCACGGTGAGCAAGACTTTATTGTGTAGTGTCATAGACTTAGAGATGGGTAATGCCTCTAGTCTACTGAAAGGTGTTATAAACTTGGAGATGGGTAATGCCTCCAGTTTATGTGAGGGTGTTCAGAGTAATTTTGATGATCAATATGTTGCCAACCTTTTAAGGATGTTCTAGACTCCTCCACAACGCAGCATTGTGTTTGCATGGGATGCATCAGACCTACGATTATGGTTAACTGCTAGAACATATAGAGGTAAGATCAACATGGAGATAAGAGTTAAGGAACCATGGATAGAGAAAAGGCTGATAGAATGCAAGAATGAAGGCCTCATTCCCAATTTGGTGAAATTTTTTACAAACAGTGAATCCTCTCTATGGAGAGAGATAAGTGGGTTACGCTTGTATTTAAGCCGCAAGGTAGGTAGCTTACTATCAACATCAGAAAAGACAACTGGCATGTTTGAGCACACCCAAGAGAAGCATGATATGCTTGCAGTTTTTTCCAATTGCGACAGTAAGCAAGGTTCTGAAGACAATTGGAGCTCACCACACCAACAAGGTGGCCATATATGGTGGATTCTTGGCACACTCTTGGAATCATAATTTTCAGTTCTGCCTTTGCAGGAGCCAAGATGCTCATTTCCCCTCTCGCTACTTGTGGTTACAAATTTGGGCCTATTTGGCATGCAAATTTTATTGTTCGGGCACTGCAAACAATGATCCTATTTTTCACTTGGGATCTAGGAGGACACTGGCACAAAGTTCTGGAAGCCATGGGATTCCCATTTAATCAACCGACACTATTCCAAGGGACAGGCTATCACCCAGACCTGTTGCAAATTCATGAATATCCCAGAAACCTCACCAATGGCCAAATGGAGTGGCTAGTTCAGAAGGCAACTTGATATCCGCTCCTACAGATCAACTGTAGAAGAATCAAAGTCAGGGCTAGAGACATGAACGCCTCTAGCCAAAAGGGGAGAGCCAATGATAGCCGATTTTCAGAAATCAAGGAAAAAAAAGGTTGTTTTTCCTCTGTCGAAGCCTTCATGACATTGTCGGAAGGCTCGGCAATGCCCTGGCCAACCTCACGGCCCTAGCTTGTCCATACCTAGCCTAGCAAGCAGCCATTTCTCTCTTGCCCTCTTGTTTTATTCCCCTGGTGTGCCGTCCTAATTCTCTCTCTCTTTCCCCCCTCTCTCTCTCTCTCTCTCTCTCTCTCTCTCTCTCTCTCTCTCTCTCTCTCTCTCTCTCTCTCTAACTCTCTTCCTCTCTCGGAGCACAGGCACCGCGAGCATCGAACGAAATATCCCACTCTCTCTCTCTCTCTCATTTTATATGCACACCTCTCTCTTCCCCTCTCTCCCTTCTCGGCACACACTCTCTATCCCTCATCACTCCTTCTCTCTCTAACAACTCGCTCTCTCTAGCTCTTGTCGCGGCCACATGGCGCATTGCTCGGCCATACTCTCTCTCTATCTCCCTCATTGCCTACAAGAAGCCGAAGTCTCTCTCTCTCTCCCTCTCTCTAACTCTCACTCTCTCTTATCTACACACACACACACACACACACACACACTCAGCCTTACCTTCTCATTCCCCTGGCCCGCTACTCCCTCTCCCTCTCCCTTACCCCATTGACTCTCTCCCCTCCTCTCATTTCTTGAGATACCATGCAATCCATCCAGAATAATAATATTCCCTCTTCCCTCTCGTCCACACCCCTTCGGCCTTACTCTCCTCCCCATGCCCCCCCTGTTTTCTTCCCAGCTCTAGCGGACCACCAGCCTACCACCCCCCCGCCCCCCCCCCCCCCCCCCCCCCTCTTCCCCTCCCATTAGCTCTCACTCTCTCCCTTTGAGAGAGCGGCCCCGCAAGCAAAAGGAGGGAATCTCATATTTTCTCTCTCTCAAAATTCACTCCCCTCCACATAGCCACTCATTCCCTATCTTCCCCACTCCCCCCTCACTCACACACTCTCCCACTCTCTTCCATGGTGGGAACCCGCCATAAGGAAAAATACTATCTCTCTCTATATATATAACTCCAACCCCCCCCCCCCCCCCTCCTTCTCGCCCTCTGTCGGATGTGGGCCACCCGAGCCATGCTCTCTCTCTCTCTCTCTCTCCCTCTCTGACCCAGCCCGTGTGGGCGCATTGGAAAAAGACGCCACACACACACACACACACACCCTATCTCCCTCTCCCTCCCTTGACACTTCACCTTGCCCTCACTCTCTCTCTTGCGATGTGCGCACGCGAGCCATGCTCTCTCTCTCTCTCTCTCTCTCTCTCTCTCTCTCTCTCTCTCTCTCTCTCTCTCTCTCTCTCTCTCTCTCTCTCTCTCTCTCTCTCTCTCTCTCTCTCTCTCTCTCTCAGCCCAAAGGCGCCGTTTTCTGCGCTCCCTCTACACACACACACCCTCCCCCACCCACACACAGTACTCTCTCTCCATTTCTCTCCCCATCTCTCATCCTCGCGTTCCTGCAGCAGTAAACAACCGAAATGAAAAAAAAAATCTAATATATATATATATATACATACATATTATACTCCCCCCCTCGTTCACACGCACATTAATACGCAAATACATACATCCACACATAAACACACTCATGCTCACATATATATACACACACTCACCCATACATAGTACATGCACACTAAGCATAAAAAAAAAGAAACCGAATGACATCTACATCAAAAAAGAAGGAAGACAATCAAAATCTCACGACACCGACACCAAAACAAGCAAAGGCGCTGAAGGCATGCCCCGGTCGACCCCGAAAGTGATGAACACGCACACCGATGCACTACCGAGGACGCCATTGATCGGCATTCCATGATGCCCTCTTCAGTAAAACCCGTAGGTTGTCGTCATTTTTCTAGTTTCAAACCAACCTTATAAAAAAATCCCAAATTTGTAAATTCTCATCTCTCTAGGTGATGGTCACAAAGGCCCACCTAGAGGTTTTTCTTATAATAATTCCCAAGCCAAAGCAAGGGTCAACCACCCAAGGTCCACCGCCTTGCTTTGTCGCCCTTGATTAGATTCCCTTAATCACACTAGATAATCCTAATCCAAAGCAGCCAACACCTATAAAAAGGCACTGAGAGGTCACTATTGGAGGGGCAACTCCATCAGAGGTCATCACTTGGTAGTATTTTGGCGGGAGGGATTGGCAACATTTGCATCACATGAGAAAAGACTTAGCGTAGTGATTTGCTTTGGGAGTTGTACTATGTAAAGGAAGCTATGTCCACATCTTGATTCCAACGGTCGATGCACACACACTCATGTTAGCAAGGTTTTAGTGTCAGTGAGTCATCTCTAGAGAACGCACCAAGTAGGCTCACTATCTCCCCCTCAAGCTCTCTATCACCATGAATTTCCACCTCGCCAGAAATAAGGTTGCTGTAAATATTGGAAGAGAATAATTCTCCCTCACACCCCTGAGGTTTTTCATCACCTCTGTGTGTGTGTGTGTGGAGAGTTCGTGATATTTCAAATCACCATTTTCTACATCCTAGCCGCTCAAAGCTAGGTGGTGCCCCTTGTTCGCTTCACTGTGATCGGCTCGCGGCGTGCATCGGCTCCCGGCAAGGCCGTTGGGATTCGTGTCGTGCTTTGCGCCCGTCATCATCAGCTTATTTATTTTTCTCATGCAGAACATGCTTATACTATATATACTCAAACTCATGCAAAAGTTTCTTGATACCATTAAACCTTTCATTAACCTGTCTTTCTTAGATCTCCACAAGCCAAGCCACTGCTTCATGACTAGCAATGCATATCCTTTCACAGTGACTCCTTGGAATTGCAACTTACCAAATTGCTTCAACCCAAGGCAAAATGTTAGAGACTCAGCCTCATTGTTTCTTTCAGCTTTATCAAGATCATAATCTCTACCAAATATCACATATCCCTTTGGATTCTTAATGACTACCTCACAAATTGCCTTTTGAAGCACCTTTCTATATGCACCATCAAACATCATCTATATTGCACTTGCTTGAGATTTATTTACCTTTCATACTTACTTAAATTCATACTTACATTCTCATGTTTGCTTGGGAAGAAGAACAAGTTCTTAATCTTTATTTTCTTTCTAGCTATGGCTCATTACTAATCCTAACTAACCATGTTTCAAAAAACTAACCACGATGTTATTTCAAGTTCTGTTATTTCAAGTTTCTTGGACTGCCAGACTAATATGGCATAGAGAGAGTAGGAAACAATCTCTTTAACCATAGGATTACCAGAATAATATGGCATACAGAGAGATCAGAAAGCACTCTCTTTAACCATAGGTGATTGGAGGTCATATTTACCTAAATAATATGTATGATGAATGGTGGCTAATATCTTTAATTATCCCTTAATCTCTCACATAAACTTTTTTTGTATTTTTAAGTTACTTATATTCTATTACCTAAATTACTCTTATAAAGTAAATTCCATAATCCCAAGACAACTAAGTATTGAAATTTTTGGAACTAACCTTATTTACCAAAATGAGAAATTATAATTTCTCCCATGAAAGGTTCACAACTTTTTCTTGATTTTGCATAATGTGTGTAAGATTTTTAGTGATTTTATTTAGCTAAGATATAATTCTCCCAAGAGGAAGTTGAGTTTTTGAAGGGTAAGTCTATCATAACCATAGAAGTTTCTTTGAGAAAGAATATTCCCATTCCAAATAAGATCATTTCCTCCCTCGCCTCTAGCCAATTGGAAAATCCCAAAATCTTTAAGCCTCTCCTAGCTATGTGATTAATCCTCTCCATGGAAGCAAGAGGTAAGCCTAAACCCAATCTTGAGAAGAATTTGATAACCAATTGTACTCAATTGCATGACTATTTTTACTACACTAGCATACCTACTCTTAGGAACTTTGCATTTTACTTTCTATAATATCTTTCATTGAATGGTTCTACTCTTACACAATCAAGCATTGAATCTTGCATAATCATTAAAAAAAAGTTTACAATTGTAAGTTGGTGCTCTCTAAAGTTCTATATTTGCAATTCAGGACCCACTCTAATTCAAGGATCATCATAAAGAGCATATGCATTTTTATTTTCAAGTTAGTTTTGCAATTACAAAGAAGGGAGGGGCTAAGGGATACCTTCACAGAAGTGATGACCGTGTTGCTTGAACATAAAACTCCCATCGCTTCCGAGAGATGACCCATGGATGGAAAATAATGCAAAATAAATAAATTGGATTCTTTTAAGATGGGGCTAACTTGAAACTTACATCGTGACAAACATTAAACTCCTAGTAGACTCGTTGTATTTTCTTAAGGTCTTGTTTGAGTAGACATTTAAAGGAAATAGGAACTAAGGGATTATAACTCAAGGAACTCACTCTGAATGTCAACGAGGACTAAAAACTTTATTGAGAAAAGTTGACATGGATAACCCTAGCATAACATAGAAGTTTTAAGTGTGAAACTTGTCTTACATGTTTGGAAAAGACCGATGCAAGTGTTTATCTTTGGGATGCAATGGGGGATGGTCCTTTTTGGCTAGAATGGATAACCATTGACCTCTATATTTTGAGCTCAATCTCATTCAAGTCCCTGGAATTGGGATTGGATAGGAGTGTGTCCTAGCCGAGTGAGAAACATGGATGCGTAAGGAAATCGGCCTAGTCCGGGTAGGCCTGATGCCTAGGGAAAAAGGAGGAAGGGAAAAGGGATTCCAAGAAAGGATCGGATAAGGGAGGGGGATGTGATTTAATTAAGGAATTCTTCTAATTGTTTGGTCAAAAGAAATTGTGGAAAGGCTAGGAACCAAAATGGGCTATTCTGCAATTGTCCTCATTAGTGGGACCTTTTCTTTGCTTGTTGGATTATTGATTTAAGAAGAACCTAGAGTAGATTATTTTTGTAAGTCTTTCCCACACAAGATAAAGAAAAATAAGAATTGAAAATTGTGTAAATGCGCCGCCTCCACAAGTGGTGGAGGAGATAGTATACCCAAGTCCCGATATGAGGATAGGGATATGCTTGGAGAAGTATATGTGATTACTTGAAAGATAACTAGATGAATTTAATAATACTAGAGAAAAAAGGAAGTAAAAATTTCTAAAATAAAAAAAAGTGGGATTGACTTGATAAATGTACACTTGCAAGGGTATGCAATAGTTTGCATGCTGCTTTCAAATGCTTGAAATGTATTCCTGGTTTGACATGTTTGAAATAGTGTTTTCTAGTATCATAGTACTAACTTGGAAAGGTGAATTTACCAAATGGTTTGGTGGGAGGGTGAAAACCAAAGGATTGATTTGTTGGCTAGAAAGTTGAACCTAATTTCATATTGTCACTAAATTAAGTCAAGCATGGGGGAAAGGGATTCCGATCTACCAAGTGGGGATCAAAGATGGGAATGAGGAACTTTTGTAGTTAGTACTAAATATACTCATCTTAGGGGAATGCATTGACGGTTGTGCTCGATCATAACCAAAAAGAATAATCAGTGACCTTGAACCAAGGGTGATTAGAGAAATCTGAGCTTGGAAGGTAGCTTTGTCTTGAAAGTTGAATCCATAAGAGAAAGATAATTTGGGGTTCAGTATTCCACATGAGAAAAAGTGAATGTTTTCAACCCCTTGATTTGACATCAAAGAGTAGGAGGATTCCTCTTTTAATGTCGGTCTCAAGTGGGAGGGATGTCAGGAATTGTGGTGTACCCATTTGGAGGTGGTGTAGCGAATGATCCCTGGCATGGCCCTCACAAGTGGTATCAGAGCACAATTTCTATCCTTGGCTAGATAAAGATCTTAGTAGAGCTTTTGTAGGAAGAGAGTGAGAGACTGGCAAAAATAAAATGGCATGAAAGTCTTGAGTAGGATAAGTTGTTAAAATTAAAGAAAATGAAAAATAGAGAATGGTATAGAACTGTTGAGAAGGAGAAGTTCTCAAAATTGTACAAAGAGGAAATAGAGGTAGCTTTTCTAAAAAAGAAACAAAAATCAATGCTAGAACATGTTGTCCACCTCATCTTTCCTGCAAAAGGGACTCTTTCTTTTCAGAATGTAAATGGTGAACAAGTTTTAATGCAAGGTAGAGCAAGAGAAGCTCTCTTGAAAGTTCTTAAACCACTAAGCTTTTGTAACATTTTTTAAAACAAAATCAGATGTTAATAAGACCATTTTGGAAATTAATACTTTTATGGAACACCAAAACAAAAAAGAAAAGAAGATTGTTCAAGGTAAGTTCAAATCTGATTTCATCATTAGGATGCTACAACTCAAGGCTCAATCCATGGGTAAGGAGTTGAGAGTATTATTGTTGAGAGAGAAGGAGAGAACACAGAAGTAGAACCCCAAAGTGTGTAGAATACACACATGAGATGATGTATATATAGAGGGGACCTGGGTGCCATATATAGAGAAGCCATATATTGAGTAGCTTCACATATAAGCTCAACACCCCCGCTCAAATAAGGGTCCCTAACTGTGGATGAAAAACCCTTGGGGGATCAATGGAAAAACCCACAGCTCTATATACACCCACCGTTATATTATAAAAATCATTGAATATACAAATGTTTACGAGGAGCTACATCACTCCTTTTACAATGAATGTTTTATGAGGAGTTACATTACTCCTATCAAATACAATAATGAATACAAAGGTTCAATAAAGAGGTGTAAAATCTGTCGATTAGCTTGTAATCAAAAGTGTCTCCGTGAATCTGCTGTGTAGCTTGTCATCAATATCGCATCACCAAACATGTCTTCATGTTGTCATCAATATGGCATCACCAAACATATCTTCATAAATCTTTTATTGTCACCAACTTTGTCTTCATAAAATCAATTCTTTGATCAATCCTACATAGATCATAGACTCCAAAAAAAAAACATGTCATGAAAATTATTAGCATCGTTAATGAAATAATTACGTTCACAATGCCATAAGAGATGGTTCGCGACGCCACTCTTTTGACGACATATATACGCACGACAGCATATGGTACATAAAGTATAAACATAAAAGTACAAAATGTGTGATTACGTGATACAAATGATATAAGACCATATTAGGTAAAGTGGGAAAATCCCAATTCCTAGGTTGGACAACTTTCAATATATCATGTATAAAATATAGAGATTTTGTCAAAAATTTGAGTTTTCTTAAGGTCTCATTCCACTTTATGCACATACAATACACAATGAAAACAACTAAAATATCATGGTTTCAATCAATTGGATTATTAGGAGAGGAGTATATTGCATCCATTATCGTTGTCTATGTTCTAATGTCCTACCTACAACTTATCTCAACATGGAGAGCTTGGTTTCTAGGTCCACCACTTGTCCAAGTTAATGTAAAAGTGACTCAAGGTTCACAACTTGTGAAAGCAAGGATCCATTGAGGAATACAATCCACTTGGCTATTTTTCCTTAATTTATTGCATGTGACATTTAAGCAAGGTCCACTTCTAATCTATAACTTCTTAATTTGAGGCATGGGGCATACATAAAATATGTAGCATATGCTCTATTGCCTCATAGGAAGGTTGGTTTCAAGGTGCACTTATCCATGCTAGCCTATCTTGGAGAAATGATGGAGCTTGCTTCTCTCCTTGTTTCAATGGAGACTAGCTTGGACAAGTGGTGGACCTTTGCTTCTCTCTATGTTTCAATAGAGTTAGCTTGGACAAGTGGTGATCTTGGAATAAAACCCCCATGTAAAACATATCATGGGTATTCCAAGTGATTAGAAAGATTACCATTTAAGATATAACCTTATAGGTTGGACAACTAGATCTTAGCTTGGAGAAATGGTGGACCTTTGATTCTCTCCATGTTTCAATGGAGTCTATCTTGGAGAAATGGTGGAGCTTGCTTCTGTCCATGTTTCAATGGAGCCTAGCTTGAACAGTTGGTGGACCTTTGCTTCTCTCTATGTTTCAATAGAGTTAGCTTAGACACGTGGTGGATCTTCAAAATAAACCAACTACTATCAATGTTGCCTAGCTTGGACAAGTGGTGGAGTGTTTCTCTACTCCATGTTTCAATGGATCTTAGCTTGGACAAGTGTTGGACCTTAAAACAAAAACCCCATGTACAACATAGAATGGATTTTCTAGATTTCAATGGAGTCTAGCTTTAACAAATGGTGGAGCTTGTCTTCATCCATGTTTCAATGAAACTAGCTTGGACAAGTGGTGGACCTTGTAACAAACCCTCCCATGTACAACATATCATTGGTTTTCTAAGTGATGGGAAGGAATACCATTCAAGATATAAACTTATAGCTTGGATAAGTAGTTGACTTTAAAACCAAATTCATCATAATACAATGAAATACAGGTCAGCCAATTCCTAAATCTTGAGACCAAACCTCCCATGCTATTAGAGATAATATATTGGATAAGTGGTGGACCTTCTATTATTTTCCCATGCCTAGTTTAGACAACCGGTACACTTCGCAGCTATAAAGGTTGGACGAGTTGTGGAGCCTTGTTTCTATCCATGTTTTAATGGATCCTAGCTTGGACAAGTGGTGGACCTTGGAAAAAAGCTTCCATGTACAACATATATGAGGTTTTCCATGTTTTAATGGAGCCTATCTTGGACAAATGGTGAAGCTTTCTTCTCTCCATGTTGATTTTGGAACTACCTTAGACAAGTGGTGGAGCTTTTCTTTTCTACTCTTCATAATACAATGAAGTATATGTTGGTTACATGGTGAATCTTAAGGCCAAACCTCCCATTTTACTAGAGATGATAGGTTGGACAAGTGGATCAACCTTCTATCATTTCTCCATGACTATATTGGACAATTAGTAGACATAACATCTCTCTATGTTGTCTAGAGATGAGCTTGGACAAGTGATGGACCCTGCTTCTCTCTCCCCTTGGTTTACTAGTTTGAAGACTCAGTATATATACTTTCTTAGATCTAACTTGAACAAGTGGTGGACCTTGCATCCACAATCTTAATTCAGTATAAAAAAGTATATGAAAAAATAACATAGGAATCTTGGTTTGAAGGTCAAGCAATTAGGTTCCAAATGCACATAATAATATATTTTCCACCCATATTAAAAGAAAGTTAAATATGCACATAATAATATATTTTCCAAATGCACATAATAATATATTTTCCACCCATATTAAAAGAAAGTTAAATATGTTATTACCAAATTGACAAAGGTAACGTCCAAGAATTATATCTTTCCATCTTGTCAGATCTAAATCTTCATCAAGGCGACATGCATGTATACATCAACTTTCAAGCCATTCAAGAATACATGCACTTAGATTCCATAGTTTTGTTTTCAAAGTCTTTTAGGTTCTAAAACTCTTTCACATAAAGTATGTAATGACAAAATTCTTGAAGCAAACATTTGTGCCCAAGAAAAAGATCCCTCTCACATATTTAAAGTCCATGAATTCTCTGATCCACACTTACAAGTTTTATTTTGACATCAAACATCAATTCTTTCATAGTTCCAAATAAATGCAACCTCGATATGAATTGACAAAAAATGAATTTCTTTTACTATATGACCCAACATAGGCCCCAATCAAATAAAAAATGAGTCCCCAAAAATTTGGGTGCACTCTAGCAATACATCAGAGTCCCCTTACAATAGGATGCACTCCAATAGTACATTGAAGTCCCCTTAGAGTAGGGTGCACTCCATTCAAGTGTTCATAAAATTGACACACCTTTTATATAAAAAAAAAAGACTATATCAAATTATACAAATGTTGAAAGATACACACTAGAATAAAAAAAGCATCTTATAGCCATATTTATTCAATGCTTTCGTGTTGACAAGTACACACCAAGGACATAATTTGTCTCAGAATCACTATACTGATTTACAATTGTGTTATATGTATAGACTCTCTTATCTCTTGCATACAACCATCCTACCAACCATGGAATTATGGTTCTCTGCAAGAAGTTTTGAAGTTGCTCGGAAGTTTGCCTCCACATCTTTGGAAATATAAGATATGTCCCTGGCATGTTCCACATCACCCTATATGGAGTGTCATAAAAAATTAAGGTATTGTTTGCATCCAAATCCTCAAATATCTTCCAAATATCACTCAGATTTTTGTGATAAACCCTTGTAAATCCTAACATGATATTTGGATTTTGGCAATTTTTGTTACTCATAAACACCTTGAACTTGGTATACTGCTCAGGAAAACACTTTTGTGTGATGCGTTGCACCCTTGTTAAGTTATAGCAACTCCATATCCATAGCTCAAAGTATTCAGCACAAAAATCCAAAAAACTTTGTGCGTCTGGTCGCACCACATGATAAACTTCATCTTTGTCCTCCACAAGTCGCATGTGTTGAGCCCAAGATGGCATAGAATCTCCATGTTTCATTTCAACTGTCTTGAGAAGTAACCCCTCTAGATCCAAGATAAGTACTCTTTTGATGTCCTTGAAAGCAAGTGGTAGGTGATAAGGAGGTGATTCATTCCTTGGACAAGGTCTTGGAGGAGGTTGGATGGGTAATTCAATAGTTTTCTTCAATTTATGCCAGCATATAGCCAATCCATTTTTCTGTAATGGTTCTGAAATTAAAGAACAAGAACACTTAATGCAAACACAACAATAGACATGATTTTTACATTGTCTACCCTAAGGTTTTATTAGATACCAAAATCCATCTATGATCTACTCATTAATAGAAAGAAAGTCAAATTAAAATCCTGACTCTTTTTTATGCTACACTCTCTCTTAGTCTCAATACCATGGAGTTCAACTAGACTTAAGTCAACTAATAACTACTACTTGTTGTTAAAGGTATGCTTGAAGTGTATAAGGCTTAACCAATGCTCTAGTGTAGAATGGGTATTTAGGTCTCAAGGTCTACCACTTATCCAAGCAAAGATCCATTTAGATATGGAAACCCAATTTTTCTTAATATAATGATATAGAGTGGACAAGTGGTGAATCCTGAGACCAAGCCACTCATGCTACTAGGGATAATAGGTTGGACAAGTGGTGGACCTTGAATGTAAACCCCCCATGTACAAAGTATCAGGGGTTTTGGGTATTTCAATGGACTCTAGCATCTTGGAAACATGGTGGAGCTTACTTCTCTCCATGTTTCAATGGAGTCTATCTTGGATAAATGGTGGAGCATCATTCTCTCCATGTTTCAATGGAGCCTACCTTGGACAAGTGGTGCATGTTTGTTTCTCTCTATGTTTGAACAGATCTAGCTTGGACAAGTGGTGGACCTTGGAACAAAATCCCCATGTAAAACATATCATGGACATTACAAGTGGTGAGAAAAAATACCATTCAATTATAACCTTATAGGTTGGAAAAGTGGTGGACCTTAACACCCAATTATTATTAATATAATGACATAGAGTGGACAAGTGGTGAATCTTGCGACCAAACCTACTAGGAAAAGTACGTTGGACAAGTGGTGGACCTTGAATGCAAACCCCCATGTACAAAATATTACTCATGCTACTAGGAATAATTTGGTATTAAGGTCCATGTTTCAATGGAGCCTAGCTTGGAAAAGTGGTGGACCTTTGTTTCTCTCTATGTTTCAATAGAATTTTCTTGGACAAGTGGTGAACCTTGGAACAAAACCCCCATGTAAAGCATGTCATGGGCATTACAAGTGGTGAGAAAAAATACCATTCAAGGTATAACCTTATAGGCTGGACAAGTGGTGGACCTTAGCACCCAATTCCTCTTATTATAATGACATATAGTGGAAAAGTGGTGAATTGTGAGACCAAACCTACTAGGGATAATAGGTTGGAGAAATGGTTGACCTTGAATGTAAATCACCCATGTACAAAATATCATGGGTTTTGCGTATTTCAATGGAGCCTAGCATCTTGGAGACATGGTGGAACTTACTTCTCTCCATGTTTTAATGGGAGCCTATCTAGGAGAAATGGTGGAGGTTCCTTCTCTCCATGTTTCAATGGAGCCTAGCTTGGACAGTCGTGGACTTTGTTTCTCTCTATGTTTGAATATGGTTAGCTTGGACAAGTGGTGGATCTTGGAATGAAACTCCCATGTAAAACATATCATGGGCATTTCAAGTGGCGAGAAAGGATACCATTTAAGATATAACCTTATAGGTTGGACAAGTGGTGGACTTTAACACAATATAATGACATAGAGTGTACAAGTGGTGAATCTTGAAACCAAACCACTCATGCTACTAGGGATAATAGGTTAAACAAGTGGTGGGCCTTGAAATAAAACCCCTAGAGTGTTTCAATGGATCCTAGCTTGGAAACATGGTAAAGCTTGCTTCTCTCCATGTTTCAATGCAGCCTATCTTGGATAAATGGTTTGCAGCATCATTCTCTCCATGTTTCAATGGAGCCTAGATTGGACAAGTGGTGGACCTTTGTTTCTCTCTATGTTTAAATAGAGTTATCTTGGAAAAGTGGTGGACCTTGGGACACAAAAACCCCATGTAAAACATATCATGGGCATTACCAAGTGGTGAGAAAAAATACCATTCAATATATAACCTTATAGGTTGGACAAGTGGTGGACCTTAACACCCAATTATTCTTAATATAATGACATCATAGAGTGGATAAGTGGTGAAATTGGGACCAACCTACTAGGGAAATAGGTTGGACAAGTGGTGGACCTTGAATGTAAACGCCCCATGTACAAAATATCACTCATGCTACTAGAAATAATTTGGTATTAAGGTCCATGTTTCAATGCAGCCTAGCTTGGGAAAAGTGGTGGACCTTTGTTTCTCTCTATGTTTCAATAGATTTATCTTGGATAAGTGGTGTACCTTGGAACAAAACCCCCATGTAAATCATGTCATGGGCATTACAAGTGGTGAGAAAAAATACCATTCAAGCTATAACATTATAGGTTGGACAAGTGGTGGACCTTAACACCTAATTCCTCTTAATATAATGACATAGAGTGGACAAGTGGTGAATCATGAGACCAAACCTACTAGGGATAATAGGTTGGACAAGTGGTGAACCTTGAATGTAAACCCCCCATGTACAAAAAATTATGGGTATTGGGTATTTCAATGGAGCCTAGCAACTTGGAGACATGGTGGAGCTTATTTCTCTCCATGTTTCAATGGAGCCTATCTAGGAGAAACAGTGGAGGTTCCTTCTCTCCATGTTTCAATGAGCCTAGCTTGGACAAGTGGTGGACCTTTCTTTCTCTATATGTTTTAATAGAGTTAGCTTGGACAAGTGGTGGACCTTGGAATGAAACCCCCATGTAAAACATATCATGGGCATTTCAAGTGGTGAGAAAGGATACTATTTAAAATATAACCTTATAGGCTGGACAAGTGGTGGACTTTAACACATATTTCTTCTTAATATAATGACATAGAGTGTACAAGTGGTGAATCTTGAGACCAAACCACTCTTGCTACTAGGGATTATAGGTTGGACAAGTGGTGGACCTTGAATGTAAACCCCTCATGTACAAAATTATGGGTTTAGGGTATTTCAATGGAGCCTAGCTTGGAGACATGGTGGAGATTGCTTCTCTCAATGTTTCAATGGAACCTATCTTGGAGAAATGGTGGATCATCCTTCTCTCCATGTTTCAATGGAGCCTATCTTGGACAAGTGGTGGATGGAGTTAGCTTGGACAAGTGGTGGGTCTTGGAACAAAACCCCTTTGTAAAACATAGCATGGACATTACAAGTGATGAGGAAAAATATCATTCAAGATATAACCTTATAGGTTGGAAAAGTGGTGATGGACCTTGATAAGTGGTGAAGGATACCATTTAAGATATACCCTTATAGGTTGGACTAGTGGTGGACCTTAACACCCAGTTATTCTTAATATAATGACATAGAGTGGATAAGTGGTGAATCTTAAGACCAAATCACTCATGCTACTAGGTATAATACGTTAGAGAAGTGGTAGACCTTGAATGCAAACACCCCATGTACAAAATATCATGGTTTTAGGGTGTTTCAATGGAGCCTAGAATCTCGGAGACATGGTAGATCTTGATTCTTTCCATGTTTGAATGGCACCTATCTTGGAAAAATGATGGAGGTTACTTCTCTCCATACTTCAACGGAGCCTAGCTTTGACAAGTGGTGAACCTTTGCTTCTCTCTATGTTTGAATAGAGTTAGCTTGGACAAGTGGTGGACCTTTGCTTCTCTCTATGTTTGAATAGAGTTAGCTTGGACAAGTGGTGGACCTTGGAATGAAACCCCGTGTAAAACATATCATGGGCATTTCAAGTGGTGAGAAAGGATACCATTTAAGATATAACCTTATAGGTTGGACAAGTGGTGGACCTTAATACATAGTTCTTCTTAATATAATGACATAGAGTGTACAAGTGGTGTATCTTGAGACCAAAACACTCGTGCTACTAGGGATCCTAGCTTGGACAAGTGGTGGACCTTGGAAAAAAGTCCCCCTGTACAACATAGATGAGTTTTTTCATGTTTTAATGGAAGAGAGATTCGACAAATGGTGGAGCTTGCTTATCTCCATGTGGATTTTAGAACTAGCTTGGACAAGTGGTGGAGCTTTGCTTTTTTACTCTTCATAATACAATGATGTATAGGTTGGTTACATGGTGAATCTTAAGGCCAAACCTCCCATCTTACTAGAGATGATAGGTTGGACAAGTGGTCAACCTTCTATCATTTCTCCATGCCTATAATTAGACAATTAGTAGAACTAGCATCTTTCTATGTTGTCTAGAGCTGAGCTTGGACAAGTAGTGGACCTTGCTACTCTCTTCCCTTGGATTATTAGTTTGAAGACTCATTATATATACTTGCTTAGATCTATATAATTACTCATTAGTTAGGTTACAAGTGGGTATGTAATTTGTTAGCCTCAAGGGACTTTGAATATTGAATAGTAAGACCAAGTGCTGGTTTGAAGATCTTTTGCTTATCTAAACTAGACTCTAACTCAATAATAAGTTTCATAAGTTCCACGAATTGTCCTATCTAGGCTCCAAAAGAGTCTTAATTGGTTTGTGCTAGATTATAACTTCCTTGATGGGGTAGAATCCTAGAAAAATGAGGCACTATAAGTTTTACCTTAGCTCAAATGGATTTTTCACTTAAACTCGACTGCAATTTGGCTATCTAGTCTTTGTCTCGATGGAGTTTAACACTAGATACATAGTAGTGATATTTAAGCTTCATGTCTCTTCACTTGATCGAGATATGAGACCATACTTTCAAGGTCACCACTTGTCTTACCTAAAGACCAATGTGAGACATGGGAGCAAGAAAGCCATCCGATATTGTTTTAAGGACTATTACATAGGCAATCAATAACTTAAGTAAAGAAAAAAAAACTTGGATCTTTCACAATTAATAACTTAAGTAAAGCCAAAAAGACTTGGATCTTTGACAGTTTTTTTCAAACTAAAAAAGCACAATCTCATGCTAACAAAACTATAAATCACAATTGAAAGGTTTGAACAAGAAAAAGATCAACAATCTTAATAAGAAGGATACTTTTCATTTCATTTGATGATTACAAACTAAAATAAAGTCTCTCAAGAAATTGATAAACAAAAAATGTAGGTGACTGCTTCATTATTTTGAGCAAAAATATCAAAATCTCTATTGATTGAGCTCCATCTAGTAGTATCCTTTGTAAGATCCTGCAAGAAGGAATAAAAAGAAAGATTTGTTAGATACCATGCACATGAGTGTTCAAGCATGTGTATCAAGAATATATGACATGTCACTAGTACCTTAGGGTTGCTTTCTATCCAGCCTTAGAAGATTGTTCTCAGCTTTCACCTTATTTATATAAGCCTTTGCTGTGGTTGCCTTCAAAACTCCTTTTGTGTTACAACCCAATTGCCTAGCTAAAGTGGTCAATTGTGACGCCTTCATGCTTTCAATGGGTGTACGCTCCTTTGCCAAGATCTCTTGTATTTGGGCTCTTCTCATTTCATTGCGGTGGCTTGTGTCACTTGCATCTTCAATGATAGTTTCATCTCTGTCACCTTTTGCAGGTGGTATTCTTCTTGTAAAGAACACCTTAGCTGACCAAACATCATTTTTCTGCTTCCAATACTCCATGATTTGTTTGTATTCACTATCATTTGTCACTATAGGTTGTCCATAACGATTAGAAGCAATTAAATCACGCACATCCCTTCTCTCATCAAGCTGAATCAAGTATGGCAGTAGCTCCTCCAAGAGCATATTGTCAACCATCTTCTCAGCATCAAATTGTGGTGGAAAAATGCAATTGTTTGCTGGTGAAATACATCCCTTGTAAGGAGAGTCATCAATAAGCACTGTTCTTTGTGGATCACATTCAAACCCCATGGCAATTTTGGCTAGAGGCTTGAACATTGCCTCAACGTTTGGATTGTCGGGTCTAAACAATTTTTGAGTTTGAGCGGTGTAGCAAACATCTTGCGACCAAATTGCAAAGAAAGGCAATGTATCCTCAGCTAAGTTGTTTAGTGCTGCAAGGATTTGATACACATTATTCCTAGTAGCTGTCGACCAAATTGCAACATTAAACCTTTGTAAAATAGTCTTCAAGAATTGGATGCAACCTGGCCTGAGTATAATATATCTTTTTGAATCCATTTGCACTGAGTTGTGGTGTGAGGATGGTTGAGGGGAACGTTTCAACAATAGACCATTTAAATCCAATATAATTGTAAGCATGGATTTCTCAACATCTACGCTACATGACGTAGTACCAATTGGCAATAGCTCGTGAGTGGACTTTTCAGTCTCTTTTGATGTATGTTGCATTTTTGAAGCATCGATTTCTTGGTTCTCATTATTGGAAGCTTGCTCAAGTTGCACAACACTAGACTCTAGTATAGAAATATCATCCATCTTGGGCACTTTAGAAACCATAGAATCTATGGATTCTATAGTTGTTGACTGAACCATAGGAGCGTTATCCATCCCAGTTTGTGAATCTAAGAAAACACACACACAAATGGTATCTCAAAACCACTAGAATTTTATTCACCATATTTATATGTAGAACTCCTAGTAAGAAATTTATTTAAGGTAAAGTCGTTGTTAGAATCCTTGCAACCATTTTCAGCATTCGTACACCAAACACCACTTGTCTAAAATACAATCTACTAACTCAACATTTTCCATCCTACACTTTATTAAAGATGAGTACTTAAAGTGAAAACTAAAAGCCACCCTTGTTGAGGAAACATGGATACAAGGTCCACCAAATGTCCAACCTAGACTACAAGAAAATAATTAGAGATTTGGCTTAGATTTGGATTCAAAGGCCACCACTTATTCAAGTAAGATAACTCCACTTGTTTAAGACAGTAATGTTTGAAGCCCCACCACTTGTCCAACCTAGACATTGATTAAATTTTGGTAAGATTTATCACAAATCTAGAGTAGAATCAAGATTCTATGGCCAAGGTAGTCAAATATGTTAGACAACACACAAAGCATAAGAGCACTCTAGATTCTCGTTGAGCATAAACTAAACAATAATCAAATGTTATATTCACTTGAGATTTCATCCATGAAAAATGAAAATGATGCATGTACTTGAGATTTCCATCCATGTACAATACTTTACAATGTCAAGTAAAGTTATAGTCAGCAAACAACTCTTCTCCTGCTTCAACTTGACAAATAGTCTCAATGCATACATGGCCATATTCTTCTGACTTGATGTGTGAAGAGGTGCATTTATGCCAAGGTGGCAAATTTGGATCAAATGTATAGCGTACGTTGGGACAGACATTTGTACTGTGAGAACTATTTATATAGCCCGACACGTTTCCTTCTTCTACACAACCAATAATGTATGATTGATCTTCCTCTTCTTCTATGTTTGGATCCTCTAGAAGAGAATATTTATAAGCTCTTGGAAATATTTTGCATATCTTTTTCCAGTCTTGAAATCTATACTTATGCCCTCCATAGTTTAGAATAGTCAAACCACTTTCCAGGGTAGTATGCACAAATAGCCCATAACCAGCTCCTTCAATACATGAAAGTCGCACTTCAAAATCCACACCGTTAATATGGAAAATTACATCTTTGGGAATAGGAAAAGTTGGTGTCCCAAAAGGATCTTCATGCCAATCATAGTGTGAAATACATCTAGTTTTTATATCACTTAACTCCTTTGTGTCTGCAAAAAGAAGAAAATATTATGCATAAAATAATGACAATATCAAAGAAAGATATCATTATTTTATAGTCCAATAGGTCCATTGTATGGAAGACTTAGAGTGCCTCTTACATGGTGCCTCCAAGGTTTCCAAAAAATAAAATCATTGGAAAAAAAAGGCCACTGTGTCTCCAATCTATTGCCCATTTGAAGCATAGAGAGAACCAAGGTCCACCACTTGTCCAAGCTAGACATGGAGCATTGACACAAGATCCAACACTTATCCAAGAACCCTATAGTATATGTGGTAACATGGGATGCATTGATGCAACAAAAGTAGTCTAGCCTCCTCATCCATCTCTTTTTTCTTGTAGCCTAGAGGGATTAGTTTCAAGGTCTATCACTAGTCAAAAACTACACATAGAACATTGATACAAGGTTCCACCACATGTGAAACCTATCATCTCTAGTAGCATGGATGGTTTGATATCAAGGTTCATCGCGTGTCCTACCTATACTCTATTGTAGCATATAGATTCTGGTTTGGTGGTACTACACTTGTCCAAACTTGGCTTGTTGTTGATATCTGGAGGTAATCAAGGGTCCTCCACTTGTCCAAGTTAGGCATATAAAACAATTGCAAGGTCCACCATGTGTACAACATATGATTGATTATAGCATGCATGGTCTTATTTCATGGGCAACCATCTTCTCTCCAACATGTGTCCAACCTCGGCTCCATTGAAGCATGGAGAGAAGCAAGGTCCACCACTTATCAAAGCTATTATTTTCTCCCAGTGCTTTCAAAACCCATAATACGTTGTACATGGGGGGGGGGGATTCTTGTTTCAAGGTCCACCCCTTGGCTAAGATTGGATCCATTGAAACATAAAGAGAAGCAAGCTCTACCATTTGTCCAAGCTAGGAGCCATTGAAACATGAAAACCCCATAATATGTTGTATACGAGGGGTGTTTTTCAAGGTCTACCACTTGTCTAAGCTATGGTCCATTGGAACATGGAGAGAAGCAAAGCTCCACCACTTTTCTAAGCTAGGATCCATTGAAACATGGAGAGAAGCAAGCTCCATTGTTTGTCTAAGCTAGGCTCCATTGGAACAAGGAGAAAACAAGCTCCACCACTTGCCTATTATTGCATAGAGATTCTGGTTTGAAGGTCCACCACTTGTCCAACCTTGCCTTCATGTATGGAGATAATCAAGAGTGCAATGCTTCTCTAAGCTAGGGACATAAAAGAGTTTCAAGGTCCACTACATATACGATCTATGATGGGTTGTAGCATGGGAGGTTTCATTTTAAGGTTGACCACTTCTCCAGCTCCGCTTGTCCAACCTCAGATCCATTGAAGAATGGAGAATAAAGGTGTACCAACTCTCCAAAATAGGCAGGACAATCTCTATAAAACCCATGAATTGTTAATATATGCTATGCTGTGGAGTTTTGTTTGAAGTTCCACTCCTTATCCAAGCTACAATCCATTGAAGCATGGAACTAAGTAAGATATATCTCTAGTCCAAGATAGGATCCATTGAAACATAGAGAGAATCAAGGTCCACCACTTGTCCAAGCTATGCATGGGTAATTGATATAAGGACCACTACGTTTTCACCTATACTATGCTCTATCATGGATGGTTTCATATCCTACCAATTTTCCAACCTATTTAGTAGGTTGTATTATGGGGGTTTGGTTTCAAGGTACTTCACTTGTCTGAGGTGGGTTCCATTGAACCATGGAGAGAAACTATGTCTACCACTTGTCCGAAATATGCTCCTTTAAAACATAAAAACAAGGTCCACCACTTGTCCAAGCTAAAGTTTCTCTCCATTGAAGCATGGAGAGAAACAAGGTCTACCACCTGTCCAAAATATGCTCCATTGAAACATAAAAGCAAGGTCCACCACTTGTCCAAGCTAATATAACAAATGGGTGTTGGTTACAAGGTGTACCACACTTGTCTAAACTAGTCTTCATGCAAGGTCTACCACATGTCCAAGCTATATGAGCTTGTTTTGAAGGTCTACCACACCTCTTGAAATTAGGATCCATGTAAGGTCCACCTTTTGTCAAGCTATGCATTTAATGAGTACTAAAACTAAGTAAATTGCAGTACTTAAATACCTTTCCAAGCTCATTAAGATTTTGGTCTCTAAGGCCGGCCACCACCACATGTCTAATCTATGCTCTAATTGATTACTTATGCTATTTCTCTCAAAGTCCAAACATAAGCTCCCTTCTAGCAAGGTTAGTTTAAATTTAGGCTCCAGCACCTGTCTAAGCTAGGTTCAATTTATGAAGCATCACCATTTAACCATGCTACGATCTAATGTATCATATCAAGGGGGTATTGATAAAAGGTCCAAAACTTATTGAGTTCAAGCTCTTAAGTAATTAAGTCTTTGTGAGTATTAAATGTTTTAGTTTTAGTCTACAGATCCACCATTCAAAAACTCAAGTAATTTACTATTTACATTCAAACCTTGAATGCTTGAGATAAAAAATACAAGCTCAATCAATACTATATAAAGCAAAATCTAACATTAAGAGTATCAAATCAGTAACAAGAAACACTAACATGCACAAGAAACTCAAAACATACGTGTCTCCATTTCCAAAAAGTCCTCCATTGACAGAGGATGGTGTTGTTGTTGTTCTTCTTCTCTTTGTGGAGAGCACTCCTCTGTAACAGGCACAATGTCGCCTGATTGCGAAGTGGATTGTTGAAGTCCAGCCCATTTTTCTATATCTTCATGAGACTTAACAAAGTCTAGCAGCATGGTCTCCATGCTTTTTGCCTCCTCCACACTATCAATTAAGCAGATGACTTCTTTTTTCTGTTGTATTCCTTCTTGTGCAACCAAGGAGCCATCACCAAAAACATCAACAAGCTTGCGGTCTTCAAAACAATATGTACGAATGTAGTGCTTGACCAAAGCTCTTTTTTTGGCCTCCAAATATTGCAAATCTGACATATCGTTATCTGCTACTTGAAGAAGAGAACAATCAATTGGCATGGGATGTTCCTCTGATCTTCTTCTCAGGTCTTCAAATGCATTGCCTTGTCCCAAGAAGGCAATAACTGTTAGGAATTGAATTGCTCCTTTGCAAGGAGCTGATGGAAAGTGATGCAATGCACCACAACAATGGTAGCTCAAATTATCTCCCATGGCGTGAAAGGCACATTGCAATTTTGTGAAGTTAGTGAAATCCACAAATGCAAGAAAGACAAATCCAGGATCTGTTGACCCTCCAGCAATAGCCAAGATCCCATCCAAAGCATTGTTAAATGTCTCCTCACTCCACTTCAAATTGCCTCCAACGTTTTTTGTCATATCTAAAACACATAAGCCAATAGGCACTTTATTATTGAAGTGGCGCATCAAGTAGAGATTGCCTTCCATTTGTAGGCTCACCACATAGATTGACCATGGCAAATCTCTAGGCTCAGTTTTCTCCTTTTGAAGGTGAATTGCCCATTGCATGTATTTTATTGCTCCATCTGGAAAAGCCATTTTCTTTGTTCCACGCGTCAAACTAGATCTGATCCATTCCTCGCATAGCATTAAAATTGTTTTATAAACAACATCATTGATGTTATACATTTTGACCACCTCCTCCCAGTCTTTACATGGTGAAGACTCATTCAAATTGTTGAAGCCTTCAAGAAGTGCATCTTGAATCAATTTGTCTTGCTTCAACTGCTTGATTCGATCATACATGTCAGTTGCATCACCATCCTTTGCACTCTTTGACAGTAAAATCTTCTCATCTCTAATCTCTTCTTGAATAGTCTTTACCTCTGATTCCTCAAGGCCACAAAGATATCTAAATACAGTTGTTGGGGGTTTCTTATTCTCCTCTTCTAGATTTTCAATGATTTCTATCCAGCAATCATAAACTAAATCAGAGTAGGTGACCATGTGTGCCTGTTTAGCAATCCAACTTGCTGCTGCACTCATTCTTGCCAATCGAAGAAAACCTGAAAAGAAATAGAGAAATAATTAAACTATTGAGCAAGATTTGTTAATTAAACACTATCAAAAAGACAAAGAAAATAACTTACATCCCATCCGGCACGAGATGCATGTCCCTCTGCAATTCCACTTGCTGCCTTTGGTGGTCGTCCTGAGAAGATCCATTGACTCCGTAAATGTCTCAATATTTGGCTGTAAGGTTGCTTGACATACAATGCCTGAGCCTCCTCATTTGCAATGGCAGATATAGCAGTTGCAACAAATGGAGGAGCATTCACAACAATGCGAGCCTTTCTAAATTTATACACGCTAATCAGTCTTTCAAAGATCTCTTTGTTGTTTTGTTCATTGTGAAGCAAAACTTTTGCAGCATAGATTGAATGCTGCCCATCAAGAATCCAATAATGATAATCTTTAATTTTTTGCTCCTCTACCTCTTCTACTGCCAAAGGAGTCCCCTTCTTTGATTTTGCATTTCGAACAGGCATCAAATATGCACATGCTGCAGGCTTGGTCGTACTCCGTGAAAATCCAAATAACACACTTTCAGCGTGTTTTTTATCCATAATACGTGCATTATAGTGATCAGGAGCAAGCCAACAATTTTGAATAGGGATATCAAATTCCCTATATTGGAAAGGAAAATAATTTATGTACTTATTCATTCCACCTGTATCTTTTTCTTGTCCTTTCATGGCCTCAGCTTCTAAAACATCTGGATCCACAATTCTCATCTTTGACATTGAACCCTCTGTTGATGAGGATGCCAAAGATGCCTTGTCTACATCCAAAATGGAGCTAGTTCGCTTAGCTTCTACTTTCTGCACTTTTGCTTGCTTCTTTGTGGATGGTGGTCGTGAAGCTTTCACCTTTTTTCGTTGTAGTGTGGCAATGATGGAGCTTTGAAGTTGATCTGCTGTGATATTTGGATTTGATTCTGCAAACTTCCATCCTCGAGAAAACATTGTCTCTTCTTTGTTTCTAGACATGCGCTCCAATGCATATGCTCCTGGAGATAGTTGAAATTCTAGATTCATTGGAACTAGAATGTCAATGCATTCCACCTCTGGATGACTATCAACTACAGAGACAGATGCTTCCACAACTTGTCCAACATCTTCAAACAAGCTGTCATTATCCTTTTTGGCAATAAATAGATGCACCTTATGAAATTGTGCACCCTCTATACCATGTATGTCCAAATACCATTTCCTAAGATCATTGCAAGTATAGTCAACTGAGACAGCAACCCTTGCAACCTGTTTTTTTGGAGCCATCTTTCCTGAAACAAAAAAAAACCAAATGTTATTTTAACATATACTTTTTTGTAATGGATTAAGTTTGTGTGAATACAAGTTCCACCACTTGTTCAAGCTAGATCTAAGCAAGTATACATAGTGATCATTTAAGCTAGTAAACTAAGGGAAGGGAGAAGTAAGGTCCACCACTTGTCCAAGCTTAGCTCTAGACAACATGGAGAGATTGGAGGTCTACTAATTGTCTAATATAGGCTAACTATATTGAAACATAGAGAGAAGCAAAGGTCCACCACTTGTCCAATCTAGGGTCCATTGAAACATGGAGAGAAGGATGCTCCACCATTTGTCCAAAATAGGCTCCATTGAAACATGAAGAGAAACAAGATGCACCATGTCTTTGAGATGCTAGGCTCCATTGAAATACCTTAAACCCATGATATTTTGTATATGTGGGGTTTAAATTCAAGGTCCACCACTTGTCCAACCTATTATCCCTAGTAGCATGAGTGGTTTGGTCTCAAGATTCACCACTTTTCCACTCTATGTCATTATATTAAGAAGATCTGGGTGTTAAGGTCCACCACTTGTCCAACCTATAAGGCTATATCTTAAATGGTATTATTTACCACCACTTGGAATGCACATGATGGGTTTTACATAGGGGTACGGTTCCAAGGTCCACCACTTGTCCAAGCTAACTCTATTGAAACATAGAGAGAATCAAAGGTCCACCACTTGTCCAAGCTAGGCTCCATTGAAACATGGAGAGAAGGATGCTCCACCATTTGTCCAAGCCAGGTTTGATTGAAACATGAAGAGAAGCAAGCTGCACCATGTCTCCAAAATGCTAGGCTCCATTGAAATATCTTAAACCCATGATATTTCGTACATGGGGGGTTTACATTCAAGGTCCACCACTTGTCCAACCTATTATCACTAGTAGCATGAGTGGTTTGATGTCAAGATTCACCACTTTTCTACTCTATGTCATTATATTAAGAAGATCTGGGTGTTAAGGTCCACCACTTGTCCAACCTATAAGGCTATATCTTAAAGGGTATTCTTTCTCACCACTTGGAATGACCATGATAGGTTTTACATGGGGGTTTGGTTCCAAGTTCCACCACTTGTCCAAGCTAACTCTATTGAAACATAGAGAGAAGCAAAGGTCCACCACTTGTCTAAGCTAGGGTCCATTGAAACATGGAGAGAAGGATGCTCCACCATTTGTCCAAGATAGGCTCCATTGAAACATGAAGAGAAGCAAGCTGCACCATGTCTCCAAGATGCTAAGATCCATTGAAATACCTTAAACCCATGATATTTTGTACATGGGGAGTTTACATTCAAGGTCCACCACTTGTCCAACCTATTATCTCTAGTAGCATGAGTGGTTTGGTCTGAAGATTCACCACTTTTCCACTCTATGTCATTACGTTAAGAAGATCTGGGTGTTAAGGTCGACCACTTGTCCAACCTATAAGGGTATATCTTAAAGGGTATTCTTTCTCACCACTTGAAATGTCCATGATATGTTTTACATGGGGGTTTGGCTCCAAGGTCCACCACCTCTCCAAGCTAACTCTATTGAAACATAGAGAGAAACAAAGGTCCACCACTTGTCCAAGCTAGGCTCCATTGAAACATGGAGAGAAGGATCCTCTACCATTTGTCGAAGCTAACTCTATTGAAACATGGGGGGTTTACATTCAAGGTCCACCACTTGTCCAACCTATTAACGCTAGTAGCATGAGTGGTTTGGTCTCAAGATTCACCACTTTTTCACTCTATGTCATTATATTAAGAATATTTGGGTGTTAAGGTCCACCACTTGTCCAACCTATAAGGCTATATCTTAAGGGTTATTCTTTCTCACCACTTGGAGTGACCAGCATAGGTTTTACATGGGGGTTTTGTTTCAAGGTCCACCACTTGTCCAAGCTAACTCTATTGAAACATAGAGAGAATCAAAGGTCCACCACTTGTCCAAGCTAGGGTCCATTGAAACATGGAGAGAAGGATGCTCCACCATTTGTCCAAGATACACTCCATTGAAACATGAAGAGAAGCAAGCTACACCATGTCTCCAAGATGCTAGGCTCCATTGAAATACCTCAAACCCATGATATTTTGTACATGGGGGGTTTACATTCAAGGTCCACCACTTGTCCAACCTATTATCTCTAGTAGCATGAGTGGTTTGGTCTCAAGATTCACCATTTTTCCACTCTATGTCATTCTATTAAGAATATATGGGTGCTAAGGTCCACCACTTGTCCAACCTATAAGGCCATATCTTAAACTTTATTCTTTCTCACCACTTGGAGTTACCAAGATAGGTTTTACATGGGAGTTTGGTTCCAAGGCCCACCACTTGTCCAAGCTAACTCTATTGAAACATAGAGAGAAGCAAAGGTCCACCACTTGTCCAAGCTAGGCTCCATTGAAACATGGAGAGAAGGATGCTCCACCATTTGTCCAAGATAGGCTCCATTGAAACATGAAGGGAAGCAATCTGCACCATGTCTCCAAGATTCTAGGATCCATTGAAATACCTTAAACCCACGATATTGTTTACATGTGGGGTTTAACGTCAAGGTCAGTCACTTTTCCAAGCTATTATCCCTAGTAGCACTAGTGGTTGGGTCTCAAGATTTACCACTTTTCCACTCTATGTCGTTATATTATGAAGATCTAGGTTCTAAGGTCGACCACTTGTCCAACCTATAAGGCTAGATCTTAAAGGGTATTATTTCTCACCACTTGGAATGACCATGATATGTTTTACATGGGGGTTTGGTTTCAAGGTCCACCACTTGTCCAAGCTAACTCTATGGAAACATAGAGAGAAGCAAAGGTCCACCACTTGTCCAAGCTAGGCTCCACTGAGACATTTAGAGAAGGATGATCCCCCATTGGTGGAAGATAGGCTTCATTGAAACATGAAAAGAAGCAAGTTGCACCATGTCTCCAAGATTCTAGGATCCATTGAAATACCTTAAACCCACGATATTGTTTACATGTGGGGTTTAACGTCAAGGTCAGTCACTTTTCCAAGCTATTATCCCTAGTAGCATGAGTGGTTTGGTCTCAAGATTCACCACTTTTCCACTCTATGTCATTATATAAAGAAGATCTAGGTGTTAAGGTCACCACTTGTCCAACCTATAAGCGTATATCTTAAAGGGTATTCTTTCTCACCACTTGAAATGTCCATGATATGTTTTACATAGGGGTTTGGTTCCAAGGTCCACCACTTATCCAAGCTAACTTTATTCTTCTCATAGAGAGAAGCAAAAGGTCCACCACTTGTCCAAGCTAGGCTCCATTGAAACATGGAGAGAAGGATGCTCCACCATTTGTCGAAGCTAACTCTATTGAAACATGGAAGGTTTACATTCAAGGTCCACCAGTTGTCCAACCTATTAACGCTAGTAGCATGAGGGGTTTGGTCTCAAGATTCACCACTTTTTCACTCTGTGTTATTATATTAAGAATATTTGGGTATTAAGGTCCACCACTTGTCCAACCTATAAGACTATATCTTAATGGTTATTCTTTCTGACCACTTGGAGTGACCATGAAAGGTTTTACATGGGGGGTTGGTTCCAAGGTCCACCACTTGTCCAAGCTAACTCTATTCAAACATAGAGAGAAGCAAAGGTCCACCACTTGTCTAAGCTAGGGTCTATTGAAACATGGAGAGAAGGATGCTCCACCATTTGTCCAAGATAGACTCCATTGAAACATGAAGAGAAGCAAGCTGCACCATATCTCCAAGATTCTAGACTCCATCGAAATACCTTAAACCCACGTTATTTTGTACATGGGGAGTTTACATTCAAGATCAACAATTTGTCCAACCTATTATCGCTAGTAGCATGAGTGGTTTGGTCTCAAGATTCACCACTTTTCCACTCTCTATCATTATATTAAGAATATTTGGGTGTTAAGGTCCACCACTTGTCCAACCTATAAGACTATATCTTAATGGTTATTCTTTCTCTCCTCTTGAAAGAATATGTCTAAATGGTTATCGCTCGCTCGTATTGCTAGTAGTGTGAGTGGTTTGGTCTCAAGATTCACCACTTTTATTAAGAATATGTGGGTGTTAAGGTCCACCACTTGTCCAACCTATAAGGCTACATCTTCAAGGTTATTCTTTCTTACTACTTGGAGTGACCATGATAGGTTTTACATGGGGGTTTGGTTCCAAGGTCCACCACTTGTCCAAGCTAACTCTATTGAAACATAGAGAGAAGCAAAGGTCCACCCCTTGTCTAAGCTAGGGTCCATTGAAACATGGAGAGAAGGATGCTCCACCATTTGTCCAAGGTAGGCTCCATTGAAACATGAGGAGAATCAAGGTGCACCATGACTCCAAGATGCTAGGCTCCATCGAAAAACATTAAACCCATGATATGTCGTAGATGAGGGGTTTACATTCAAGGTCCAACACTTGTCCAAGCTATTATTGGTAGTAGCCTGAGTGGTTTGGTCTCAAGATTCACCACTTTTCCACTCTATGTCATTATATTAAGAATATGCGCGTGTTAAGGTCCACCACTTGTCCAACCTATAAGGCTACATCTTAAAGGTTATTCTTTATTACCACTTGGAGTGACCATGATAGGTTTTACATGGGGGTTTGGTTCCAAGGTCCACCACTTGTCCAAGCTAACTCTATTGAAACATAGAGAGAAACAAAGGTCCACCACTTGTCCAAGCTAGGGTCCATTGAAACATGGAGAGAAGGATGCTCCACCATTTGTCCAAGATAGGCTCCATTGAAACATGACGAGAAGCAAGCTGCACCATGTCTCCAAGATGCTAGGCTCCATCGAAATACATTAAACCCACGATATTTCGTAGATGAGGGGTTTACATTCAAGGTCCACCACTTGTCCAAGCTATTATTGCTAGTAGCCTGAGTGGTTTGGTCTCAAGATTCACCACTTTTATTAAGAATATGTGGGTGTTAAGGTCCACCACTTGTCCAACCTATAAGGCTACATCTTAAAGGTTATTCTTTCTTACTACTTGGAGTGACCATGATAGGTTTTACATGGGGGTTTGGTTCCAAGGTCCACCACTTGTCCAAGCTAACTCTATTGAAACATAGAGAGAAGCAAAGGTCCACCCTTGTCTAAGCTAGGGTCCATTGAAACATGGAGAGAAGGATGCTCCACCATTTGTCCAAGGTAGGCTCCATTGAAACATGAGGAGAAGCAAGGTGCACCATGTCTCCAAGATGCTAGGCTCCATCGAAAAACATTAAACCCACGATATGTCGTAGATGAGGGGTTTACATTCAAGGTCCACACTTGTCCAAGCTATTATTGCTAGTAGCCTGAGTGGTTTGGTCTCAAGATTCACCACTTTTCCACTCTATGTCATTATATTAAGAATATGCGCGTGTTAAGGTCCACCACTTGTCCAACCTATAAGGCTACATCTTAAAGGTTATTCTTATTACCACTTGGAGTGACCATGATAGGTTTTACATGGGGGTTTGGTTCCAAGGTCCACCACTTGTCCAAGCTAACTCTATTGAAACATAGAGAGAAACAAAGGTCCACCACTTGTCCAAGCTAGGGTCCATTGAAACATGGAGAGAAGGATGCTCCACCATTTGTCCAAGATAGGCTCCATTGAAACATGACGAGAAGCAAGCTGCACCATGTCTCCAAGATGCTAGGCTCCATCGAAATACATTAAACCCACGATATTTCGTAGATGAGGGGTTTACATTCAAGGTCCACCACTTGTCCAAGCTATTATTGCTAGTAGCCTGAGTGGTTTGGTCTCAAGATTCACCACTTTTCCACTCTATGTCATTAAATTAAGAATATGCGCGTGTTAAGGTCCACCACTTGTCCAACCTATAAGGCTACATCTTAAAGGTTATTCTTTATTACCACTTAGAGTGACCATGATAGGTTTTACATGGGGGTTTGGTTCCAAGGTCCACCACTTGTCCAAGCTAACTCTATTGAAACATAGAGAGAAACAAAGGTCCACCACTTGTCCAAGCTAGGGTCCATTGAAACATGGAGAGAAGGATGCTCCACCATTTGTCGAAGCTAACTCTATTGAAACATGGGGGGTTTACATTCAAGGTCCACCACTTGTCCAAGCTATTAGTGCTAGTAGCACGAGTGGTTTTGTCTCAAGATTCACCACTTTTTCACTCTATGTCATTATATTAAGAATATTAGGGTGTTAAGGTCCACCACTTGTCCAACCTATAAGGCTATATCTTAAAGGTTATTCTTTCTCACCACTTGGAGTGACCATGATAGGTTTTAAATGGGGGTTTGGTTCCAAGGTCCACCACTTTTCCAAACTAACTCTATTGAATAATAGAGAGAAGTAAAGGTCCACCACTTGTCCAAGCTAGGGTCCATTGAAACATGGAGAGAAGGATGCTCCACCATTTTTCCAAGATAGGCTCCATTGAAACATGAAGAGAAGCAAGATGCACGATGTCTCCAAGATGCTAGGCTCCATCGAAATACCTTAAACCCACGATATTTCGTAGATGGGGGGTTTACTTTCAAGGTCCACCACTTGTCCAAGCTATTATCGCTAGTAGCATGGTTTGGTCTCAAGATTCACCAGTTTTCCACTCTATGTCATTATATGAAGAATATTTGGGTGTTAAGGTCCACCACTTGTCCAACCTATAAGGCTATATTCTAAATGATATTTTTTTTGACCACTTGGAATGTGCATGATATGTTTTACATGGGGTTTTATTCCAAGGTCCACCACTTGTCCAAGCTAGATCTATTACATATATATTATACATACAATATTCAACTAGATTCCCTACCTATCATGTCCAGTAGCATGGATGCTCTAGCTTGAAGGTCCACCACTTGTCCAACCTATACTCTCTTATGTAAGGGAGATCTCGCTATAAATTCAAAACCTTCCCGCCTAAATTTAAAATATCCCTCCCAAATCTTAAATATCCCGCCTAAATTTTAAACTATCCCGCCCAAATTTTAAAATTCAAACTTTTTTATAAAAATTTAAATTTTACTACTTAAATTTAAAATATTCCACGCAAATTGATTTTAAATTCAAGTTTACCACAAAAAGATATCATTATACCACCTAAATTCAAATATGCAAACCTCAAATCATTATATTGTACATAAATTCAAACAAATTCAAATTAACAAGCCTAAACTGATATTAGTTTGCATAGATATGAATTTATCACACCTAAATTATGTCACCATGTTAGAGAGAGTGGTTAGAGAATTTGAACAAGGTCCACCACTTGTCCAACCTAGATACCAAGAAGGATTGAGTGTACAAGGTATTGTTTGGAGGTCCTTATAGTCCATTGGTCTTAAGGTCCACCACTTGTGGTAAGGGTCACCAAAAAGTGTATATATTCATCCAAAGAAATACACGTATTTTTGGTCTACATGTCCTAGTTTAAACCATTTATGTCCATTAGGTGTATCACTAAACAACACTACTATTTTTGAGAAACAGAAGTTACAATCATATCTACAAATGGATTAGAGGAAAATCAGCTCAGCATACATCCAGAACTCGCTACAAGAATCGACTTTAACAGATCACGCAAGTAAGTCTTCCATTCAATTTTACTAGTATTACAATGTGTTAGTTATTTGTGATATTTATGTATGTATATATACTATGTGTGCATATCGTAATTAAGTGTAATTGTGTATCTGCATTATGTATGAGTATTACAATGAAATAACACAAATATACATACATACACATAGATAACACAGACGCACACATACATGAGCATGTATTTTCAAGAGAGAGATAGCAAATACAGAGATAGATAGATAGAGAGAGAGAGAGAGATAAATAACTGTTTTTTAGAGAGAGGAGAGAGAAAGATAACAGATTTCACTGTGTTTATGTATGTGGAAGAGAGGAAGACGATGTATGGGAATATGTGCACGTATTTTCAAGAGAGAGACAACAAGATAACAGATTTCATTGTGGTTATGTATGTGGAAGTGAGGAAGACGATGTGTGGGAATATGTGCATGTATTTTCAAGAGAGAGACAGCAAGATAACAGATTTCACTGTGGTTATGTATGTGGAAGAGAGGAAGACGATGTGTGGGAATATGTGTATGTGTGCGGGGATACTTTAAACTATGTATCTCTGTCTTTTGACGAGAGAGTGTGTGTGCAAGAAGAGTTACAGAGAACCATCTTCTCTATATGGAGAAAGACAGAGAGTGAGAGAGAGAGAAATACCTGTTTTTTCTCTATTCGTGAGGTGTGCAATGTCTCCTGAGAAGACTGCCCGATCCTGCCCTTCTGGAAAGCGTTGTGTACGCTGCTGTTTCTTTGTCTTGTGCGCGAACTTTCAATCCTGTGCACTCCACCTGTGTGTTGTGTACGATGCCGAGCTTGCTCCTCTACGCGCGCGTATACTCCAACTGTGTGCGATCCGTGTGCGCTTTCTGTGTTTTTGCTGCTCGCCTGCTTTCTCTGTGTGCGTTTCTCGTGCGCTCTCTGTGTGCCTAATCTTGATAGGGTTTATTAGAATGCCACGTATGCTACAAGTCCATGTTTTATCATAGGATTAAAAAAAACAAAAGCAATATAAAAAATTAACCAATTCACACGGCCAAAATTAAAGAAATCATGGTTGAAAATATGAAAAACATGCATAACTCTATACTAGGAATTCACTTTAAAAAAAAAAAATCTTTGGGCGCTGCCCTAGCCCCGCTGCCCCTCCCCGCGCCCCTTGACCCGCCCGGGGCGCTGCCCCAGGACCCCGCCCAGAACAATATCCCAAAATCAACCTCCCAAGCCCCGCCATCGAGAGCGCTATATTCCACATCCCCATCAAGAGCGCTACCCCCAAACCTCACGTGGAAGCGCTGCCTTGTCACCCCATTGTGGCATTGCCCTAAGACCCCGCATCTGGAGTGCTAAATGGGAACATTCTTCATTAGTGAAATTTTGAACATAAATTATATTAGCATATACTTAAATATAATACAAATATTAACATATTAGCTATACTACTAATTTACTATAGCAGTTCTAGATTATGTCCCATACTATATTTAAGGTGCCAAAGGTTTGGCCTTATGGTCCTAGATTTAGCCAAGTGGTCAACACATATAGGACCAAGTGCACACTGTGCCACAAAACTTGGCCACCACTTCACTTGCCAAAGTTTAGGCCACATGGTCAATCCTAACTTTCCAATGTTCTTATTATGTCACCTTTTGCCTCGTGGAAAACCTAGGCTTGTTTTCACATACTCAGGCACTTCAAGCCACAATAAATTGTCATTACTCTTCGACAACCCTTTTGTTCAAGTCTTTGAAAAAACATTGTTTAAGGCCACCCTAAACCATTTTCATTTAGGGGTGTCTAAAACTAGCTTTTTGGCAATTCGAGAAGAAAATGGTCAAAGTTTTATACTTAGTTTTAACCACTTGACCAATTCAAATATTGGAAAGCAAGGTCTTGTAATACTTTTCTTTGGACATCACACATTAAAACTAGGTCCCTCACTTGTCCAAGCTATGCTCTAATACAATAAAGGGCTTTTGGTTTCAAGATGCACCACTTTCCCAACCTTGATTCCATTAAAGAAGCTAGCTCTACTTAGACATTTAATAGCAAGGTCTTGCAGCAGTTCAGATTGAACATTTTCCATGGCAGCTAGGTCCACCACTTATCTAAGCTATGCTCTAATAGAGTAAGGGGGTTTTGGTTTCAAGATCCACCACTTGTCCAAACTTGATTTGGGAAGCAAGGTCCTATAATAGTTTGCTTTGGACATTCACCATTACAACTAAGTCCACCACTTCTCCAAGCTATGTTCTAATACACTAAGGAGGTTTTGGTTTCAAGGAGAACCACTTGTACGACTCTGTTTTTGGAAGTAAGGTCTTTACATAGTTCACCTTGGACCTTGGACATTGGATACTACAACTAAGCCCACCACTTGTCCAAGATATCCTCTATATATAGCCAAAGGGTTTGGGTTTCAAGATTCACCACTTTTCCAACCTTTCTTCCATTAAAGAAAGGAGGGGCTTTATAACTAGGTCCACCACTTGTCCAAGCTATGCTCTGATATGGAAAGGGGATTTTGGTTTCAAGGTCCACCACGTGTTCAACCTTGCAAGACTCAAGGGATACTTGGACATTGGAAAGCATAGTCCTATAGTAGTTGATAGGTGGCAGTGGGTATTACAACTAGGTCCAACCTATGCTCTCATATCGCAAAGAGGCTTTGCTTTCAAGGTCCACCACTTGTCCAACCTTGCTTCCATTAAAGAAATGAGGGGCTACGTAAACATTGGCAAGCAAGGTAGCAAGGTTCTAAGGTGTTTCACCTTGGATATTGGGCATTATAACTAGGTCCACCACTTGTCCAAGCTATGCTCTGATAAAGAAAGGGGATTTTCGTTTAAAGGTCCACCATGTGTTCAACCTTTCTAATATAGAAAGGGGATTTTTGTTTCAAGGTCCACCACGTGTTCAACCTTGAAAGACTCAAGGGATACTTGGACATTGGAAAGCATAGTCTTATAGTAGTTGATAGGTGGCAGTGGGTATTAAAACTAGGTCCAACCTATGCTCTTATATAGCAAAGAGGCTTTGGTTTCAAGGTCCACCACTTGTCCAACCTTACTTCCATTAAAGAAATGAGGGGCTATGTAAACATTGGCAAGCAAGGTAGCAAAGTCCTAAGGTATTTCACCTTGGATATTGGGCATTATAACTAGGTCCACCACTTGTCCAAGCTATGCTCTGATAAAGAAAGGGGATTTTCGTTTCAAGGTCCACCATGTGTTCAACCTTTCTAATATAGAAAGGGGATTTTTGTTTCAAGGTCCACCACGTGTTCAACCTTGAAAGACTCAAGGGATACTTGGACATTGGAAAGCATAGTCTTATAGTAGTTGATAGGTGGCAGTGGGTATTAAAACTAGGTCCAACCTATGCTCTTATATAGCAAAGAGGCTTTGGTTTCAAGGTCCACCACTTGTCCAACCTTACTTCCATTAAAGAAATGAGGGGCTACGTAAACATTGGCAAGCAAGGTAGCAAAGTCCTAAGGTATTTCACCTTGGATATTGGGCATTATAACTAGGTCCACCACTTGTCCAAGCTATGCTCTGATATAGAAAGGGGATTTTTGTTTCAAGGTCCACCACGTGTTCAACCTTGAAAGACTCAAGGGATACTTGGACATTGGAAAGCATAGTCCTATAGTAGTTGATAGGTGGCAGTGGGTATTACAACTAGGTCCACCACTTGTCCAACCTATGCTCTCATATAGCAAAGAGGCTTTGGTTTCAAGGTCCACCACTTGTCCAACCTTGCTTCCATTAATATAGCAAGGAGGATTTGGTCTCAAGGTTCACCACTTGTCCAACCTATGCAAACCTTTTTCATGTTGTAGCATGATTTTTGGTTTGAAGAGTATTTTTCTATAACTATGGATTTAACAATGTAATCTTTTTACTTACAGGATGGACTTCGAATCTGGGGAGAAAGTACATATGATACTTGACAATGAAATCGTTGGTATTGGTTGTGTGTGTAGAACAGATCCATATTCCACTTGTGGTGGTACAAAGATAGGGCTGGGAAATGTCTCCATACTAGTGGAGGAATGCTTGAAGGATGTGGTCCTACCTTTTCCTACAATGGATACTTCATCTCTCCAAGGCTCATTATGGAGTGTTGTTCGATGGTCAAAGCTTCTTTTGCAATCTTTTGTATTAAATGGGAACTTAATTGATCCACACGAAAGCTACAATGGTGATGAAGAACATGATCATTCTGATCCTCTAGTTACAGATGCAATACCTATGACAAGCCCAGAATTTGAAGCAATGATTCGAGAGTCTTGGAGAAATCAGAGGGTCCTTTTAAAAGATGACACAATGATGCAAACCATGAATGAAGGGACCATCTTATATGTATTTCCACATGATTATGTCAACTTTCAGGAACTTGGTCCTGATTGTGTGGGTGTGGGTATTGAAAGAGAAAATGCAAGCATTCATGATGTGGTTGAAGTGGGTAGCATCACTTTGCTAAAGTGGCCCATCAAGCAGACAACAATGTTGAATGGGAGCCCATTACAACGCTTTGTTCCTGTTGATGGCATGCATGCTACATATGAGGATGTATCCAACGATGGCAATGTTGGAAAAAAACTTGATGGGAGTAATGTTGTCCAGTTGTCAAGGAAGAGACGATACACTTTCATGAACAGGACTCAAAAATCAAAAGCAGCACCAGCTTCGACTTTTTACCTTTCAAACAAATCAATTCAAAGGGTATCATGCATTGATTGTTGTGCACAAAAATGCTGCCAATTTGCAGATCGTGATATGGTGACAAGGTTACGACAACAATTTTGGGGAGAGTCTCAAAAATCACGCACTAATTATGTTTATGATGTTCTTTCTATATGTTATCAGAAAGATGAGAAGTCACGATACCAATTCAGGCTAAATGGCTCTATTGTTTGTTGTAGAGCATGGTATGAGCTACATGGAATACCAAAGACATCATTTTATCGATACAAGGAGAACTTTGAAAATGGTGTGCGCCAATATGTACATGGGAACACATGTACATTGAGAAGGGGACTTCAACATACTAGTTTAGCAAGAGCACTACTAAACGAGTTTGTGGAAAATAACTCTGAGAAAATGCCACATAGAAGTAGAACACTGCTAGATGGCTCAAGAGAGACTCAATTGGTGATTCCATCAACATACAAACAAGTGGATATTTTATGTGAAATCAACACGACACTTGACCAAATGGGCTATGAGAAGAAGCTATCCCAATCTTCTTTTGGTAGAATTTGGAACAAAGAGTACCCACATGTCACTTTAACAAAGACGAGTGAGTTCTCTAAGTGCAATATTTGTAGTTCAATCAAGGCAAGGTTAGAAGCTAAACCTTCTCTTGAAGAGAGAGCTCTTCTCTTGAGGGAGAGAGAAGTTCACATGGCACAACAAAAGAGTTGCAGAAGCCTATATTATGCATGGCGCACGTATTCAGAAACTCAACCACAAAAATATGTATGCATAATCCATGATAAGATGGATCAAAAGAAGACTGCCATTCCTAGATTACGCATTGTTCCCAAGGGTGTGGATTCAGGATATAATCTGCAGGTGGCATTGATTGGCATGATCACTCATGGACATGGAGAAGGTCATTACGGACACTTTGTCTTGAATGGTTTGTGGCCAGCTGATCCAAATCTTACAATTGGCTCAATTGCTAATTGTTTACATAACCTCGAGAGGATAGATAAGCATCCTCTTGGTGATCTAGTAACAAATGGACTTCCAAGGAGCAATATTTCACTACTACATGCTTTGAACTCAAGGGATGCTTTGGACTACCATAACTTGAGTGATGGAAAAGAGCCCATTGTGCAGTCGTCAGAAATTGCAGAAGAGGAATTGGGGTCAACATTTCGCAGATTGCCAGAGAACTTGTTGCTACAATTGGATAATTGTGCAGGGGAAAACAAAAATCGATACTTATTTGCCTATTTGTCAATGCTTGTTGCAAGGGGTGTTTTCAAAACCATCCAGCTGGGATTTTTAATGGTTGGGCATACACATGAAGGACATAGACGCCATGTTTAGTAGGTTTTCAGAGAAGTTGAGAGTTACACAAACCTATACTTTGCCACATTTGATGGATACATTACGAAACAGCTCATCTTCATCTCCAGCTCCATTTTTTCTCACAAAGATCCCTGATTTCAAGCAATATTGTGATGGCTATCTTTGTGATGGACAAGACATACTTGTTGGACATTCCAAACCGCTTCAGTTCAGGTTCTTTATGCAGGATGAGACACCAATGATGCAATATAAGGCACATGTAGGTGTATCAAGTTGGAGTGGAAGTATTCGCCTTTGGAAAACAGACACAGAAGGCAAGCCAATGTTACCACATGGAGATCCACCTCTAGTACAAATGGCGGAGTATGTCAAGGCCCACGAAGAAGTCATTTTGGGGCTAAAGAACTATATAAAATTTTGGAAAAATTTAGGGAATGGTTCAAGTATTCCGCGATATTATAGACCCGTGATAGATTATTGGAGTAAGGTAATTGAAGAGATTGGAAAAGCAATCATATCAGAGGGAGTCTTGTATGAAATATTTTGGCCAAAAACTCAAGAATATTCTCATCTACAAAGCACTACAATGAATTTGCAACAAGGAGCAGAAAGATTCCTAGGCCTTGAAGAGTTGAACGATCATTTTTGTGGGCCTCAACGAGATAGGCCAAGGGAAGAGTTTGACCCTATGTCTGATGTGCACCAAGGTGACTTTCTTATGCTTGTTTCGAGTGACACAGAAATCTATCCAGTGTGGCTTGCAATGGCTTTATCTGACATTGATAATGAGCCTACATCACCAAACTACAGAAAACTCTTGATTCAATATTGGGCACCTTGCGCGAGAAAAAGTGGGATGACAGATACTCAAGCTTACAGTAATTGTTGGAAGGGTTATTGGGCTGTCAACTATAAGGACCCACAAGTGTGGGAAACTATAGATGCAATTGTTTGGTCCTGGAGACCCAACAAAGAAGGACCATTTTCTAGAATAAAGATTCCAGAAAGACATGCTCTAAAAGCCAAAGAAGGCCTCACTCGTGCACATCAGCCACACTTGGATCAAAGTTCAGATATGGTATCAAATGTGGAGTAGAATTATGTGGAGCTTCTATTGTGACTATACTAGTCAATTTGTAAACAAAATCTTTTTTGTATCTTCCTTTGTTTTATGTAATTTATAGTTATTATTCAAATCCATGTGTTGTACATCCTCTTGACTTTTGGTGTTTATCAACACCACAATCCTATGAGATTTTCACTTTATTTACTAGCCACACACCTCAATTTTTCCCACTTTAAGTGGAAAATTCCCAAATTACATGAATTCGGTCGATTTGGAGATTCCCATAATGTGAGATTTTTACCAAAATACCTAATATGGTCTTATATGTGTATATACTACATAAAACAACATTTATCAATGTAGTGATCAATGAATACCATCAAAGTATTAGCAAAATATCATCATTATGTCAATAAAAATGAATAAATGATCATGGTATCAACGAAAAGCATCATGATATCACCGAGAATAATCATTGTATCAACGAAACAACATCATGGCATCACCAAGAATAACCATGGTATCAACGAAATATCATCATGGCATCACCGAGAATAACCATGGTATTAACGAAACAACATCATGGTATCACCGAGAATAACCATGGTATCAACAAAACATCATCATGGTATCAATAAAAATCACCATGGAATCAACGAAATATCATCATGGAATCACCGAGAATAACCATGGTATCAACGAAATATCATCATGGCACCACCGAGAATAACCATGGTATCAATGACATATCATCATGGTATCAACGAAAATCACCATGACCAAAGTATTAACAAAACATTATCATGGTACCATCAAAATCACTATGGTATCAATGAGAAATTATCAATAAAACGACGTAAACTATATCTCTAAAAGAATAATTATACGAGAATCAATGAACGAGTATATCATATAACAAAAGATCATGTACCAACAGTAGCTCGATAGAATTTGGACGATCATCAACGGCTCGACTGAATCGGAACGATGTGTAACTAGCTTCTGCAGCAAAGTTACGTCAGTAACAAATATATGATTGATGAAGAAAAATATAATTGAGAAGTTTTCAATTATGAGAAAAATCAAAAGCAAAAAGTAAAATTGTGATTTTCAAACATATTCGCAGTCTGAGACGATAACCCAAAATTGGTGCAGAATTTAGAGAAACTTTCTTCTGCAAAGTTATAGACCACATCGATTCCAATCCCCATCGCGGGTAGTTTCTTCTGCAAAGTTCTAGAACACATCGATTCCGGTCTCTCACGCGGGTAGTTTCTGCAAAATCGTTTTCAATAAGCAGAAAAATAAAAAACAAAAAACGGAAATTGCGTTTTAGGTATGTACGCAGTCCGCGAACGATAACTCAAAATCGGTGCAGAATTTGAAAACACTTTCTTTTGCAAAGTTGTAGACCACATCGATTCCGGTCTTTTCAGTGGGTAGTTTTTGCAAAATCGTTTTCAATAAGAACCAAAATCAAAAACAAAAAGCGAAAATTGCTTTTCAGGTATGTACGCAGTCCGCGAACGATAACTCAAAATCGGTGCAGAATTTGAAAACACTTTCTTCTGCAAAGTTGTAGACGGGTAGTTTCTGCAAAATCGTTTTCAATTAGCAGAAAAATCAAAAACAAAAAGCGGAAGTTGCTTTTCAGGTATGTACGCAGTCCGCGAACGATAACTCAAAATCGGTGCAGAATTTGAAAAAACTTCCTTCTGCAAAGTTGTAGACCACATCGATTCCGATCTCTCTCGTGGGTAGTTTCTGCAAAATCGTTTCCAATTAGCAGAAAATCAAAAACAAAAACCGGAAGTTGCTTTTCAGGTATGTACGCAGTCCGCAAACGATAACTCAAAATCGGTGCAGAATTTGAAAAAACTTCCTTCTGCAAAGTTGTAGACCACATCGATTCCGATCTCTAGCGGGAGTAGTTTCTGCAAAATCGTTTCCAATTAGCAGAAAAATCAAAAACAAAAAGCGAAAGTTGCTTTTCAGGTATGTACGCAGTCCGCGAACGATAACTCAAAATCGGTGCAGAATTTGAAAAAACTTCCTTCATCAAAGTTGTAGACCACATTGATTACGGTCTTTTTGACGGGTAGTTTCTGCAAAATCGTTTCCAATTAGCAGAAAAATCAAAAACAAAACGTGGAAGCTGTTTTTCGGGTATGTACGCAGTCCGTGAACGATAACTCAAAATCGGTGCAGAATTTGAAGAAACTTCCTTCTGCAAAGTTGTAGACCACATCGATTCCGATCCCTTTAGCGGGTAGTTTCTGCAAAATCGATTTTGATCAGGAAAAAAATTGAAAACAAAAATGTACTGCTCTGATAACATGTTGAGAGAGAAGGAGAAAACACAGAAGTAGAACCCCAAAGTGTGTAGAATACACACATGAGATGATGTATATATAGAGGGGACCTGGGTGCCATATATAGAGAAGCCATATATTGAGTAGCTTCACATATAAGCTCAACAATTATTGGCTAATAGGTCCACTATTTTCACAGACAAGGAGGGCATAGACTTGCCTTTCAACTTAAAGGTCATTCTAGTTCTCATTCAATTTTGTGTGCGCAAGATGGAAACACTATATATATTAAGTAGTTCTAAGGATGTAATGGTTGAGCCAAAAATTTAAGTTATTGCAATCAAGGGAATATAGCATTTGTATATAGTTAATGGGAACAAGGACAAGGAAGAATGGATATAGATCCTCTAAGAGTAGTTAAGGTTAATAAATTGGTCAAAAGACTTAATAAATGTCTATTCAACTGTATCATCAACTTAGATAATTCCAAGAAGGAATCACCAAGCTTAGAATCTAAACAATATCAAGATATATTTCCCAAAATAGCAGACGTAGGAAGCTAAGAACAAATTAAGTATATCTATTAAGCGGAATCATAGGACAAAGGGCTCAAGACAAGGACCAAGATCTTAATATACGATGAACTTGTTAAAAGATACAATGAAGATAGATTTTTTTACAAGTCAATAAGTCCATCCATCACATGATCACAAAAACAACTATCACAAGCAGAGGACATATATCCACATGAAGAATTTGTTGCATTGATCTCTCTAGTATGAGGTGAGAAGTTAAAGGGCCCTCTAAGAGGTAAACCAAAGTGAGGGTAAAGATATATCTTTTTACAAGAAAGAAACTGTGCAAGAAAAAAGAATTTTCCAGAAAACCTCTGATGCATTGACCTTATTATACAGTAATATTGAGGACCCAAACCCATAGCTTCTTACCATAACCAAGCGAACATTGTTGCAAAAGTGATCCTGACCCCAAATCGTCACCCTTGTTATGGTACTAAATTTTCCAAGAGAGGGAAGAGCAGGTGCTCATATCGCTCCACAAAATCTCTCCTTACAGAATCACTTGATTATTGAAGATGAGAAATTGCCACAATTAAATCCAGCTCTTGCCACTAGTTCATAAAGTAAGGCACTGATCAAAGAGATAGCGTAAAAACTTAAAAGAGATAATCCTAAGGAGCTCTTAGCAAGAAGAGGGAAAGAAGAGAGAAAGACAGAGGTAAGAATATTGTAAGAAAAAAATGAGATATTGTGTCTTATATAGATGAGCTAGCTAGCGAGACGAATGAATTAGTGTAACATAAAAGTTAAAGATGTAACTTACGGATAACTATTTACCACCTTTCTTTATTGTTACAAATCGAGGAATCTCTTTATTTTTGTTGGGGAGTTTATAAGGGCCTTCTTCTAGCCCTTACTCTTAACCAATGCATCTAACCCATTGACTCATGATATAAAATATCTTGGTGAATTCGGACAAAATTCAAGCTCCAAAGTTTATCCACGAGTCACTTTCGACTTTCACCATGGGAACATGGACCTAATCAATGCATGGGAAATTAGCTCTTTATTTTGAGAAAAATTAGCATAAAGAAAAAAAAGATAAGGATAAAAGAAAATAAAAAGGTAAGGATAAAGAAAAGAGAATATAAGGATAAGGTGAGTAAGTAACATGTTGTTGACGAGCAAGATAAGTAGAAAGAGCTTGTCAATGAGGAAATAAGCTATCAAGATAAGTGAAGGCACTCATCTAAAATGTGCATAAATATAGGGATTCTCTTCTCATTTTACACTTCTCTCCTTCATTTCTCAAGGTGAAAACCTGAGAGTAAGACTTGAGAAATCCATAGCCAAGCCTCTTTCTCACACACCTCCTACACACACACACCCTGTTCAAGAGAAGTCATAGCCAAAACGCTAATCAAGTTTGTCAAAACTTGATCTTATTCTTCACATTACACTCTCGCTATCATCTCTCCAAACCCTCAAGCTTTCCATAGATTGAATCTCATTTATCTCATTCCTTTCTCTCAATACAATTAGCAAAATTAGGGGTCTTCAAGTGAAGGTGAAGAGGGAGAGGTTTGATTACATCCAAAGCAAGGAGAAGACTATGTGAGACACACACTGAGGTAACATTTTCTTGTTTGTTTTATGCTATTGCACTTGCTTCAAAGTGATTTACCTTTCATTCTTAAGTTATCATGTTTTCTTGGGAAGAAGAACAACTTATTATCTTTCTTTCTGACTATGGTTCATTACTCATCCCAACCATCCATGTTGCTAACATCTAACCACAATGTAGCTTCAAGTTTCTTAGACTACCAAAATAATATGTCATAGAGAGAGTAGAAAGCACTCTCTTTAACTAGAGGTGACTGGAGGTCATACTTATCTAAATATTTCAAGTTGTTTCGATTACCAGACTAATACGGCATAGAGAGAGTAGAAAGCACTCTTTTTAACCATAGGTGACTAGAGACCATATTTACCTAAATAGTATGCATGATGAATGGTGACTAATATCTTTAATTATCTTTTAATCTCTCGCATAAACCTTTTTATCAAATTTTAAGTTACTTCATACCTTAATTACTCTTATAAAGTTAAATGTCATAAATCAAAGGCAACTAAGTATTGAAATTTTTGGAACTAAACTTATTTTTTAAAACAATAGAAATGATCTTATAAAAGGTTCACAACTTTTTCTTGATTTTTCATAAATTATGTGTATAAGATTTTTAGTGATATTATTTACTTAATATCTAAATCTCTCAAAAGGAAGTTCAGTTTTTTGAAGGGTAAGTTTATCATAATCAAAGGAGTTTTCTTTGAAAGAGAAGATTCTCATTCCAAATAAGGTAAATCCCTTCGTCCCCTCTTTCCAATTGAAAAATCCCAAAATCTTTAAGCCTCTCCTAGCTATGTGATTAATCTTCTCCATGAAAGCACGAGGTAAACCTAAAACCTATCTTGTGAAGAATTTGATAACCATTCATACTCAATTTCATGAGCATTTCCACTACACAAGCATACCTATTCTTAGGAACTTTGCATCTTACTTTTTATACTATCATTCATTGAATGGTTCTACTCCTATACAATCAAGCACTGACTCTTGCATAATCACTGAAAAGAAGTTTATGATTGTAAATTGGTGCACTCTAAAGTTCTATGTTTACAATTGAGTATCCACACTAAATCAAGGATCATCATAAAGAGCATATGCATTGTTCTACTCTTACACAATCAAGCATTGACTCTTACATAATCACTCAAAATAAGTTTACGATTGTAAGTTGGTACACTCTAATGTTCTATGTTTGCAATTCACGACCCACTCTAAATCAAGGATCATCATAAAGAGCATATACATTGTTCTTTTCAAGTTTGTCTACTTTCAAGTTAGTTTTGCAACTAAAAAGAAGGGAGGGGGTAAGGGGATACCTTCACAAAAGTGATGATAGTGTTTCTTGAATAGAAAAATCCCATCGCTTCCATGGAGACCCCATGGATGGCAAATGATGCTGGAAAAACCAATGGGATTCTTCCAAGACGAGGCTAACTTGAAACTTATGTATAGACAAACCTTAAACTCCCAACAGACTCGTTGTATTTTTTTAAGGTCTTGTTTGAGTAGACATTAAAAGGAAATAGGAACTAAGGGACTATAACTCAAGGAAATCACTCTCAATTTCAACCATGACTAAAAACATTATCGAGAAGATTTGATGTGGATAACTCTAGCATAACATAGAAGTTTAGGTGTGAAATTTATCTTACATTTTTGGAAAATATTGGCCTAGGTGTTTACCCGTGGGATACAATGGGGGATGGTATTTTTTGGCTATACGATTGATAATCACTAGTCTATATTTTAAACTCGGGTTCATTCAAGGCCCTGGATTTGGATTGGATGGGAGTGTATCCCAATTGGCTGGTGAGACCCATGGATGCATTTGGAAATTAGCCTAGTCTAGGTAGGCCAGATGCTGACGAAAAAATGAGGAAGGAAAAAGGGATTCCAATAAGGGGTCGGATAAGGGAGGAGGATATGATTGAATTAAGAAACTCTTCTAACTGTTTGGTAAAAAGAAACCTTGGAAAGGCTAGGAACCTAAATGGGCTATTCCGCAATTGTCCTCATCAGTCGGACTTTTGCTCTCCTGCACGGATTATTGTTTAAAAAGAACCTACAGTAGATTATTCTTGAAAGCCTTTCCCAAATAAGATAAAGAAAAATAAGAATTGGAAGTTGTGTAAAGGCGTCACCTCCACACGTGGTGGAGGAGACATGATACCTAAGTCCCGGGATGACGATAGAGATATGCTTGGGGATGTATATGTGATTACCTAAAATATAACCAGATAACTTCAATAAGAAAAAAGGAAGTAAAACATTCTTAAATGGAAAAAAGTAGAAATGACCTGATAAATGCACAATTACAAGGGTACACAATAGTTTTCATGCTGCTTTCAAATGCTTGAAATTTTTTCTTGGTTTGACATGTTTGGAATATTGTTTTCTAGTATCATAGTACTACCTTGGAAAGGTGAATTTACCAAATGGTTTGGTAGCATGGTGGATTTTGAAAGGTTAATTTTCTGGCCAAGAAGTTGAACCCAATTTCATGTTGTCCATTAAATTAAGTCAAGAACGAGAAAAGGATTCCGATCTACGCAGTGGGGATCAAACTAGGGAATGAGGGACTCGTGCAGTTAGTAAATACACTCATCTTAGGCAAATGCACTTACGGTTACGCTAGGTCCTAAACAAGAAAACAACGTCATTGACCTTGAACCAAGGGTGAATTAGAGGACTCTCACCAGTTGACCCTAGAAGGTAGAGTTCAAATTTAGTCTGATTGCTTCATTTTGAAATTTGAATCAATAAGAGGAAGATATTTAGGGGTTAACACTCGTTTGGTACTAGAATAAGACACTTGAGTGTCCTAATTTTACAAAGTTAAATTAAATGCTACTTGCATCAGACAGTGTATTTAAGAAAACCCTCTTGACATGCTTAAATATGTTAGCTAGAGGGTCTTTTAAAAATATAACTTTGCATTTTAGAATCTACCATGATCAAGAACCATACTCATCAAGTTGACCCTTGTAAGATTGCGATTGATTCTTTGAAGAATTCAACTTTATAAGCTCAAAAAACATTAAAGCGGCTCTGTAGAAAATGTTATGTGACTTCTCCACAATTGTGCTGTAGATAATTGAAAGTTTCATGAGCAAAAAAAATTCACTTTAGAGTATATAAAATAATGAAAAATTCTACATGTTTGATATGGCCATTTCAAGCATATCGTTGTACACAAATAAAAATATGTTTCTGATGTATTTATGAGTTTTAAAAAGTGATACATTGCTCACCCTTTCCATTGAGGACTCAAGGTGGCAAGTAGAAGGGCTTTGGTATGGAACAATTACTGGATCATTTTAAATATTCAAAATTGCGTAAGAGAAAAATGATATTTTCATTCTTGAGACATAAGTATTCAAAAACTCAAATAATATCAAACTTTTCACATAGATCAACTAAGCACATCAAATTACGTGGTGTATACACAATTGGAGTGCCTAAAACCATGGTTTCATTGTTATTATTGAGAACTCAAGATTTTTAAGAGTTTTTACACCATAAAATATTCAAGATAGAGTTCAAGCAATGAGATTTGACTCAGTTAGGGAGTCAAAAAGATACGTAGTGTCTTGGTTTCAACATAAAAAAGTCAATTGTAGTCGTCAAATTGCACTAGAATAGCCCCATTTCCATGAGGGGACCTTTGAACTACCAAAATTATGCTCTTAATCAGCACATGCTCAAGTATGAGATTATGTCTTTAACATGTGTGTGACTTGGAACTAGTTTTTGAAGGAAATTACATTGTTTTGTAACACTAAGTACTAGCACTTGGCTTTTATGAACATAAAAAGGGCCATCTCTACAAAAAGATATAAGAATTTTATGATTTTTTTGGCAAAACAGTTTGAAATTTTACTAATATTTATGAATTAGAACTTACCATAGGTATTGTATTTTGACATTGAGAAAAATCCAATGGTTTATTTCCCTATGATAGAAGCAAGGTGTAAAAAACTTCATTCTAGCTTGACAAATAAATTACCAAAACATGGTACAAAAACTGTCATAATAACTAATATCTAATTCTCCTAAATGATTTTCTTATGTTAATCTGATCATTTAATATGTGGAAGTGCCAGGGGAGAAAAATCTAGAATATTGGATAAGCTAGGAGACAGCCGGCCACAATAGGGATCCAAAGGAGGGAAAATAGGGATCCAAAGGGTGGGCCATGTGCAAAAGAGCAAGGTGCAACAATGGATTTAAAAGACCCTAAGGGTTCAACCCATTAAGACTTTCAAAATGCTAAGGTTCCAAAATTCAAAGGTTTTGTCCAAAGGTCAAAAGCCTAGGAAAATTGGATGCTTTGTGTGTGCTCAAAAAGTCTTCATGCATCCCTACATAGGAGGGGGCAAGCCCTATAAGTAGGAGATGAGAGACACACACACACACACACACACACACACACACACACACACACACACACACACACACACACTCACTCACAAGCTCCTTTACACAAAAGGAAAGAGGGACACATGTTAGCTCCCTAGCCAAGATGCCCACAAGGTGTACTTAAATCCTATTGGATGGTCATGGAGGTGGAACAATGAGAATTAGGATAGAGTAAATATAGTTTAACTAATTTCAAAACACTTAATAAAAAGTCCAATAACAATTAAGCGCTCTAGAAGGCTATTGTATAGCCTTCCAAGGGGTCAAATGAGAGTTTAGTTGCGTTAACTAATTACCTAAAGATCTCACAAAAGGGGAAAGGGGGGGATATGTTAGAATGCTATTACTTATGCTGCTTAAACTTCATTGGCTAAGCTTGGCATGGGCCAATAGAGTGTGAGCATGAGAAAATAGCAAGAGGGGCTGACCAAGAGAGAGAGGGGGCTGATTTTTCAAAGGCATTATTGCATACACACTCACACTGGTCCATGTGTGGAGTAAGAAGACTCCCTCTCTCCTTCTCAAGATTTAATGGAAAGCTTATCACCTACTCCAAGATTGTGAGAAGGGAGGCCTATACCAACGACTCTTGGCTTTGTGATGCAAATTCAACCAAGAGCCAAGCTTCAATGCATGTTCATATCCTCTATCATGCTAATTACTAAGCTAAGTTGTGCTAATAAGAGTGATTATGTGAGGAGATGTACATCTTTCTCGTAAGACTACTCCTTCTTCCTCTCAATCTACTCTCATACCCCGCTAGCTCTCACCATCTTTGAAGGCATTGCACTAGCTAGTATTGAAGGAACACAAATGTATTGTAAAATGTCTCTCTTGATGGGAGAAACCATAGCACAAAGACTTTTGGAGGGGGGACTGGCTCCATGGAAATCCGGTCCTCAACTATTGTCAATAGCTTAATTGCTCTCTCTTTTGAAGTATTGTTCATGCTATATAGCTAGGTGTTATACTTTTTGTTGCTCTCTCCACCCAAGCACTCTTGTTATTCTCATTAGGAATCTATTCTAATGAAATGCTCACTATGTTCATGCTATTTTCCGCTACACACAAGTTACTAGGCCATTTAAATGTTACATTGGTATTAGAGTACAAGGTTTCTTTTTTCTTGCTCAAGAAGGGAGGTCTTCAAGCTAGCTATAAATGGTTTGTACTATTAATTGCATTTGAGTAAGTAGAATAGGGATTGTTCAGCCTTGGAGTGCACCTTCCTTCGTGCAGATAATGGGGCATCACCGTCAAGAGCTATGGTCTTAATAGTTGAGTCCTACGTGGCTTGCCTATGGCTTAACCACTATTGAGTTATTATAAGCTTGACAGGAGCCGGTGTTTTTTTGGTGTTGAATGACCCTCTCTTCTATTCCTTTCAATTAATGGTATTTGAGCCACGGATACAGTAGCTTGAGTGCTTTTTCTAAAGGGGTAAAGAGGAGTAGCAACTAGGGCTTGAAGTGCCAAAGTACACCTAAAAAGTTTACACCTAAAAGTTTCTAGAATGGATGATAATAGTGAAGAGAGTGAAATTAATGCTGATAACTTTGATTTTGCTAATGAGAAGGCTACTAATGATGCCACCATGCTTGTTAACTATCTTGTTTCTAGGCTTCAACAAGCCATGGGCAGTCCATCCCTCCAAAGTGAAGTGCAACGGCGGCTTCGTGCTCATGGAATTATCCAAGCTCCCCACCATTACGAGAGAGCACCTAGGAAGCCTCCTTGCGAGACTTCCAAAAGAAGCCTCTCTCCGATTCAGGAAGAAGAAGATGATCCATACGAAAGGGCTCAAAAATTTGCTTCTTGATGACTCATCTCCTTCTTAGAGAAGAACTCAAGAGCCTCCACCAAAAGAACAAGAAAGAAGTGCTTCTCTTGCCACCTCGGCGGAGATGGATCCACAAAGACGGCGGGCTAAACCCTCTCCATCACCTCCAAAACGAAGAAGACCATCGCACACTTCTCCACACCACAATTCAAAGAGGGATGAAAAAAAGCAAGAGAAGAAAAAGGCGAGAAAGAGGACACCCTCTTCTTCATCCTCTTCCTCTTATGAAAGTGATGGTGTAGACAAAGAAGATCAAGGCAAGAAAAAGGCGAGAAAGAGGTCACCCTCTTCTCCATCTTCCTCAAATTCTTCATCTTCTAAAGAAAGTGATGGGGCAACTTTTGAAACATAAAAAAGAAGAGGCCATAGGAAATCCTATGCCCTATGGAAGAGGTCGTCCAAGCTCAAGAAGTTCAAAGAGGGAGGGAAGAGAATCTCTTTCCTTACCTACGATGGCACCTTTGGTGCTACGGACAATGTCTTAGCCTTTATACAACAATTCAATGTGGCGTTTGAAGATGAGGGCTTCACGGAGTCCTCTAAGCTCCACCATGTAGCTATGCACTTTCAAAATTCCGCGAGGCAATGGTGGTCTAGCCTACAGGCCAGTGATGAAGCTCCAAAAATATGGAAAGTTTTACGAGCTTCCATTATGAAGGGGTTTTTGGCCACCGATGCCAAAGACAAAGTACTCACTGAATGGCGAAGCTCTCTCCCTACGAATCCATTCACAAATATGTACACAAGTTTTGGGACTTACAACTCAAAGCAATTATCTTCAAAAAGCTAGATTTTGGAGAGAAAAATCAATAATTTTGTGCAGTCTTAACTGAAGAGATGGCGGAGTATGTCAATTCCGAAAGGCCACGCACCATATTGGCAGATGTACACCATACTATGGTGGCTTCTTGAATCAATTTCCAAAGAGGGGTGAAAAGAAATTATAAGCCAACGGAAAACAAGGGTTCCAATGAGCCTAAGGGGAAGGACGATTCCCAAAAGTCTCATAAGGGCAATTCCAACAAAGCTAAGGAGAAGGGAATTTACAAAGGCTTAAGTACTTCATGATGTAGACCAAGCTCTCCAACAAACAAATGAGGTGGAAAAATTTCATTTTGCAATTTCAATTTCATATTGCTCACATTGCTGGAAATGATAATCAAGTAGCCGATGCACTCTCAAGACGACCGAGAGTGAATGCAATTTCCATAGCAACTCGCAATGATCTATCTTCTATGATAGATGAGTATGCTATTGATCCGAATTTCGGAGAAGTGATTCCAGCCATTTCATTAGGTAAGAAAGAGGAACCATTTACCTTACAATATGGTTATCTTCTCTATGGAAACAGACTATGCGTTACTAAATCACTCCGTGAGAAAGTAATGTATGAATCTCATGCTCCTCCTTATGGAGAGCATAGAGGGATTCCGTCTACCCTAAAAGAGATTGAAACATATTTCTATCGGCCTACCATGAAAGCAAACATACAAGAGTATGTTTCTAAATGTGTGGTATGCCAAAAGATGAAGTTTGATAGAGGGAAGCAACGTGGATCGCTTCAACCTTTTCCAGTCCCTAATTCAACATGGGAGAGCATATCCATGGATTTTATCTTTGGATTTCCTAAGTGTATCGATGGGAATATGAGAACATGGATGATAGTAGTCAGGTTCAGTAAACAAGCTCATTTTATACCTGTCAAAAAGACTATCAAAGCCCGTCAAATGGAAACCCTCTTCATTTCACAAATCTTCAAGTACCATGGATTTCCAATGTCCATAGTGCTAGATAGAGATCCTAGAATGACCAATAATTTTTGGAAGGGTCTCTTTGAGAATTTAGGAACAAGACTAAATTTCTCTTTGGTCTATCACCCGCAAACGGATGGCCAAAGTGAAATAGCTAACCTAACAATTCTTGATCTACTAAAAGCCTATGTAACCAAAGTAGATCAAAGATCCCAATGGGATAAGTACTTACCCTTAGTGGAGTATGCTTACAATAACATTGTACATACTCTTACGAGAAAAGAACCTTTTGAGGTAATTAAGGGAAGATCAAAAAGTCCCTTGCTACTTAAGGTACACGGGAAGATATTCGTTGTAGATGAGTATAGCCGAGACCTACAAGAATATTTCCAAAACATTAAGGATGCTATTTCTATCTCAAATCAAAGGTAGAAGGCTGCTGCTGATAAGCACAGAAGAGCCCAAGCCTTTAATGCAAATGATTGGGTCTTACTTAAATTTCCCAAGGCTCGATTAAGGCACACGATGGGCAAGAATCCTACGGGACACCAAAGGTACTATGCTAAGTTAGAAAAAAGGTATTATGGTCCCTTCCAGATTCTTAGGCCAATCAATGAGATGGCCTATCAACTCAAGTTTCCCAGACATTGGCTCATACAAAATGCTTTCCATGTGAGCCTACTAAAGCCTTACAAAGGAGAGCCACCTCAAGAACCAACTATTGGAGACCCACCGGAGATCGAGGACCAAGAAGAGGTGCTGCAGCCCGAGTCCATTCTCTCACATGAAGACAAGGTACTAAGAGGTGGTAAGATTATCCAACAATATCTTATGAAGTTTAAGAGTTATCCTTTTGAAGATGCTAGATGGATGCAAGGCATACAATTAAAGGATAACCTAAACCTTGTCAATGCTTATAATGCTTCCATAGAGTAAGCAAATGTACAAATGTTAAAAATGAACAAAGTTTTTGTCTAATAAGACTCTCTTTTTCTTTATTGTGCAGAAAAATGAAGTAGTATGCATGCTTAGATCAAGTTTGCGGAGACGACGTCTCCCAAACACCAAGGAGAGCTTGTCACTCTACTATGGAAGATTGAAAGGACTAATGTGCAGACATGCTTGGGAAAGCTTAGGCTCTCAAGCACCTGATGGACTAGTCATCCATTCTGGAACAATGTCGTAGGGTAACATAGGGATCTCCCGCTAGAAAAATGACTAATGAATATGCTTTATCTTCTCTACCCCATAGTCGAGGACGACTATAATTTCAAGAGAGAGGTAATGTCATAATAACCAATATCTAATTCTCCTAAATGATTTTCTCATGCTAAACTGTTTATTTAATATGGGGAAGTGCCACGGGAGAAAAAGCTAGAATATCGGTTAAGCTGGCAGACCGGCCACAGTAGGGATCCAAAGGGGAGGCCATCTGCAAAAAAACAAGGTGCAACAATGGGCTTAAAGACACTAAGGTTCAGCCCATTAAGACTTCCAAAATGCTAAGGTTCCAAAATTCAAAGGTTGTGCCCAAACGTCAAAAGCTTAGGAAAATTGGATGCTTTGTGTGTGCTCAAAAAGTCTTCATGCATCCCTACATAGGAGGGGGCAAGCCCTATAAGTAGGAGATGAGAGAGAAACACACATATATACACACACACACACACACACACACTCACAAGCTCATTTACACAAAAGGAAAGAGGGACACATGTTAGCTCCCTAGCCCAGATGCCCACAAGGTGTACTCAAATCCTATTGGATGGCCATGGAGGTGGACCAATGAGAGGTAAGCTAGAGTAAATCTAGTTTAATTAATTTAAAAACACTTAATAAAAGAACCAATAAAAATTAAGCTCTCTAGAAGACTATTGGACAGTCTCCCAAGGGGTCCAATGAGCATTCAACAGGCCGATGGCTTTCCTGATTCCTATTGGCTAGGAGACAAAGGGGTCCAATGAAAGTTCACTTGCATTAATTAATTACCTAAATCTCGCACAAAAGGGAAAAGGGGGACACATGTCAGAAGGCTATCACTCATGCTGCTTAAATTTCATAGGCTAAGCCTGGCATGGGCCAATAGGGTGTGAGCATGAGCAAATAGCAAGAGAGGTCGACCTAGAGAGAGAGTGGGTGGATTTTTCAAAGGCATTATTGCATACACACTCACACTAGTCCATGTGTGGAGTAAGAAGACGGTCTCTCTCTCTCTCTCTCTCTCTCTCTCTCTCTCCTTTTAAAGCTTTAATGGAAAGCTTATCACCTACTCCAAGCTTGTGAGAAGGGAGGCCTATACCAACAACTCTTGGCTTTGTGATGCAAATCCAACCAAGATCCAAGCTTCAATGCATGCTCATCTCCTCTACCATGGTAGTTACAAAGTTAAGCTATGCTAATATGAGTGATTATGTGAGGAGATGTACATCTTTCTCGTAAGGCTAGTCCTTCTTCCTCTCAATCTACTCTCATACCCAGCTAGCTCTCACCATCTTTGAAGGTGTGTGAGGTCTTGGATATGAGACCATGACGAAATTGATGTTGTTTGTAATAAGTGTTTTTCTCAGTGCTTGAAGTTTCCATCTTCATTGCACTAGCTAGTATTGAAAGAACACAAAGAATTGTATTGTAAAATGTCTTTCTTGATGGGAGAAACCATAATACAAAGCCTTTTGGAGGGGGGACCGGCTCCATGTAAATCTGGTCCTCAACTGCTGTCAATTTTTGTCAAAAGATTTATTTCTCTAAAGGAATGGAAATAAGGTTTGTTTTGTGTGACTTGTAGATTATTTTGTGTCTTTTTCCTCTTTGTACACACTAGTTACACACTAATCTACTAACCATTGAGTGACACATGTATTTATGAGCTTAATTAGAGGCAAGACAATCACTCTTTTACAAGAAATTTGTAAAAATTTCATGTGAAATTGTGCAATTTTTAGTGTGTAATTAGGGGATTTTTTGCTAATTATCTCCTCTAATTACTCATTAATTATATAAGCTTTTTGTGCTACACATTGCTAAATCACTCATAGGATGCATGCCCATCATTCTTATGTGTTTAATTTTTAATGAAATTGATGCTACACATGAGAGTTTGTGCTGGTTGCATGTAGGTGAAGGTTCGGTGAAGCGGATGCGAGTACACACACATGTGTGTAGGCATCATGTGTGTACACACGCATGCATGTAGGCATCATTTGGAGTTGGAATCAATACGATGATTTAATGCAATGTGAGTGCACTAATTTTGATTGAAATTATTGATTTTTTCAAGAATTCAAATAATTTAAGCGCACTTGATGTGCTAAAATTAGGAGCGGATTTGTGTTTGCCTATGTGTAGGCAAAAGTGCGCACATTTTAGGTGCAATTTGTGGCAAGTTTTGTGCCGGTTGAATGAGTAGAAAGCACTTGTATGCTTGATGATGTTCAGGGGATTACGGATCAGGTTTTTGAGTGACAAAATCATGTTGTTATGCTGTTGAAATTGCGGTAAAATTATGTGTGTGCAAGCTTGTATGTGTGTTAATTGTTCAAAGTTACACACTTTTGAATTGATTTGAATGAGTGAATTAAGGTACAACTCAACCGATTGAAACGCTGATTTGATGGTGTAACTAATTAATGAGGAAAATTTTATCTAATTAGGCCACTAATTAGACTAATTTTGGGTCAAATTGGGTCAAAAACTATTAAAAATGATCAAAATCGATTTGGTTTTGAGTGTTAATTTGATGATTGATTGATTGAAGGGTGTAACAATGTTTCTAAGTATTGCATTTTGAGCAAGATTGGGCTTCATAATTTTCAAAAAATTATTAATGATTTTTGGCTAATTTTTGCAAATTGTTTAGCATTTTTTGCTAATTTATTGCTTAAAATTGCTAATTTTTATCCAAAAAATGATGAAGATGAAAAAACCTGATGTGAATTGTCGATTCAAAGCGTTTTTTGCTACTTCGTGTATCTCCCTAATTCTTTGACTAATTTTAGCATTTTCTAAGTAATTTTTAATCTTGGGTAATTTTTTTACTTTTTTGTTTTTTTTCGTTTTTTTCTTAAATGCACACACACTCCCACACACACACACACACATGCGTGAAGGCACCCCTACACACACAACATGCGTGAATGCACCCCTACACACACAAACTCATTAAGTCACAAGAAGACAAAAAAGAACCACCTCTCTCTTTCCCTTGTCTCCTTATCAACGGTAGGTAGGTAGCTGAAGCCTTTTTGTCTTTTTTTTTTTTTTTAATAATCATTGACTTTTTTATTTTATTTATTTCATTTTGCTTCTTTTCAATTTCATTTTATTATCTTTTCTCATTTTAATTCCATTTCATTTCAGTTTCATCCCTTTTAAAATTCATTTAATTTCAATTCAATTTCATTTCCGTTTATTTTACTTTCATTTCATTTATTTGTACTAAAAAAAACCAAAGGAAAAAAAAAATTCACCAGAAAATGTCAAAAAAACAAAACAGGAGTTTAAAAATTCAAAAAAAAAGGAGAAAGAAAAAAGAAATTTTATGAAAAAAAGAGAACTTAAAAAATAATAAAAAACCTCAAAAAGTCACAAACAAATCTTAAAAAATTCAAGAAAAAATCCTTAAGAGAAAAAACCTCAATTAAAGTTAAAAAACTCAAAAAAATTAGAAAAACTAAAAAAAACTCCTTAAAAATCAATAGATCATTTAAAATTTTTAAAAAATCAAAAAAACCTTGAAAAAATCACGAAAATTCCAAAAAGACAAAAACAATTGTAAAACTAAAAATTTACATTTGTTTTTGTCATTTCTACTTTTAAGTAATTTTTTTACCTTTTGTTTCATTTATTTTCTTTCTTATTTTGCATTTATTTATTTGTATTTTTGTATATATTTTTCTTTGAAAAAACAAAAACAAAAAATATATAAATTAAATAAATTTGCACTTCTCTTTCGTGACTCTTTTCTTTGCATCACACATGCATCCTACACTCCCCACTCATGCACATTTAGGCATGTTTAGAGTAGGTACATCCTGAGAGTCCGATTTTGCCAGAGTTTGTTCGATTGTGTTTGATTTACACCAGATTTGACCCTAAATGCACACATAGACCCTGGTCATACACGTATTTTGATTTTGGTCTACATTTGCCACTTGACGAGGTTTAGAGTCTCTTCACGCGTATATTTTGATTTTGGCCCGATTTGACAACAGATTCCACGCTTGACTACATTTGACCCCTATTTGCAATAGATATTCATTTGTGGCCTTGATACTGACCAAATTACGCTAGTTAGAGCTCGTTCACATGCAAGATCTTGACTTGGCTTGATTTTAGCGCTTGATGATATGCTTGCACATTTTAGAGATTGATTAGATCTGTTGATTGGTCTTTGACCACGACTTGGGCCTATACACAATTTTTAGAGATTGTTCACATGCAGTGACCAATGATTAGGGCTTGGCTAGCCTTTGATTGCCAAATCTGACATAGATAGATAGATTTTGGTGATCATGACCCCCAACGGTTCCGATTTAGTATTGTTATGGTTGGTAGAAGTACGACGGACTTTTATGCTATCGTGATCAACCTATTCGTCACTATCATGAAATTTCTCCATATTATGTGAGGCTTTCGTCTCATGATCATTCTACTCCTGGTTTCAAGATGCTTAGAGCTAGTGCACACCCTACAATGCGTGATCATCTCATAGATTCCATAGAGGTACTCTACCCTGTCTAGATGATAGAATTGAGACATGAGATTATACCGAGTCACCGCCGAGTTTGATTGCCATGATTTTGTTCAATCAAGATCCTTAAGAGCAAGTATATAGAGGCACTGATCATGCCATCTATGTGCTAACAACAAGATTTTGATATACACTGCGACCACTGCTATAGTAGAGTGCCACACCATCAAGTGATTCACCTATAGAGTATCAACATCATACAGATGTTTCCATAGAACCATTTGTTCTTGCAAAGACACGACCACATTCCCCGATCATAGAGCAAACACGTACGAGTTGTGAGACGTTGTTATGCTAGGTTCCTATAGGCCACATTGGCAAGACCACCGTAGAGGCCACTCCAGAGATATCATAGCAATTAGATCCTAGTTTGGCCCCTACACCCCAGTGTAGTATTACTTTAGTAGGGCACACTAGGGATTCTAGCTGTAGCTCAACTCATAGAACCTACCATAGGACTAGATAGGTAATGCTCCCCGTCGAGAGCTTTCATGATAGATTTTTGGAGACACACATGTGGATACCAATTTATGTAGCACATGAAGGTGCACCACAGGGATGGCTAGCTTCTAGATGGTCACTAGAGGCACACGGACTTTATGAGGGACATAGACAGGCTTGGGTTCCTAGAGGTCGGGTAGTAGCACAATCCATAATGAGCACTCATAGCTCTTTTACACTTCCTAGAGCAAATACATTAAAACATACGTGTCTAGTAGAGGGACCACAACAGGATACGAGACATTCACAATACGAAGACAATGACCATCTACTGGGCATCTACTACGAGATGGTCTAGACCTAGAGTTAGCCCATCTAAGATAGTCACAACCACGTATGAGGAAAGCTTGACCCACTTTCAATGACATATCACGGACATTGAAGATTTGGCTACTGAAGAGCGAACCACTGTCCATTACGAGCCATAGCTCACTTGAGTTTTCCATTAATCATTCTTGTCTTAGAGTTTGGTAGGAGTCAACCATTGAGGGACCTTGAGCCATAGAGTTCATTTCCCACACAGTCACAGGTTGATGTCATCCCTAGACCCATTACTTGTGCTACAGATTTCACCATTGACATGGAGCTAGGTGCTAGCTAGCCGATGACCATTAGACATAGAGCTAGGAAATGGAAAATTTTATTGTTTGGAGAGAGTTCTCTTATCCCTCCTAGTTGCAATAGACCCTTGATTTGTGCAGATTGATTATAGTGCACTAGATACATGTGCACATACTAGAGGCACTTTTTTTACTTTGGTTTTTTTCCCTCTAGGAATCCAGGTATGAGACCTTACACTACAAGGGAGCACGTGGTTACCGATGCCATTTTTCCGACATCAATGGCGGACGCCGGTATAAGCGTTGATAAAGATGGAGGGAGACATTGCTCAATTCAAAATTCAAATTAAAAATTCCGTTGCATATACCGATGCCTATACCAATGCTCATACCAACACCTATACCGACGCCAATACCAACGCTCATATCGACACCTATCCCAACGTTTTTTTTTATTGATGCATGTACCGATGTGTATACTGACGTTTGTATCAACACCTTTATAGACATATGTATCAACGACCTGCTTCTTTACAATACTCGAGAGCTCATTTTCTGTGTTTTCTCTCTTCTCCACACCGCAACCACCTCTATAGCTCCTCCCCATCTCCTCCTCCCTCCTTGCAGACCTTCATGGAGTTGCCTCTTCCGACTTCTCATCTATGCTTCCACACATTTCTACACAAAGAAGGTACATTTTTTTGTTGTATTTTTGTGATAAAAATTGTGTTTGGGTGTGTCAATAACAAAATGCTTATGCTTTGTTTTTGCAGGTATTTGCTTGACCCTTCCCCTACGCACCTCTCGCACACTCAAATTCTTTAAATGTAAGTGCTCCTTCTTTTTATTTCATGCACACACACATACACATAAATATTTGTGTTTCTATTTGTGGGCAAAAATGTTTATACTTTGTTTTTACAGGTATTTTCTTGACTCTTCGTACTTCTCGCATACTCACATTCTTTAAATGTGAGTACTTCTTCTTTTTCTTTCATGCACACACAGATAAGCTGTCATAATAATCAATATCTAATTCTCCTAAATGATTTTCTCATATTAAACTGATCATTTAATGTGGGGAAGTGCCAAGGGAGAAAAAGCTAGAATATTGGTTAAGTTAGCAGACCGGCCACAGTAGGGATCCAAAGGAGGGAAAATAGGGATCCAAAGGGGGGGCCATCTGCAAAAGAGCCATGTGAAACAATGGGCTAAAAAGACCCTAAGTTTCAGCCCATTAAGACTTCCAAAATGCTAAGGTTCCAAAATTCAAAGGTTGTGTCCAAAGGTCAACCTTAGGGAAAATTGGATGCTTGGTGTGTGTGCCCAAAAAGTCTTTCTGCATCCCTACAAGGGAGGGGGCGAGCCCCAAAGCTAGGGGATGAGAGAGAAAACCACACACACACACACAGGTTCCCTTTACACAAAGGGAATGAGGGACACATGTCAGCTCCCTAGGCCAGATGCCCACAAGGTGTGCCCAATTCCTATTGGAAGACCCTTGAAGTGGACCAATGAGAATTAAGCTAGAGTAAATCTAGTTTAATTAATTTAAAAACATTTAATAAAAGAAACCAATAAGAATTAAGTGTCCTAGAAGACTATTGGGCAGTCTCCCAAGGGGTCCAATGAGCATTCAGAAGCCCCATGGCTTGCCTGATTCCTATTGGCCAGGAGGCAAAGGGGTCCAATGAGAGTTTAGTTTAATTATTTAATTATCTAAAGCTCTCACAAAAGGGGAAAGGGGGACACATGTCAGAAGGCTATCACTTATGCTGCTTAATCCCTATTGGCTTGACCTGGGGGGGTCCAATAAGGCAAAAGCCAGACTAACATAGCAGCTAGGGCTCGCCCAAGAGAGAGAGGGGGCTGATTTTTGCTTGGCATTCACTCTCACATTCTCACACTTGACCATGTGTGAAGGAAAAATACTCTATCTCCTCCCAAGCTTTAATGGAGAGCTCATCACCTACTCCAAGCTTGTGAGATAGAAGCCTACATCAACACTCTCTTGGCATGTGGATGCAAATCCAACCAAGAGCCAAGCTTCAATGCATGCTCATCTTCTCTACCAAGCTAATTACTAAGCTAAGCTATGCTAATATGAGTGATTATGTGAGGAGATGTACTTCTTTCTCGTAAGATACTTCTTTTTCCTCTCAATCTACTCTCATACCCTGCTAGCTCTCACCATCTTCGAAGGTGTGTGAGGTCTTGGGTCTGAGAACGGGGATAATTCAAGTTGTGTTTGATTAAGTGTTTTGCTTGGTGTATGAAGCTTCCATCTTCATTGCACTAGCTAGTCTTGAAGGAACACAAAGAATTGTATTGTACAATGTCTCTCTTGATGGGAGAAACCATAATACAAAGCCTTTTTGGAGGGGGGACCGGCTCCATGCAAATCCGGTCCTCAACTGTTGTCAATAGCTTAATTGCTCTCTCTTTTGAAAGTATTGTCGATGCTATCTAACTAGGTGTTATGCTTTTTGTTGCTCTCTCCACCCAAGCACTCTTGTAATTCTCATTAGGAATCAACTCTAATGAAATGCTCACTATGTTCATGCTAATTTCCGCTACACATAAGATTTTAGGCCATTAAATGTTACATTGGTATCAGAGCTCAAGGTTTCTCTTTTCTTGCTCAAGAAGGGAGGTCCTCAAGCTAGCTACAAATGGTTGGTATTATTAATTGCCTGTGAGTAAGTAGAATAGGGATTTTTCAGCCTTTCAGTGCGCCTGCCTTTGTGCAGTTAACGGGGCATCACCGTCGAGAGCTATGGTCTTAATAGTGGAGTCCTACGGGGCTTGCCTACGGCTTAACCACTATTGAGCTATTAGAAGCTTGACAGGAGCCGGTGCTGTTTTGGTGTCGAAAGACCCTCTCTTCTATTCCTTGCAATTAATGGTATTCGAGCCGCGGGTACAGTAGCTTGAGTGCTTTTTCTAAAGGGGTAAAGAGGAGTAGCAACTAGGGCTTGAAGTGCCAAAGTACACCTAAAAATTTTACACCTAAAAGTTGTTAGAATGGCTGACAATATTAAAGAGAGTGAAATTAATGTTGATAACTTTGATTTTGCTCATGAGCAAGCTACTAATGATGCTTCAATGCTTGTTAATTATCTTGTTTCTAGGCTTCAACAAGCCATGGGCAATCCATCTCTCCAAAGTGAAGTGCAACGGCAGCTCCGTGCTCACGGGATTCTCCAAGCTCATCACCATGACGAGAGAACACCTAGGAAGCCTCCTTGTGAGACTACCAAAAGAGGTCTCTCTCCGATTCGGGAAGAAGAAGAGAATCCATATGAAGGGCTCAAGAACTTACTTCTTGATGATGCATCTCCTTCCCAAAGGAGAACTCAAGAGCCTCCACCGAAGGAACGAGAAAGAAGCGAGTCTCCCGCCACCTCGGCGGAGATGGCTCCACGAAGACGGCGGGCTAAACGCTCTCCATCACCACCAAAGCGGACAAGACCATCACACTCTTCTCCACGTCATAATTCAAAGAGGGATGAGAAAAACCAAGAGAAGAAAAAGGCGAGAAAGAGGACACCCTCTTCTCCATCTTCTTCATCCTCTTCCTCTTATGAAAGCTATGGTGAAGACGACAAAGATCAAGACAAGAAAAAGGCGAGAAAGAGGTCACCCTCTTCTCCACCTTCTTCAAATTCTTCATTTTCTGAAGAAAGTGATGGTGCAACTTTTGAACCATCAAAAAGAAGAGGCCATAGAAAATCCTATGCCGCATGGAAGAGGTCGTCCAAGCTGAAGAAATTCAAAGAGGGAGGGAAGAGCATCTCTTTCCTTACCTATGATGGCACCTTCGGTGCTACAGACAAAGTTTTGGCCTTTATCCAGCAATTCGATGCGGCGTTTGGAGATGAGGGCTTCACGGAGTCCTCTAAGCTACGCCATGTAGCTATGCACTTTCAAAAGTCCGCCAGACAATGGTGGTCTAGCCTACGAGCCAACGGTGAAGCTCCACGAACATGGAAGGCTTTAAGAGCTTCCATTATGAAGCAGTTTTTGGCCACCGATGCCAAAGACAAAGTACTCACCGAATGGCGAAGCTTAAAGCTCTCTCCCAATGAATCCATCCACAAATATGTAGACAAGTTTTGGGACCTACAACTCAAAGCCACTGTCTTCAAAAAGTTGGATTTTGGAGAGCAAAAGCAACAATTTTGTGCGGGCTTAACCGAAGAAATGGCGGAGTATGTCAACTCCCAAAGGCCACGTACCATATCGGCGGTAATACACCATACTATGGTGGCCTCGCGAATAAATTTCCAAACGGGGGGTAAAAGAAATAATAAGCCCCCGGAAAACAAAGGTTCCAATGAGCCTAAGGGGAAGGACACTGTCCAAAAGTCTCCTAAGGGCAATTCCAACAAAGCTAAAGAGAAGGGAGTTTACAAAGGAAAGAATAAACTCTCTCCTGAAGAGCTTGAGCGTTATCGTAAAGATAACCGGTGTTTCAAGTGCGGCGAACAAGGGCATGCGTACCGCGCTTGTCCCCAAAAGAACAACCGCCAAGATCCTCCTAGAGCTTCTTTGGTTGAAATCCAAGAGGAGGAGATTCACCAAACTCACCACAAAGGATCTCCTCTATGCCATGCTTGGGGAAAGGTAAGAGAACATGATGCTTTTATTCTCTTTGACCCTGGTTCTACTCACAATTTCATATCTATGGAGTTAGCCACCAAGCTAGGCATACAATCCTACGAGATGGGAGATATCCTACCCGCAGACAGTGCCTTCAAGGGGCAAGAAGCTTCAGTCACTCCCTTAATCGGGAAATTGAGGCTTCATGTCCAAGGCTATGTGGACAAAGAGGATTTCTTTATCTCTCCTCTCAAGCATGAGGATGTAATCCTAGGGGCACCATGGTTTGACCGTTTGGCTGCCCATGTTAAATTTCCTGAAAGGAGAATCTCCTTTAAGTTCAGGGAAAAGGACATGTATATAGATGCTAGGGAGATGGGTAACACCATCCCCATTGTACATACACCAGCTTTCAACAAGTCAATAAAGAGCTCTATTTCCGTGTACATGATTTTTGTTAAAGATTCTCAAAATGAACCTAATGCTTTAGCAAAAGAAAATAAAAGCAACCAAAAGGAATTAGAGTTATCCAATTTTCTCAAGGGGTTTCAAGATGTCTTTATTGACGACATCCCTTATGAGCTACCTCCTAAACGAGGTAATGACGACCATGCAATTGAACTTCTTCCAGGAAGTTCACCGCCTAACAAACCTCCTTATAGAGTTTCTCAAGCTCAACAAGAGGAGATTATGCGGCAAGTGCATGAGTTAATTGAGAAGGGCATGGTTAGGCCTAGCTCATCTCCATTTTGCTCACCTGTGCTATTAGTGCAAAAGAAAGACGGCACATATCGTATGTGTGTCGACTATAGAGCACTAAATAGGATCACTATCAAGAATAGGTTTCCCGTTCCACGGGTAGAAGACCTATTTGATAAGCTACAAGGATCGACCTACTTCAGTAGGATTGACCTAAAAAGTGGCTATCATCAAATAAGGATAGTTGATCAAGACATTGTAAAGACCGCATTTCGTACTACATTTGGTCTTTACGAATACATTGTCATGCCTTTTGGCTTGACTAATGCACCAGCCACATTTAACCGCTTGATGGAGAAGCTGTTCAGACCTCATCGAACCTTCACTGGAGTGTTCTTTGATGATATTATCATCTACTCTAATTCACTAGAGGAACACAAGCAACACCTCCAGGTAATATTTCAAGTTTTAAGAGAGAGTAAACTTTATGTTAATCGAAAGAAAAGTGAATTTTTCTTGCAAGAGATTCAATATTTAGGTCACATTATCTCTCAAGATGGAATCCAAATGGATCCATCCAAGTTAGAGGTAATAAAAGGATGGCCTAAACCAAGGAATCTTCATGAACTAAGAAGCTTTATAGGTATGTGTGCATACTATAGACGCTTCATAGAAAAGTTCTCACAAATTGCGGGACCATTACATGACCTAACAAAGAAAAATGTTAGGTATATGTGGTCTGCTAAGGAAAACAATGCTTTCGAAAAGCTTAAAGAAAAGCTTATCTCTCAACCTGTGCTTACACTACCGGATCTCTCAAAACCATTTGAGGTCCAATGTGATGCTTGTGGTGATTGCCTTGGGGCTGTTTTGCTCCAAGAAGGGCACGCCATAGGCTATGAGAGTCGAAAGCTCGACCCTGTTGAGCAAGCTTTAGGCATATACGAAAAAGAACTCCTTGCAGTTCTACATGCCTTAGACTCATGGAAGCACTATTTATTGGGGACTCCTTTCATTCTGCGAACGGATCACCAAAGTCTTAAGTACTTCATGACGCAGACCAAGCTCTCCGACAAACAAATGAGGTGGGCAAATTTCCTTTCGCAATTTCATTTTCATATTGCTCACATTGCTGGCAAGCATAATCAAGTAGCCGATGCACTCTCAAGACGACCGAGAGTGAATGCGGTTTCCATAGCAACTCACAATGATCTATCTTCAATGATAGATGAGTATGCTATTGATCCCGATTTTAGAGATGTGATTTCAGCCCTTGCATTAGGGAAGAAAGAAGAACCATTTACTTTACAAGATGGTTATCTTCTCTATGGCAATAGACTATGCGTTACTAACTCACTACGTGAGAAAGTAATGTATGAATCTCATGCTCCCCCATATGCGGGGCATAGAGGGATTCAGTCTACCCTAAAGGGAATTGAAACATATTTCTATTGGCCTACCATGAAAGTGAACATACATGAGTATGTTTCCAAATGTGTGGTATGTCAAAAGACAAAATTTGATAGAGGGAAGCAACTTGGATTGCTTCAACCCTTGCCAATCCCTAATTCACCGTGGGAGAGCATATCCATGGATTTTATCTTTGGATTGCCTAAGTCTATCCATGGGAATACGGGAATATGGACGATAGTAGACAGGTTCAGTAAACAAGCTCATTTTATACCTGTCAAAAAGACTATCAAAGCCCATCAAATGGCAACCCTCTTCATTTCACAAATTTTCAAGTACCATGGCTTGCCAATGTCCATAGTGTCGGATAGAGATCCTAGAATGACCAGTAATTTCTGGAAGGGTCTCTTTGAGAATTTAGGAACAAGGCTAAACTTCTCTTCGGCCTATCATCCACAAACTGATGGCCAAAGTGAAATAGCTAACCTAACTATTCTCGATCTACTAAAAGCCTACGTAACGGAAGTAGATCAAAGATCCCAATGGGAGAAGTACTTACCCCTAGTAGAGTATGCTTACAATAACACTGTACATACTTCTACAGGAAAAGCACCTTTCGAGGTAATTGAGGGAAGATCAAAAAGTCCCTTGCTACTTAAGGTACATGGGAAGATCTTCGCTGCACATGAGTATAGCCGAGACCTACAAGAATCTTTCCAAAAGATTAAGGATGCTATCTCTATCTCACAGCAAAGGCAAAAGGCTGCTGCTGACAAGCACAGAAGAGCCCAAGCCTTTAAAGAAAACGATTGGGTCTTGTTAAAGTTTCCCAAGGCTCGATTAAGGCACACGACGGGCAAGAATCCTACGGGCCACCAAAAGTACTATGCTAAACTAGCAAAAAGGTACTATGGTCCCTTCCAGATTCTTAGGCCAATTAATGAAATGGCCTATCAACTTAAGTTGCCCAATCATTGGCTCATACACAATGCTTTTCATGTGAGCCTCTTAAAGCCTTACAAAGGAGAGCCACCTCAAGAACCAACTATTGAAGACCCACCGGAGATCGAGGACCACGAGGAGGTGCTGCAGCCCGAGTCCATTCTCCGACATGAAGACAAGGTATTAAGAGGCGGTAAGACTATCCGACGATATCTTATTAAGTTTAAGAATTATCCTTTTGAAGATGCTAGATGGATGCAAGGCATACAATTAAAGGATAACCTAAACCTTGTCAATGCTTACAATGCTTCCCAAGAGTAAGCAAATGTACAAAATGTTAAAAATGAACAAAAATTTTTGTCTTATAAGACTCTCTTTTTCTTGATTTGTGCACAAAAATGAAGTAGTATGCATGCTTAGATCAAGTTTGTGGAGACGACGTCTCCCAAACACCAAGTAGAGCTTGTCACTCTACTATGGAAGACTGATAGGACTAATGTGCAGACATGCTTGCGGCAGCCTCAGGCTCTCAAGCGCCAAATGGACTAGTCATCCATTATGGAATGATGTCGTAGGGTAACATAGGGATCCTCTACCCGCTAAGAAAAGGACTCATGCATATGCTTTATCTTCTCTACACCATAGTCGAGGACGACTATGATTTCAAGAGAGAGGTAATGTCATAATAATCAATATCTAATTCTCCTAAATGATTTTCTCATATTAAACTGATCATTTAATGTGGGGAAGTGCCAAGGGAGAAAAAGCTAGAATATTGGTTAAGTTAGCAGACCGGCCACAGTAGGGATCCAAAGGAGGGAAAATAGGGATCCAAAGGGGGGGCCATCTGCAAAAGAGCCATGTGAAACAATGGGCTAAAAAGACCCTAAGTTTCAGCCCATTAAGACTTCCAAAATGCTAAGGTTCCAAAATTCAAAGGTTGTGTCCAAAGGTCAACCTTAGGGAAAATTGGATGCTTGGTGTGTGTGCCCAAAAAGTCTTTCTGCATCCCTACAAGGGAGGGGGCGAGCCCCAAAGCTAGGGGATGAGAGAGAAAACCACACACACACACACAGGTTCCCTTTACACAAAGGGAATGAGGGACACATGTCAGCTCCCTAGGCCAGATGCCCACAAGGTGTGCCCAATTCCTATTGGAAGACCCTTGAAGTGGACCAATGAGAATTAAGCTAGAGTAAATCTAGTTTAATTAATTTAAAAACATTTAATAAAAGAAACCAATAAGAATTAAGTGTCCTAGAAGACTATTGGGCAGTCTCCCAAGGGGTCCAATGAGCATTCAGAAGCCCCATGGCTTGCCTGATTCCTATTGGCCAGGAGGCAAAGGGGTCCAATGAGAGTTTAGTTTAATTATTTAATTATCTAAAGCTCTCACAAAAGGGGAAAGGGGGACACATGTCAGAAGGCTATCACTTATGCTGCTTAATCCCTATTGGCTTGACCTGGGGGGGTCCAACAAGGCAAAAGCCAGACTAACATAGCAGCTAGGGCTCGCCCAAGAGAGAGAGGGGGCTGATTTTTGCTTGGCATTCACTCTCACATTCTCACACTTGACCATGTGTGAAGGAAAAATACTCTATCTCCTCCCAAGCTTTAATGGAGAGCTCATCACCTACTCCAAGCTTGTGAGATAGAAGCCTACATCAACACTCTCTTGGCATGTGGATGCAAATCCAACCAAGAGCCAAGCTTCAATGCATGCTCATCTTCTCTACCAAGCTAATTACTAAGCTAAGCTATGCTAATATGAGTGATTATGTGAGGAGATGTACTTCTTTCTCGTAAGATACTTCTTTTTCCTCTCAATCTACTCTCATACCCTGCTAGCTCTCACCATCTTCGAAGGTGTGTGAGGTCTTGGGTCTGAGAACGGGGATAATTCAAGTTGTGTTTGATTAAGTGTTTTGCTTGGTGTATGAAGCTTCCATCTTCATTGCACTAGCTAGTCTTGAAGGAACACAAAGAATTGTATTGTACAATGTCTCTCTTGATGGGAGAAACCATAATACAAAGCCTTTTTGGAGGGGGGACCGGCTCCATGCAAATCCGGTCCTCAACTGTTGTCAATAGCTTAATTGCTCTCTCTTTTGAAAGTATTGTCGATGCTATCTAACTAGGTGTTATGCTTTTTGTTGCTCTCTCCACCCAAGCACTCTTGTAATTCTCATTAGGAATCAACTCTAATGAAATGCTCACTATGTTCATGCTAATTTCCGCTACACATAAGATATTAGGCCATTAAATGTTACATTGGTATCAGAGCTCAAGGTTTCTCTTTTCTTGCTCAAGAAGGGAGGTCCTCAAGCTAGCTACAAATGGTTGGTATTATTAATTGCCTGTGAGTAAGTAGAATAGGGATTTTTCAGCCTTTCAGTGCGCCTGCCTTTGTGCAGTTAACGGGGCATCACCGTCGAGAGCTATGGTCTTAATAGTGGAGTCCTACGGGGCTTGCCTACGGCTTAACCACTATTGAGCTATTAGAAGCTTGACAGGAGCCGGTGCTGTTTTGGTGTCGAAAGACCCTCTCTTCTATTCCTTGCAATTAATGGTATTCGAGCCGCGGGTACAGTAGCTTGAGTGCTTTTTCTAAAGGGGTAAAGAGGAGTAGCAACTAGGGCTTGAAGTGCCAAAGTACACCTAAAAATTTTACACCTAAAAGTTGTTAGAATGGCTGACAATATTAAAGAGAGTGAAATTAATGTTGATAACTTTGATTTTGCTCATGAGCAAGCTACTAATGATGCTTCAATGCTTGTTAATTATCTTGTTTCTAGGCTTCAACAAGCCATGGGCAATCCATCTCTCCAAAGTGAAGTGCAACGGCAGCTCCGTGCTCACGGGATTCTCCAAGCTCATCACCATGACGAGAGAACACCTAGGAAGCCTCCTTGTGAGACTACCAAAAGAGGTCTCTCTCCGATTCGGGAAGAAGAAGAGAATCCATATGAAGGGCTCAAGAACTTACTTCTTGATGATGCATCTCCTTCCCAAAGGAGAACTCAAGAGCCTCCACCGAAGGAACGAGAAAGAAGCGAGTCTCCCGCCACCTCGGCGGAGATGGCTCCACGAAGACGGCGGGCTAAACGCTCTCCATCACCACCAAAGCGGACAAGACCATCACACTCTTCTCCACGTCATAATTCAAAGAGGGATGAGAAAAAGCAAGAGAAGAAAAAGGCGAGAAAGAGGACACCCTCTTCTCCATCTTCTTCATCCTCTTCCTCTTATGAAAGCTATGGTGAAGACGACAAAGATCAAGACAAGAAAAAGGCGAGAAAGAGGTCACCCTCTTCTCCACCTTCTTCAAATTCTTCATTTTCTGAAGAAAGTGATGGTGCAACTTTTGAACCATCAAAAAGAAGAGGCCATAGAAAATCCTATGCCGCATGGAAGAGGTCGTCCAAGCTGAAGAAATTCAAAGAGGGAGGGAAGAGCATCTCTTTCCTTACCTATGATGGCACCTTCGGTGCTACAGACAAAGTTTTGGCCTTTATCCAGCAATTCGATGCGGCGTTTGGAGATGAGGGCTTCACGGAGTCCTCTAAGCTACGCCATGTAGCTATGCACTTTCAAAAGTCCGCCAGACAATGGTGGTCTAGCCTACGAGCCAACGGTGAAGCTCCACGAACATGGAAGGCTTTAAGAGCTTCCATTATGAAGCAGTTTTTGGCCACCGATGCCAAAGACAAAGTACTCACCGAATGGCGAAGCTTAAAGCTCTCTCCCAATGAATCCATCCACAAATATGTAGACAAGTTTTGGGACCTACAACTCAAAGCCACTGTCTTCAAAAAGTTGGATTTTGGAGAGCAAAAGCAACAATTTTGTGCGGGCTTAACCGAAGAAATGGCGGAGTATGTCAACTCCCAAAGGCCACGTACCATATCGGCGGTAATACACCATACTATGGTGGCCTCGCGAATAAATTTCCAAACGGGGGGTAAAAGAAATAATAAGCCCCCGGAAAACAAAGGTTCCAATGAGCCTAAGGGGAAGGACACTGTCCAAAAGTCTCCTAAGGGCAATTCCAACAAAGCTAAAGAGAAGGGAGTTTACAAAGGAAAGAATAAACTCTCTCCTGAAGAGCTTGAGCGTTATCGTAAAGATAACCGGTGTTTCAAGTGCGGCGAACAAGGGCATGCGTACCGCGCTTGTCCCCAAAAGAACAACCGCCAAGATCCTCCTAGAGCTTCTTTGGTTGAAATCCAAGAGGAGGAGATTCACCAAACTCACCACAAAGGATCTCCTCTATGCCATGCTTGGGGAAAGGTAAGAGAACATGATTCTTTTATTCTCTTTGACCCTGGTTCTACTCACAATTTCATATCTATGGAGTTAGCCACCAAGCTAGGCATACAATCCTACGAGATGGGAGATATCCTACCCGCAGACAGTGCCTTCAAGGGGCAAGAAGCTTCAGTCACTCCCTTAATCGGGAAATTGAGGCTTCATGTCCAAGGCTATGTGGACAAAGAGGATTTCTTTATCTCTCCTCTCAAGCATGAGGATGTAATCCTAGGGGCACCATGGTTTGACCGTTTGGCTGCCCATGTTAAATTTCCTGAAAGGAGAATCTCCTTTAAGTTCAGGGAAAAGGACATGTATATAGATGCTAGGGAGATGGGTAACACCATCCCCATTGTACATACACCAGCTTTCAACAAGTCAATAAAGAGCTCTATTTCCGTGTACATGATTTTTGTTAAAGATTCTCAAAATGAACCTAATGCTTTAGCAAAAGAAAATAAAAGCAACCAAAAGGAATTAGAGTTATCCAATTTTCTCAAGGGGTTTCAAGATGTCTTTATTGACGACATCCCTTATGAGCTACCTCCTAAACGAGGTAATGACGACCATGCAATTGAACTTCTTCCAGGAAGTTCACCGCCTAACAAACCTCCTTATAGAGTTTCTCAAGCTCAACAAGAGGAGATTATGCGGCAAGTGCATGAGTTAATTGAGAAGGGCATGGTTAGGCCTAGCTCATCTCCATTTTGCTCACCTGTGCTATTAGTGCAAAAGAAAGACGGCACATATCGTATGTGTGTCGACTATAGAGCACTAAATAGGATCACTATCAAGAATAGGTTTCCCGTTCCACGGGTAGAAGACCTATTTGATAAGCTACAAGGATCGACCTACTTCAGTAGGATTGACCTAAAAAGTGGCTATCATCAAATAAGGATAGTTGATCAAGACATTGTAAAGACCGCATTTCGTACTACATTTGGTCTTTACGAATACATTGTCATGCCTTTTGGCTTGACTAATGCACCAGCCACATTTAACCGCTTGATGGAGAAGATGTTCAGACCTCATCGAACCTTCACTGGAGTGTTCTTTGATGATATTATCATCTACTCTAATTCACTAGAGGAACACAAGCAACACCTCCAGGTAATATTTCAAGTTTTAAGAGAGAGTAAACTTTATGTTAATCGAAAGAAAAGTGAATTTTTCTTGCAAGAGATTCAATATTTAGGTCACATTATCTCTCAAGATGGAATCCAAATGGATCCATCCAAGTTAGAGGTAATAAAAGGATGGCCTAAACCAAGGAATCTTCATGAACTAAGAAGCTTTATAGGTATGTGTGCATACTATAGACGCTTCATAGAAAAGTTCTCACAAATTGCGGGACCATTACATGACCTAACAAAGAAAAATGTTAGGTATACGTGGTCTGCTAAGGAAAACAATGCTTTCGAAAAGCTTAAAGAAAAGCTTATCTCTCAACCTGTGCTTACACTACCGGATCTCTCAAAACCATTTGAGGTCCAATGTGATGCTTGTGGTGATTGCCTTGGGGCTGTTTTGCTCCAAGAAGGGCACGCCATAGGCTATGAGAGTCGAAGGCTCGACCCTGTTGAGCAAGCTTTAGGCATATACGAAAAAGAACTCCTTGCAGTTCTACATGCCTTAGACTCATGGAAGCACTATTTATTGGGGACTCCTTTCATTCTGCGAACGGATCACCAAAGTCTTAAGTACTTCATGACGCAGACCAAGCTCTCCGACAAACAAATGAGGTGGGCAAATTTCCTTTCGCAATTTCATTTTCATATTGCTCACATTGCTGGCAAGCATAATCAAGTAGCCGATGCACTCTCAAGACGACCGAGAGTGAATGCGGTTTCCATAGCAACTCACAATGATCTATCTTCAATGATAGATGAGTATGCTATTGATCCCGATTTTAGAGATGTGATTTCAGCCCTTGCATTAGGGAAGAAAGAAGAACCATTTACTTTACAAGATGGTTATCTTCTCTATGGCAATAGACTATGCGTTACTAACTCACTACGTGAGAAAGTAATGTATGAATCTCATGCTCCCCCATATGCGGGGCATAGAGGGATTCAGTCTACCCTAAAGGGAATTGAAACATATTTCTATTGGCCTACCATGAAAGTGAACATACATGAGTATGTTTCCAAATGTGTGGTATGTCAAAAGACAAAATTTGATAGAGGGAAGCAACTTGGATTGCTTCAACCCTTGCCAATCCCTAATTCACCGTGGGAGAGCATATCCATGGATTTTATCTTTGGATTGCCTAAGTCTATCCATGGGAATACGGGAATATGGACGATAGTAGACAGGTTCAGTAAACAAGCTCATTTTATACCTGTCAAAAAGACTATCAAAGCCCATCAAATGGCAACCCTCTTCATTTCACAAATTTTCAAGTACCATGGCTTGCCAATGTCCATAGTGTCGGATAGAGATCCTAGAATGACCAGTAATTTCTGGAAGGGTCTCTTTGAGAATTTAGGAACAAGGCTAAACTTCTCTTCGGCCTATCATCCACAAACTGATGGCCAAAGTGAAATAGCTAACCTAACTATTCTCGATCTACTAAAAGCCTACGTAACGGAAGTAGATCAAAGATCCCAATGGGAGAAGTACTTACCCCTAGTAGAGTATGCTTACAATAACACTGTACATACTTCTACAGGAAAAGCACCTTTCGAGGTAATTGAGGGAAGATCAAAAAGTCCCTTGCTACTTAAGGTACATGGGAAGATCTTCGCTGCACATGAGTATAGCCGAGACCTACAAGAATCTTTCCAAAAGATTAAGGATGCTATCTCTATCTCACAGCAAAGGCAAAAGGCTGCTGCTGACAAGCACAGAAGAGCCCAAGCCTTTAAAGAAAACGATTGGGTCTTGTTAAAGTTTCCCAAGGCTCGATTAAGGCACACGACGGGCAAGAATCCTACGGGCCACCAAAAGTACTATGCTAAACTAGCAAAAAGGTACTATGGTCCCTTCCAGATTCTTAGGCCAATTAATGAGATGGCCTATCAACTTAAGTTGCCCAATCATTGGCTCATACACAATGCTTTTCATGTGAGCCTCTTAAAGCCTTACAAAGGAGAGCCACCTCAAGAACCAACTATTGAAGACCCACCGGAGATCGAGGACCACGAGGAGGTGCTACAGCCCGAGTCCATTCTCCGACATGAAGACAAGGTATTAAGAGGCGGTAAGACTATCCGACGATATCTTATTAAGTTTAAGAATTATCCTTTTGAAGATGCTAGATGGATGCAAGGCATACAATTAAAGGATAACCTAAACCTTGTCAATGCTTACAATGCTTCCCAAGAGTAAGCAAATGTACAAAATGTTAAAAATGAACAAAAATTTTTGTCTTATAAGACTCTCTTTTTCTTGATTTGTGCACAAAAATGAAGTAGTATGCATGCTTAGATCAAGTTTGTGGAGACGACGTCTCCCAAACACCAAGTAGAGCTTGTCACTCTACTATGGAAGACTGATAGGACTAATCTGCAGACATGCTTGCGGCAGCCTCAGGCTCTCAAGCGCCAAATGGACTAGTCATCCATTATGGAATGATGTCGTAGGGTAACATAGGGATCCTCTACCCGCTAAGAAAAGGACTCATGCATATGCTTTATCTTCTCTACACCATAGTCGAGGACGACTATGATTTCAAGAGAGAGGTAATGTCATAATAATCAATATCTAATTCTCCTAAATGATTTTCTCATATTAAACTGATCATTTAATGTGGGGAAGTGCCAAGGGAGAAAAAGCTAGAATATTGGTTAAGTTAGCAGACCGGCCACAGTAGGGATCCAAAGGAGGGAAAATAGGGATCCAAAGGGGGGGCCATCTGCAAAAGAGCCATGTGAAACAATGGGCTAAAAAGACCCTAAGTTTCAGCCCATTAAGACTTCCAAAATGCTAAGGTTCCAAAATTCAAAGGTTGTGTCCAAAGGTCAACCTTAGGGAAAATTGGATGCTTGGTGTGTGTGCCCAAAAAGTCTTTCTGCATCCCTACAAGGGAGGGGGCGAGCCCCAAAGCTAGGGGATGAGAGAGAAAACCACACACACACACACAGGTTCCCTTTACACAAAGGGAATGAGGGACACATGTCAGCTCCCTAGGCCAGATGCCCACAAGGTGTGCCCAATTCCTATTGGAAGACCCTTGAAGTGGACCAATGAGAATTAAGCTAGAGTAAATCTAGTTTAATTAATTTAAAAACATTTAATAAAAGAAACCAATAAGAATTAAGTGTCCTAGAAGACTATTGGGCAGTCTCCCAAGGGGTCCAATGAGCATTCAGAAGCCCCATGGCTTGCCTGATTCCTATTGGCAAGGAGGCAAAGGGGTCCAATGAGAGTTTAGTTTAATTATTTAATTATCTAAAGCTCTCACAAAAGGGGAAAGGGGGACACATGTCACAAGGCTATCACTTATGCTGCTTAATCCCTATTGGCTTGACCTGGGGGGGTCCAATAAGGCAAAAGCCATACTAACATAGCAGCTAGGGCTTGCCCAAGAGAGAGAGGGGGCTGATTTTTGCTTGGCATTCACTCTCACATTCTCACACTTGACCATGTGTGAAGGAAAAATACTCTATCTCCTCCCAAGCTTTAATGGAGAGCTCATCACCTACTCCAAGCTTGTGAGATAGAAGCCTACATCAACACTCTCTTGGCATGTGGATGCAAATCCAACCAAGAGCCAAGCTTCAATGCATGCTCATCTTCTCTACCAAGCTAATTACTAAGCTAAGCTATGCTAATATGAGTGATTATGTGAGGAGATGTACTTCTTTCTCGTAAGATACTTCTTTTTCCTCTCAAACTACTCTCATACCCTGCTAGCTCTCACCATCTTCGAAGGTGTGTGAGGTCTTGGGTCTGAGAACGGGGATAATTCAAGTTGTGTTTGATTAAGTGTTTTGCTTGGTGTATGAAGCTTCCATCTTCATTGCACTAGCTAGTCTTGAAGGAACACAAAGAATTGTATTGTACAATGTCTCTCTTGATGGGAGAAACCATAATACAAAGCCTTTTTGGAGGGGGGACCGGCTCCATGCAAATCCGGTCCTCAACTGTTGTCAATAGCTTAATTGCTCTCTCTTTTGAAAGTATTGTCGATGCTATCTAACTAGGTGTTATGCTTTTTGTTGCTCTCTCCACCCAAGCACTCTTGTAATTCTCATTAGGAATCAACTCTAATGAAATGCTCACTATGTTCATGCTAATTTCCGCTACACATAAGATTTTAGGCCATTAAATGTTACATAAGCACACACATGCATACGCATACACACATAACTACACACACATAATCACTATTTATGATTATGATTAAGCTTATGATGCACATAATGAAAATGTTTATGGTTCTAACAATACCTTTATTGTTATTCTTATGCTTATGATAATGATTATAGTTATGGCTTATTTTTTGCTATATCATTAAAAATGGTTATTGTTTCTTTTTTATTATGCTAGCAACAAATGGTTATGATTTTGATAACTCTTTTATGGTTACGGGTATGATTATGATTAAGCTTATACTTATGATAGTGGCAATGATTATGGTGTTAACAATGGTTTTGGATTTGGTATTTATATAGTTATTTTAGTGGCAATGGTTATGGTTTTGATACCCTTTTATGGTCATTCTTATGCTTATGTTATGGTTATTATAGTGGCAATAGTCATGATTTTATTTATGATTATATCATTGGCATTGGTTAAGGTTATTTGTTATTTATGAGTAAGGTAATCATTATGTTTAAATTCAAAGTTATGGTTATCATTATGGTTATACTCGTAGTTTTGTGTTTATTTATGGAAATGGTAATGGTTATGGTTATCATGGTTTTGTTTATTGCAATTTCCAATTTTGTATTTATGGTCGATTGCTTAACAGTTTTTTTTTTTTTAATGATGTACTATCAATCTATCTTAATGCAAAGTGCGATTACATTGCCTTCTTCTTTTGAGAAGAGAGGTTGTGCCTTTGTTACTGTAGCACATGTAGCAACAAATGGCACTACTCTCTGCTCAAAAAAATTTGCAAATGCAGACGTCGACATGTGCGTATGTACAAGTGTCTGTACAGGTTTCTCTAGAGGCGTTGGTATAGGCATCTGTATAGGTGTTGGTACATGCGTCGGTATAAGCATCGATATATGCGTCTGTATAGGCCTTGGTATAAGCGTCGATATAGACGTCGCTATAGAAAGTGATTATATCAATGTGTATACCGACGATACAATTTTGACATGTACATGGATGCTTATTTCGACGCATTTTAATTTTAGACCACGTTTATTTGTGTCTGTACAAACATCGCGTTTCACGTGATGTGTTATAGTGTTAGTTTTAGGATTTCTTTTTGTTTGCACATAGGTAATAAAAATTTCATTTCTATGCTGACACGCCTTTCTAGGTGGTAGTATTTTTTTGATGATTTTGCATATATATGCACTTTAGCTCACACAGCATGGATGGATCGAGCTCCAGCATTGCATGATTATGTCCACATCTATCAAGAAGATGCATCACATACCTCTAAGTGTATTACTTTCCATGACTCATGCTTGTGGATATTTATATTTGTTGATTGTGGTTTTCCATGGTATGATTGAGTGCATTTAATTATGTTCTATTATCTGCCAATATAGTTGTATAAATTTGTCTTTGCTTTAGCTAATTGACTTAGAGTTTCGTCTTATAGGTGAGCCTTGAGGTTAGGAGGCCGTGACTTTAGGTTAACTCATTTACTTGACTGCTAGTCCTAGTTGGTAAAATTGTTTGAATGTTTGAGACCTTAGGAGTGTTTTAAGCATAGAGAGGCTAGCTCACTCAAACAACAAATAACACTAGTGAGATCACAAAGGAAATGGAAGCAGAAAACAAAAGTGCCATAAATGTAAAATCTTAGGCTAGAAGAGTAATCTTAGCTTGATCTTGGTACTTCACTCACATCTATTGCCTATGGTACTAGGGCCCTAGAGGTTCCCAATGTGGGTGCTTTTCTTTGAGAAGAAAAAAACCCCGGGCATACAAAATAAGCACACACGTCAAATGATTTTGAGTCAACGTGAAAGAAAAAAAAATGATGAAGAAAAGGAAAAGAAAGAAAATGACATGAAAAAAGACTTCCATTGAGCTTAACGTGAAAAATTTAAAGGCTTTTGTTTAGAGTTGAGAAAGTTAGTTGGCTAATCAAAGCTAAAAGGCACAATTATGGAATCTTTCTTTTAGATAATTTTACTAACTTAGCTAGTTGATAGACTCATCCATAAGCCCAAAAATCTTGATTTATTAATTTTAGCAGAGTGCAATTTATTTGTCTTTAATGAGAGTGTAGCATTTCATAATTCTTTGCATTTACTCATTTACACATGTGCTTTACATTCCCCCTTTACTGCCATATAATTCATCTTGCTACCTCATTGACATTTTTCTTTTGTAGGCACATCCCTCCTTGAACTTCTACCTTGACATGGCTTTGTGAGGGACGACAAAGCTTTGGAGGGGGGGGGGGGTGTTGATGGGCAAGCATCAATGACATGCATTATGATTCTATTGATGTATACACACATGTGTATACGTATCTTTCTTTTATCTACTGTCTCTATGAGAGTTCTAGATTGTATTTGTCAGCCTACGTTGTTTATGCACATTTGGGTGGCCAACCACGTCTTAAAAACCCTAGGTATAAATTGCAAATGCTACAATGTGAGAGTCATTCTTTGGAGAGCTAGGTTGGAGAGTAGAGAAGAGAGATGGCTATGTAGATGGGTTGATAATGCAAAGCTATTTTCCTCTCTATGATTCTCTCCCATGTCTCTACGTGTTGTGATGATTAGATTTGTGATTATTAGTCTTTAATTTCATATAATCATTCTCTCCTCTTTCTAATCTCATCATGTGTTGTGCGTTTTCTTCATGTGTGTGCTCGATTAAAGTGTGTCTGTGTTGAGCTACTGGAATTGAATTTCTCTAATCTTGGCTTCCATATGCTTGTGTGTGTATGATTTTATGTGTGAATGTTAGTCATTAGTGAGATATTAGCATCACGTCCTTGAGATTATGAGAGTTGAGTGACGGATTGAGGTTTGTGTGCAAAGAGCTTCCCTCTCTTCTTGCATTCCCTCTTCTCTAGTCACTAACTCCTACTCTCTCATTAGAGTCCTCAATGCGTCTCATTTGGTGCATCCATGCTTCCATGCACTAGCCAGGTTTCTATCCACCGGATTGACATTTTGTCGATGGGTTGTGCGCTATGCTACGACCACCAACATGTAGTCAGTGGTCCTTGGCATGGCCCTCATGTCCTAGGAGTATGCTATAAAATGGTAAAAATTAGGTTTTGATAATTTAACTAATAATTAGACATCCTGTTTATAAGGATAGAAGTCAAGGCTTCCAAGGGGACCATACAAGGGTGGTGTGATGGCCATGGTGCATGGTCGTGCCCTACGAGATGGCCGGTGTAAGAAAAATCTATGTGCGCCAAGACATTTTGACTAGGGTGAGAATGGCTCTCTCCAAAATAGCCGCTTTTCTATTTTTGGCGTTCGGTCGACTCGACTTGCGCGCCAAGTATACTTGCAAGAATAGGTAAAAATGTGATCACGATGTGATCCATGAAGGTTAGATTTTTGAAACTAAATTGATTTAGAGATAGCCAAACACGACTAACCCATAAAAACTTAGCGAGAGATAAATAGAGACTTGCCAAAAATAGAAGAGGTGAGAGAGAGAGAGAGAGAGAGGGAAGGAAAAAAGCACCAAAGTAGGGGGGGGAGGAGGGAAAGGGGGAGCATTGCAAAAGAGGTTTACATCAAACGCGTTTCGCAGTCTAGCTCATCAGTGATGTAAACCATACAAAAGGTGTCAGAGGCTTTATATAGGTGCGAAATGGAGGGTTACCCAAGACAATAAGTGCAAAGCACAGGAGGAGGAAGTCTCTTTCATGTGGAATAACCAGCTTTAAAGGGGGTAGGAAAAGGAGGGAAAAGGGGAAGCTTTAAGAGTGTTTATAGGAGGGTACCAAAGATGGTGACTAATGACCAAGGATAAGGAGATTAAGGGGGGTAGTACTAATCAAGGGGTAGCAAAAAATCTTTTTTCCTTGGTTGTAGTCTTCTTGAAGGGGGGGGGGGGGGGGGAGAAGGGGAAAGTTTTTAAAGAAAAGAGGGGGAGGCGAGGTGGTGGTGTGGGGGGGAGGTAGTAACCAAAAAAACAAAAAAACTCTTGGCAAGAGATTATGGTGAAGGGTAAGAGCCCTTTGTTTAAGATATAGGAAGAGGAAGATGCGGGTGAAGGGCAAGGGACCAAGTTATAAGATACATGGAGGGGGGGGGGGGGGGGGGGGGGGGGGGGGGTGCCGAATCACTTAAAAGTGGCGGATGTGTGGGAGGAAGGCTCTTTCGAGAGAATTTGGCCAAGATTGGGTGCATTAAGCCAACAAATGACCGGTTTGGAGTTGTGATCTAATACTTTAGAAAGAGGTTGGTTAATGGAGCGGGCTAAGTTGAGGGTGCGGGTAAAGGGAGAGAAGGGGATTTTTCCAATGGAAGGTGGGGTTTTCTTGTGGTTGACTTTTTGAAGGAGGGCAGGCCTCGAGGCATAAGTAACGTAGAGAAAGCACGCCTTCAAAAACGGTGAAGGGTAGCCTTTAGCTCTTAGCTTAGAAAAAAAGAGTTTGCGAATAGAGATAAAGCCCTCAAGAGAACTTTTCCTAATGATATACCTTTTGAGTTCCGACAAGATAAAAGCAATTTTTTGGTGGGTAGGGTGCCAGGATTTCCAAGGGATATAATTGTAGGAGTTGAGAATTTCTTGGTGGCAATGTGTGTCCAAAAAACCCCTAGAGTAGAAGGAGGGGCCTTTGAAGAAATGAATGTCTAAAATAAAGGCTTCCTGTGAGGAGATGAAGGGAGTGATTTTAATATGTTCTTGGAGAGGATGCCCGTATGCAAGGAGGAGTTTTTTCAAGTTGAAGGGGGGCCCCTCCCAAACTCCAAAGGCGTTTTCTATGAACCTTTTAAAGTATAGGAGGGAAGGGGAAGAGAGAAGGCTACCGCCCTCCTCCAAAGCGCAAAGAAAAAGACATGCATACACTACCGCAAAGTTAGACCCCATTGTGGTGTCTTTAACTTGATGCCAGAACATGCCTTTAAAAGAGATATAGTGGTGGTTAAGAATGAGTGAAGCTAGGGATAAGATGTAGTTGAACTTAGGCAAGGGAAAGAGACCTTGGAAAGAATTATTAAGTGCGCAGAGCCCTTCGGGGATAGGAATGCTAGGGTAAAGCTACTCTCTTGTTGCATTCCGTCTTCTCTAGTCACTAACTCCTACTCTCTCATTAGAGTCCTCAATGCATCGCATTTGGTGCATCCATGCTTCCATGCACTAGCCGGGTTCCTATCCATTGGATTGACATTTTGTGGATGGGTTGTGCGCTATGCTACGACCACCAACATGTAGTCAGTGGTCCTTGGCATGGCCCTCATGTCCTAGGAGTAAGCTATAAAATGGTAAAAATTAGGTTTTGATAATTTAACTAATAAATAGACATCCTATTTATAAGGATAGAAGTCAAGGCTTCCAAGGGGATCATACAAGGGTGGTGTGATGGCCATGGTGCATGGTCGTGCCCTACGAGATGGCCGGTGTAAGAAAAATCTATGTGCGCCAAGCCATTTTGACTAGGGTGAGAATGGCTCTCTACACATTGTGGCATACAGGGGCCATCCTCGTCGGGAGTCTCCATGCATTGTGGGTGTCCCGCCACCCGTACGATCCTCTCGATTTCTTGGTTTTGACAAAAATTGACCAGTGGTGTCCCCCCAAACCGTCGGAGAGTTTTTATGGTGGTTTGAAGAATGTGTATAAGAAAAGATATAAAGTATAGATTGACAGAAAATAACATTAGAAAAGACATAAAGATGTGATTCATAGAAATTTCATGCACCACATCATTGTGGAGGCATTTGTGAAGGTCAAGAGGTTCTCTAGTAGCAGCATCAGCGTGTAGTGCCTCCAATTCTCCCATTGATAGCTTCCATCTTCTATAGGGAAAGACCATTAACACGCATTTCTTTTTGAAATATGGTATCTGAACACCAATTTCTAACTTGCTTAAAAGCATTTTAACGTTTCACACATTTTTATGTCTTGGACAATGCTATTGACATATGCCAATTAGTATGATAACATGAGCCATATCTCTGAGATCTATGACGTATGATATATCAATACAAAGCTCTTGAAATGAAGAATTTAAATGTACAACCTTCAATAAATTTTGATATCATTTGTAAAAAATGTAATAGACACCCAAATTTTTAAAGATGTGCTAACTTGAAAAGGTCTTTTTGAAAACATGTTCACTACTTGGAAATGTTTCTATCTCGTGATCTATATCTCTTGGGGGAGGTAAATTTGAGAGATCCTCTAGAAATACATCTAAAAATCTGTTAGGGAACCTTGGAAATTGGTTGGCTTCCAAATCTTCAACTTTGTTTACTTTGACCATATAGATATGTTGCCCTTTATGTAACCCTTTTACAAGTCTACTCGCCTTAACTAAGTGAGCTCTTGATTTCCCATTATGTCGCCCTTTATGTAACCCTTTTATAAGTCTACGCGCCTTAAGTAAGTGAGCTCTTGGTTTCCCATTATGTCCTTGCTACTACTTCCTTTCCTAGTTCACGTTTGAAGCATAAACTACCTCTGCACAATGGATGTGACCTTGATTTTTTATTAGCCAATCCATCCTACTATCTTAGATTCCTACAAGTAGGGTGCAAAAATAGGATGAGGTGGGAATCCTTTATTCAAAAGATCATAATCGTTAAAAATTATATATACTTTATTTGTTGAAACAAATCTTTCACTTTATGTCACAGGAACAGAATAATAGAGATAGACAGCAAAAACAGAGGAAGAAATATTTGTATTGATAGTGTTTGATACAACAGAGGAGAAAAATATATGGGCGCAATCCGTTGTACAGAGGTCGAACCTCCCGACCACCCCCGAGCTTCAATTCGCTTGCATGCAGCGTCTCACTCGCACTCTCACTCGCACTCGCAGAAGAGAGATCGGTGAATGATCCCCAAAACACACCACCCGTCTTTCTATTCTCGTTTTTCCTCCAAAAGCATGCGACCTCCCAAAATAGCCGCTTTTCTATTTTTGGCATTTGGTCGACTCCACTTGCGCGCCAAGTATACCTGCAACAATAGATAAAAATGTGATCTCGAAGCGATCCGTAAAGGTTAGATTTTTGAAACTAAATTGATTTAGAGATAGCCAAACATGACTAACCCATAAAAACATAGCGAACAATAAATAGAGACTTGCCAAAAATAGAAGAGGTGTGAGAGAGAGAGGGGAGGGAAAAAGCAGCAAAGTAGGGGGGGAGGAGGGAAAGGGGGAGCATTGCAAAAGAGGTTTACATGAAACGCATTTTGCAGTCTAGCTCATCAGTGATGTAATCCTTACAAAAGGTGTTAGAGGCTTTATATAGGTGCGAAATGGAGGGTTACCCAAGACAATAAGTGCAAAGCACAAGAGGAGGAAGTCTCTTTCATGTGGAATAACCAGCTTTAAAGGGGGTAGGAAAAGGAGGGAAAAGGGGAAGCTTTAAGAGTGTTTATAGGAGGGTACCAAAGATGGTGACTAATGACCAAGGATAACGAGATCAAGGGGGGTAGTACTAATCAAGGGTTAGCAAAAAATCTTTTTTCCTTGGTTGTAGTCTTCTTGAAGGGGGGGGGGAGAAGGGGAAAATTTTTATAGAAAAGAGGGGGAGGCGAGGTGGTGGTGTGGGGGGGAGGTAGTAACGAAAAAAACAAAAAAACTCTTGGCAAGAGATTATGGTGAAGGGTAAGAGCCCTTTGTTTAAGATATAGGAAGAGGAAGATGCGGGTGAAGGGCAAGGGACCAAGTTATAAGATACATGGAGGGGGGGGGGGGGGGGGGGTGGGGGGCGAATCACCAAAAAGTGGCGGGTGTGTGGGAGGAAGGCTCTTTAGAGAGAAGTTGGCCAAGATTGGGTGCATTAAGCCAACAAATGACCGGTTTGGAGTTGTCATCTAACACTTTATAAAGAGGTTGGTTAATGGAGCGGGCTAAGTTGAGGGTGCGGGTAAAGGGAGAGAAGGGGATTTTTACAATGGAAGGTGGGGTTTTCTTGTGGTTGACTTTTTGAAGGAGGGCGGGCCTGGAGGCATAATTAACATAGAGAAAGCACGCCTTCAAAAACGATGAAGGGTAGCCTTTAGCTCTTAGCCTAGAAAAAAAGATTTTGCGAATAGAGATAAAGCCCTCAAGCGAACTTTCCCTAATGATATACCTTTTGACTTCTGACAAGATAAACGCAATTTTTTGGTGGGTAGGGTGCCACGATTTCCAAGGGATATAATTGTAGGAGTTGAGAATTTCTTGGTGGCAATGTGTGTCCAAAAAACCCCTAGAGTAGAAGGAGGGGCATTTGAAGAAATGAATGTCTAAAATAAAGGCTTCCTGTGAGGAGATGAAGGGAGTGATTTTAATATGTTCTTGGAGATGATGCCTGTATGCAAGGAGGAGTTTTTTCAAGTTGGAGGGGGGCCCCTCCCAAACTCCAAAGGCATCGTCTATGAACCTTTTAAAGTATAGGAGGCAAGGGGAAGAGAGAAGGCTACTGCCCTCCTCCAAAGCGCAAAGAAAAAGACATGCATACACTACCGCAAAGTTAGACCCTATTGCGGTGCCTTTAACGTGATGCCAGAACTTGCCTTTAAAAGAGATATAGTGGTGGTTAAGAATGAGTGAAGCTAGGGATAAGATGAAGTTGACCTTAGGCAAGGGAAAGAGACCTTGGAATGAATTATTAAGCGCGCAGAGCCCTTCGGGGATAGGAATGCTAGGGTAAAGCGACTCTCTTCTTGCATTCCCTGTTCTCTAGTCACTAACACCTACTCTCTCATTAGAGTCCTCAATGCGTCGCATTTGGTGTATCCATGCTTCCATGCACTAGCCGGGTTCCTATCCACCGGATTGACATTTTGTGGATGGGTTGTGCGCTATGCTACGACCACCAACATGTAGTCAGTGGTCCTTGGCATGGCCCTCATGTCCTAGGAGTACGCTATAAAATGGTAAAAATTAGGTTTTGATAATTTAACTAATAATTAGACATCCTATTTATAAGGATAGAAGTCAAGGCTTCCAAGGGGACCATACAAGGGTGGTGTGATGGCCATGGTGCATGGTCGACGTGCCCTACGAGATGGCCAGTGTAAGAAAAATCTATGTGCGCCAAGCCATTTTGACGAGGGTGAGAATGGCTCTTTACACATTGTGGCATACAGGGGCCATCCTCGTCGGGAGTCACCATGCATTGTGGTTGTCCCGCCACCCGTACGATCGTCTCGATTTCTTGGTTTTGACAAAAATTGACCAGCGGTGTCCCCCCAAACCGTCGGGGAGTTTTCGTGGTGGTTTGAAGAATATGTATAAGAAAAGATATAAAGTATAGATTCACAAAAAATAACATTAGAAAAGACAAAAAGATGTGATTTATAGAAATTTCATGCACCACATCGTTGTGGAGGCATTTGTGAAGGTTAAGAGGTTCTCTAGTAGCAGCATCAGCGTGTAGTGCCTCCAATTCTCCCATTGATTGCTGAGAACACCTGCTAAGAGCGTGGCAAACAATTATTTGTCTCCAACCGCAGAGTCGGACGAAGCAATTTTGAATGCACAGCAGGGAACGCTGAGAGGGCTAAGTGACCATGGATTGCTCCCGAACTATACGATCCACGATGCGCAGATGCATTGGGCTACGTGTTCCACATGCTGAGAGATTTTTGGAGTGCAGCCAGAAAATTTTATTTTCCAGACGATGTTTTTCACCACCCGGACGAAAATGTCATGAGGGCTATTCGAATTAAAGTAGATTGTTGGATGAAGTTAAAATATCGGGACCAAAGAAGGAATGCTTCTGACGTGTTGATGTTTTTCAAAGAACATTTAAAGACATACCCTAATCTTGTGCAATGTCCACTTGTTGAACTTGCACCATCATTTTATCCGATTTAAACGTTTTTATGATATACATGTCTTGTCAAGTGTATTCAAATTTTTATTGAAGTGTATTATCTGGTTTGAAGTTGTTCACCTAATTGAGTCAATTATCTTGCCTTGTGTCATTTAACTAAGTGAAGTGGTTCACCTAATTGAGTCAATTATCTTGCCTTGTTTCAAACTTGTCATTTAAGTTTTAACTGTCATTATTTCAAATTTTCCTTGTGGTTCAATTAGTCGCATTTGAAGTGGTGGTTTTCAGTGGATTCCGCGCAGTGTCCCAATGAGTGAGAATATATATTTTCCAATGATATTGAATATTTGCCACTCTGTTGACTGTAGCTGTAAGAGAAAATGGCCGATCAGAACAAGATATTGGCACCCAATCACTGCCTGATGATCAACAACAAGTGGCTCTTAATGCATTTCAGTGCATGAAGTCTCTGGCACACGGCATGTCGGCACAACAAGCGACGTGTACTGCTTGCTGACTCTCAAAGTGGACAAATCCAAACCATATGTAGTGGAAAGAGATGAATAAAGAAGTGACAAAGGACATGATCAAGACAATATGGTCATGTGAGGATGAAGAGAGCAAGAAAGGAAGGTGGAAGGTTTCGAATTGCACGCATGATGGTATCAAAGATAACGTCGAGAGGATTTATTTTGAGGTTTATGGCCATCCCTTGCACAATGCAGATTGTGCGCTATATTTTGCCAAAATGTTATATGTTCACTTTGTGCAACAGAGACCAGTAGACTTCTCGTCAAAGGAGACAACTGTTTCCACTCATGATTTAAGGGAGAGTTGTGTCACTTTAACCCGAGATGAGCTGACATTGATAGTGGAAGGCACCGACCTACAGTTAAAGAAAGAGAAGGACATTTACACGACACAGTTGGCAGAGAAAGATGAAGAAATAACACATCTTTCTATAGCCACCTAGACGCCGCAACCCTCACAAGTCCGGATGGAGAAAAGCATTCACCTCTAAGTGAGGACGTTCAAACCCTAACACAGCGAGTGAATCCAACACCTGTACAAGGGACACACATCAGCCACCTTGTGTTGCATCCAGAGTTGGTCCCCTCGTCTACTTCATATGCATCCTCATCTTCCCAATGTCCAATTTGCTACAAAAATTTTGATGGATGGAGTGGGTACTATACATTGACATGTGGTCACTATTATCATTTAGTTTGTCTTATTCGTTTGATGCAAAACAATAGTCGATGTGCAATGTGTTCACAAGATATTCCACAAGGAATGTATATTATGTTTGGCATGGCAAACGAATATAAATTCAAGCAATCATGCCCAGATACCCCTAGCATAATTAGAAATCTGTTTGATGAGCAAGATGCTGCTTCAGGGCAACACAATTGAGATCCACAAACTATGTAATTTCATGACAAACTATGTACTATCGAGAATATGAAGCATTGTATTTACTCTGAACACATTTGAATACAAGGTCTTTTACAATGGTTTTTTACATTTGCTCATTCTACTCTCATGCTATATTGAATCAATTGAGTTGTTATCTAGTTCTAACTCTGAGTGTTGTGGTTATTCTTATAATTCAACCTCCACATCTATTATCAAATTCTCTTCTGTTTCGTCTACAATGCATTGAGATACACCAACATTAAAATCTTCTTCATTTTCGTTTTGAAAATTATACAACCAGGTTGGCATTTCCTCCTCGTAGCCAGCACTTTCGATGTGATTCAATATCTTTTCGTTAAGATCAAGATTGCAGATCGCGAACATAACGGGCATCATTACATAGTATGCATCCATTACACTCCTCCACCAAGCTACCTTATTTACATTGCCACGTAGACATGTAATTTTATTCTTCACTGTTTCTTTCTACTCAAGCTGCCATTCATCAAAGGACGCACAACAACTGAATGTGTCAATCACAACACATTTATTACGGAGAAGTGATTCCAAGGTATAAAAGTGTGTGCAGAACCGAGTTTCAGCAGGAAGTTTCAGCATCACTGACATGCACATCCTATACAAATCGAGCACTCTCTGTCGTTTCAAGATAAATTTCACAACCTGACGTGCTGTATCAATTATTTTGGCGAACCATGTGGTTTCTTCGCTAGTGTACCAATCTTTCAACACCAAGTTCAAGCTGTGCGTATTACAACCATTGGAAAAAATGTGTGGAAAGCACTTCTTTATTAATTTACTGGCATTTTTACGATTCTTTGCGTTGTCCATCACAACTTGAACGACATGTTCAGCACCAATTTATTTAATTACATCAATCAAGACCTCAGAAACGTATTTGCCACTTTTAATTGCACCAGAACTATCAATCACCTTTATAAATGTTTCTCCCCTTGGACAAACGAGCATTACATTGATCAACGGTCTTCTCTGAACATTTGACCAACCCATCACTCACAATTTTACACCCTGAAAGTGAAATATTCCCAAGTATTATTTTGCCAGCACGCTCTGTGACTTCGATGTAAAATTTGTCCAAGAAAACATTTCTTATCGTGTGATAAGAAGGAGCTGAAAATCCTGGACCAAACTCACCGATTTTCTTCCAAGCAGCCTTCCAATGATTACTGTCTTCCATGACCAAAGCACTTCCAGTAAAGAATATTGCTTTGGCGAGTGTTGTTTGTGCTTCTTCTAGAGACTGCACTCAAAAGCTTTGATGTAATGATTTTTGACGCATTTGACAAAGTCCACCTTCATTGTGACGTTTAAAAGGAATACTGCATGGAATTTTCTCTTCTTCCCCAGGTTGCTCTCCAAGGTTAGTTGGCATCACTACAGGATCTGCGGAGTTAATATTTAGCTCTGGGAACTCTTGATTTGAAGGCACATAGCTATATATCTGTCATTTCTTGCCACCCTTTTTGGAGAGCTCTTCTCTCAAACGCTTTGCAACAATGCAGGTGCCTAAGAATGTTCACATTTTCTACAATTGTTTTTAGAGCTACCCAGGAAATGATCCCTAATACCTGTTGCACCGCTAGATTTTGTTGTGAGACAAAATTTACATTGCCACTCCATATATCGGCCGCATATGTTGTGAGCATAATCCCACTCTTTGCCACGAGCTTTTTTATTCTTTGGCTTCTTTGTACCACTTGTGCCCACATTTTGCTCCATTGCTTTTAAATTAAAACTGAAGAGAAAAGAACAAGATGTTACAAAATGAAAATAATTTTTTATTTTCAATATATATTATAATTTAAAAACCATTCAATATGAAAGTAACCATGATGCACAATATGAGATTTTCAATGCACGCTAGTCAATCCAGATATCAATCACCTATATTGTGAGCAACCATACACATTACAATGTAATCTATACATGGCGTAATAACCATAACAATACTATGAATCTCTCTATGCAATTATTATTATAATGATTATTTATATATCCACTTTGATTTGCAAACAATAAGACACATCTAATTTCATTTGCTACAAAAACAAACGAAAGCAATAAAATATATAATTGGTCATTTCATGCACTAATAATCTATTGTAATAAATAATGCAAACGAATATATAAACCAATGCATGAACTAACACAAATAAATCTTCAATATAATCACCCAATTGGGGACTACTTGAACCCAGTGAAGGATTGTAGCCCACCCATGCAACCAATTCAATATATAAAAGCTATTTTAACCCAATCAAGGATTATAGCTCTTATATTGTAAATCAACTCAAATATAAGACTTCAAGGATCTTTATATGCCCGGTACACTAGTAGAGGACATATGACTCTTGTCTATCAACTAGACATTTACATATGCTCATCTTCCAAAACCAATTACAACCCTCATTTGGACCAATGGCTTCTTCGCAATGAGCATGATTCCCCAAGTTTTCAGTTGTTTTGGTTTCGTACCTTCATATCGGTAAACGAATTAAAATTTTTTAGAAGTGGCTACCAAATTAAGAATCACGTCCGGCCCAAAAAAGGACCTGTGACTTTGTAACCTTGGGTCAAATCACAAGGAGATGACAATACCCGGCACTCGGATACACTCCCCAAGGATTTTCCTAGATAAAAAACTGGGGTTAGCACACTATTTACTATATATAATTAAGCCCGCCGGGTTTTTTCATTTTCCCGACGGACCCCCCGGTATAACGCAGATGCCCGGTAGTGCCCGTAGGGAAATTGTGGAAGCCCGGTGGGCTAACCGGCTCTATAGGTTTGCAAGTCTTCATCAACATCACGTTAACAATTAACGTGATGTTTTTGTGTAAATACTATAGTTATTTACGTAATCACCCGATCGTGATTACGTTAATGAAATCCATGGAGCTTGCTCTAGCTCAAAGAAAGCTTACAAAGTACAACGAGAAGTTTGGTCCCCTTTGCAAAAGAAGATGTTGTAGCTACCATAGTCAATCTCAACACAATTTTGGCTGCACCTTCCAACTCTGTATCTATTGGCTCTGATGAATTTCTCTTGAATGAAATTTTATCAGATCTCACTCAACATGCTGAGTTGTAAAAGCTATAACTTCTATTATTGTAATCCTTCAAGCCAACTTTTTGTAATCAAATCAAATCAAACATTTGTTGCTTTGTGTCTTTTTCATCTTGATTATAAATTATATACAATAAGTATAAAATAAAAGTTATTGATAATAATACAACACAAAGTAACATGTCAAAAAGAGAGAGATCATAAGAGATGGCCAACAAACTCAAGCTGATTACAAGTATATTGTACCATAGGTATTTTCAAACAATGTCATCACAATCAAACACCAAAACCATGTCATCAAATTCTTCCATGTCTGAGCATTGAGGGGTGAATTGTTCTTTGGTAATTGAGGGTGCATCTCTCTTATTTTCACTCCCAAATGTAATTTGATTGTTTTGTGTACAAGGTCTCTTCTTCTCTCCTCTTATTTCCTACTTCTTTTCCTAATTCACTTTTGAGGGATAAACTACCTTCTACACAATGGATGTGATCTTGATTTTTGAAAAGCCAATCCATCCCCAGGATACTATCATAGATTCCTATAGGTAGGGTGCAAAAATGGGATGAGGTGGGAATCCCTCCTAATTCAAATTCTACCTCCTGGCTGAATAATGAGAAAGAACTTCTTTTCCATTTTCTAGCTCTACTACCATATTTTTGATTGAATACAACTTGAGTTTCCTTAACATTTGGGATAAAGAAGAAAATGGGTACTGCCACAATCTATAAGTTACTCAAACTTTTCACCTTGTCAGTTTGCAGTAGTTTAAATGACCACATATTGTTGACGCTCCTCTTCCTATTCTCATGCCACGTCCTCCATTTCAGCCTCTTCTTTGTAAAATACCTTGGTTGATTTGAGGTTGGTGGTTAGGCCTGGAAATAGCTCTAGGGTTTAACTCTTGAGGCCATTTACGTTTACAGTGCCCCATCTGGTTGCATCCATAACATCTAACATTAGGGAAAGGTTGGTCCAAGGTCGTTGCAATGGCTATTGTACGCCATTGATTTTCTTGGTTGAATTTCCCCTATCACTTCCTCTATAACTGCTATAATTATTACAATTCATGGTAGGGTTGGTTCCTTCTGCTTCAAGAGGCTTGGTATCCCAAATTGATGTAGGCCTCATGGATTTGATACATGTACTGAGAAGTTTGTTGAAACCTTTATGGATCGGCAATTTGTTGCTCTATGGTCATCTTGAGAGCATAATGTAGTAAAGACACAAATTGGGTGTAGTACTCCTCTAGTGAAAATCCTAACTAGCATAGAACAACAAGTTCATTCATCTTAATAGACTGATGTGCAGGAGGGAGATGGCGTTCTTTGATTGCCTGCTTCATCTTCTCCCAAGATGGGCTACTAGTGGCATTATCTCTGTAGTGTTGCTTCCACCAAAGTTTGTCATCTCCATTGAGGCGGACCATACCTAGCATTTCTTGGTTTTTCTGAGTAGTTCTTGCAGCTTTGAAATAGCTGTCCATAACATCTAACCATGCTTTAGAATCTCGCTCTAAATTGGGTCCCTATCCCTTGAAGGTAGGGAGTTAAACTTTCTTTAGGAGTAATTTTTTTCTCTTGAGTCACAATGTAAAGGCTATGTCCTGAGATTAAGTAATGGAGTTTAGTGCTATTTAAATACCTCTCTACTTTGTTTATAATTTCAACATGTTATTTACTCAAACATGACACTTTGCAATTAATTTGAATTGCACTCATCAAACAATAAACACTCTATCCTTTATTTAAAATAAACATGACATACAATATCCGAGAGAAACCATGGTATATACAAGGGCTGATAAAAAAAATATAATATGTACAAGGATATCAACAGTCCTATATAAGAAGCATGTAAACCATGGGTAGGTCAGATGCAGGGTCACACAACATCTTTTGGCCCTCTAAAACTAGGACCTACACCCATGGGCCTAACTTTTCCGAGGTAGACTATAGTAGTTACTTGGTGAGATACCCACTGATTTTGAGACACTAGTATACCATCTACTGCCAGAGTTTCATTTGGATTGTCTCTTCCAAATAGAAAGTAAACTTCAATCACCTCAAGGTTTTTGGCCCAATTGAGTCTCTTCAGATTTAATGCAAAACCTTTCGATTCTCCCACAGCTTTGAGGAAGACTCCACCAAACCATCCCCAACTAATCCCTCAAGTGGGTGGGGAAAACATGTAGTCCAATAGCTTCATCACACTCTTCCGAAATGTGTACCTTCAGGATGTGCATGCTCCCATAAACATGATATTGAAGATCATAAACTTGTGGAAGGCCTAATTGAATTCTTCCTGCAAAGATGGAGACAATTCTCTCTTTTTCTTTCTCTCTCTCATTTCAACTACACACATTTTTAATCACTTTTTTCAAAACCCACGTTTTAATCATAATACCTTAAAATTTTCCCTAGGTCCAAGACCTGAATTAACACACACTCTGATACCAAGTGAAAGGTCCCAAATCCGCCAACACCAAGGTCAAGATGGGGTCCTTGATAGGTCTCTAGGCCTAATAAAAGAGTCTCTAAGCAATAAAAAATCCAGGGAATAGACCTTTACCATTGACAATGGCTTTGGAGTATACCCCTAGAAAGAAGACCTAGTCTTGTCTCGCAAACGTAATTGGAACAAAAACTTAAAAGCTCAAAAACTTTTTCAACCCTATTACTTCTGCAAATGGGATAAGGTATCTTCAACGAATGTTTTTTTTCCTCTAGTGGAGTGAGGGTATAGCTATTGGTGAACTCCTCTTTCAAATGAAGAAGCCTTCTAATGTTTAGTGTGTGGGGATGGATAGTTACCTGACTAATCAGGCTCACCCGTCCATGATTGACAACCTTATTCAATCCCCACTTACCACCCCACACTCTCACATGATTCTCTATTTTCTAATTACTATCACAATCTTTCAGCATATAAAATAATGATTTCCTTTTCATTTTTCCAGCACAGTAATTTGTTAAAACAAGTCTTGAAATTAGTATTAAAAATAGTCTTTTAGCAAACAAATATCTTTAAACTTAAGACAAGGTAGGGTCACTTATAATATGTCTTGATAAACCTGACCCATACTCTACTTGTCTGAAGAACACCTATACATGGGTGAAAAACGACTCCCTTCCTTATTCAAAATACGGGGTGGAAACCCATCACCCAAAGTTCGGGGTGCCCATCTGCCAAAACCAATTTCCCTTAAAATCGATCGATTTCCCTATGATAAAAACGGAATCCTAAGAAGAATAAACAAACGGTAACAGAATAAACAAGATTACACATGTACGGGGTAAAAACGCCTCGTACATGGGGGTAACAGACTCATCAATGTGGCTGAAAAGTCATCATTAATCGTCACTTGAAGTGAAAATATTTCAAGGAGTCAGAGGTGTCTTGAGACAAGTTGTCTTAAGGATGACCAAACATTTCATTCCTAGATCAACCAGGCTTAACCCAGAAAAATATTTCTTTATTTATAAACAAGTGTACGTTGGTTTCTTGGAAGACACCCTTCTCATTTTCAACCAATTATGTATTTTCCTAATACTCACTCACTCTTTAACGTAAGCAATGTTATTACTTAAAGAATTTGAATTGCCTACAACTTAATTTATAATGAAAACCCACCTGGGAATGGTTGTGTATCTTTTGAAGCTCTAGGGCCCTAACGTTCTTGTTAATGTTGGGTCCAACCTCGTGAGATCGTGGAAGGCCCCAGCCCTCTTTAGAAAACTATCATCTTCCTCAATCTGTTGGTTTGTCCGGGTCCTTTTGGGAGCCATGACTTATTATCCTTATGAAAAGGACATTAACTTATAAGTTAAAATATAAAACTTGACTTTACCCTAGTCATTTACTTCATTTTTCTTTTCACAAAAAGCTTTGCCAATTTGTATCCACAGTTGGTATTTTATTTTGAATTAATATTTTTTTGATTTTTTATATACATAAGATATTTTTTTCCTAGCTTCCTCAAAGGGTTTGTGGGCTCCACTAATTATCTCATGATGTTGTGAGTCCTTTTCCTAATTTTTCCTTTTAGTTAAGTCCAAAAAGGATTTAATTTTTACTTCATATTTATTATAATAATTATCTACTAAAGATATAAGTATCTCAACTCTCTTACAGTATGTTACATCTCCAGTAATTCTCCCAAAAACTTCTAAATGGATTTACTATTTATCCTAGTTGATTTTCAGCCAAAAATAGAGTTTTTGACTAAGATAATTACTTAAACTAATAAAGTAAATATGATCTAGTTGTAGTGGGCTAGTTATACTTAGATATATCTTTGATAAATATCTCATTAACTTTTAATCATGCTCACTATTTATCATAGTTGATTCTCAAGCCAAAAACAAGTTTTTTTTGCTAAGATATTCACTTAAACAAATTAATTAATTTTAAGAAAACTATATAAATTTTTCTACACTTAAATATATCTCTAATAACTATCTCATTAAATTTTAATCATGTTTACTATTTATCTTTATTAAATTACAACTAAAATAGGGTTGTTTGGGCTAGGATAATTATTGAAAATAATTAAGTAATTATGATGGGTTATTATGGTTAGTTCTATTTTCAATAAATACCTCATTAACTTTTAATCATGTTTACAAATTATCTTTATTAAATTTAGTCAAAAACAAGGTTTTTTAGCTAAAATAATTACTTAAAATAGTTAAATAACTATGATATAATTATCTCAAGTAATTTACATTTAGGTATATCTTTTATAAATATCTCATTAAATTTTCACTATATTGATTGATTATCTCTATTAAATTTCAACCAAAAATAGGATTTTTGAATTAGGGTAATTAGTAAAATTAATTAACTAGTAAAATATGAATTCCATAGCAATCTTACAAATTGATCATATTTGGGACGTACAGTCCATCTAAACCAAACAATGGCCTGAATTGCAGCCTTAATTTTCTCAACCAACCAATGGAAAACAAATGAGGCAGGTCTGGGTCAAAAAGTCGATCATGGTATACAAACCAATGCAAAGCCAAGTCCTTGCATGCATCTTCCATCTCTAAGAAACAATCACCAACAACATCTCACAATTCTTAAAAACATTATAGTTGGAAGTGGCATACCGACCAAACCGCAGACCACCTCTGCGCCAACGAGCGAAGTATGAATAGATATCGACGTTTAGATCAGAGAATAATCCCAAAAATCTCAAACCAATGTAGCAATGGAGATAAAAGCAAATAACACAAAAAACCATCTCCACAACCAAGCTACAAGCGGGTACCAAAAAGAAAACAAAGTTCCATAGACATCAAGCCCACAATACTCACCAAACCAATGATCAAAGATAGTGCCTGCCATCTTAAAAAGAAAAATTTAGACAACATATTCTATATGGAGCCTTGCCAATGCAAGCCAATGAGCAAGCAGTTTGATACACACATATTGCATAGCATATTTCTACCCTATCCATCTCTTGCATTGGCATAATAGGGACACTTTACATGGCCTTGAATAGACTCTCTCTTTGCACCCAAGCACATAGCAAAAACCGTTGTTTGAGACAAGAAAAAATAGGAAGGGGAGAGTAGTAGTAGCTGATCAGCAGCTCTTGTAGCCTGCTGCAAGATCTTAAGCTGCGAGATGTTGATAAATTATGTGAGTAGTTTATAAAGTGTGTGTTTTCCCATAAATTGTTTTTGTTTATTAGTATCTATATCTTATCAAGCATGATGATGAGCGATAAGAACACTTTTTGTTAGGCATGATTCCAATAGTGAGAGTATGTATATATGAATGTATCATGGAGTAATATTTGCTAATTTTTGGCCAAATAATAATAATTTTCTTTCATTTTTAAGCTAATAAGGAAAAAAATAATAATAAAGTGATTTAAGAAAGTCAAAATCAAGTTCCAAAAGATAATAGAAGATCAACAAAGCAAGAGCTTCAAGCATGTCAAGTTTGGAAGAATTTGACACAGGTCTAATTTTGTGCCAACTTACAACAAATCAAACTTGCAAAATCAAACCCAATCAATGACCGAGTATCCAAATGATGAACCGTGTGAGTTGTAGGTGGTATACTATGAGAAATCAGGGCAAACAAGGTAACTATTCACTTATCACTCTGGGTAGGGCGGTCACATAGAGGCAAAGTGGTAGCAATGTAGTGCAGTTGTCAAAGCCAGAGAGAGAGAGAGAGAGAGAGAGAGAGAGAGAGAGAGAGAGAGAGAGAGAGAGAGAGAGAGAGAGATCTTTTCCTACCTAGAGCTAGACTGCTACATTTTTTTCTACTGCAGACAATTAGAGCTATCACACTATACCCAATTCAACAAGCATGTTCCTCTACTAATTACAAAAAATGTGTATAGCCCACACTACACAAAAAACACCGAATCAACCACATGGATCAAAACCAAAATCTGATTGTCTCAAAATAGTCATGAGCTCTAAGGAGCATCAAATCTTATCCAAACACAAAAATAATTCACCAAAGAACTCTTCAAGCAGGGCATAATCCAACCATGCAACCATAATGTGAATTGGGGGTGGGACATGGATCGTGATCCATGTTCCTCCATCTCCAAATCCAATTTTTTTTTGTAAAATGCTTCGCCCAGCTGGACCTATCCACTCATGTATTTGTAGTTACAAAAGGCTTCCAAACATGGATCCCAATCCATGTTCCCTACTGCATCAAAATCCTACAAAGTTATGTCCAACAATTGGATCTCAACTTGGAAATTCACTTGGAAAAACTGGGCAAAAATGGACACTAATTTACCCTAAAACCCCAGAAAACTTAAAAGTCAGTCTGCAAATGGTCATTTTGACGCTTCCAAAATAGTGTGACCAATAGCTTAGAGACTTATCAAGAATCTTCCCCCCAAGTTAGGTGCAGTTTGGCTCTAGAACATGGATCGTGATCCATGTATTTTAGGGTCAAATTTGATATACTCACAATTCACAATGTCCACAAGGGCTAATATGAGCAAGTTATCAAGGAATCAATGCAATATTGCGTCAATACTAGCTATTGTGAAATTCCAGAGTAGTCACTGTGAAGTTGAGCATTTTTCAAAAACAAAGAAATATGAAGTTAATATGCTTAAATGGTTTAAGAAGGAGTCCCAAAATGCTTGCTAGCTAGAAGGCTTTTTCCATATCTATTAGTGTTACCATATACACGTGTTAGTGATGTGTGTGAACAAACTTAGGACAACTGATGCATTTTTTCCCTCACTAGAATGTTTTTTCCCCCATGCATTGTATATACGTCCATCACTCTAGGACTAACTTATTTTTTCCATTCCACACTAAGTAATACACTCTCTGTTGTGTGTCTTGAGCTTCCTCACCTTCTTTAAGTTGTGTGAATTTCCTTGCAACCCTATTTCCAAGAATTGGTATCACAGTAGGTTGCATCCTCGCGGGCTTAGTTGCTAGCATCACCAGCATACGCTTGCTCACTTTCTCTGATTTTAGTTATCTTTGGTGAGTGACAACAGATAAAACAAATACTTAGTCTTCTTAGATTTTCCCTTTGGGCTCATTTCGACCCTCGTTTCCACTACATATAGCATTGCATAGGCAATGTTTTTTTCTTGTGCATAATTTGTATCATAGTTGTTTTTTGTATAATAGGTCCCTTATAGTCTTCTTTGGGTTGTGCTATATAGCAGAACCTAGTCCCTCTTTATTCATCCTCTTTTGGGGTGATTTTCACATTAGGTGTAGGCGTTCGCCATGGTTGACAACACAGATGTGTTCAAGATGTTTGTTGCTTACTAAGGATAGACTGGGGGATGACATCTGGTGCAGGCATTTGCCATGGTTGACGACAACACAGATGTGTTCAAGGTGTTTGCTGCTCTACTGAGGTATTGGATGGGAAAAATTACCCAATGCGGGCTTACATGATGCAACATGTTCTTGTGTCAAAGGGCATTTGGAGTCTTGTGCAAGGCATTGATGTACGCCTTGGTTATCTAGATACATGTGATGTTGAAGGTTTCTGGTGGTATGATTTTTTCTACTAGAGTTGTTTTTCCTACAACTAAGCAAGGATACATAGGCTCATGCATTGATTGCATTATCTATGAAGTGCACTATTAATCCTCACATTTGTACAACTAAATTTGCAAAACACGCTTGGGCTATTCTGGCTGGTCTTTATGCAATTCGCAATGAGGCTAGAGTTGCATTGTTGCGTAAAGAGTTGTGAATCAAATATAATGCATGATGAAGATGAAAAGGACACTTTACTTATTGGTATAAAGGATATTCATGAGAAACTTATTTCTATGGGTGAAGTCATTTTTGGTAGTTCCCTTGTGTAGACTGTTCTTGATGCTTTGCCAGACTCTCACCAGACTTTTGCTAGTTGTCAAGTTTGATGCATTATGCACATTGCTATTGCAAGAGCCACTTTCAAAAAAAAAAGGGCTAAAAAATGTGCAGCTAAATAGGCATTTATTGTTGCTCAAAGAAAAAGTGGTAACAGCAATGTAGCCACTCCTCATGGTTCTTTTGCGAGTGGAAAGGAACTTGTTCCTAATGCTTCTCCCGGAACCGTTTTGTCTAGAAATTCTTGTGGAAAGGACAAAAACAAGATTCGTTTCCATTACTGTAAATCTAATAATCACTTGATCAAGATGTGTCCAAAATTGAAGGCAAAAGAGGCTAAGAAGAAAGAGGTTGGCTCCACATCAAGTGCAGCTATTGTAGAGTCTTCTGTGAAAGAAGATTGTGATGCTAGTGTAGATGCAAAATGGGTGTTTAGTGCTGAGCGCACTTATGATCCTATGTACATGATGCATGTATGTCAGTTGTTGTAGATTCTCATGTGTGGTACTTTGATAGTGGTGCTACAAAGCACATTACCTCTCATCATGACTTGTTTACCTCTCTCGAGGATGTCCTTCATGGAAATACAATCACTTGTGTCAACAATGCCTCTTATCCGGTTAAGGGAGTTGGAAAGATTGTGTTGAATGCTACAAATGGAATTTCTTTCACACTTGCTGATGCATTATATGTACCTAGGATAAAAAAGAATGTTTGTCTATATCTACACTTGCTAGACTTGGTCTTGTTATAAAATTTTTGAATGATAGATGTGCAGTTGATGATCTCAATTTTGGTGATGAAATTGTTACATCTAGAATTTTATGTTGTGGGCTATATAAGATCACTTTGTATGACAAGTGTGGGATTTTCTTTTTGCAAATGCAGTTGTGGATTCAAAGGCTGTGTCAGATGCAAAACTTTGGCATGCATGTTTTGGGCATCTTAATTTTACCAAATTGCTACGTTTGCAAAAATTTGATATGGTTGCTTCTTTTCTATCTCTTGAAGCACTTGTGAAGCATGCTATATTTTGGGTAAGATGTAGTGTTCAAAGTTTCCAAAGGATGGTTCAGTTAGGGCTACATGTAGGTTGTAGGTTGTGCATAGTGATGTTTGTGGTCCCGTGCAAACTCCTCCTTGGGCAATTACCTTTACTTCATGACTTTCATCGATGATTACTCTATACATGCATGGGATGTATCCACTTAAATCAAATTCCAAAGTGTTTATGTGCTTCAATAAATTTTTGGCTATGGCTAAAAATGTCTCCAAATGTACTATGGGCATCCTCCACTCTGATAAAGGGGGGAGTATATGTATCATGAATTTAATGCATTTTTTATTAGTGTGGGAGATAGAATACCAATGTATAGTGCCATATATACCTCAAAAAAATTGTGTTGCTGAAAGGAAAAATAGGTCACTTAGGAAAATGGCACGATGTATGGTCAAAAGTCAAGCTTTGCCACATTTGTTTTGGTTTGAGTCCATCATGTGTGCTACTTATGTACTTAGCAAGTGTCCTATGAAAGCTTTGAAGTCTATGAATCCATATGAAGCATGGCATGATAGAAAGCCATCTATTGATCACATGAGCATTTTTGGAATGAGGAAAATGTATACCCTATGGGGGTTTTTGGAAATGCATGCTATAGATCAGCCTATTATTAATGCAAATGTACATGATGTACCTCATGAGGAAAGGGTGGAAAATGAGAAGGCTAGAGGTATGCCAAAATGGTTGGTGCATACTTTGTGTGGCAGAAAACTAGATGCACCTTTGTCTAGTCATACTTGTTGTTCTTGCCATGCATCTTATGCATCAGACTTTTATGCTTTGGCTTTTTCTAGCTTGCCTTTTGATGAAGCCCAAAATTATGAAAATTGGATGGCTGCCATGGAATCATAATATGATGCACTTTTACAAAATGACACACAAACTTTATGGGATTTGCCTCCTCGCAAAAAGGCCATTGGAAAAAAAGTGGGTTTACAAGTTGAAACGCAAGATGGATGGTGAGATTGATTGCTATAAGGATCGACTTGTTGCAAAGGATTATACACAGCAAAACGTCATAGATTATGAAGAGACTTTTTCTCCCACTTGTTGTATGGCAAATGTGCATTTTCTTTGTGCATTGGTAGATCATTTTGGATGGGATGTACATCAATCTGATATTGTTAATGCTTGCTTTGATGGTGACATGTTTGAGGAAGTTTATGTAACACAGCCCCACGGGTTTGTCATTAAAGAGCAAGAAGTTAAAGTGTGCAAATGTAAGAAATCTTTGTATGGGTTGACACAATCTCCTCGTGCTTGGTATGAGAAATTTGACACTCATTTGGTCAAACGAGGATTGTAACAATTCAACAGAAATCACATTGTATGTAAAGCATGAGGGCGTGATGTACTTCTCATTGTTGTTCTGTTTATGGATGATTTGATGATCATTGGTCCTAACACATACTGATGAATTTAAGGCTAATTTGAATGCTACTCTCAAGATGAAAGATTTAGGGATTTTGCATCATTACTTCGGTATACAATTGAGACATTGCTATGTAAGTTTGAAACTTGAGGATCGCAAACCTATTGCCACTTCCATGGAAAAAGGTTTGAAATTGAGTCTTCATGATGCTGGTGATCTTGTCGATGTCACTCTTTACCAAATGATGATGGATGCCTTATTTTTTGTATGCAACATGAGGTCCAATATTCAGTTTTCACCCTCGCAGACCATCAAATTTATGCATAGCCTAGGGTCTAAGCATTGGCACGCTATCAAGAGGATCTTGTTGCTAATGAAGCGGTCCAAGGCAAGCAGCAAGGAAGTGGTCTCTAAGCACCATCTAGGCTCCCATGTCGCTCAAAAAAATATATATGGATGGCCAAAAGACCGAACCAAACCCACACAAAACCAAGACGAAGGGCACCACCTAACTAGAATGAGTTAGGACATATCAAAACATGAACATCACACTTGATCTTACACACATCTTTGTACGATCATCCCCATCATATATCCTAACATACCAAATGAAGAGACTTACTTGAAACAATTCATGAAACAAACTCACAAAGGCACTAACACTTGAGTATAAATAGATGCACGCACATACACAATCACAAGACAATTGATGATTTTGTTGCTAGTGAGGGATCTCCAATCCAACCTCAACCTAGACCAACAAAGTACCACCAATGCTCAACACCATCATCAACAAAAACTCTCAAATGAAAATACACGAGTGTTACCACAAGTAGACGTTTCCAATGGTTGCGGCAAGCTAAATAAGATTCCGAAATGAGCACCAATTTGTGATTTGTCAAGAGATTTAGGAGATAATGAGAATACGTGTGCCCAAATCCAATTGTTATAGATAGATAAGTAGACCATACAAATGGAGGGCCTAGCTTTGGCGATTATCTCAACATAAGGACTTGACACGAGGGCTTCCTCACACACTTAGCTAAAGCTCTTCTTCTCTCAATTGATAAGCCCCCGACAAGGTGATGTAGAAGTGCTCTATTTATAGAATTTCCAAGTGGATTATCTCTAGGCATAAGTATGCTTATTTGTGTGGCTAATTAGGTTTAGGGTTTTTTGAATTCTTTATATGGTGGGACTACTTTGTCTTCTCTATTTACATTGAGTGTGAATAGGGAGAAGATAAATAACTTATAGAGTTGAACGGAAGTTTTTCTATCTACATGGGGTCTCCATTCTTTTAAGGCGAAATTGGATGGGCAAATTGCATACAAGTTAGTAGCTAGTGAGTTAGTCGTTATAATATTTACAAGTGAGGCACAAACGTACCAATTAGATAATTTACAAATCGAATGCTGAAAGGAGCATAATAGGAAAAGTAATTTTATGGAATGGTTATATACAAGGATGAGTTTGAAAGGATAAGAAACATGTTACTACTCGCAACGCCTTGTCGTTTGCCTCTCCAATGCTTGATCCGTGGCGAGGTTTTGTCGGCTGCGTAATTAGGGTGCTTGTGGGAGATTAGGTTGATGAAGAAGATGCACACAATAAGTTTTTTGCTGATTATTTAGATTTCTTGGAAGAAGAGATCAATCATATCTCTTCATTGATAATTACTAGGTTTAAAGCTTTCATGGAAGGTATGTAAGAGTGGAGGTGATAAGGATTAGTTGTACTTAGAGGGGGGAGAGAGTGTTTGCAGGTTTGAATAGAATGGAGATGAAAATGAGAGTTTGTGTGGGTGAAGAGGAGAGTGAGGGTGAAGCATTTTGGACCAAGACAGAAAAACTAGGGTCCACCAAAATGCCCATAAAAAATCGATCATAGCTCCAAAAAATGTGAAATAAATTTTGCCAAAAATCTTAGCTTGCAAGCTACAACTTTGTAGTTTTGTGCAGAGTCCAACTCGGAGTGAAATTATGCATGAAAATTTTCCCAAAGACATGTGTCTTTTTCTCCCTCTCAAAGTCTTCCAAGTGGGGTCCTTGGTTGTTGGACTTGCATATATTCCAATAGGTGAGGCATGAGAGCATCACATGGACCCTTAATAATGCTCCATTGAGTCCATGAAAATTTATTATTGAATTTGGTGATGATATTCATAATAACAAGTGTACAAGCTAAGGTGCATGATTACAGTAATATACAAAAGAGGAATGCTAAAATATATATTGTTATATTTTTTACAATAGGTGCAGTGAAAAAATAATATCTACAATTTTACACGATGTGAGAGGAAAAGTATACTGTAGTTAACTAGCATTAAGAAAAAATTGGAATCACATGATAAGTAAAATAGAAATATATAAATGAATAAATACACTCTCTTGAGATGTAAATAATATTTACAGAAATCACTATATCGTAAAAACACGACCCACACCTAGTGAATTAGTAGGTGGGTAGGGAAAAAAATACTCACACCTAGTTACATAAAAGGGAATGGGAAAAAATATGTGTGAAAATAAAATTTTTTGTTTTTATAAATCACACTCTTCATATTTATTCCCTTTAAAACAAAGGGAGAAAAATTTTTACATAAATACTAAGGATAGTAATAATTTTTTGGATCCAACCCTACTTAGGTAATTAGTAAGGGTGGAGTTTTATGGTTAGGACACACTTTAGAGAAATATACACATTTATGAGCACACCATATCCACTATAGCGTGGTATCACACACATGAAGAAAAATAAGGTATGTACAATCTTTGAGTTAGCACGTGGGTAGAGTTAAAAGGTTAGCAGTGATGGAGTGAGGCTAAAAATGTGAAATTTTTAATAGCGAAAAGCAACTATTATCTAGCCCTCCCCCAAGATGATGGTACATTCATGTACCATCAAAAGGCATTCTTTCCAATGCAAGTGATGCCCGAGTGTTGATAAGATTTGATGTTTCCAAAGAATGTGTTTATTCTCGCTCCCTACTACTTTTGCATGCCTTATGTGAATGAATGTCAAAGCAAAACATTGATGATGATGTAGCCTCTTGGTTTTGTAAACCCTTTGGTAGACTGCGACTCAAGTACGTCTTTAGTCTATAACCATTTACCTTTTTAGAGTGCTTCTTTTCATCGAGATCCATGAGCTCATAGTAGCTTGAATTAAACGCCTTCTTCACGATGTAGGGACCCTGCCACCTAGTATTGAACTTCACATCAAAGCGATTGTCAAGGTGATTTCCATACCTTAACACCTGTCTCCTTCCTTGATTCCTTTGTCCTTGAGCTGCTTGTTGAGCTTCTTACTTGCATGGCTCTGCTTTTGTAGCACTCGTAAGCTGCCTCCCGCTTCCATTCTAGCTCTGCTAATTTGAGGAGACGACTCGTGCCCATGCTTCTTCTTCTCCTTGTGCCACCTTTCCATGAAGTCGTATTGTTGGAATGTTGAGCTTGATAGGTTTCAAAGCTTCTTGCCCATATACAAGGTGGAAGGGTGTGAAATCCGTAGCTTCCTTATACGTAGTTCGATACACCCACAATGGTCCATCCAAGAAGTCATCCCATAGCTTGGTCTTGTTCTTTACCATCTTTCGGATGATCCTTGCAATGATTCCATTAGCTTTCTCAACCAAACCATTTGATTGAGGATAGTAGGGGGTGCTATGCCGATGTAGAATGTGAAGCTCATCACAAAATTTGGTGAGCAAACCCTTCCTAAATCCTGGACCATTGTCAGAAACAATTTCCAAGGTGTTCCAAATCTGCAACAAATGTGAGTATATACAAACTTTCTCACTGTCCTCTCATTTACTCTTTCCACACTTTGAGATTCTACCCACCTAGTCATGTAGTCTATGGCCACCAAGATATACAATTTTCCATTTCTAGTCTTAGGTAATGGTCCCATAGCATTAATGCCCCATTTTTCAATTGGACGATTTGCAAGGACTAGTTGACGTGGACCATGCAACAAGTGCTTGTTTCCATTAACTTGACAATTGTGGCAGCTTTTACACCAATGTTGAACATCAATGTGTAAGCTTCGCCAAACATACCCAGCAAGTAAAATCTTTTTTGGAGTGAGTTCTTGTGTAAAATGACCACCACAAGCTTCTTCATGCAAACCTTCCAAAGTGGATGGAATCTCCTCCATGGTTGGTATTCTTCTACAAACTTGGTCTTTTCCTCTTTGGTAGAGGGCACCTTCCAAGAATAGATATGAGCTTGCCTTCTCCATGAGCTTCCGCTTTTGAGCCTTTGTGAAGCCTTGTGGAGACTCGCCCTCTAGGATATAGCTCACAATGGGAGCCAATTACTCCATCCCTTGGTACCTTAGTTGCTTTATTGCTACTGCTGCCAGGATGACTTGCACTTAACTCTCATCGCATGCAACTGCCTTTTGGCCAAGCAAATCAGAAACTTCATTTTGTTTCCTAGGGATATGATACAATTGCACTTCTTCAAATTGATTGAAGAGTCTTCGGATGGCTTAAACCTTTTCTCTTAGCCTTTCATTTTTACAAGCCCAAATACCAAGAATTTGCTTGACAATAAGAAGCGCACCCCCTTTTACCATGAGACGCCGTATCTTTTGAGAGACACACACCTGCAATCCATGGAGTAGTATGTCGTATTCTGCTTCATTGTTTCTCGTGGAATCAGGCAACTTCACATGATTTTTCATAACAACTTCACCATTTGAATCATGCAAAACAAGCCCTCCCCCAGATTTTCATGTAGCCTTCCTAAATGCTCCATCAAAAAACAAGGTGAATGCATTAGGTAAAATTTTAGGTGGTGGTAGAGGTAGGGTTTTCACTTTAGGCACTTTTATGTCTCTTTCATGCACTCTATAGGTGAGAGTCCCTGCTAATTGTGCACGCACGCTGTCCTCTACCTTGAAAGAGTATTGGAACTCTTGCAAATCCATGAACCATTTTGAAATCCGGGTACTTGGAGTCATTTGAGATGACACCCGAGGAAACAATGAGTATGATAAAAGGTTTTGGCAAGAGATACGATCTAAACTTTATTATTGCAAAGACGAGAGAAAGAATCATAGACTCTGCTTCTGTGTAGTTCTTTTCAAGTGCATTCATGACCCTACTAGCAAAGTAGATAGGCCGCATCCTAGTGCTATGTGAATCTTGTTGTAACAAAACTGCACCCAATGTTTCCTTACCCACACTTGAGCTGACAAAGAATGTTAATTCCCACCATGGAGGCATAAGTGTTGGTAGTTCTGACAAAACCACTTTTATACAATAAAAGTACTCTTTAAGCTCATCAGACCATGCAAACTCTACTTGTTGTGTCAACTTTTGAAGGGGGTGAAGTAACTCCGATGCCAAGTGAATGAAGTGTGACATGTACTTCACCTTCTGAACGAATGAGATTACCCACTTAAGACTCTTTGGTGATGGTAGCTCAATGAGAGAATTTTCTGTTGCTGGATCCACCTCAATGCCTTTGGAAGAAACCTTGTGACCAAGCAAGATCACCTCATCTTCACCTATGTGACACTTGTCGAGGTTGAGTTGACCTCCCATATCATATAGCTTCTTCAGGCCTTCTTCTACCTTTTGTGGATGTAATGATTTAGAGCTATAGATGCAAAAATCATCTATGAATACTCTAATATACTTCCCAAATAATTCTTGAAACACCATGTTCATGAAACGTTGAAAGGTTGCTGGAGCGTTTGTCAAACCAAATGGCATGACTCTAAAAGCAAAACAACCCCAAGGAGTGATGAAGGTTGTTTTCAATTGATCCTCCAATGCAATACCTATTTGAAAGTAACTAGAGTAGCCATCACATACCGTGTACTTTTCTTTACCTGCCACCTCATTAAGAATCTCGTCTTGAAATGAGAGGGGAAAGTGATCCCTTTTTGTTGCCTCATTGAGCGGCCGATAATCAACACATACCCTCCACATGGCATTCTTCTCTGGAGTGACCACAACTGGAGACACCCATTCATAATTCTGTATAGGGTAGATGAATCCTACTGCTAGAAGCTTTCGTACCTCTTTGAGTAGTGCTTGCTCTTTGATGACGCCCAGCCTTCGTAGCTTTTGTACCTTTGGTTTGATCTCTGGCTTTAGCTCGATCTTGTGTTGAATAACATCCACTCCTTGTACATCTGTGTAATCCTTAGCAAAAAGCCTTGGAAATCTTCTCAGCATTTGTTTAAAATCCTCTCTTTCCTCCCATGTAAGCGTCTTGGACAACATACCATTTAGAACTTCTTCATTAAGCACACTTTGGTTCTCTTCGAGGCTTACCTCTTCCAACCCTTGACAACTTGTTTTATTGTTTGGCCTAAATTGTACACCCATGACTTCAATGAATGACTCCCTGTCCATAGTGCTTCCGCTGCTTTCTTCTTCTGAGGTTTCATCGGTCCAATCATCATAGCTTTCACTTTGAGAAGATTCCTCATGGAGCTCTTCTTGACATTGTTCCTTCATGTCAAAGACAACCTTTTTGTGATTGTCATTCTTGCAGATAAGCTTTTCACTTTCCCAATCCTGCAAAGCTCTCATTCTCATTAGCCAAGGTCTACCCAAGATAAATGGGTAGCCATTTCCCTTTGTAGACATAACATTAAAATCAACAGCCTTTTTAATGCCAAAAACTTCCACATAAACATTCTTACAAACTCCCAAACACCTAGCCTTGCTATTATTTGCCATTTTCACTTTGATTTCAGGCATCTCATGGATGTGCATTCCTAGTCTTTGCATAAGTTCTTCTATCATAATGCAAATTTGTGCCACCCCATCCACTAGACCCTTCTTAACTAGTTTTCCCTTGATATAGCAATCTAGCAAAGGTGTAATATCCTCATCCATTTGTGCATGTGCAATTTTGATGACAGACACATTTTCTTTTGTCCTTCTCCTAGTGCTAATTGCCTTTGTTAACTCCCTCCTAATTGTGGGCACAATGCAAGGAATTGGGGCCATAATATGCTTGGACCCTTACCTCCTCCATATAAGGTTGTAGGGATCCATACCATTTCCAAGAGGGAAGTCTTGAAGGTTGATGCGACGCCGAGTCCTCTTGCCCTCCTTGGTTTCCTTTGTTTTCTTTCCTCGTCCATGGTCACTTTGTGATGTTACACCTTCCTTTTCCTTACCTTTCTCACGCCCACGTTTGATGCCATTTGCTTCAATGTCGTCCTCTTTGGATTGTGTGACTTCTACGACACTAACATCTAGGTCAGGCAATGGTGGTACTCCCTCTACTCCTCGTGGTGGAGGTCGAGCAACATTTGGTCGCTGCAAGAGCATTGGTTGTTGACTAGTGCCTTCACCTGCATTCAATACTGGATAATTCAAGTTAGGCCTCCTTGGCTCCCCCTGGGGCCAAGGACAATTATACATCCCATGCCCAGATTCATCGCGATTCCAACATTGCAAGACTCACCTTGGTTGTGGCTCTCTCTCCTCGGGCTTCTTAGCTTGTCCCCTTGGACCTATGGATTGTGCAAGGTGAATTGACATGTTGTTCAAAGATTCATTTAACCTCTCAATGACATCAGACGTTACCTCTGGAATCTCCCTTGTCCTTGTTGTTGATGTTGGAAGGGAGGGTTCTCTTTGTGTTTTTTAACTTTCTCCCTCCTCCAAACACATCATCTTCCTTACCTTTTGGGTTGCCCTACGCTCATCATTTGCATAATTTGTTGGTTCTCCTGCCTTGACCTTGATCCTTAATGGGGGAATGAGTCCTCCAATGAATCTCTCCTCCTTAATAAATTCTACACCATCTCCCGGGTTAGGCAAGCTACGCAACCAAAGAGACCATAAACGAGTGAACTCTTGTCTATACTCATAATAATCACTTAAACATTTTTGCTTTAGGAAAGTGATATCTTGCCACAATTTTTGGGTGTTAAGAGGTTGGCCAAATCGAGCTTGAAATGCCTCAATTACCCTAGGAAACGCAACCCTTACCTCTTCACTAAGTCCTTGAAACCATGTATCAGCATCACATCGAAGGACAACTTGAAACATCCCTAACCTTTCATCATCTGTGAAGATACGATTGATGTGTAAGGCCATTCAAAAATCTGCAAGAAACAGATCAGGATCCTCTCCAGGTTCCCCAAATAAAAGAGGATATCCCGACATTTTCCTGTTCACAACCATGATTAGAGCGCACAAAAACTTTTATTGAGGAACCCTTGACTTCTACCACAAAAGAACCAAAGTGAAGTGATCAAGGAGTGTGGGTGTTGCAAGATTCTCACATTCAAAGACCACAGGTCCTTCGTATGTGATACAAATCCGCTCCTCCTCATAAAGCCAAGCGTGAAGCACGTTCCTCCTTTGAGATTCAAAATCAAAAGGTAGCCTATTTATCACACCAAGGAACACTCTAAAGCTTTCAAAGTCAAGTCGAGATACTCTTATCTCTGGATAAGAGTCGTCAAATCCCCACTCCAAAAGGATCCTCCAAGTGGAGAGGACTACTTGTTTGACTTCTCCTAGCACACAAGCTTCTTGGATAAAAGAAAAGTCCTCAAATGTTCCTTCTACGTCCAGACTGAAACAATCAAGGTGCAAAACTTCTCCTTGAATAGTGATGTAATCCCTATTTCTAGGAAGCCTTTCAACTATGTTTTGGGCTAGTTCTGAACCTAATCTTTCCATAGATGTGAGGATTCATGCCTACAAATGAGATGCAAATAACCTAAATGTTCATGAAATTTTCCTCAATTAGAGTAATATGAAACCATCCACATCAAAAGATATAGTATAATCAATGAGTGGTAAGATTACAGGTAGTGGAGATTGTAGAATTTCTCCTAACGCTGTCAGGAGTTTTTTGGAGCAAGGGATTGTGCATATGTAGATATACATGCATGGTGCATCAAATAAAGAATTGCCCATTTTTCAGAACCAGGTGGTTACGTGGGGCCCACATGTGTACAGGTAGGACAGGGTGTACATAGTGCATCGATTTTCACTATTACCAGTACCACTGTGTCTTTTCTACAATAAGAAGGAGTTGGTAGCACGTAAAACTTCTTGAGGAAGCTATCCGTGGGCCGACGACATGAGGTAAGCAGGTGCGTTAGATGGCATCGAGTGGCGTCAGGACGCTGAACGGGGTCAATATTTGCACGTGGATGAATACGGACACAAAGTGGTGTTTTCTTGTGAGAGTTATGCAAAAAGGTCATCATTAGGACCACTTTTTGGGGCCACTTCACGTGGTTTTGAGACACATTATTGAAAAGAAATGAGTGCCAGGTGTGCGGATGATGCAAAAAAGGTGACAACTATGCATTGCGAGGTCAGTTTTTGGCCTGTTCGGGGTCCGTTTGAGGTCATCTAAAAGGCTAAGGGTGCCCAAATAATAAATCTAAGTGTGGGAACTTAAAAAATTGAGAGAAGAGAGGAGGAACAGCCGCAGGTGTGTTTTTGGGGTTTTTGGAGCCTTTTCTGGCCGTAAACTGCTCATCCGAGGTCGGATTTGAGCACTTTGACATTGTAGACTGGGGTTTTGGGCCGTTACGGACGCGATGGCGCTGTCCATTTTGCCAAATTCCTCACTCTTTTCCTTCTATTTTTCTGTGTAAGTTTCTCCTATGAGCGAAATTTCTGCTCTAGTTTGTGATTGTATCTGGCTTATTTTACCCATATTGTGTGAGCTATTTGCCCCATTGGTGTTGGACCAAGCTCAATTGTATCTAAAAATCAGAAATTCTCCTCTTTTGAGCTGAGTTTTTTGGGTGTGTGTCTGTGTGGAGTGGGCAAGTGGATAGTCTCTCTCCTCTCACTCCAGAGGTGTGTTCCCTGTCTTGGCCAGGTGTTGAAGGAGTACGAGCAGAAGTGCGACGCGAGAGAGAGTGCGAGAAGAAGAGCACGACAATATGGTGAACTCGCTCTACTATAATGTGTAGAGCATAGTGAGTTCTTATTAGGTATTTACAAAAGAATATGTGTACATACCTGGCGGCCCGCCCACTTACCTGGGCGACCACATTGGGCTTTATACCCCAACAACCTCCCACTTAAAGTCCAATGTGGTACTTTAAGTGTGAGAGAAGCTACTATACAAGCTAATATACAAGAGATGTAAAGAAGTGATGTACTACCCTACACCTAACTACTTGCGAAAATGCGCAAAGCTCTCTGAGAGAAGTCCTTTTGTAAGTAGATCAGCAGGATTTTCTCTGGTGTGAACTTTGACAAGCTAAAGTTGCTTATCCTCGAGTATTTCTCTGATGAAATGATACTTCACATCCACATGCTTTGTCTTTGAGTGATAAGCTGGATTGCGAGCCAATTGTATAGCACTTTGACTATCACAATATAACACAGGCATCTCTTCTTTGATTCCCAAATCTGTTACTAGTCGATTAAGCCAAATTGATTCTTTGCATGACTCTGATGCTGCAACATATTCAGCCTGTGTAGTAGACTGAGTAACACAATCTTGTAATCTAGAAGGCCATGATACTGCTCCACCAGCCAATGTAAAGACATACCCTGACGTAGACCTTCGGTTGTCTAAGTCACCTGCATAATCTGAGTCTGTAAAACACTTTACACTTAGCTCCTGACTTCCATAGCATATACGCATACTCTTTGTAGCTTTCAAGTATCTCAATATTCCTTTCACTGCCTCCCAATGTTTCTTGCCTGGGTTTGACATGTATCGACTTACTACTCCCACTGCAAATGCAATGTCTGGGCGAGTAGAAATCATTGCATACATCAAACTACCCACTGCAGACGCATATGGAATCTTATCCATTTCATCCTGTTCTTCCTTAGACACAAGACAATCTTGTTTGCTAAGTTTCACATATAGTGGCAATGGAACACTTAGTGCCTTTCCCTTCTCCATATTGAAACGTTGCAAAATCTTGTCAATATATTCTGTTTGAGATAACCAAATCAACTTCTTTGATCTGTCTCTCTCAATGCGCATACCAAGTATATGACTTGCCTCACCCATGTCTTTCATTTCAAACGATTTTGCCATCTTTGACTTCAAAGCTGAAATTTCTTCCAAGTGCTTGCCAGCAATCAAAATGTCATCCACATACAAAATAAGGATCAACCAACTACCATCCTTAGCCTTCTTTGTATATAGACAGTGATCGAACTACGTTTGTAGCCTTGAGAAAGCATAAACTTGTGGAATTTATGGTACCATTCCCTCGGTGATTGTTTTAAGCCATAAAGACTCTTTAACAACTGGCATACCCAATCTTCCTTGCCTTTCTCAACAAACCCTTCTGGCTGCTGCATGTAAATTTCCACATCTAAATCACCATCCAAGAACGCTGTCTTGACATCCATTTGGTGCAACACCAAATCTAATATGGAAAACAATGCAAGAAAGCATCTCAATGTAGTCATCTTGACCACCGGAGAGAAGAATTCATCAAAGTCAATGCCTTGTTCTTGCTTAAAGCCCTTGGCAACAAGCTTTGCTTTGTACTTTGGCTGACTATCATGAGCGGTGATCTTATACCTGTAAACCCATTTACAAGGTAGAGCCCTTTTGCCTCGTGTTAATTTAACTAGCTTCCATGTCTGGTTTTTATGCAGAGCTTTCATCTATAAGTGCATGGCCAATTGCCAATTCCCGGAGTCCTTCATTTGCACTGCTTCCTTGTAACATGAAGGCTCATTGCAATCAGTCAACATGACATAATTCATAGATGGAACAAACCTATCGGGAGGTCGCGTGACACATCCAGATCTACGCACAATAGGTCGCTCAGGCTCAGCCACAACCTGTCGTTCCACTCTATCCTGTCCTTGCTCCTCTTGAGCCCTGACATTTTGTCTTGCACGTGCAGGTCCATCTTGTTGGAAGACAACTCTTCTAATCTCCTCAACCCTCTCTAGGTTAGAATGATATTTGGATTCATTAAAGTGAACATCATTGCTGCGTACAACCTTTCTGGATTCGGGATCCCAAAGTCTGTACCCCATCTCACCAGAATTACCATAGCCTAGAAAGATGCACTTTCTACTCTTTGCTCAAGTTTGTTCCTAAATTCCTTTGGAACGTGAGTATATGCCTCACAGCCAAAGACTCTAAGATGCTTGTATGAGTGCATTTTGCCTGACCATACCATCTCTGGCACTGAATCCTTCTGCAAAACCTTGCTAGGAGATCTATTTACAAGATGAACAGTTGTTGATATAGCTTCAGCCCAAAACCCATTTGGCAGCTGTGCGTTAGACAACATACTTCTGACCTTCTCTTGTATGGTCCTATTCATCCTCTCAGCAACACCATTTTGAGGAGGATTATAAGGAGCATTAAGTTCACGTTTTATACCTTTTGACTCACAAAAGTCTTGAAAGGCCTTTGAAACATACTCTCCACCATTGTCAGTGCGTAAGGATTTAAGCTTCTTGCCACTCTGATTCTCCACAAGTGTCACAAACGTTTTGAAAACACTAAACGCTTCATCCTTGTGCTTGAGAAAGTAAACCCATACTATCATCTATAAATGTCATAAAGTAAGAAGCTCCCCCTAGAGATAGGTTAGGCATAGGTCCACACAAATCAGTATGAACAAGTGTCAATTGTGTATCTCTTCTACTGCTTCTATGCTTATGTGGCTGCTGTGTTTGCTTACCATACAGGCAATGTTCACAGAATTCAAAATCATTAAATGAAAAGCTAGGCAAATAACTAGAACGAGACAAGATTTCCATTCCCTTCTTGGACATATGTCCTAACCGGCTATGCCAGAAAGAAACGTTCGGCTGCTCGGTTACATTGATTACATTTTTAGAGACATTTGATACATAAATCATGTAAAGTCCTCCAGACTTTACTCATGTGCTATTGTCATATAACCCTTGGATATCTTCCACATGTTCTGTCCAAAAGTGGTGACGTAGCCAGCATCATCAAGTAAACCTGTGTTGATCAAGCTCTTTGTAATTGCGGGAACATGTCTCACATTCTTCAGCGTGAAAGAAGAGCCATTCTGAAACTTCAATTGAACATCTCCAACACCTAAGATCTCACATGTCTGCTCATTGCCTAGCCGAACATGATCTTTAGTGGTCACATAAGAAGTAAACCACTCCTTGTTTGGAGACACATGAAGTGATTCCCCTGAGTCTATAATCCAGTCACTCAGTGCATGTCCATCAGATGCTGTAAGAAGAGCTGAGTCCATTGTATTCTTCAAGAAGTAGATGTCTCCTGACACTAGACTATCATCCTCTGCAACAGTGTTTGTCACATTTATTTCTTGAATCTTCACTGAGGACTTGTTCTTCTCACCATGGTCTTCAACTTTCTCTTTGCATTTTTCTGCTTTCCATTCTCTGCAGTCTCTTTTCATGTGACCTTTCTTGCCACAATGGTAGCATTCTATGTCACTCTTGCCTTTAGCACTGCGGGACTTGCTACGAGACTGATTCCTCTTTCCACCTTTGTGCTTTGAAATAATTATCTTTGTATTGAAACTAACTAGATTAAACATATATTCAACATTTGTTGTAAATGCCAATTATTTGCTTAGATAGTAAACATCGAGTATAAATGGTTACTGAAGCATTTGTCCTTTGGATTATGTGAAGATCTAGTTCTTTGATTGTAACAAGATTTTATTCAAAGATATAAAGTGCGAGTATTTTTTTCCAAACCATAATTTTGTTTCTCTTCTAGATGATGCAGAGAATTGGAATTTATATCTTGAATTTTTTTCAATAGAGGGAAGCTAGGACTAGTTGAATTTTTTAGCTTGTCATGTAGCAATCGAAACATTGTATCAAGGTTTATTGCAAAGAAATGATTGTATAATGTATAACCATTGTTTAAGTTTGTAAATTGGAAGTAGAAGGCAATGCAAGTTCCAAAAAATCCTTTGGTCCTTCCCCTAACAACTAAGGCTGTTCCTTTGCCTTTGTCCATTGTCTTTCTATTGGTTTCTTCAATAAGCAGACTTCCTTCTACACCTGCTATGTTCAAACCATCTGGAGGTGCAGAATTACTCAAAGTTGTGCGAAAAGTGTCCCAACTTTCCGGCAATGTGATCAACAGGAACATAGCTCTAACAGGTTCATCAAACTTGACACCTTGAGCTGACAACTGACTATAGATTGTGTTGAATTCATTTAGATGATTGGACATAGGTGTCCCTTCTTTCATCTTCAAGTCAACAAACTTCTTAAGCCAGTATAACTGTGAAGCTGCACTCTGCTTCTCATAAAGATCACTCAGCTTTAACCATGCTTGATAAGCCGACATCTCGTCTGCTACATTGAAGTAAACGCTTTTTGCCAAAGTCAGCATAATGGTAGAAAGTGCCAATTCATCCATTTCGCTCCATTCATCTTCGTCCATATCTTCTGGTTTTATCCCCTTGAGCTTTATAGGTTTTATCTGCTTCTTTTGTACAACCACATGCCAAATCTGCTTCTTCCACAATTGGAAATTGGTTCCATCCAGCTTCTTGATATTGTAAAGAGCAGTGTCTTGTGATCCAGCCATAGCTACGCTTCACAATGGTTTACTTTCCTGGGAAAAATTTGGCAGAGTTTCCCCTGTAAACTGACCTCTGAACCAATATCAACCTGTCAAATGAACCAAGAAAGCTTCAGATTCTGCAGAAATTTTGGCAGAGTCTCCTTTGTAAAATGGCTCTAGTGTACTAAAAACAGACCAAAAAACAGCTCAAAAAACACTGTCTCTCTGACACTGTAAGCTGCGGGTAAACCTGTCTTGCACCTGTACTGTCTCTCACTGTCCTGTCACTGTCCTGTAAGCATAGACTGTGACAATGCCTCAACGGCAGTAAAGCAAAGATGCAATCCCAACTGTCTAACTCACAGTCAATACATCCTAGCTGCCTATCTAAGGGTGCTCGAGGGATCGCTCCAAGACCTGTATCACCTAAAGGATCTCAACATTCGAGAATCCCCCAGCTCAATAAAACCTCAATCGACCCTCAACAAAGGCTGCAGTAAATCTGACAGTACATAGACTTCCCACAAAGTCATACATCCACAAATTTCCCACTGTATGCTGTAACCGCTGCGACGGTTGTTAGCTGTGTGACTCACAGCCAGCAAACCCTCAACAGACATACATCATCTCTGACAATACATCCCATGTGGAAGTACCTGCAATGTCAGGATGAAATCTGGAATATCAAGCAGCAAACACAAGCTACCTGATGAACTAGTGGATGTTGCCTACAGTCTGTGTGTAGATGCGCCCGTGTCGTATGTGACACGCCTCCAAGAACTGTGAGCCGTCCTTCGATGTGTAGACAGCCACAAATCAACACTCTGAGAGTGTCGATATCCTCAGCACCTGCACTCGTAGGTCGAAAACCCCAAATTTGCAGAGTCGGATCTGCACCCACTGAGACCACGTAGTCGAAAATGGCCTGCGCAGACCTTTGTCGAAGCCGAACGGTGGCCGAGATGACCTCAGAATGAAATTCTGACAACACCAAGGCCTTCGGGACTCTCCCACGAGATTTGGGGTCGTGTCTTCGCCTGTCAAATTTCACTCCAATCTGAGCTGGTGACTCTAGCCTCCTGCAGTGCTGCCCCGAGCCTCAATCTGAGCTCTGATACCAGTTGAAGGAGTACGAGCGAAAGTGCGACGCGAGAGAGAGTGCGAGAAGAAGAGCACGACGATATGGTGAACTCACTCTACTGTAATGTGTAGAGCATAGTGAGTTCTTATTAGGTTTTTACAAAAGAATATGTACATACCTGGCGGCCCGCCCACTTACCTGGGCGACCACATTGGGCTTTATACCCCAACAGGTGTGTTGTCTAAGCCGAGTGGCTCCCCATAGTCTGTGTGTGTATCTTCCCAAGAGTGTGTGTCGGATCGTTATAGAGGCGCTATATGTGTTTTCATCCCGCTCACATTTTTTTGGCACCCCCACGGAGGATCTTCTTCGAGTACCTTCTACTTCGAGCTTCAGGATTACAGGTTGCAGGTTGCAGGTTGCAGATTACAGGTTACAGGTTACAGGTTATAGGTTATAGGGACAGGGATAGGTACAGGTACAGGTGATTCACACAGGTACAGGTAGCTGGAGTACAGTGATATACTAGCAGTGATGTCACTTGCAATTGTCGTGGGTATGCATCACTTGGCGCCTGTTTGAGCGAATTGTCTGCTGGATTGTACGTTACTTGTGGAAACTGCCATTGTACACATTTGTGGATCCATACTTGGTTGTATTTGGCACTCCCAGCCATTTCTGAGACTTGACTATACGTGATTTGCATTAGCCTTCGTGTGAGGGTCGATAGCGTGAGGTTTTTATTGAGCTGGGGGATTCTCAAATGTAGAGATCCTTTCCGTGATACAGGTAGCTGGAGCACCCTTTTTGTGACCTCACCATAGGCTATGTACTAGTGAGTCCTACTTGATGCTCGAGTTCTATTGTTGACAGTTTATGCATACATATACAGTCTATATTTTGGGTTCCTACTGCTCTATTTCTGGGGAAACCCTGCCAAAATTTTTCCAAGTTATGATGGCTGGTTTTTTGGTCTTTTGAGCCATTTATGCTGTTATGTTGCTGAAATTTTGGCAAAATCAGAGGTTAAGTCCGGTGTGCCTTCTTGGGAGCTTCATGGTTGGCTTTAATGGATGATCAAAATGGCCCTCAATTCACTCCATTTCATTTAACTCAAAGAATCCAGATAAATGTTCATGTGTTCAGGAAGATTTTTTTCCAGCAGCGCATAGTCTTTATGTTTGGGCCAAGAAGATTACGAGAGATCTTGGAATTTCCTTTGCCTGTTGTAATTCCGATGATCAACTATGAAAACTCATTTGATGTGCATGTGTTTGTCCTTAGCTAAAGTTGAGCTCCATTGAAGTTTTTGGGGATTGGGTAGTCAAAAGTTTTGGGTTCTTGCACGTGTGTTCAAAGGGGTTCTCAAAGCATTGAAACTTGGGTAGCCATGGCTTTCTCTTATCCGGAGTTTCATGGAAGAAGTGATGAAGATGTGGAAGAATTTTTGGAAAAGATGGAGGTTGCCTGCATTAGCAACCAGATTCATGACCCTACGCAAATGTTACGCCTTCTCCAAATTTGTTTGAAGAGTGATGCACAAGTTTGGTCCAAGGCATTTGAAGAGGAGTTGCGTGCAGCGGATCCACCTGTAAGATTGAGTTGGGACAATCTAAGGCATGGATTGGAAGTGGAGTTTGTGAAGATAGAAGATCCTGACAAAGTGTGGCAAGAAGTACAAGGTTTGGTGCAGACGGAAGATGAGCCAATAGATGCGAACATACATAAGTTTTCATTGGCATGGGAGCGAATGTGCAAGGCCTTAGCACCACAGGTACCCCCGCCTGACATGATGAAGAAGGATAGGTTCTTGGCTGGTCTTTGGGAGAATATATGCTGGAGAGTGGAGCTAAAGAAGCCTAGGACATATGAAGATGCACTAGAGGTAGCAAGGAACAAAGAGTGGAAGTTGAGGAAAATGAGCCGGTTAGGGGCGGAGTCTTTGCCAATGAGGTCTGAATTTCAGCCTATAGAATCTTTACAAGGTCGCATGTCAGGGGTTCATCACGAACCAGTGGTTCCTGTTACTACTCAGGGTATGCTAGTAGTGGTCACTACAGCAGTGCAAGATGATGGGCGAAGGCAAGACATGAGGCAAATGGAAGATTTGATGAAGAATCTCAGCCTAAACATGCTAGGTCAAGTGGGAAATAATCGAGGTCGAGGGAGGTATGCAAATCAGCCAGGAGGTGAAGAAAGACCTAGGAATGGTGTTGGACAAAGCAATGGTAGGTTTTGGAGGCAGACGCCCACCTGTTACAATTGTGAAGAGTTGGGTCACATCAGCCCGCAATGTGATAAGCCACCAAGGATGGGGGGAGACATGTATCCATTGCCAAGACAGGTGTTAACTAGGTCAAATGATTATGGCATCAAAATTAAGGGAGACGAAGGAACCAGTGGACTGACCCAGGAGGAAAAAGGAAAGACAAAAGTGCTAAGTGTAGTCACCTTGGAGAAGGCATAAAAGCTAGAGGATACATTAGTGATGCCTATTGGGAAGAGGACCATAGAGGAAAAGGAAGGAAGAAGTGCCCCAGGTCCTAGTAAGAAGAAAGGAAAGAGACATTAAGGCGAGGATGTCAAGGCCAAGAGGAAAAGGAGAGCTCGTCGAAAGTTTCATGTTTCAGATTTTCCACTAGGGGATGGGCAATTAAGCTATGACTTGAAGGAGGATCTGACGAGCAGGAAGGCAGATGTTACTTTTGGGCAGCTTATAGAGATGGTGCCTAAGCTAAAGGGACAGTGGAAGAGGATGGTTAACCCAATGGAGAAAGAGCCAGAGAGAGGTTCAGTAAAGGTGTTGGCACTGGATGAGCTACCAGACATTTGTCCAATAGTAGATGTGTGGCATAAAAGGAAAAATTTGGGACAAGGTTATGTGGATGGCGTAGCCCAAATATGCGTCATAACACACTCATGCGTTGAGAAGATGGGTCTCACAGTGACTAGGGTGTCAGGGTTTCGGATCAGATTGGCAAACCATCAAAAAGTAAAATGATTGGGTGTTGTAAAGAGCTTAGAAGTGGAGGCATATGATGCAAAGGCAGTGGTTGATTTTCATGTGATGCCAGCAGGGTTGGGATCATATCCTATTATACTGGGCAGACCATGGTTACGTGCAGTGGGAGTTGTTCAAGATTGGCGACATGGTACGATTAGCCTCTATGGAAAGACAGGTACCAAGAAACTTTATAATATGGACACAAGGAAACGATTAGAGGAGCTTTATGAAGATGAGGATGAGTCTAGTGATGAAGACTCTTCCATGGTGACAGATGAGGACAGTGATAGCACTACCAGCAGTGATGAGGATGCTGATGTTGCATTTCTTTTGATGGACAAAGAAGTCCAGGAGTTTGGTTTAGTTGCATTTGCGAATGAGGTTGAAGATGAAAGTGAAGGGCCTTACGAAGTGATTGAAGGGCTGATGCAAACCAAGGTTGAGTTGTCAAAGAAGCAGGAATTGATGACACAAATGATCAGTGCAGACCTCTCAACTATGGAGAAGGATATATATTTGCACATGCTGGCTAGTTTTCGTGATTTGTTCATTACTTCATATGAAGAGATCAGAGGGTTCAAGGGCAAAGAGATGCATATAGAGCTGAAAGAAGGTGCTAAGCCAGTGCGGCAAAGGCTAAGAAGGATGGGTCAAGAGAAAATGGAAGCCTTGCGAGAAGAGGTGGACAAGTTATTGAAGGCAGGGTTCATGTGCAGACCACAGAATGGGTGAGTCCAGTTGTAGTCAGTCCAAAGAAGGATGGGAAGTGGAGAATTTGTGTAGATTTTAAACCCTTAAACGCAGCCACTAAGAAGAACCCATATCCTCTTCCATTCATTGATCAGATCTTGGATTCAGTGGCAGGTTATGAGAGGTACAGTGTGTGTGATGGTTTTTCAGGCTATTTTCAATTGAAGATTGCTCTTAAAGACCGCACAAAGACAACTTTTATTACGCCATGGGGCTACTATTGCTACTATTGCAGCCATTATATGAGGCCAGTGTATTGTGCAAGCCGAGTGAAGTTGGTAGCGGAGAGAAAGTTCTCGGAAGTAGAGCTAGTGATGGCCAGTGTAATATTTGCTTGTCGACAATTTCGTCATTACTTGCTACCACCGCCTTTTGTTTTCTTGACGAGTTATGCTTTTTTTCCACAGTTAATTAATGGTACTAACATTTCAAATGTGGTGAAGAAATGGGTAATTGAGTTGCAAGAGTTTGAGTTCTCTTTTCCAGTGGAAGATAGTACAAGGGCTACCCTAGCTGATTTGTTGACCTACAAGGAGAATCCCCTTATTGTTAAGGAAGAGGTGGTGAGAAAGGTAGTTGAGGAAGTGCTGCAGATCAGCAATGCACATGTGTTGTTCTTTGATGGTTCATACAAAACGAGCCATGATGCAGCTTCAGGGGGTATAGCACTTTATGATCCAGAGGGGAAGCTAGTATGCAAGAGAGGGTTCAAATTGGATGCTCATAGTAACAATGAGGTTGAATATGCTACTCTGGAAGCCGGATTACACATTTGATTGAAGTATGGGGTTCAAAGGTTGAGCATAAAAGGTGATGCCTTGTTAGTGGTGAAGCAAGTGCTGGGTGTGTGGAAGAGCAAGAACACCTCATTGAAGGAAATGTGCTTCAGAATTAAAGGCTTGTTAAAAAAGTTCGAAGCATGGATCATTAGACACATTGAACATGCTCTAAATGGAGAGGCACATGAAGCAGCTCAAGGCATGATTGGGGAGCTATTTGTGTTGAGGACCACTTTACCTCTTTATCATGGCCGGAAAAGTTTGGATCAAGAAGAGGAGTTTTTGCTAACAGGAATCATTCCAAAGGAGATTCAGAAGTCTAAGAAGTATGGCTTTGTGCATAGAGCATACAAGTACAAATTGATTGGTGATGTCTTATACATGAAAGGGGCTGATCTTGTGTTGAGACGTGTACCTTGGCGGGAGGAGCTTTACAGAGTGTTGGAAGAGAATCATGAAGGCGCATGTGGTGGCCATTTTGCTCTACAGATCACCTTGCATAAGATTTTGCAAGAGGGATATGCATGGCCTAGTTTGCACAAGGATGTTCACCATTGGTGTAGGTCTTGCAATAGGTGTCAAGCATTTGGGAAGAGAGTGGTGAAGCCAGAGCTACGAGAAACCATTATGGCGTTTGATGTGTTTGAAAAGTGGGATTGATGCAATAGTCCCGTTACCTATCACAAGCAAGGGCAAAATCTATATTTTGACGGCAGTGGACTATCTTTCTAGATGGGCAGAGGCTATAGCAGTAAAACAGATCACTGCAAAGGATGTGGCAAAATTTATGTATGATGAAATATGTTGCAAGTTTGGGGTGCCACTGCAGCTACTTTCAGATAAGGGGCCTGGCTTTAGAGCTAAACTGCTAGATTTTTTATGTGCAAAGATGAAGATTAGGCACCAGCATACCACTCCTTATTACCCACAGTGTAATGGCTTAAATGAAAGATTCAATGGTGAGTTGGTACAGATTATTTCGAAAGTGACAGAGCACCAAGGAAATAATTGGGATTTGGAATTTCCTAGTGCATTATGTGCTTACTGTACTTCGGTGAAGACAGGTACATGGTTTACTCCATTTCATTTGGTGTATGGAAAAGAAGCACTATTGCCTGTGGAAGTAGAGCTGCCTGCGGTCAAGATGTTAGAGAAGTTGCTTGGGCTGCCTAGTGATGCATTCGAACAGAGGCTCTTATAGCTACAAGAGGTTCAACTGGATAGGATGAGTGCATTGGAACATTATGGGCAGATGCAAGATAGGGCTTTAGCAAAGATAAATGAAAAGGTCAAAAGTAAGGGTATCAAGAAGCATGACTTGGTTTTGCGCTACAACAGTAAGCTGGACAACACCTTCCAAAAGAAGTTTCAAATTAAGTGGGAAGGCCCTTTCAAGGCCCTTTCAAGGTAGTGGAGTGTTTTCCAAATGGCACATATCAGCTGGCTAACCTGGATGGTGTTCTACATAAGTCAAGGGTAAATGGATTGCGTCTTAAATTGTATCATGCTAGATTGATGATGGTGGAGCAAGATGAACTGTCTGTGAAGCAAGCAATGTTGGTGAAGGATGAGGAGACCTGTGATGCGGCGAGTCTCATATCGCTCTTTGCTGCTACTGATCATGAATGATCTAGCAGGTTAGGGGATGGGCAAATTATGTCATGAGTTTTTTGGAGCAAGTGATTGTGCATATGTACATATACATGCATGGTGCATCAAATAAAGAATTGCCCATTTTTCAGAGCCAGGTGGTTACGTGGGGCCCACATGTGTACAGGTAGGACAGGGTGTACATAGTGCATCGATTTTCACTATTACCAGTACCACTGTGTTTTTTCTACAATAAGGAGGAGTTGGTAGCACGTAAAAATTCTTGAGGAAGCTATCCGCGGGCCAACGACATGAGGTAAGCAGGTGCGTCAGATGGCATCGAGTCGCGTCAGGAGGCCGAACGGGGTCAATATTTGCACGTGGATGAATACGGACACAAAGTGGTGTTTTCTTGTGAGAGTTATGCAGAAAGGTCATCATTAGGACCACTTTTTGGGGCCACTTCACGTGGTTGCGAGACGCATTATTGAAAAGAAATGAGTGCCAGGTGTGCGGATGATGCAAAAAAGGTGACAACTATGCACTGCGAGGTCAGATTTTGGCCTGTTCGGGGTCCGTTTGAGGTCATCTAAAAGGCCAAGGGTGCCCAACTAATAAATCTAAGTGTGGGAACTGAAAAAACTGAGAGAAGACCAGAAAAAACGTGGAGAAGAGAGGAGGAACAGCCGTAGGTGTGTTTTTGGGGTTTTTGGACCCTGTTTTGGCCGTAAACTGCTCATCCGAGGTCGGATTTGAGCACTTTGACATTGTAGGCTAGGGTTTTGGGCCGTTCCGGACGTGATGGCGCTGTCCATTTTTTCAAATTCCTCACTCTTTTCCTTCGGTTTTTCTGTGTAACTTTCTCCTATGAGCGAAGTTTCTGCTCTAGTTTGTGATTGTATCTGACTTATTTTACCCATATTGTGTGAGCTATTTGCCCCATTGGTGTTGGCCCAAGCTCAATTGTATCTAAACATCAGAAATTCTCCTCTTTTGAGCTGAGTTTTTTGGGTGTGCGTGTGTGCGTGTGTGTGTGTGTGTGGAGTGGGCAAGTGGATAGTCTCTCTCCTCTCGCTCCACAGGTGTGTTCCATGTCTCGGCCAGGTGTGTTGTCTAAGCCAAGTGGTGCCCCATAGTGTGTGTGTGTATCTTCCCAAGAGTGTGTGTCGGGTCGTTATAGAGGCGCTGTGTGTGTTTTCATCCCGCTCACAACGCCTCTGCTCCAAACAAGAAAGCTATACGTTGTTGAAAATGAATTTTTCTACTTATGCAAACATTTATCCTAATATTTTGTGTGAAGTCAAATGGATGCACAATGGGTTCATTATTCATTCCTACAAATAACTATGTTATGCTTGGATGGATTCTTTGTAATTGCAAGTGTAAAGAGTTGATTTGTACAAACTACACTCAAGCCTTACAAAATACCTATAGAGATGAGAGAGGTCCTCCGTAGGGGCGCCAAAATTGAAGTGGTCCGGGGCAAGCAGCAAGGAAGTGGCCTCTAAGCATCACCTACGCTCCTGTTTCACTCAAAAAAAAAAAATGGATGGCCAAAAGACCAAACCAAACCCACACAAACCAAGAGGAAGAGCACCACCTAACTAGAATGAGTTAGGACATATCAAAACATGAACATCACACTTGAGCTTACACACATCTTTGTACGATCATCCCCATCATATATCCTAACATACCAAATGAAGAGACTTACTTGCAGCAATTCATGAAACAAACTCACAAAGGCACTAACACTTGAGCATAAATAGACGCACCCACCTACACAATCACAAGCCAATTGATGATTTTGTTGCTCTAGTGAGGGATCTCCAATCCAACCTCAACCTAGACCAACAAAGTACCACCAATGCTCAACACCATCATCAACAAAAACTCTCAAATGAAAATACACGAGTGTTAACACAAGTAGACGTTTCCAATGGTTGCGGCAAGCTAAAGAAGATTCTGAAATGAGCACCAATTTGTGAATTGTCAAGAGATTTAGGAGATAATGAGAATATGTGTGCCCAAATCCAATTGTTATAGATAGATAAGTAGATCATACAAATGGAGAGCCTAGCTCTGGCAATTATCTTCACATAAGGACTTGACACGAGGGCTTCCTCACACACTTAGCTAAAGCTCTTCTTCTCTCAATTGATAAGCCCCCCACAAGGTGATGTAGAAGTTCTCTATTTATAACATTTCCAAGTGGATTATCTCTAGGCATAAGTATGCTTATTTGTGTGGCTAATTAGGTTTAGGGTTTTTTTAATTCTTTATATGGTGGGACTACTTTTTCTTCTCTATTTACATTGAGTGAGAATAGGGAGAAGATAAATTACTTATAGGGTTGAATGGAGGTGTTTCTATCTACATGGGGTCTCCATTTGTTTAAGGCGAAATTGGATGGGCAAATTGCATACAAGCTAGTAGTTAGTGAGTTAATAGTTATAATATTCACAAGTGAGGCACAAACGTGCCAATTGGATAATTTACAAAGGGAATGCTCAAATGAGCATAATAAGAAAAGTGATTTTATGGAATGGTTATATACAAGGATGCGTTTGAAAGGATAAGAAACATGTTACTGCTCGCAACGCCTTGTCATTTGCTGCTCCAATGCTTGATCCGTGGCGAGGTTTTGTTGGCTTGCATAATTAAGGTGCTTGAAGGAGATTAAGTTGATGAAGAAGATGCACACAATCATTTTTTTGTTGATTTTTTAGATTTCTTGGAAGAAGAGATCAATCATATCTCTTCATTGATAATTACCAGGTAGGTAGTTAGGGTAGATGAGTGTTGAAAGATTTCATGGAAGGTATGTAAGAGTGGAGGTGATAAGGATTAGTTGTCCTTAGAGGGGGGAGAGACTGTTTGCAGGTTTGAATAGAATGGAGATGGAAATGAGAGTTTGTGTGGGTGAAGAGGAGAGCGAGGGTGAAGCATTTTGGACCAAGACAACAAAATTGGGGTCCACCAAAATGCCTATAAACAATCGCTCATAGCTCCAAAAAATGTGAAATACATTTTGCCAAAAAATCAACTCACAAGATACAACTTTGTAGTTTTGTGCAGAGTCCAACTCGGAGTGGAATCATGCATGAAAATTTGCCCAAAAACATGTGTCTTTTTCTCCCTCTCAAAGTCTTCCAAGTGGGGTCCTTGGTTGTTGGACCTGCATATATTCCAATAGGTGAGGCATGAGGGCATCACATGGACTCTTAATAATGCTCCATTGAGTCCATGAAAAATTATTATTGAATTTGGTGATGATATGCATGATAACAAGTGTACAAGCTAAGGTGCATGATTACAGTAATAAAATATAAATAATATGTATATAAAATATAAAAGTAAAATAAAATAGGATAAGATAATTATACAAAAGAGGTATGCTAAAATATATATTGTTATATTTTTTACAACAGGTGGAGTGAAAAAAATAATATCTACAATTTTACACGATGTGAGAGGAAAAAGTATACTGTAGTTAACTAGCGTTAAGAAAAAATTGGAAACACATGGATAAGTAAAATAGAAATATATAAATGAATAAATAAACTCTCTTGAGATATAAATAATATTTACAAAAATCACTATATCGTAAAAACACGACCCACACCTAGTGAATTAGTAGGTGGGTAGGAAAAAAAATACTCACACCTAGTTACATAAAAGGGGATGGGAAAAAATATGCGTGAAAATGATTTTTTTTGTTTTTATAAATCACACTCTTAATATTTATGCCCTTTAAAACAAAGGAAGAAAAATGTTTACATAAATACTAAGGGCAGTAATAATTTTTTGGATCCAACCCTACTTAGGTAATTGGTAAGGGTGGAGTTTTATGGTTAGGACACACTTTAGAGAAATATACACATTTATGAGCACACCATATCCACTATAGCGTGGTATCACACACATGCAGAAAAATAAGGTATGTACAATCTTTGAGTTAGCACGTGGGTAGAGTTAAAAGGTTAGCAGTGATGGAGTGAGGCTAAAAATGTGAAATTTTTAATAGCGAAAAGTAGCTATCACTACTTGAGTGCCACTTTACATCTTGGGTTGTTTTATCCCAAGGGAAGACCATTTTTGCCAAATTTACATGCTTTTTTGGACTCAAATTGGCCTGGTTTTTATGACACACTAGTGTCCACGAGTGGTTTTTTTTCATGCTCAATAGTTTATGCATATCATGGCTAAGCAAGAAGAAACCTATTGTGGCCAACTCCAATTGTGAGGCTGAGTATAAGGCAATCTTCCAAGCTATGCTTGAGTGTGTATGGATCAGATGCCTTATGGCTGATTTGGGTGGTGGATAGGATACTGCCAACACCATCATTATGGACAATTTGGACTCTCAAAGGGGCCCTATAAGTAGGTTTGACATCACGTCTCTTGTCCAAAGTGGGAAACCCGATGAAGTACATAAACGCTTTGTCAAAACCCTATCAACCAACATATCATTGGAAATATATTAGAAAGTAGGTTCTAAATCCCTAAAAATCTAACAAATTTGGAGTTGATTTGTAGAAGTTATGGCCTCCCCACTGAAGCGAAAACGTGGGGAGAGATTCCATTTAAGACGAAGTTGTCACATAAAAAAATGGAATCTTCTAAAGTATAAGGAATCTGATGGTATGCTATATATCAATGGATAGATCTCAATGAGTACATTTTGAATCTAAAAGGTACAACAATTTTTGATGTCATTTGTAAATGTTTTATTGTGCGGTCGTCTTGGACAAGAGGGAGAAACTTAAAGTCCTTATAGGACCCATTTGAGAGTCCAAAATTTCCCTAATGCTACACTCACAGTCAAAGACCATTGGAAACTATGAGGCACCCAATTTTTCATGCTTGCACAAAGAACATTGAGGTGCATTATCACTATGTCAAGGAGAGGCTCTCAACAGGAGAGATCAACTTGGCTTATGTGCCAACACAGGACAACCTTGTAGATCTTTTCACAAAGGCATTGTCTCGTGATAAGTTCAAATCTTTTTGCAAAGATTTGGGCTTACTCTTCTTTGTGGAATGATCATGTCCTCATGGCATGGCACTTTCCTATACTCTATGGGCCAGCTCTCATTCACCGCATCACTCCTAGAGGGGGTCTATTATCATATACATGTGGTAGTGATGTGTGTGAGCACACTTAGGATCATCGGGGCATTTTTTCCCTCTCTACGAGATCTTTTCCCTATGCATTATATATACGCCCATCACTCTAGGGCTGACTACAACCTTGTTTCCAATAGTTAGAAGGGTCGAATAGGCTCCAAGTGGACTAAAAATAGACAATCATCTAGTCTTGGGCATAAACTTCAACCTCAAGGCATCAATAAAAATCAGCAAATTCTATCCATAGGGGTCAATCCAACTTGGCCCCAGAAAACCAATATGGAAAATTAAAGAAAAAAAGGATCAAAAAATGATAAACTGGGTAAACTTTGAAGAAACACATCCAAATCTAAAAATATTCCACCAGTGTGCTAGGATAGGCTATAGGTTTCATTTCCATACGTGACCAAACATGGATTGAGATCCATATATAATTTTTTCATTTCCAATTCAAAACCTAGCCATTAGTTCCCAAATGCTAAGTAAAGATTAACCTTGAAGTTTCAAGTCATTTGGATATCAAAACCCTTGTAAGGATACCAAAATTCCCTAAGTCTATCAAAAGTTTCTAAGTTTTGGCTTTGATACCAAACTAGTGATCCAAATCACAAAAGCTTTGAACCATAGCATCCACATAACATGCTAAATCGGATGGTACAAGCATATCTTCAAGATGTGTTCCAAAATGGATCGTGATACATGTACCTCTAACTTAGAATTAACTTGCAACCCATTGACATAGCACCCATAGTTGTCTTAGTCACACTCGTGAAGTTTGATCAAATTTGGAGTTATTTTAAACAAGTTATGCTCATTTTTCATTTTATGACAAAGTTTTCACTATTTCGACATTTCAATAGCATCTGAACCAATTTTTAGGGCTAAACACTTGATTTTTTGGTAGCAAGATACCTCGTTGTTGCAAGGCTCAAAAGGAATGGTAAGCAATGCCATATGAGATTGTGGATATTTCTTCCAATGAAAAAGACCACATCACCAACAAGGAGCTAGAAAAAATCCCAAAAAATGTGTTCATTTACAAATTCCAAGTTGCAAAGGGAACAAATGTTGAGACCACAATATTCCCCAAGGAGATATGGACTCTACATCAACACAGATAAGTTTAGGAGGGAGAAGGTGCCTACAACTAGATGGAGTTTTTAGATTACTTCTCTAGGGCACCAACTACCAGAGAGAAGCTATCTCAATGAACAAGGATGGAATGAGCTAATCAACTATGCCCTTGACCTTCTAGTTGGAAACCACAATTTACTCCGCAAAAAAAAGGCAATCAACAATGAGAATGCCTTTATGAAGTAGCAGGGGTACAAGCTCGCCTGCTGTTTTAGGGAATAACTACTCCCCTGTTCATACTCACAAGCACGACATAGACAACATACTTATCATCCGATGACACGACTAACCCGTAGGTACACGTAGGCAATCTCGTTAGCTTGTTAGGCTGAGACCAATCTACACATACACACTTTTATGATGCATCAATCACTAATCCTGGTAGAATGCAACCCACTCTATCCCTAACCGCTCACAACACCGTTTACACTTCCAATGAACTCGAAATCGCATCAAACCTTCTAGGCACCATCCTCTCACTAGGATTTACTCACCTATAAGTCTAATCTCACCAGATTTGAACCCTAGTTATCTCGAATACAGTCTCGCGATAGACTAACAGGTCATAATCCAAAAGTGGGCGAAACTTAAGTTCATGAGTACCTATGTGTAGCTAATCTCTTTCTCATTCCATAAAGCACTTGATTGTTGAAAACAGACACTGTTTGTGCTACTTACATGCAAAACAAGCTCGAGGAAGGATCGATCGCAAACAGGTCAAAAATGTGAATGCGTGGCGTGGGCGCGTAGCTCTCGGAGAGACTACCGCAATGGTGTAGTCACGTCGTGAATCCTGTGAGGGAGAAGTGCATAGCAAAGAGGATAAGACTCTCTCTCTCTCTCTCTCTCTCTCTCTCTCTCTCTCTCTCTCTCTCTCTCTCAGACTCGTACGACACAGGATTAATATTCAAAAAACAATGTTATTCAAAAATGGTTCTAAGGTGACTTTTATACTTTAGTCACCTTAGCTCAAAAATGTACATGGGGTTCTCTTACTCATTATTACAAAGTGGGAACAAATGTGAGTCCTGACTAACTGATTAATCTTTACATGACCTAGACGAATGGATCAAAATGATAAGACGTCTTTGACATAAAATGGGAATTTGATATGCTTTACAAGATGGCCTCATTACAATAGTTGGACAAATGGGGCTCCAACACTCCCCCCCTCCTAGTTCATGTCTACCACGACATGATCGTCTTTGTCTTCAGTGTCGTTGTCGTTCTTCTTGGTTGATTTGATGTAGAAATGCATCATATCGCATAGACTCGCTTTCCATTAATGGGCCAAAAATTTTGGACTTGTACATGAAGAAGCCTGTGTAAAATGCTTCTTCGAAGGTTTGGAGATGGTATCTTGGCAGAAACATTAGCCGTCTGAAATAGGCATACAATACTGGCTCTGTAGGTGGCCCACTTAGATCGTATGATAGCTCTGAGATGCTTCTTTCGGTATTCATATACTCTGAAGTCCAGCTTTCTGAGAAGATTGTGAGATAGGCCAAAAAGGTTCGAGCTATTTTACATAGCATCTTGCAGGATAGGTCGGGAGAGCCTCCAAATTCTACAATGGCACCCTGAATGGTTTTCACCATGTAGGAACCAGATATTCTCTCTCTCTTTGCAGGCCCTGGCAATACTGGATAATTTAGCCATGTTGGATTTCTACTTTGTAGTGCTTTATGTTGGCTGTAGGTGTATGTTCGGGGAGTTGGTCAAAAAGTTCTGTCATTCCTCAGCTCAGGTGGTGCGTTGACTAAGTGGATCAGGTTATTAGGATGATCCAAGAGCCATTGACGCCTCCACTTTGGCAGGCTGTCTACTATTCTGTTTTGTTATTCCCGATCCTGTAATTCTCCTTCAAACACTGGCACTTGTTCTTCTTTTGCGAGCTGCCGTTGATGTGTTAGAGTTTCATATTTCAGCAGAGCATAGGGTAACATAGGGGCATTCCATTCCTCCCGTAGCTCTGCTAATGTTTTGCATGATCTGGAGAGCCCTTGTAGCATCTCCTTTTCTAGTTGCATTGCCTTGTACCATATCATCTCTCATTGTTTTTCCATTTGCTCAGCCAGCCTCTGCTCTTCCAATCTCGTGACTGAATCTTCATCTATTTGTTGGTCTTTGGAGCTAGTTTGATCAGTCTGTGTATCTGGGGCTTCCTGATCATCTGATTCTCCCTCGTAGTCATCTTGACCCCCATATACTTCGGCGAGTCCAGGAAAATCCGTGGCTGCTTTCTCTATGTGCACTCGTACCTATCCTTGGTGTTGCCTTGTAGTTTGAAGACTTGCGATTTGCGCAGCCATTGTTCTACTATTGATTTGGAGAGCTTGAAATTCCATCTCTTTTTGAGCTACAGACTCCTCTAACTGTTTCACCCTGATGTGCAAGTTTTCATTTTCTTCCCTGAGTGATTTGGAAACAATGCTTTCCATTTCACTGTCACGAGCTGGTCCTTGTTGCTGTTCACTTTGTAAGTCTGAAATTTGCCTTTGTAGTTGATCCTCTGCTCTAAGCGCACTTTCGGCTATCATTAAGCGTTGTTTTCTTTCCAACTCCAGCTCCCTCTTCAGTGGAGCCACTTCTTCTTGTGGGTGGACTATCAGTGTTGTTGGTAGCGACTTTTTTTGTTTCTTAGCTCGTTCGATTTCCCTTGCTTGTATATCTGTTACTGCCCTCAAATCTTTGACTTCAATTTGTAAGTCATCGATGACGACTTGCAAACTTTTGACTGTCTCCAGCGCATCTTGCTTTTCTTTTTCCAACTTATGGATGTGTTCATCTCTGTCACTGACATCTTCAAGGAATACGTTGATTGTATCTTCACAAATGGCATTGAAATCTTCAAACTCCTGTAAATTGTCTTTGAGGAGATTTACCGTGCTTTTGAGCCCCAAGATCTCACCATCTCTGATGCTGATCAATTTTAGAGTATCATCTCTTTGCTCTTGCAGTCTCATAACTTCTTGATGGGTTTTTTCTAACTTCGTTTTGTTGGACCTGTTCTGATCAGCTAACCATTGCTGTGCAGTCTTGTTCGGTTTAGTATTGTCTCCATTGACTGCAAATCTTCATCTATAGTAGCTTCCAGCTCAATTTCTTGAGAGGAGGAAGCGTTATCTTTTTTCTGATCCACCTCCTTTTGCTTGCCTTTATCAATTTGTGATATGGTTCCAGTGTTTGGGTGACCATCTTTTCTTTCTTCTTCTTCTTCTTCACTGGGTGGTGTATGAACTCTCTCATCACGATGTGAGCTTTCTAAATGCGAAGGAGAGTCAGCAGGTTGGGTAGATTGCCTCTCACTTGTCTCTGGCCTTGGAGATGGCGGTGGTGTTTCCTGATCTCGTGAAGTTGGCCTCAACTGATCTCTCAAAATTTGGAGATCCTCCTCTTCTAGTAGCAATTCTGTTTCGTCCCTAGCATTTCTTTCTTGGATGTACCTCTCGAACCAGTCCAACTCAAAAGCTGGGTTGTTTTTATTCTTCTTTCTCAGTGTGTAAGTGCTACTAGAAGGTTTCCAAGTGGCACCTACATCGCCTCGTAGAGATCTCTCTAGAGAAAATCCTTCTAGCATCCTTTCCATTTTTGCTATCTTCTGCAACCTGGTGTTGTTTTCCATTCCGCTTTCCGCTTCTTTAGTCGGACATCTTCCTCTTCAGTTCTTATTTCTTCTTCCATCTTTTCTTGTGTACTTCTTGTTACTCTTTCCAGCCTACGTCCTCCAATGGTCTTAATAGAGGCCGGTACTTTCCTTTGTGATCTATCTTCAATATTCTATCTTAACACCAGCCAGTCGTTTTGATGGGGAGCAGGTGGCAGCTGATCTGCCGCGCCTATGGCCTAGTATATGATTCTAGTGAGGACTTCTCCTCCTGCAATGTAATTTGGCTTGTCCAGCCTTAGCTTTGTCACTTCTTCAAACAGATATGATACGTGATCTATATAGATCTCATGGTTCATTCCCGTAGCTCATGTGAGTGTGGTTGAGATGCTCCCGTGTGGTGTAGTGTATCTTGGCGGTCTTTTGCTGTAGCTCAACAAACACTGACTGTAGATCTGTGTCAGTTCTCTTACTTCCGGGTTTGCTATGAGTTCGAAAGATGGTAGCTTGGACTTTTGCAAGTAGACTGTGAGGTTTTTCCTTCTTTCTCTCATGTTGGCTCCTTGATCAGACAATTTCAATGCCTCCTTGATGATTTCTTTGGTGATTTGGATCTCCATCACTTCATTATCCATGCCTGCCACTCTGTAAGTTCCATCTTCTTGGATAGTCTCAATTAGGTGTTGTACCCTCTTGAAATCTATCCCTACTGGTGGTAGTGATACAAAGTTCCACAAGCCAGCTCTTTTGAGCCATGACCTTTGCGGTGATCTTTTCAAGTAATTTTCTGTGTCCTTGGGGATCATCACTGTATCCACTAAGTTTCTTTTGTCATCCACATATGAACCTTGATAGATATGAAAGGCTACTTCCTGTTGCACGTCTGCAAGTATCCAGGTGGCCGCTGGCTTTAGTGAATTGGGTAGAAGTGCATAGGGTATTGCACCTTCCGTTGCGCCCAGGTTCTTGCCTTTTCTTTTCCCGGAGAAGCATCCATGGATCCTGTATTCACAATTAACAGTTAATGTACAAACATAGTACTTCTCTTCTAAATTGATTACCACTTAATCATGCATCTAGATGAGCCTTCTTAGTCCCAAGATGAGTTAAGGTAAAATGTTAGCAGATAGACAAGCTCTTCCATGGTGCGACTCTGACGGCTTCAAATTAATGTTGTTGGTGAAGGAGAACAAGTCCAAATGCCTTGAAATTTTGTGTGGTGTATGTTCACAGGGCATGTAAGGTCACTCTATAATCCCAAACTGAAAATCAGTTCATTTGCAACTTTTGCTCAGTCTATCGCGATAGACTAGCCATCTTTTGACAAGGGTCCTATTTTGCAGTTGTGCCTCCACCAATTGGTTTCTCATACCTTGCACATGATCTGATCCCATTTTCACCTCAAATGAATGTCAAGTGACCCCTTTTTGGATCAACTCCCATTTTTCCAGATTCCTTCCAAGGAAATGTTGGTCTATCTCCTTCATTTTGTGTTGTTTTGGGCTCAAACTTAGTGGGTAGTCTTCTTGCATCATGCTGAATCCAACTGTTAATTCAAATTTTTGGTTAGACGGCCTAGTATCCCTCTGCTTAGTCTATCGCGATAGACTGGTACTCAGTGTCAATTTGTCATTTTTTGGCTCTGTGATCATCTGTCTACCTTCTCCAAGTTGATGTAACGTTTCTTGACCTCTCACATGTGAATTTTAATTGTCTGCCCTTTAGATATCTTGTTCTAACTCTGAGTTGTCTTCATGTCTTTCTCAGCTTGCCATATGAGTCCATCCTGTCACCAAATTTGATGTACTGCCTTCATGTGCTTTCCCAAGTCTGTTTTGTGAAATTTTGAAAAGTCTTTCCCCCAAATATTGTAGTAGCAAGTCTATCGCGATAGACTAGGTTATTTGGCCAAAAGAGATCCCTTTTGCACTTTGATTTGATAATGGTGGTTAATATTCCTTGTTAGAACCCCTCATGAAGCCAAAATCAAAATTGTACTTGTCTAATTGTAAATTCAAGTCTATCGCGATAGACTAGTACTTAGTCATTTTTACCAGTTTTTTTTTTATGTTAGTTGACCACAATGGTGTTAATAGGCTCTCCTAGACACACACATCAAGTTTTAATCAATTTAGAAGAGTGTACTCCCTGTTTGAAGCACTTAGCTGGTCTTGGAGTCGAAGTAGACCACTTAGGTGATGGTCGCCATTCCTTTTGGTCATTGTATGACTCCGGCTGTCTTTTATTTCCTTTTGACCTTGCATCAAAGCAGTCGGTTGTTGTTTTGGTGTTTACAACACCAAAAACGACCATTTGGACATCTTTCTGGCCTGTTGCTGGCATTTGCCCTAGTGGACAATCTTTTTTGTTGAGTGGACACATTCCATCTCGTAGTTGATCTCTTTTGGATGTACCTTGTTAAATTTGGTGTCATTTGGTCGGCCCGTTAGAGTATCGTGATGCTTTGTGCAGTTTTCGTCATATAGGGACTTTAGGCTCCGTTTTGATGAACTTTTTCATGGTCTAACCCTTCAATCGGTTTGTCGAGGTTATTGGCTTGCTGTCGATGAGTTTTGGCTCATTTCCGATCACCTTGGTTCAGTTGCCCTTTTGCAGGTCCTGTGAAATTAGGGTTTTTTGAGTGGCTTCCTTCGCGCTTTCCGAGGTCATAGGCTTGATCCCTAATCTATAGGCATTGTGCCTTTCAATTTTGGTTCCATTTGGTGGCCTCCAAGTCTCCCTAACAACCGGTCTACCGTATGTGTGCACAGGTTGTGATTGTGATGCTGGCGAGGTTTTGCGACAACCTGAAGTAAACAACACTTAGAGTCAGTGTTGACGAGTGCACCTCTCATATCTGATGTCGATCTGGTGACCGTGTGGGATGGATGAGCTTCTGGAAGTCTCAACTGCTGTAGGGAGCTCTCTCTCTCTCACAATGGAAAATGGCTCAAATGAGAGCTTTCTAGCCTAGCCTCTCTATATGTAATCGAGACTCCGACACAAAATTTTCCCATCTTTTACCTATGGCCATAACTTTTTGTAAGATGCGGTTTAGGCTCGCAAATTTCCTGATTTGGACCTCGGTTGCTCCAGTTCTACAATTTTTGTAGATTTCTCATGTTGGAGGTCCCTTCATGACAGTGGTCATTTTGCCCTGTCACCTTTGCAGTCCCTATTTTTTCTATGTCTTCTTTACCTTGCTCCAATCAGGCGTCCCTTCTTTTGTGTTTCCATCTGGATTACAGATTTTTTTCTATAATTTTTGCTAGAAAATGGCTAAAATAAAGCAAATAAATCCCAAAATAACCCAAAAATAGCAATTCTAACCTATAAAAATACCAATGAAAATAAAAACACTTTGTAGCTCACTTTTTTCTCGTCTATGTACATTCTCACTCATAATCGTCAACCTTGGCCTATTTTTTGCTGTTTTTAGACGTTTTTTGGCCAGATTTGACTCTCTTTATAGTCTATACACATCCTTAGGGGCTCATGTATGATGATTTGGTCCCCAATTCTGATTAATTACGAGGGCATATTCTTTTTCCCAAAATCACACAATAAAACACAAAAATGGTTGAAAAATTGCTCACAAACATTGCCCTCTAATATATGACATGAGTCATGAGTCAGCATTTGGAATGCCTCGCCCCCTCCTAGTTGGAGTCCTCCCGGATGATAGGGTATCGTCAAGGGTATGCATTGTGCATGGGTGTGAACTCGTGCTAATGCAGGCCTTGTAATATAGCCCTATATGCATCTGCAGTCAATGCATGTAGAAAGAATTTATGCGGTGTAAGAGGAAGGTATAAGCGATTCGCTTATTGGCATTTGTCGTTGAGGTTTCCTGTGGTAGCTTGAGTTGGCTGGCAGATTTTCTTTGCAAGGAGTAGTTGTAAATCTGCCGCTCTTTGTTTGATTGTTTTCCACTGGTTTTGAATTGGCGTATGTGGATCCTTTGAAGTCGATATTGTCGTATATTTTGTTGCATTTTCTGGTGGAACATTTTTTCTTTCTCCTTTGATGACTTGGGTCTTATAGATCCTTGTAGTTTTTGTTGTTGATTCTGTTTGTTTCCTCGTCCTGTTTGCATGATGTGGCTTGACATTGACAGTTGTAGATAACTGCTCGATGGTCATCTTTGGCCTCCCTTCTTGTGTTGTTGGCCTGTTTTGAATTGGCAATTTTGGCCGCCATACCAATATAGTCCGTTGCGTAATCGACTGATTGACTGTGGTTCTTTGAAGTTTTGCTGGCTTTTGGTGTTTTGTCTGTTCTTCTGTCCCCTTTTTTATAGGAATTAGGCTGTCTTGCCTTATCCAAACTTTGTATCTCCACTTTTGATGTAATTGTGCCTCGGCCAGATCTGTACGCCGTACCCAAACTTGCCTGGTTCCCTGCATGGTTGTTGATTTTTGATAAGACGTTGCTGGACTTGTAAACTCTGTTTGTTGTTGGGCATATCCTTGCGGTTGTATTGACTCCTGTTTCCTCCTTGACATGTATTGGTTATATGATAAGAAGGGTTCTGAAAAGTTGTCATTTTGGAACAATGCTTCATTAGTATCCAAATCAATGAATACCCTGTTAGCTTTCATCCATGACATTGCTAAGATACACGGCGTTGCTGATTTACTTGGTGGCAGTACATGGAATTTTGTAGTGTACTGGTGTGCCTGCACTGTGATTAGTATTATAATAGACAACAACGTGGTCACCTCATCACCCGATGCTACTTTCAACCAGTGTGTCTCTGGGATCGTCCTCATTGGTCCAAGTTTTTGAAAGAGCTCAAAGATGACGCTCATTTTTGCTCCAGTGTCAAGCAATGCATAGATTTCAACTTGTTTTGTGCCTGCATAAGCTTTTATGTAAGGACTACACCACGTATCTTCCAAGTCGTCAATGATGCTATTGTCCTGAGCCCTAAATTCTATCATGGTCTTTGCTAATTCTTTGCTTTGTATATCCGCTTCGTTTGTTTGGGATGTTGAGAGAGGATATTCGTCAGTCATCATTGGGGTGACCATGTTTATTGTCCTGAGAAACTGCTTTTGTTTAGCAATCCGTTCCTTGGCTTCTTGTTGTGCCTGGTCCTGAATTCTTTGTTGTTCCTGTCTATAGGCTTTTCCATAATGCAATTGAAACAACATTTCCAGTGTTAAAGGTAGATGATATTTTTTTAAACAACACCCACTAATCCAGTTCGGCATTTCTTTTCCATCCAGTGTCGACAGTTTTACTGCTCCGCTGGACGATATTTCTTCGATCAAATAAGGCCCCATTCCCCTTTTCTTTAGCTTTTTGGCATGCTGTTTAAGGGTGTATACTAAGACATAGTTGCCCGTTTCAAAGTCCTTGTTCTTGACATATTTGTCAAAAAACTCTTTCTGTTGTCTTTTTTTTTGCATATATGGCTGCTACAACATTGAGTCATAACTCATCTAATTTTTCAAGGTCCTCTAACCGTTCTGAAACTTCATGCCCCGTCCAGTCTAATTGTGTGGCTACCCTTAGTGTGGGGATCAAAAAGTCAATAGGCAATATTCCATTTAACCCATATACCATATTAAATGGTGTAGTATTGAGTGTTGTTTTATATACAACTCGATAAGCCCACAATGCCGAATAGAGCATCTGATCCCAATCTGTTCTTGTTTCACTAACCAGTTTCGTAAGAACTGTGCACAATATTTTGTTGGTCGCTTCCGCTTGGCCATTGGCTTGTGGATGATAGGGTGCAGATTTGCAATGAATTACCATAAACTCATTTAAGAGATGTTGGATAACTTCATTTACAAAGTATGTCCCTCTATCACTCACCAGCTGGATTGGAAGGCCATAACGTGTAAACACATATTCATATAAGAATTGTGCCGTGGTTCTAGCGTCTACTTTCGTTGTGGCTTTTGCTTCCACCCATTTGGTCATGTAATCCGTGGCCACTATGATATATTGTGCTTGTGAACGATACGCTGGTGGAGTGATAGGACCAACAAAGTCCAATCCCCATTTAGCGAATGCTCGAGCACTCATCATTGGCCTTAAAGGAATTTCCTCTCTTTTAAATGGTACCTTAGTGCGTTGACATTCATCACACCTTTTCATGATTTCTGTTGCATCTTGAATCATGGTCGGCCACCATATACCTACAACCATAATGATTTTTACGGTTCTCTCTGCTAAAAAATGACCTCCTTCTATGCTTGCATGAGCTTGTTCCAATAATGGAAAGTAGTCATTTTCATGAGGAACTAACCTCAGTTGGTCATCGGTTCCTCTTTTATACAATTGGTCACTAATGAGGGCATACCTATTCGCTTCGATTTGTAATGCCTTTTGTCTGGCTTTAGACCAATCTCCTCGCAGCTCCGTATTAGTCAAATATTCCACAATAGCATGACTCCATGCGGGTGCTACTGTCACTTGGTATAATGTGGCATAATCCACAGTAGTATTGGATGTGCAAAAGTCGCATTTCTTGATGTACTTAGCTACATCGCCTTCCATTCCTGGCCAATACACTCCAAGTCTTCTTAGTTGTTCATACATCATTTGATTTCCTATATGGAATCCCCCTTTTTGTGTATGGGCCTCCTCTAGATACGCTTCGTACTCCTCTGGGCCTATACACAACCTTAGAATCCCATCGTTTCCATGATGGTACATTCTTCCCGCAAGCATTGTGTAATTTCGTGCTTGTCTAACGTCTTGCACCGTGTGTTTGTCGCCAAGATTCATTCCATATGTCAGCAACGGAATACTTTTCTCTCACCATTTCGGTACCATCTCTATATTAAACAGGTATGCGTCTGGGAGATCATCATCTACCCCAGTAGCTTTTTCGCCATGTAGTAATCGAGAAAGGTGGTCTGCTCTTTGATGAGTTTTTCCTTTCTTAACTACTACCGTAAAATCAAACTCCAGTAACACAATGAACCATCTTACAATTCGTCCTGTGTTACAAGGTTTGTTTACTAAGTACAAGAGTGCCTGATGATCCACAAAGAATGTGAATTTGTTTGCGAGCAAGTAATGCCGAAATTTCTTTACCACATATATCATACCCAATCCTTCTCTTTCAGTGGTAGTATAATTCTTTTCTGCACTGTTGAGTTGTCTACTAGCATAACTGATTGGAAAATCCATCTTACCCTCCCCTGGTTGTGCTAATATACAGCCTATTGCAAATGCCGAAGCATCTACATGTACATGGAAGATCTTTGACCAATCTGGTGCTGTTAGAATTGGTGCAGATACCAGTGCATCTTTTAGTTTCTAGAATGACTCCTCACATTCATTGGTCCAATTGAAGATCATGATTAGACTATACAAGGGTTTTGCTATTACAGCGTATATGTAGATAAAACGTCGGTAGTATCCACAATGTCCCATAAATGATTGTACCTCTCGTACAATGTTTGGTCTTCGCAATTCTATGATCACCTTTACCTTGTCTTCATCAATGGTAATTCCATTAGCCGACACTATGTGGCCTAAGATTTTACCTTGTCGTACCATGAATACACATTTTTCTGGGTTGAGGCAAATCCAATACGTTCTGAATTTTTTGAATACCTTTCTAAGATGATCTATATGGTCTTCTCTCAATAGAAAATAGACACACAAGTCGTCCATGTAAATATCCAAGAATATTCGCAAGTATTCTTTAAAAGCATGTGTCATTAATCTCTGAAATGTGGCTAGAGCATTGGTCAAGCCAAATGGCATTACTCTAAACACATATATGCCCCATTCTGTTGCAAACGTTGTTTTGTATTGATCTTCTAGTTTGACCCCCAATTGGTTATAACCAGAGAATCCGTCCATAAAGCTATAGGCTTGCTTGCCTGCTACTCGTTCCAGGACGTGTTCAGTGATAGGAAGAGGGTAGTTGTCCCTTATTGTTGTTGCGTTTACCTTCTTGAGATTTACACACACTCATAATTTCCCATTTTTCTTGGGTACCACCACTATCGGGGACACCCAGTCCGTGTGCTCTATCTCATAAATAAATTCAGCCTCCATAAGTTTGTCTATCTCTTCTTTTATCCTTTTGGCGAATGTCTCATTATACATGTATGGACGTTGTTTTCTTGGCTTTGCATTAGACTTCAGAGGGATTGAATGTTCACAAATGGTAGGATCCACCCCCTTCAAATCTTTGTACGACCATGCAAATACATCTCGAAACTCGTTAAGTGTTTTGATCAGTAAGTCCTCTTCTTCCCGACCTAGAACTGTGGCAATGTAATCATGTCGAGGACTTTCTCCTGGCTCTGCTAAGTCTATTTTCTTGGCGTTCTCTGGCCCATCGTAAGACTCGTTTGATTTAGGCTCCCTCATTGGTTGCTGAACCACCAATCTTCTTTCCTGAATGGTGTACTTACAATAGTGAGGAGGTACATCTATCTTTTTACTCCCATCACTAGCATTCATTCCATCGCTACTTTCCATTTCAGTTTTCCATACATTTTTAATTTTTTGTTTCAACTCATTGTATCTCGTTTTCCGTTCAATTTTCGTCATAATTGGACCACCAGAGACATTCAGTTTTTCTGTTGCAACTCTTTTTTTTTCTTTGCTGATTTTCTTAGGTTTCAACAGTCTGGACTTAAATCCTGAGTCTTCAACAACCTTAAGAAATCTTCCTGACACTTTATCCTTAGCACAATCAACAGCATGAATGTTCATAAGGAAATGTGTCTTACCCTTAAACTCCGGCATGGGTCTCAGCCTGGTTGGTAGACTGATATGGTGTCGTTTACTCTTGTATCTTTTTTGGCGTCTCTCACTTTGGTTTGGGAAATTGTAGAAGACGTCATTGTCTTGATCTTGATTGTCGTCTCCCTCCGTATTTTCCGACTTCTCATCATCCGCGTTATCCTTCTTTTCACTTTGATCAGAAGAATCATAAAATTCTTCTCCCTCCTGCTTGATTTCTTTAGTGGGGATGTCCACATAGCCCACTATCTTAATCTCAAGTTTCGTTTCTCTTTTATTGATCCTCATATTCTCAGTATCTCCATTGTTCTCGTCCTCCTCCACAATTTTTCTCAACATGTAGTATGGTATGATATCGTAGCCATTCTCATCACAAAATTTGGTGGGAGTGACTTCATTGACGCATACATCCAATGTAGCCAAAATTTGAGACCACTCTAGGGGTTCGAGCTTCTCTTCAAGAAAAGGTTCTCGTATATATGCATCATCTTCCAAGTCCCTCTCTAGTGTCTTTTCATTGTGGTCAAATTCACTACATTGAGATGCCCCGCACATCCATATCTCCTTTTTCTTACAAAGCCACGCTAGGACTTCTGATCCACTAATGGTGGTTGAGTCAAATTCTTCCACAGGGGTTCTCGTGGCATCATGGTAGCTATGATTTTTCATGTTTACTCATGTAGTAGTTTCAGCATGTCTTAGATACAAATAATCATACCCCCAGTCCTGCACCATTTTGAGTTGCCTCATGAACGGCCTACAAAGGATAATTTCATAGTTGTTCTTCTTGCCGAAATCTACTATGGCAAATGTATGTTCGTACTCTATGCCACAGGAAGATACCACAATTGCCTCAAGAAATCCTATAGGCCTTTCTATGTGCCCATCCGCCAGTTGCAATTTCATTCTAGTTGTTCGTATTGCTGGTTTTCCCCATTTTTCCCATAGCATTTTGGTCGCAATGGCAATGCCAACTCCGCTATCAAGTATTGCCTTAGTCTCTATGCCGTTATAGTCAACTGGTAGGGTTGTGTTGCCGTCTTCACCCTCACAATACTCTCCTACCGTATTGAGTGGCACTGGTCTAGTGTTGACTTTCTTTGGTTCTGTGTCATTAAGCTCGGTTTCGAAGAACTTAAGAGGCGTCCTTATACCAAAATTTTCAAGACATTTTTCCACTTCCGTCCACATAGTGTCCAATTGATTTGACCCGCCTATTCTTTGAGAAGGTACTCTTTGAATTTCTGACCTTGCCTCATAGTCCCCCATATATGATGAAAAGTTCTGAGTGATGCTGGTCTGCTATCTTCGGATGCAACTGAACCATTATCCCCTTGAAATGATTTAACATCTAAATCCCATGGAGGCTTATTCAAGTTCAACTCTGAGAAAGGCGCCGACTCGATTGTTTTTGTCTCATATTTTTCTTGAGCTTTTATCACCGTTTCCCATAGCTCTTCAGGCCAATTTTCTTCCACAATAGAGGTATATGGTGGAAAATCTTTCAGTGATTCATCAGTGCTATTAGGCATGCCTCTTGCATCCTCTACATCCGGCAAGGATTTAACGTTTTCTATCTTGTCGGGTATTCTTTGTTCAATTTTGTGAGGTGTTTCATTGTTTGGTGGTTTGATTACTCTATCCCCCACTTCCATAGGTGGAGGCTCCAGTAAAGCTTGTGCAGTTTCAATCAGTTGTTTGCACATCTCTAGTCTCTGTTTTTCTATCTTTGGATATGGATATGTCATCCACCTTTGCTCTAGAGTCTGTCTGTTCTTCAATCTTGCTTCATATGCTTGCAAGATTGCATCTAAGGGTTCATTGATCTCATCTACCAATACCGACCCTCCTGAGCTTGCACTTCTTGGTCCCTCCGTTGATTTTAGAGAGTCAGACTCTCTTTGCTGTTTAAGTTGCTCTCGAGCTATCATTAGCTCAGCTTCTACATCTTTTTGTTTTCGCTCACGTCTAGCTTTCATTTTCGCTCTTCGTTCTTTCCAAGGATTATCACGACTGACGCTAGACTTGTCAGTCTTGATTTCTTCCCGATTTTCATCGTTACTCTTGGGCTGATTGTCATTTCTCCTTGCTTGGGCTCTCATCAAGACCTTAACAGGAATCGGAGTTTCGTTTTCTGACCCTCCACTGGAAGGCAGTGCTCCCAGCATATTCAAGGTAGTTTTTGCTCCTTTGCTCGGGTTTTTAGGGCAATCAGGGATCAAGTGAGTAATTCCACACTCGGTGCAATATGCGTTGACCCTAATGATTTTGTCATGAGGGTAGTCCCTCAGCCAATGGTCTCCACCACACTTGTAGCATGGTCCTTTAGGCTGTTGAGGTGCTCCTGGGGCTCCTCTTTGTTGGTGTGCAATTCTTTGCCCGCTCATGCCTCCGTTGGCTATGGACAACAGTGTTCTTTCATCCAAGTTATATCTTCCTTCCCCCACTGCCTATGCAGCAGTTGGTGGTCCTGTATTTCCTATCATGCTCGATGGTTTTGGTGTAGAGGGTTCTTCCTGTGGATAATAGACAGAGTTCGCCGCATATACATTGGGATCGTTGTAGTATGCATGCATAGGTACCAAAGCCTTCTCATCCGACTCAGTTACTGTGGGTGTGTATCTTATGCCGACTGGTCCTAATCCTGGTAGGGGTGGTTGTTGTCCCAACACTGGTTGTGGTCTTTCTACACCTACAGGTCCTGGTAGGTTGCCTGTCTGATATCTAAGCATCGGTGGGACTTGAGGGGATGTCGCCTGAGCTTGCGGAGCATATGGTCGTTCTCTCACATATCCCTTATTATAATAACACTCCTCCGTCCCATGGTTTGTCCATTTTTGTTCAATCGCACACCATTTTGGTTGTGTAGCTTGTGGTTTGGAATAAAAGTTAATCTTTTTAAGCACTTCCTCTACAAGCTGCTCTTGGCTTACCGCTACTTCTCTTTTCGGTGTTGTCTTAGAAGACTTCCTTCCGCTTTGTTGCGAGGAAGAATCATCGGCAAGATCCTTGAACTCACCCTCTTTGTAGACCGCACAATTGTCCACAAGGTATAGAGCTTCCTTGGTTAAATCATTCAACGTCGTGCTCCTTTTCATATGTAAGTCCTTCTGAAGATCTGCATTCCTTAGTCCTTGGATAAATATAAGAATAAGTCTGGACTGAGTTGGCAGTTCTTCCACGGGGCAGAACTTAACATATCTTTTTAATCAGAGGGCTACCTTTCGCACAGACTCTCCATCTTTCTGTTTGAATTTATGGATTTGTGAGACTGTATTATGAGCTATTCCCCTTTGTGATAATTCCTCGATAAACTCGTCAAACACTTCCTCCATAGACTCAAAGTCTCTTTGCTCCACAGAGTCAAACCATGTAGCAGCATCATCCTCTAAGGTTTAACCGAATCCTGCAAATTGGGTAGGAAAGTCTAACACCTCTTCAGCTCTAATTACACGCACAAAGGCTGCTACATGATCTCTCGGATCCCTGCTTCCCGTATATTTCTTGTTTACCCATTTTTGCACTTGAGAAGGTCTAATTCTATGATGGTCTACAAATCTCATCATGGGATCTCCCCGTCCTAGTCGATATAACTCCTCTGGTCTTCTGTAGTGGCCCCAATGGTGCTCCTAAGCCATAATTTCTAACAGTTCTCGCGAGAGATGGTTCATCTCTCCGAACTCGTTCTAGGGGTGCTCTTTCAGGCTCACTTGACCCCTGAGTCTTTGGCTTACTCTCTCCTTGATACTGTGCATAGAGTGGTGGTTCCTGTAAATCCCTTATCCCTTGTGCAGTTTGATAACCCTCTCGGGTTCGGTCTTGTTCTAATGTAGCACTCTGTCGAAGCCATGCCTGCAATGATGGCTGAGTAGCTGGTTGGTCCTGGTAGTTGGAGGTCGGTTGTCGGGTAGAATGTGAGGTAGCGTCATACTCTTCTGAAAAGGGATTTGTCGACTTGCTAGGGGTGTAGGTGGCTCTTGGTACTTCGTCGGGGCCATAGGTCGATGCTCCCAGAACTGTTTCCTTTTCAACCTCCTCTGGGAGAATACGTTTTGTATTCTCGCCCGTATCTGTCAACAAAAACAATATCCTTCCCCATATAAGTTTCATACGAAAATAAGTAAAGAACCTTGTCTTTGCTTAATTCGTTTGGGTAGGGTTCCTTGCATCGAAAGTAAGAGACTATTCGCTCGCTTTCATGCTTGTAAATCCCTACATTCTCATTATAGGTTGGGACCCTGGTTGTTTTCTTATCATACATAAAAATCTCTCCAGGTCGATCAATGTTAGGAGGCGGTTCTTGGGTTTCTGAAACCATTTTCCCTTTTGCCACGTTATCCCCATATCTGTTGTAATCCTGAGGGTTACTCACTATCAGATAGTGGCTCCCCTTTTTGTCTCGGAATCTGTCTCCATCATCACAGACTCGAATTATCTCTGGTTTCTGAGCCGGTCTTTCTTCAATACAAATACACTTGCGTCAATGATCAGTTCTAATGGGTCTAGTCTCGTCTGAGTTACACTCTCTTCGGTGGACGTGGTGCTTACTTGAATTTTGACACTTTTAGCTCCCGACTTAACAAAGGCTCCTGCTCTTAAATACATAAGAATGAAAGTTGGGTTGAAAACTTAAATCTTACTTGGACTCCTTCTTGTGCGGCTTTGTGATTATCTCCTTCTGGGATCTACACAAGGATGGTTAGTCTGTTCACATGGGTTTTCCCTAAATTACCAAAAAATCTTTTAAGTATGTACAGAAACCACTTAGTCAGCCTTCTGGTGGTCCAATTTCAAATATGAAATGATGGTTGGGATCTATATGGAGATTATGTCCTAGCAGTATAGTCACAAATTGCAAAATATGTATGAATAACTACTTTCTTAGTCTATCGCGATAGACTAACAATTTGCTCAGCACAAGTCAATTCAAAATTGTGACTTCACCCTTGAGTTCCAGTTACCCTCTATAGCCTATCCCTCAAGTTTTATGAAGTTTGGACACTTGGGTTGAGTTTTGGTCCCATTTTAGTATTTTAGTCAAAGCCTGATTCTCTATTTGGGCCTTAGATTGACTTTCAGTGGTCTAAATGCCTTGAAATTTGGTGTGTGTGTTGTATAGGCTCTGATAAAGCTCTCCCTAGGGGAAATTTGGAAGATATGGTCCTTAGCAGTAGTTTCCTTAGTCTATCGCGATAGACTGGCAATGTTCTCCATTTTTAGCATTTTTCTCAAGTTTTCTCCACAGCTAGTTCAGCCTCTCCTTGTGTAGTGCATTGACAAATTTTGGCACTGTTTAGACATTTGGTCAAAGATTTCTTGCCCTTGTCTCTGAATTCAGACTCTAAAACACCAGTTTTGAAGTTTTGTGGTCAAGATGGTGTTCTGTTTCACTCAATTTTTGTGAGTACCCTTGTATTGATGTGTTAAACCTGATGCGTTTTGTCGATCATTCACCGATCTCTCTTCTGCGAGTGCGAGTGAGAGTGAGAGTGCGAGTGCGAGTGAGACGCTGCATGCAAGCGAATTGAAGCTCGGGGGTGGTCGGGAGGTTCGAGCTCCGTACAATGGAGTGCGCCCATATATTTTGCTCCTCAATTGTATCAAACAGTATCAATACAAAGATTTCTTCCTCTGTTTTTGCTGTCTATCTCTATTATTCTGTTTGTGTGACATAAAGTGAAAGATTTGTTTCAACAAATAAAGTATATATAATTTTTAACGATTATGATCCTTTGAATAAAGGATTCCCACCTCATCCTATTTTTGCACCCTACTTGTAGGAACCTACGATGGTAGGATGGATTGGCTAATAAAAAATGAAGGTCACATCCATTGTGCAGAGGTAGTTTATGCTTCAGACGTGAACTAGGAAAGGAAGTAGTATCAAGGACATAATGGGAAACCAAGAGCTCACTTAGTTAAGGCGCGTAGACTTATAAAAGGGTTACATAAAGGGCGACATAATGGGAAATCAAGAGCTCACTTAGTTAAGGCGAGTAGACCTGTAAAAGGGTTACATAAAGGGAAACATATCTATATGGTCAAAGTAAACAAAGTTGAAGATTTGGAATCCAACCAATTTCCAAGGTTCCCTAACAGATTTTTAGATGTATTTCTAGAGGATCTCTCAAATTTACCTCCCCCAAGAGATATAGATCACGAGATAGAAACATTTCCAAGTAGTGAACATGTTTCCAAAAAGACCTTTTCAAGTTAGCACATCTAAAAGAATTTGGGTGTCTATTACATTTTTTACAAATGATATCAAAATTTATCGAAGGTTGTACATTTAAATTCTTCATTTCAAGAGCTTTGTATTGATGTATCATACGTCATAGATCTCAAAGATATGGATCATGTTATCATACTAATTGGCATATGTCAATAGCATTGTCCAAGACATAAAAATGTGTGAAACGTTAAAATGCTTTTAACCTAGTGAGAAATTGCTATTCAGATACCATATTTTAAAAATCAATGCGTGTTAATGGTCTTTCCCTATAGAAGATGGAAGCTATCAATGGGAGAATTGGAGGCACTACACGCTGATGCTGCTACTAGAGAACCTCTTGACCTTCACAAATGCCTCCACAACAATGTGGTGCATGAAATTTCTATGAATCACATCTTTTTGTCTTTTCTAATGTTATTTTCTATCAATCTATACTTTATATCTTTTCTTATACATATTCTTCAAACCACCACAAAAACTCCTCGACGGTTGGGGAGGACACCGCTGGTCAATTTTTGTCAAAACCAAGACATCGAGAGGATCATACGGGTGGCGGGACACCCACAATGCATGGCAACTCCCGACGAGGATGGCCCCTGTATGCCACAATGTGTAGAGAGCCATTCTCACCCTAGTCAAAACGGCTTGGCGAACATAGATTTTTCTTACACAGGCCATCTCGTAGGGCACGACCATGCACCATGTCCATCACACCACCCTTGTATGGTCCCCTGGGAGGCCTTGACTTCTATCCTTATAAATAGGATGTCTAATTATTAGTTAAATTATCAAAACCTTATTTTTACCATTTTATAGTGTACTCCTAGGACATGAGGGCCATGCCAAGGACCACTAACTACATGTTGGTGGTCGTAGCATAGCGCACAACCCATCGACAAAATGTCAATCCGGTGGATAGGAATCCGGCTAGTGTATGGAAGCATGGATGGACCAAATGTGACGCATTGAGGACTTTAATGAGAAAGTAGGAGTTAGTGACTAGAGAAGAGGGAATGCAAGCAGAGAGTCGCTTTACCCTAGCATTCCTATCCCCGAAGGGCTCTGCGGGCTTAATCATTCTTTCCAAGGTCTCTTTCCCTTGCCTAAGTTCAACTTCATCTTATCCCTAGCTTCACTCATTCTTAACCACCACTATATCTCTTTTAAAAGGCAAGTTCTGGCATCAAGTTAAAGGCACCACAATGGGGTCTAACTTTGTGGTAGTGTATGCATGTCTTCTTTTTTGCGCTTTGGAGGAGGGCGGTAGCCTTCTCTCTTCCCCTTCCCTCCTATACTTTAAAAGGTTCATAGACGACGCCTTTGGAGTTTGGGAGGGGCCCCCCTCCAGCTTGAAAAAACTCCTTCTGGCATACGGGCATCCTCTCCAAGGAAATATTTAAATCACTTCCTTCATCTCCTCACAGGAAGCCTTTATTTTAGACATTCATTTCTTCAAAGGCCCCTCCTTCTACTCTAGGGGTTTTTTGGACACATATTGCCACCAAAAAATTCTCAACTACTACAATTATATCCCTTGGCAATCCTGGCACCCTACCCACCAAAAAATTGCTTTTATCTTGTCAGAACTCAAAAGGTATATCATTAGGGAAAGTTCGTTTGAGGGCTTTATCTCTATTCGCAAACTCTTTTTTTCTAGGCTAAGAGCTAAAGACTACCCTTCACTGTTTTTGAAGGCGTGCTTTCTCTACGTTACTTATGCCTCGAGGCCCGCCCTCCTTCAAAAAGTCAACCACAAGAAAACCCCACCTTCCATTGTAAAAATCCCCTTCTCTCCCTTTACCCGCACCCTCAACTTAGCCCGCTCTATTAACCAACCTCTTTCTAAAGTGTTAGATGACAACTCCAAACCGGTCATTTGTTTCCTTAATGCACCCAATCTTGGCCAACTTCTCTCTTAAGAGCCTTCCTCCCAGACATCCGCCACTTTTTTTTGATTCTGCACACCCCCCCCCCCCCCTCCATGTATCTTATAACTTGGTCCCTTGCCCTTCACCCGCATCTTCCTCTTCCTATATCTTAAACAAAGGGCTCTTACCCTTCACCATAATCTCTTGCCAAGAGGTTTTTTGTTTTTTTGTTACTACCTCCCCCCCACACCACCACCTCGCCTTCCCCTCTTTTCTTTAAAAACTTTCCCCTTCTCCCCCCCCCCCCCCCCCCCCCCCCCCTTCAAGAAGACTACAACCAAGGAAAAAAGATTTTTTGCTACCCCTTGATAACTACTACCCCCCCTTGATCTCCTTATCCTTGGTCATTAGTCACTATCTTTGGTACCCTCCTATAAACACTTTTAAATCTTCCCCTTTTCCCTCCTTTTCCTACCCCCTTTACAGCTGGTTATTCCACATGAACAAAAATTTTTGTCTTATAAGACTCTCTTTTTCTTGATTTGTGCACAAAAATGAAGTAGTATGCATGCTTAGATCAAGTTTGTGGGGACGACGTCTCCCAAACACCAAGTAGAGCTTGTCACTCTACTATGGAAGACTGATAGGACTAATGTGCAGACATACTTGCGGCAGCCTCAGGCTCTCAAGCACCAAATGGACTAGTCATCCATTATGGAATGATGTCGTAGGGTAACATAGGGATCCTCTACCCGCTAAGAAAAGGACTCATGCATATGCTTTATCTTCTCTATACCATTGTCGAGGACGACTATGATTTCAAGAGAGAGGTAATGTCATAATAATCAATATCTAATTCTCCTAAATGATTTTCTCATATTAAACTGATCATTTAATGTGGGGAAGTGCCAAGGGAGAAAAAGCTAGAATATTGGTTAAGTTAGCAGACCGGCCACAGTAGGGATCCAAAGGAGGGAAAATAGGGATCCAAAGGGGGGGCCATCTGCAAAAGAGCCATGTGAAACAACGTGCTAAAAAGACCCTAAGGTTCAGCCCATTAAGACTTCCAAAATGCTAAGGTTCCAAAATTCAAAGGTTGTGTCCAAAGGTCAACCTTAGGGAAAATTGGATGCTTAGTGTGTGTGCCCAAAAAGTCTTTCTGCATCCCTACATGGGAGGGGGCGAGCCCCAAAGCTAGGGGATGAGAGAGAAAACCACACACACACACACAGGCTCCCTTTACACAAAGGGAATGAGGGACACATGTCAGCTCCCTAGGCCAGATGCCCACAAGGTGTGCCCAATTCCTATTGGAAGACCCTTGAAGTGGACCAATGAGAATTAAGCTAGAGTAAATCTAGTTTAATTAATTTAAAAACATTTAATAAAAGAAACCAATAAGAATTAAGTGTCCTAGAAGACTATTGGGCAGTCTCCCAAGGGGTCCAATGAGCATTCAGGAGCCCCATGGCTTGCCTGATTCCTATTGGCCAGAAGGCAAAGGGGTCCAATGAGAGTTTAGTTTAATTATTTAATTACCTAAAGCTCTCACAAAAGGGGAAAGGGGGACACATGTCAGAAGGCTATCACTTATGCTGCTTAATCCCTATTGGCTTGACCTGGGGAGGTCCAATGAGGCAAAAGCCAGCCTAACTTAGCAGCTAGGGCTCGCCCAAGAGAGAGAGGGGGCTGATTTTTGCTTGGCATTGACACACACACTCTGACACTGGACCATGTGTGAAGAAAAAAACACTCTATCTCCTCCCAAGCTTTAATGGAGAGCTCATCACCTACTCCAAGCTTGTGAGATAGAAGCCTACATCAACACTCTCTTGGCATGTGGACGCAAATCCAACCAAGAGCCAAGCTTCAATGCATGCTCATCTTCTCTACCAAGCTAATTACTAAGCTAAGCTATGCTAATATGAGTGATTATGTGAGGAGATGTACTTCTTTCTCGTAAGATACTTCTTTTTCCTCTCAATCTACTCTCATACCCTGCTAGCTCTCACCATCTTCGAAGGTGTGTGAGGTCTTGGGTCTGAGAACGGGGATAATTCAAGTTGTGTTTGATTAAGTGTTTTGCTTGGTGTATGAAGCTTCCATCTTCATTGCACTAGCTAGTCTTGAAGGAACACAAAGAATTGTATTGTACAATGTCTCTCTTGATGGGAGAAACCATAATACAAAGCCTTTTGGAGGGGGGACCGGATCCATGCAAATCCGGTCCTCAACTGTTGTCAATAGATTAATTGCTCTCTCTTTTGAAAGTATTGTCGATGCTATCTAACTAGGTGTTATGCTTTTTGTTGCTCTCTCCACCCAAGCACTCTTGTAATTATCATTAGGAATCTATTCTAATGAAATGCCCACTATGTTCATGCTAATTTCCGCTACAAATAAGATTTTAGGCCATTAAATGTTACAGGGATCATTCAGCGATCTCTCTTCTGCGAGTGCGAGTGAGACGCTGCATGCAAGCGAATTGAAGCTCGGGGGTGGTCAGGAGATTCGAGCTCCGTACAACAGAGTGCACCCATATATTTTTCTCCTCTGTTGTATCAAACACTATCAATACAAAGATTTCTTCCTCTGTTTTTGCAGTCTATCTCTATTATTCTGTTCCTGTGACATAAAGTGAAAGATTTGTTTCAACAAATAAAGTATATATAATTTTTAACGATTATGATCCTTTGAATAAAGGATTCCCACCTCATCCTATTTTTGCACCCTACTTGTAGGAATCTACGATGGTAGGATGGATTGGCTAATAAAAAATCAAGGTCACATCCATTGTGCAGAGGTAGTTTATGCTTCAAACATAAACTAGGAATGGAAGTAGTAGCATGGACATAATGGGAAACCAAGAGCTCACTTAGTTAAGGCGAGTAGACTTATAAAAGGCTTACATAAAGGGAGACATAATGGGAAATCAAGAGCTCACATAGTTAAGGCGAGTAGACTTATAAAAGGGTTACATAAAGGGCAACATATCTATATGGTCAAAGTAAACAAAGTTGAAGATTTAGAAGCCAACCAATTTCCAAGGTTCCCTAACAGATTTTTAGGTGTATTTCCAGAGGATCTCTCAAATTTACCTCCCCCAAGAGATATAGATCAATAGATAGAAACATTTCCAACTAGTGAACATGTTTCCAAGAAGACCTTTTCAAGTTAGCACATCTTTAAAAATTTGGGCGTCTATTAAATATTTTACATATGATATCAAAATTTATTGAAAGTTGTACATTTAAATTCCTTGTTTCAAGAGCTTTGTATTGATATATCATACGTCATAGATCTCAGAGATATGGATCATGTTATCATACTAATTGGCATATGTCAATAGCATTGTTCAGGACATGAAAAACTGTGAAACGTTAAAATGCTTTTAACCTAGTGAGAAATTGGTGTTCAGATACCATATTTCGAAAATCAATGCGTGTTAATGGTCTTTCCCTATAGAAGATGGAAGCTATCAATGGGAGAATTGGACGCACTACACGCTGATGCTGCTACTAGAGAACCTCTTGGCCTTCACAAATGCCTCCACAACGATGTGGTGCATGAAATTTTTATCAATCACATCTTTTCTTCTTTTCTAATGTTATTTTCTGTCAATCTATACTTTATATCTTTTCTTATACATATTCTTCAAACCACCACGAAAACTCCCCGACGGTTGGGGGGGACACCGCTGGTCAATTTTTGTAAAAACCAAGAAATCGAGATGATCGTACGGGTGGTGGGACACCCACAACGCATGGCGACTCCCGATGAGGATGGCCCCTGTATGCCACAATGTGTAGAGAGCAATTCTCACCCTAGTCAAAATGGCTTGGCGCACATAGATTTTTCTTACACCGGCCATATCGTAGGGCACGACCATGCACCATGGCCATCACACCACCCTTGTATGGTCCCCTTGGAAGCCTTGACTTCTATCCTTATAAATAGGATGTCTAATTATTAGTTAAATTATCAAAACCTAATTTTTACCATTTTATAACGTACTCCTAGGACATGAGGGCCATGGAGCGAGTGAGACGCTGCATGCAAGCGAATTGAAGCTCGGGGGTGGTCGGGAGGTTCGAGCTCCGTACAATGGAGTGCGCCTATATATTTTGCTCCTCTGTTGTATCAAACACTATCAATATAGATTTCTTCCTCTGTTTTTGCTGTCTATCTGTATTATTTTGTTCCTCTGACATAAAGTGAAAGATTTGTTTCAACAAATAAAGTATATATAATTTTTAACGATTATATGATCTTTTGAATGAAGGGTTCCCACCTTATCCTATTTTTGCACCCTACTTGTAGGAATCTACGATGGTAGGATGGATTGGCTAATAAAAAATCAAGGTCACATCCATTGTATAGAGGTAGTTTATGCTTCAAACGTGAACTAGGAAAGGAAGTAATAGCAAGGACATGATGGGAAACCAAGAGCTCACTTAGTTAAGGTGAGTAGACTTATAAAAGGGTTACATAATGGGCGGCATAATGGGAAATCAAGAGCTCACTTAGTTAAGGCGAGTAGACTTATAAAAGGGTTACATAAAGGGCAAGATATCTATTTGGTCAAAGTAAAGAAAGTTGAAGATTTGGAAGCCAACCAATTACCAAGGTTCTCTAATAGATTTTTAGATGTATTTTTAAATTTACCTCCCCCAAGAGATATAGATCACGAGATAGAAACATTTCCAAGTAGTGAACATGTTTCCAAAAAGACCTTTTCAAGTTAGCACATCTTAAAAAATTTGGGCGGCTATTTATTTTTTTACAAATTATATCAAAATTTATCGAAGGTTGTACATTTTAATTCCTTGTTTCAAGAGCTTTGTATTGATATATCATACGTCATAGATCTCAGAGATATGTCTCATGTTATCATACTAATTGACATATGTCAATGGCATTGTCAAGGACATGAAAAAGTGTGAAACGTTAAAATGCTTTTAACCTAGTGAGAAATTGGTGTTCAGATACCATATTTCAAAAATCAATACGTGTTAATGGTCTTTGCCTATAGAAGATGGAAGCTATTGAGGCGGTCCGGGGCGGGCAGCAAGAAGAGCGGCCTCTAAACACCCTTCGAGGCTCTCGTGCTGCTCAATTGGGGCTGGGGCAAGCACAATCAGAGACAACAACAACCCACAGCCAGAAACCAAACAAGGAAAGTGGCACCACCTAGTTTTAGATGCGAACTAGGACGCACGTGATATCTCCTTGTACTCAAACGCACAAAGAGAGGGGAATGCAAGATAGCCACACACACCAAACACAAACATTCACCACGCGAGAGAGAGGTAAAGAGCACAAATCAACTTGAGCAACTCAGTCTTAGCCAAAGACTAGACGCACACAAAGCTTGATGAGAAATAGAGAGACAACACAAAACTTGACCTTGTTGCCAATACACAAATTGTCTTAGAGTCACGGGAGCCCTCTTACCGAGCACCCTCTTACAATTTACCTTTTAGGCAAACAATTCAACAAGCCCTCAAATCACCAAGCATGAAATGGCACAACAAACTTCAAGGACAACATACCTTCAACCACCTGATGAGCCAACTTATCAAGTCAATTTGGAGAGAAGAGTCGTAGTTGTAGCATACAGTTGCACCCAAAACTATGAATCTTATTTATGGACAAGAGTAGGATACAAGTGTGATTGCAGAGTGTAGTATCAGTGCACTCCTCTAGATGGAATAACTAAGTTCAAGCTTCTCCATGCACCTATGTGTAGTGATGGAATAGAGCACTCACAATGCACACACTCTACACAACTATGCTTGAAGAGTGGTGTGTTATGTGTTGAGAATGGTGTGGTGTAGTGTGATCACGTATTAATTTACAAGGGAGAGAAGGGCTCTATTTATAGGTTTTAGAAGCCCCGATTAGGATTAGGCCTAATCAAGTTTATTTGAAGGAATAAAAGATTATGCATATTTTTATTTTTTTTCATGAGGGTGGGTCTCTCTTGTCCTTTTAGTCACATGGATGTGGGCTCAAGGGAAGAGAATTATTGAGGATGAAAGGAGAGAGGATTGAGTGAATAATTTGGGAGTGCCTACTCTAGTAGAGGGTGCATTTTACAATAAGGTTAGTGGTTAGTAGTTAGTAATTATCACTAAAAAATATTTACAAAATCATTCACCAAATGGTGAGATACATGATGGGAAAAGTTAGAGAAGGGATGAGCTTGAAAAGAGAGGTTGAAGCTTTGGAGAAGTTGACATTCACCTCTTTACAGCACCGATAGAAGAAGCGGTCAGCATGGTAAAGTAGCACGTGTCGATGAAGCTATGTTATCTTCAAACCTTGGAAAATTCATGATAAAGCCTTCATTTGCAGAGGTTAACCTTGGATTTTTGCTGATTTTTTGAAGTTCTTTACAAAGATGAATAGAGTATGGTAATATAGACATATATGTAGAGAGAAAGGGGGACACATAGGGTGTAGAAATGGAGGATGAAGGCTATGGAGGTGTGAGAGAAGTGGCAACGGTGAAGAGGGTGAATTAGGAAATGGAAGTTGCAGGTTTAGGAGTGGGAAGGAGAGGGAGGAGTGTGTGTGAAAGAGGAAAATGATAAAGTGGAAGAGGGAGTGTGGCTGCATAGCATGGGCAAACTGGGGTCCACCAATAAAATCATAGCTCACAGTTCGTAGCTTAAAAAATATGAAAAAATATGAGGTGAAATTTTAGCTCATGAGCTACAACTTTTGTTTGTATCACCTTTTCAAATTTGGGGAGTATGTGATCTTTAAAAATTCAGCAAAACCGACTGTTTTTTCCACTGCACAAGGTCCTTGTGAGGTCCTTCTTTGGATGATTCTTTTGAATACCTCCAAGAGTGAGCTCCCCGTGGTGCATACATGCATTCCACATACCCTTGACCTTATTTTGTAGGTCTATAATTGAAGATATTGTTGAGATCATGATATAAATGAATAGTACAACTAAGAAATTCAAATATTGAGGGGTCTAAAAAATATGTACATGTCAAATATAAATAATATAGGTGGAAGAAATATAAAGGGGTCAAAATCAATCTCTCTCATTATAAGTCTACCATAAAAAGATGAATATTTTTGGTGGTCTAATTTAGGAGAGTAATAAAGAATAGATGTGGGAAGGAAAAAATCACAATAGTGAAAAAATATACGTATAAATAGAACAAGTTTTTTTGGATTTTTGTTAGGATGAAATTACACAAAAAATAAGAGAAGCTTGAATGAAATTATTTTTATATGGAATAAAGAGTATGCAAAATGGTAAGAAAAAATATGGTAATGGTGAGTCAATGTACATAGCATAAATAACACACCATAGGTAGAAATATTTAAATAAATACCAAAATAATTATGAAAAATCCTTTTATTTAGGCCCTATATACAATGAAATATTTACACACAAATGTGCAAAAATATACTCATATTTTTTATTTTTATTATTTTTTTGGCTCAACTAGCCCAGTGACTAGCTAATTAAGGGTTTTTAAAAAGATATGGGAAAAGTCCCCTAACTCACACACACCTATATACAATGAAATGGTAGGGATAGCCATATTGTTTGGATGATTTTAGTAGGGTGGGTTAACTCACTATGGCAATTACGGAAAGCCGAAAAACGGCTATCACTATCAATGGGAGAATTGGAGGCACTACATGCTGATGCTGCTACTAGAGAACCTCTTGACCTTCACAAATGCCTCCACAACGATATGGTGCATGAAATTTCTATGAATCACATCTTTTTGTCTTTTCTAATGTTATTTTCTGTCAATCTATACTTTATATCTTTTCTTATACATATTCTTCAAACCACCACGAAAACTCCCCGACGGTTGGGGGGGACACCGCTGATCAATTTTTGTCAAAACCAAGAAATCGAGAGGATCATACGGGTGGCGGGACACCCACAATGCATGGCGACTCCCGACGAGGATGGCCCCTGTATGCCACAATGTGTAGAGAGAAATTCTCACCCTAGTCAAAGTGGCTTGGCGCACATAGATTTTTCTTACACCGGCCATCTCGTAGGGCACGACCATGCACCATGGCCATCACACCACCCTTGTATGGTCCCCTTGGAAGCCTTGACTTCTATCCTTATAAATAGGATGTCTAATTATTAGTTAAATTATCAAAACCTATTTTTTACCATTTTATAGCGTACTCCTAGGACATGAGGGCCATGCCAAGGACCACTGACTACATGTTGGTGGTCGTAGCATAGCGCACAACCCATCGACAAAATGTCAATCCGGCGGATATGAACCCGGCTAGTGCATGGAAGCAAGGATGCACCAAATGCGACGCATTGAGGACTCTAATGAGAGAGTAGGACTTAGTGACTAGAGAAGAGGGAATGCAAGAAGAGTGTCGCTTTACCCTAGAGTTCCTATCTCCGAAGGGCTCTACGCACTTAATAATTCTATCCAAGGTCTCTTTCCCTTGTCTAAGGTCAACTTCATCTTATCCCTAGCTTCACTCATTATTAACCACCACTATATCTCTTTTAAAGGCAAGTTCTGGCATCAAGTTAAAGGCACCACAATGGGGTCTAACTTTGCGGTAGTGTATGCATGTCTTTTTCTTTGCACTTTGGAGGAGGGCGGTAGCCTTCTCTCTTCCCCTTGCCTCCTATACTTTAAAAGGTTCATAGAAGACGCCTTTGGAGTTTGGGAGGGTCCCCCCTTCAACTTGAAAAAACCTCTCCTTGCATACGGGCATCCTCTCCAAGAACATATTAAAACCACTCCCTTCATCTCCTCATAGGAAGCCTTTATTTTAGACATTCATTTCTTCAAAGGCCCCTCCTTCTACTCTAGGGGTTTTTTGGACACACATTGCCACCAAAAAATTCTCAACTCCTACAATTATATCCCTTGGCAATCCTCGCACCCTACCCACCAAAAAATTACTTTTATCTTGTCAGAACTCAAAAGGTATATCATTAGGGAAAGTTCGCTTGAGGGCTTTATCTCTATTTGCAAACTCTTTTTTTCTAGGCTAAGAGCTAAAGACTACCCTTCACCGTTTTTGAAGGCGTGCTTTCTCTACGTTACTTATGCCTCGAGGCCCGCCCTCCTTCAAAAAGTCAACCACAAGAAAACCCCACCTTCCATTGTAAAAATTCCCTTCTCTCCCTTTACCCGCACCCTCAACTTAGCCCGCTCCATTAACCAACCTCTTTCTAAAGTGTTAGATGAGAATTCCAAACCACTTATTTGTTGGCTTAATGCACCCAATCTTGGCCAACTTCCCTCTAAAGAGCCTTCCTCTCACACATCCGCCACTTTTTTGTGAGTCTGCACACCCCCCCCCTCCCCCCCCCCCTCCATGTCTCTTATAACTTGGTCCCTTGCCCTTCACCCACATCTTCCTCTTCCTATATCTTAAACAAAGGGCTCTTACACTTCACCATAATCTCTTGCCAAGAGTTTTTTTGTTTTTTTGTTACTACCTCCCCCCCACACCACCACCTAGACTCCCCCTCTTTTCTTTAAAAACTTTCCCCTTCTCCCTCCCCCCCCCTCTTGCAGGAAGACTACAACCAAGGAAAGAATATTTTTTGCTACCCCTTGATTGGTACTACCCCCCTTGATCTCCTTATCCTTGGTCATTAGTCACCATCTTTGGTACCCTCCTATATACACTCTTAAAGCTTCCCCTTTTCCCTCCTTTTCCTACCCCCTTTAAAGCTGGTTATTCCACATGAAAGAGACTTCCTCCTCTTGTGCTTTGCACTTATTGTCTTGGGTAACCCTCCATTTCGCACGTATATAAAGCCTCTAACACCTTTTGTAAGGATTACATCACTGATGAGCTAGACTGCAAAACGCATTTCATGTAAACCTCTTTTGCAATGCTCCCCCTTTCCCTCCTCCCCCCCTACTTTGCTGCTTTTTCCCTCCCCTCTCTCTCTCTCACCTCTTCTATTTTGGGCAAGTCTCTATTTATCGCTCGCTAAGTTTTTATGGGTTAGTCGTGTTTGGATATCTCTAAATCAATTTAGTTTCAAAAATCTAACCTTTACGGATCGCTTAGCGATCACGTTTTTACCTATTCTTGCAGGTATACTTGGCGCGCAAGTCGAGTCGACCAAACGCCAAAAATAGAAAAGCGGCTATTTTGGGAGGTGGCATTCTTTTGGAGGAAAAACCAGAATAGAAAGACAGGTGGTGCGTTTTGGGGATCATTCACCAATCTCTCTTCTGCAAGTGCGAGTGCGAGTGCGAGTGTGAGTGCGAGTGAGACGCTGCATGCAAGCGAATTGAAGCTCGGGGGTGTTAGAGAGGTTCGAGCTCCGTACAACGGAGTGCGCCCATATATTTTTCTCCTCTGTTGTATCAAACACTATTAATACAAAGATTTCTTTCTCCGTTTTTGTGGTCTATCTCTATTATTCTGTTCCTGTGACATAAAGTGAAAGATTTGTTTCAACAAATAAAGTATATATAATTTTTAACAACTATGATCTTTTGAATAAAGGATTCCCACCTCATCCTATTTTTGCACCCTACTTGTAGGAATCTATAATGGTAGGATGGATTGGGTAATAAAAAATCAAGGTCACATCCATTGTGCATAGGTAGTTTATGCTTCAAACGTGAACTAGGAAAGGAATTAGTAGCAAGGACATAATGGGAAACCAAGAGCTTACTTAGTTAAGGCGAGTAGACTTATAAAAGGGTTACATAAAGTGCGACATAATGGGAAATCAAGAGCTCACTTAGTTAAGGCGAGTAGACTTATAAAAGGGTTACATAAAGGGCAACATATCTATATGGTCAAAGTAAACAAAGTTGAAGATTTGGAAGCCAACCAATTTCCAAGGTTCCCTAACAGATTTTTAGATGTATTTCCAGAGGATCTCTCAAATTTACCTCCCCCAAGAGAAATAGATCACGAGATAGGAACATTTCCAAGTAGTGAACATGTTTCCAAAAAGACCTTTTCAAGTTAGCACATCTTTACAAATTTGGGCGTCTATTAAATTTTTTACAAATGATATCAAAATTCATCGAAGGTTGTACATTTAAATTCCTTGTTTCAAGAGCTTTGTATTGATATATCATACGTCATAGATCTCAGAGATATGGCTCATGTTATCATGCTAATCGACATATGTCAATAGCATTGTCCAAGACATGAAAAAGTGTGAAACGTTAAAATTCTTTTAACCTAGTGAGAAATTGGTGTTCAGATACCATATTTCAAAAAGCAATGCCTGTTAATGGTCTTTCCATATAGAAGATGGAAGCTATCAATGGGAGAATTGGAGGCACTACACGCTGATGCTACTACAAGAGAACCTCTTGACCTTCACAAATGCCTCCACAAACATGTGGTGCATGAAATTTCAGTGAATCACATCTTTTTGTCTTTTCTAATGCTATTTTTTGTCAATCTATACTTTATATCTTTTCTTATACATATTCTTCAAACTACCACGAAAACTCCCCGACGGTTGGGGGGGACACCGCTGGTCAATTTTTGTCAAAACCAAGAAATCGAGAGGATAGTATAGGTGGCGAGACACCCACAATCCATGGTGAGTCCCGACGAGGATGTCCCCTGTATGCCACAATGTGTAGAGATCCATTCTCACCCTAGTCAAAATGGCTTGCCGCACATAGATTTTTCTTACACCGGCCATCTCGTAGGGCACGACCATGCACCATGGCCATCACACCACCCTTGTATTGTCCCCTTGTATGGACTCTAATGAGAGAGTAGGAGTTAGTGACTAGAGAAGAGGGAATGCAAGAAGAGAGTCGCTTTACCCTAGAATTCCTATCCCCGAAGGGCTCTGCGCGCTTAATAATTCTATCCAAGGTCTCTTTCCCCTGCCTAGGGTCAACTTCATCTTATCCCTATCTTCACTCATTCTTAACCACCACTATATCTCTTTTAAAAGCAAGTGCTCGCATCAAGTTAAAGGGACCGCAATGGGGTCTAACATTGCGGTAGTGTATGCATGTCCTTTTCTTTGCGCATTGGAGGAGTGCGGTAGCCTTCTCTCTTCCCCTTCCCTCCTATACTTTAAAAGGTTCATAGATGACGCCTTTGGAGTATGGGAGGGCCCCCCCTCCAACTTGCAAAAACTCCTCGGGCCTTGCATACGGGCATCCTTTTGAAGAACAAATTAAAATCACTCCCTTCATCTCCTCATAGGAAGCCTTTATTTTAGACATTCATTTCTTCAAAGGCCCCTCCTTCTACTCTAGGGGTTTTTTGGACACACATTGCCACCAAAAAATTCGCAACTCCTACAATTATATCCCTTGGCAATCCTCGCACCCTACCCACCAAAAAATTGCTTTTATCTTGTCAGAACTCAAAAGGTATATCATTAGGGAAAGTTCGCTTGAGGGCTTTATCTCTATTCGCAAACTCTTTTTTTCTAGGCTAAGAGATAAAGGCTACCCTTCACCGTTTTTAAAGGCGTTCTTTCTCTACGTTACTTATGCCTCGAGGCCCGCCCTCCTTCAAAAAGTCAACCATAAGAAAACCCCACCTGCCATTGTAAAAATCCCGTTCTCTCCCTTTACCCGCACCCTCAACTTAGCCCGATCCATTACCCAACCTCTTTCTAAAGTGTTAGATGACAACTCCAAACGTGTCATTTGTTGGCTTAATGCACCCAATCTTGGCCAAATTCTCTATAAAGAGCCTTCCTCCCACACATCCGCCACTTTTTTGTGACTCGCTCCCCCCCCCCCCCATGTATCTTATAAATTGGTCCCTTGCCCTTCACCCGCATCTTCCTCTTCCTATATCTTCAACAAAGGGCTCTTACCCTTCACCATAATCTCTTGCCAAGAGTTTTTTTGTTTTTCTGTTACTACCTCCCCCCCACACCACCACCTCGCCTCCCCCTCTTTTCTTTAAAAACTTTCCCCTTCTCCCCCCCCCCCCGTTCAAGAAGACTACAACAAAGGAAAAAAGATTTTTTGCTACCCCTTGATTAGTACTACACCCCTTGATCTCCTTATCCTTGGTCATTAGTCACCATCTTTGGTACCTTCCTATAAACACTCTTAAAGCTTCCCCTTTTCCCTCCTTTTCCTACCCCCTTTAAAGCTGGTTATTCCACATGAAAGAGAATTCCTCCTCTTGTGCTTTGCACTTATTGTCTTGGGTAACCCTCCATTTCGCACCTTTATAAAGCCTCTGACACCTTTTGTTTGGTTTACATCACTGATGAGCTAGACTACGAAACGCGTTTGATGTAAACCTCTTTTGCAATGCTCCCCCTTTCCCTCCTCCTCCCCCTACTTTGGTCCTTTTTCCTCCCCTCTCTCTCTCTCTCACCTCTTCTATTTCTGGCAAGTCTCTATTTATTGCTCGCTAAGTTTTTATGGGTTAGTCGAGTTTGGCTATCTCTAAATCAATTTAGTTTCAAAAATCTAACCTTTACGGATCGCTGCGCGATCACGTTTTTACCTTTTCTTGCAAGTATACTTGGCGCGCAGGTCGAGTTGACCAAACTCCAAAAATAGAAAAGCGGCTATTTTGGGAGATCGCATGCTTTTGGAGGAAAAAACAGAATAGAAAGACAGGTGGTGCGTTTTGGGGATCATTCACCGATCTCTCTTCTGCGAGTGCGAGTGCAAGTGCGAGTGAGACGCTGCATGCAAGCGAGTTAAAGCTGGGGGGTGGTCGGGAGGTTCGAGCTCCGTACAACGGAGTGCGCCTATATATTTTTCTCCTCTGTTGTATGAAACACTATCAATACAAAGATTTCTTCCTCTCTTTTTGCTGTCTATCTCTATTATTCTGTTCCTGTGACATAAAGTGAAAGATTTGTTTCAACAAATAAAGTATATATAATTTTGAAAAATTATGATCTTTTGAATAGAGGATTCCCACCTCATCCTATTTTTGCACCCTACTTGTAGGAATCTACAATGGTAGGATGGATTGGCTAATAAAAAATGAAGGTCACATCCATTGTGCAAAGGTAGTTTATGCTTCAAACGTGAACTAGGAAAGGAAGTAGTAGCAAGGACATAATGGGAAACCAAGAGCTCACTTAGTTAAGGCGCGTAGACTTATAAAAGGGTTACATAAAGGGCGACATAATGGGAAATCAAGAGCTCACTTAGTTAAGGCGAGTAGACCTGTAAAAGGGTTACATAAAGGGCAACATATCTATATGGTCAAAGTAAACAAAGTTGAAGATTTGGAAGCCAACCAATTTCCAAGGTTCCCTAACAGATTTTTAGATGTATTTCCAGAGGATCTCTCAAATTTACCTCCCCCAAGAGATATAGATCACGAGATAGAAACATTTCCAAGTAGTGAACATGTTTCCAAAAAGACCTTTTCAAGTTAGCACATCTTAAAAATTTTGGGCGTCTATTAATTTTTTTACAAATGGTATCAAAATTTATCGAAGGTTGTACATTTAAATTCCTTGTTTCAAGAGCTTTGTATTGATATATCATACGTCATAGATCTCAGAGATATGTCTCATGTTATTATACTAATTGGCATATGTCAATAGCATTGTCCAGGACATGAAAAAGTGTGAAACATTAAAATGCTTTTAACCTAGTGAGAAATTGGTGTTCAGATACCATATTTCAAAAATCAATGCGTGTTAATGGTCTTTCCCTATAGAAGATGGAAGCTATCAATGGGAGAATTGGAGGCACTACACGCTGATGCTGCTACTAGAGAACCTCTTGACCTTCACAAATGCCTCCACAACGATGTGGTGCATGAAATTTCTATGAATCACATCTTTTTGTCTTTTCTAATGTTATTTTCTGTCAATCTATACTTTATATTTTTTCTTATACATATTCTTCAAACCACCACGAAAACTCCCCGACGGTTGGGGGGGACACCGCTGGTCAATTTTTGTCAAAACGAAGAAATCGAGAGGATCGTACGGGTGGTGGGACACCCACAATGCATGGTGACTCCCGACGAGGATGGCCCCTGTATGCCACAATGTGTAGAGAGCCATTCTCACCCTAGTCAAAATGGCTTGGCGCACATAGATTTTTCTTACACCGGCCATCTCGTAGGGTATGACCATGCACCATGGCCATCACATCACCCTTGTATGGTCCTCTTGGAATCCTTGACTTCTATCCTTATAAACAGGATGTCTAATTATTATTTTAATTATCAAAACCTAATTTTTACCATTTTATAGCGTACTCCTAGGACATGAGGGCCATGACAAGGACCACTGACTACATGTTGGTGGTCGTAGCATAGCGCACAACCCATCGACAAAATGTCAATCCGGTGGATAGGAACCCGGCTAGTGCATGGAAGCATGGATGCACCAAATGCGACGCATTGAGGACTCTAATGAGAGAGTAGGAGTTAGTGACTAGAGAAGAGGGAATGCAAGAAGAGAGGGAAGCTCTTTGCACAGAAACTTGAATCTGTCACTCAACTCTCACAAGCTCAAGTGTGTGATGCTAATATGTCACGAATGACTAACATTCACACATAAAATCATACACATACAAGCATATGGAAGCCAGGATTAGAGAAATGCAATTCCATTACCTCAACACACACACACTCTAATCGAGCACACACATGAAGAAAGCGCACATGCAACACATGATGAGATTAGAAAGAGGAGAGAATGATTATATGAAATTAAAGACTAATAATCACAAATCTAAGCATCACAACACGTAAAGACATGGGAAAGAAGCATAGAGAGGCAAATAGTTTTCCATTATCAACCCAATGCTAGCTATGATGTGAGAGGGGAGCTCCATCTACATAGCCATCTCTCTTCTCTACTCTCCAACCTAGCTTTCCAAAGAATGACTCTCACATTGTAGAATTTGCAATGTATACCTAGGGTTTTTAAGACATGGTCGGCCACCCAAATGTGCATAAAAAGCGTAGGCTCACAAATACAAGCTAGAACTCTCATAGAGCCCGTAGATAAAAGAAAGCTACGTATACACATGTGTGTATACATCAAATGAATCATAATGCATGTCATTGATGCTTACCCATCAACCCCCCCCCCCCCCCCCCCCCCCCCCTTCCAAATCTTTGTCGTCCCTCACAAAGCCATGTCAAGGTAGAAGTTCAAGGAGGGATGTGCCTACAGAAGAAAAATGTCAGTGCGGTAGCAAGCTGAATTATATGGCAATAAAGCATGAGGGGAATGTAAAGCACATGTGTAAATGAGTAAATGCAAAGAATTATGAAATGCTACACTGCCATTAAAAACAAATAAATTGCACTCTGCTGAAATTAATAAATCAAGAGTTTTGGGCTTATGGATGAGTCTATCAACTAGCTAAGTTAGGAAAATTATCTAAAAGCAAGATTCCATAATTGTGCCTTTTAGCTTTGATTAGCCAACTAACTTTCTCAACTCTAAACAAAAGCCTTTAAATTTTTCACGTTAAGCTCAATGGAAGTCTTTTTTCATGTCATTTTCTTTCTTTTCCTTTTCTTTTTCATTTTTTTTTTCTTGCACATTGAGTCAAAATCATTTGACGTGTGTGCTTATTTTGTATGCCCGGGGATTTTTTCTTCTCATAGAAAAGCACGCACATTGGGAACCTCTAGGGCTCTAGTACCATAGGCAGTAGATGTGAGTGAAGTACCAAGATCAAGCTAGGATTACTCTTCTAGCCTAAGATTTTACATTTATGGCACTTTTGTTTTCTGCTTCCATTTCCTTTGTGATCTCATTAGTGTTCTTTGTTGTTTGAGTGAGCTAGCCTCTCTATGCTTAAAACACTCCTAAGGTCTCAAACATTCAAATAATTTTACCAACTAGGACTAGCAGTCAAGTAAATGAGTTAACCTAAAGTCACGGCCTCCTAACCTCAAGGCTCACCTATAAGACGAAACTCTAAGTCAATTAACTAAAGCAAAGACAAATTTATACAACTATAATGACAGATAATAGAACATAATTAAATGCACTCAATCATACCATGGAAAACCACAATCAACAAATATAAATATCCACAAGCATGAGTCATGGAAAGTAATACACTTAGAGGTATGTGATGCATTTTCTTGATAGTTGTGGAAATAATCATGTAATGCTGGAGCTCGATCTATCCATGCTGCGTTAGCTAAAGTGCATATATGTTGCAAAATCATCAAAAAAATACTATCACCTAGAAAGGTGTGTCAGCATAGAAATGAAATTTTTATTACCTATGTGTAAACAAAAGGAAATCCTAAAACTAACACTATAACACATCACGCGAAACGCGATGTTTGTACCAACACAAATAAACGTGGTCTAAAATTAAAATGCGTTGAAATAAGCATCCTTGTACACGTCAAAATTGTATTGTTGGTATACACATTTATATAATCACTTTCTATAACGACGGCTATATCGACGCTTATACCAATGCCTATACAGAAGCGTATACCGATGCTCATACTGACGCATGTACCAACACCTGTACAGATGCCTATACCAACGCCTCTAGAGAAACCTGTACAGACGCCTGTACAGACGCACATGTCGACATCTGCATCTGCAAATGTTTTTGAGTAGAGAGTAGTGTCATTTGTTGCTACATGTGTTGCAGTAACAAAGGCACAACCTCTCTTCTCAAAAGAAGAAGGCAAATGTAATCCCACTTTGCATTAAGATAGATTGATAGTGCATCATAAGAAAATAAAGAACTGTTAAGAAATCGACCATAAATACAAAATTAAAAATTGCAATAAACAAAACCATGATAACCATAACCATTACCATTGCCATAAATAAACACAAAACTACGAGTATAACCATAATGATAACCGTAAGATAAACCATAACTTTGAATTTAAACATAATGATTACCTTACTCATAAATAACAACCTTAACCAATGCCAATGATATAATCATAAATAAAATCATGACTATTGCCACTATACTAACCATAATCATAAGCATAAGAATGACCATAAAAGGGTATCAAAACCATAACCATTGCCACTAACATAACTATATAAATACCATATCCAAAACCATTGTTAACACCATAATCGTTGCCACTATCATATGTATAAGCATAATCATAATCATAACCGTAACCATAAAAGAGTTATCAAAATCATAACCATTTGTTGCTAGCATAATAAAAAAGAAACAATAACCATTTTTAATGACATATCAAAAAATAAACCATAACTATAATCATTATCATAAGCATAAGAATAACAATAAAGGTATTGGTAGAACCATAAACATTTTCATTATGTGCATCATAAGCTTAATCATAATCATAAATATTGATCATGTGTGTATGCGTATGCATGTGTGTGCTGAAAGAAAAAGAAGAACTACTCACATTTAAAGAATGTGAGTGTGCGAGAAGTACGAAGAGTCAAGTAATGTATTTGCTCTAGGAAGTGTAAAAGAGGTGTGAGTGCTCATTATGGATTGTGCTACTACCCGATCTCTAGGAACCCTAGCCTGTCTATGCCCCTCATAAAGTCCCTGTGCCTCTAGTGACCATCTAGAAGCTAGCCATCCCTGTGGTTCACCTTCATGTGCTACATGGATTGGTATCCACATGAGTGTGTCTCCAAACATCTATCATGAAAGTTCTCTACCGGGAGTATTACCTTTCTAGTCCTATGGTAGGTTCTATGAGTTGAGCTATAGCTAGAATCCCTAGTGTGCCCGTCTAAAGTAATACTACACTGGGGTGTAGGGGCCAAACTAGGATCTAATTGCTCTGATATCTCTAGAGTGGCCTCTATGGTGGTCTTGCCAATGTGGTCTATAGGAACCTAACATAACAACGTCTCACAAGTCGTACGTGTTTGCTCTATGATCGGGGAATGTGGTCGTGTCTCTGCAAGAACAAATGGTTCTATGGAAACATCTGTATGATGTGGATACTCTATAGGTGAATCACTTGATGGTGTGGCACTCTACTATAGCAGTGGTCTCGTAGTGTAGATGACAATCCTGTTGTTAGCACATAGATGGCATGATCAGTGCCTCTATATACTTGCTCTTAAGGATCTCGATTGAACAAAATCATGGAGATCAAACTCGGAGGTGGCTCGGTATAATCTCATGTCTCAATTCTATCATCTAGACAGGGTAGAGTACCTCTATGGAATCTATGAGATGATCACGCATCTTAGGGTGTGCACTAGCTCTAAGCATCTTGAAACCAGGAGTAGAATGATCATGAGACGGAAGCCTCACATAATATGGAGAAATTTCATGATAGTGACGAATAGGTTGATCATGATAGAATAAAAGTCTGTCGTACTTCTACCAACCATAACAATGTTGGAGCTATATATGGCTCACTCTACTCAACTTGGTCTCACCTATATATTTGTATCTTGTCCTCAATATGAATCAGTCTTTGGGAGCGTATATGGTGTGTCTCTTGTCTCGTCTCTCTCTCTTTCTCTCTACATCTCAACATGGTATCAGAGCAGTAACGATCATGCACCGATTCAATTCATGGTGACAAAACAGTATGTGTATGCGATTTGCATGTAAGATTCAAAAATTGCTACAAATTTTATTTTTTGAGCATTGATTCTTGTTAATTGTGGTTGTTTTGTGTTAAGAAGAATATGATTAGTATTTTGTGTGACGTTTATTGCTAATCAATCTAATCGTTGATTACGTTTTCTTGTTGATGACACCCTGAACTTCATCTCAATTTTTCTTGCTGTTCTGCTCAAAATTTGGAGAAACGGGAAAAGCGCAATAGCATTATTCATCCAAAACTTGTTCGTCTCCTCGAGCTCTTCGATTTGAGTTCTAGGTTTGCGTCAATCGGAGTTCGTAGCAGAAAGTTATGCTGTTTTTACTGCAAATTGAGCTTGACGCAACTTTCTTCGTCCTACTTCTTCGTGAAGCGTCCGCGATCGTTTTTCTTCTTTTGGCGTTAACTTTTTTGAGAAGATTTAGCTTTTTGCTATTCATATTGTGGCCGTCAATCTTGCGTCTCACGCCACTCTATTTTGAGTACTCTTTTATTATTAACGTCTCCTTTACCTTGCCGTTTTTGGGTGACGTCTCTCACATCTTTGGAAGTTCCTTGAGCGTCCTTCTTACGTTTATCGTTGACAGAACGTAGTCCTCATATCTCTCTCATTCTCAATTGCGGCCTTCACCATATATGGTGTGCAAATTCTGCGATCTTATCTTATACGTCTTCTCGCAACAAGATATGGCTATGAATATTCTCGTCAACGGCTTTCCTTCTAGCCAGCGTTCTGTTCCTCCTTTCCAAGGTCAAGGTTTTCCAGGCTGGAAAGCAAAGATGTTATTAATTCTTGAAGGCGATGAACTCTCCGATGTTGTTCTTGGAAATCGTGTTTGTCCGCCTCAGCCTGTTGATACGGATAATGATAACGTGCTTATCACTAAAGGACCTATATTTGAAGATTGGAATGTTGCCTATACGGATTGGCAACGACGTGATAAAGCAGCTCGTCGGTATATTCTTTCTGCTCTTACTGATTCCCTTTTGCTTGATATGTACGAACTGCCTACTTCCCACGACATATGGAAGTACCTTATTGCAAATTTTCAGAAGAAATCTGTCACAGAAATACTTTATTTGAGAGGGTTGCTTAACAAGTTACAATATGAAGTTGGTACTGCCATGACGGGACATATTGAATCTTTCAAATCTATTATTAATCAACTTGCTGCTGCCGGTGATCCTGTTCCACAAAAGCAACTGATTACACTTCTCCTTGATACGGTGAAGGACTCTTCTTATGATAACATTGTTACTATTCTCTCTAATAAAGATGGTCTTGATTTCGACCAAGCCTGCATGTCTTTAATTGAATACTCTTAACGTCAAGAACGTCGTAATGCTAGTCATGAAAGAGCTATGATTTCACACGAGGAGACTGAGTCACAACAGATGGAACGGGCTTTTTATGCTCGAAGGCGTCCATTTCAACGAGGAAACCGCAGAGGTGGCCGTCGCGGTAATATTTTCTCTCGTCTCAAATTTCCTAATAAGCAATGTTCTTACTGCAACAGAAATGGCCATACTGAAGATGATTATTGGGCACGTCAATATGATGAAGAACACAATATTACCACAAAACAACCACGTTTATCTAGAGACTCTTCTTCTTCTTCTTGTGAATATTGTGGACGATCTGATCATCCCACTCATATGTGCTATAAGCGTCGATTCGACACAGATCGGAATAGAGCATATGCTACTGAACATCGAAACAACATTGTACCAGAAACAAGCTGCATCCTATGTTCAGTTGCTCTAGACAGAATACTTCATGTACGCGATGGATCACTTTTTATTGTCGATTTTGGTGCTACAGGAAATATGACATATCAGTCTAAGTGGCTCCATAACTATCATCCACTGCCAGTTCAACGTGTTGTTTATCTTGCTGATGATACTACTTATCAAGTAAAGGGTATTGGAGACTTATATCTTGGTACCTTATCTTCTTCCACTTGAATTTTGTGAGGAGTATTACATGTACCAGATCTTCAACGTAATCTTCTTTCAGTTGCTAGACTTGTTGATCTTGGTCTGTTTGTTGGATTTGATCATACCAAATGCCGAATTGAGAAAGATGGACAGACTATAGCCACTGCTCCTCGAAATGGTAATTTGTTTGAACTCTCTCTCAACGATGCTGTAGCAAATGTTGTCACTGCTCCAGGTGATCATGATTGCAAAGTATGGCATCACCGTTTTGTTCATGCTGATTTCTCAAAACTCCTTGATCTTCAACGTCGTGATCTTGTTCATGGCATGGATCTTAAAGCCCATCCTCATATGGGAATTTGTGAATTTTTTGCTCTTGGGAAACACAATCGCAAACCCTTTCCTCTTTCAAATACAACTCATTCTCATGACATATTGGATCTTGTTCATACTGATATATGTGGACCTCTACCTTCTTCGAGATCACAATATCGCTACTTCATTACTTTCATTGATGATTTCTCAAGGTATACGACTGTATTTCTACTTAGACAAAAATCTGAAGCCTTATCTGTTTTCAAACAATTCCACAAGGCTGCGGAACTTCAAACTGGTCGTCGCCTTAAGAAGCTTCGTAGTGACAATGGAGGAGAATATGTTTCTCGAGAGTTTGTGAGTTACTGTGCTGACAGTGGAATTCATCATGAACACTCTATTCCATATTCGCCTCAACAGAACGGTGTTGCTGAACGAAAGAATCGCACTATTCTCAATGCTGTAAGATGTATGCTGATTCATTCTGGCTTATCTCGTGTTTTTTGGGCTGAAGCTACTTTGACAGCAGTATTTATTCAGAATCATCTTCCTACTACTGCACCCTCTGGTAAGATACCCATCACAGCATGGACAGGTGACATTCCTTCTGTATCTCATTTTCGAACCTTTGGATGTATTGCTTATATTCATGTTCCCAAAGAAACACGAACAAAGCTTGATGCTCCTGGTCTTAAAGTTATTTTTATTGGATATTCTGACACTTCCAAAGGCTACAAATTCTATGACCCTTCCTCCAAGAAAGTAATTGTGAATCGTGATGCTACTTTTAACGAACAGCTTATGGGAGGCTCATGGTCCATGGATGATTCTGATGATACTAAATCATTGCTTCAAGCTTTTCCATTTCTTTCAAAAGATGAAACTCTTCCTATAGAGCAACTTTCCTCTTCACAACCATCCATTCCGAATGTCGCCAATGATGATATTGATATTTTTGTTGATCTGCCTATTGATTTTGAACATGGCTCATGTCATGTTTATGATGACGATATTGCTGATAATGCTTTTTCTACTTCCGAAGATCCAGTTACTTATGATGAAGCTATCTCTTCACCACAAAAGGATCAATGGCAAGAGGCTATGGAAGCAGAGTACGATTCTCTTATCTCTAAAGGTACATGGATACTAACTGAATTACCTCCTGGTCGTACAGCTATTAAATGTAAGTGGGTGTATAAGACAAAAGTAAAAGCAGATGGATCTTTTGACAAGTTCAAGGCGCGTTTAGTTGCAAAAGGTTATTCCCAAGTAGCTGGTGTTGATTATCAAGAGACTTTTTCACCAGTTGTTCGCATTACAAGTGTTCGAGTTTTATTGGCATTTGCTGTTCAATTTGATTTAGAAGCTCATCAAATGGATGTGCGAACTGCTTTTCTTAATGGTGACTTGGAAGAGGAAATTTATATGGAACAACCAGAAGGGTTTGTTATTCCAGGTAAAGAAGACCTTGTTGCTCAACTCCATAAGTCACTATATGGTCTCAAACAAGCTTCGCGAGCCTGGTATACAAAATTTGATCTTTTTCTCACCTCTAAAGGATTCATCTCTTGCTCGTCAGACCCCAACTTATACATAAAACGCCAAGGTAGCAGTTTTGTGATTCTTGCTCTTTATGTGGATGATACCATCCTTGTTTCCAATGATTTGGGATTTCTTCAGCAAGTGAAAAAGTTATTGTCTTCCGCATTTGATATGGTGGATCTTGGAGAGATTCACTCGTGTCTTGGCATTCAAATCCAACAGAATCGTACAAAAGGTATTTTATTCCTTCGACAATCAAAGTTTATTGCAGATACTATTCAAAAATTTGGTATGGAATCTGCACATTTAGCCAACACACCTTGTCTTGCAAGCTCTACGAAGAACACTTCTGACAATGGCGGTCAACCTTATGCTAACTTGATTGGATGTCTTCAGTTTGTTGGCATGAACACTCGTCCTGATATTCAGTTTGCTACTAATTATCTTGGACAACATCTTGCATGTCCTTCTCTTAAGCATTGGTCTGCTGCAAAGCGTGTGTTGAAATACTTGAAAGGCACTACAGATTTTGGTTTAGTCTATCGACGACAACTCACATCGGATTCTATGTAATCTCTTTCTCTTTTGGGTTACACAGATGCAGACTGGGCAAGCTCACATTTATCTATGCGATCTACTAGTGGAAATTGCTTCTTTATAAATGGTTGTCTTGTTTCTTGGACTAGCAAGAAACAACGTTGTGTTACAGTTTCTACGACTGAGTCAGAATATGTTGCGGCATCACTTGCAGCTCGTGAGTTGATTTGGCTTCGACAAATGTTGGTTGATATTGGTCACTCTCCTCTTTCTAGCACACCCTTGCGGTGTGACAACCAAAGTGCTATTAGTCTTGCAAAAGACTATGTTCAACATAATAAGTCAAAGCACATTGCTGTCCATTATCATTATGTCAAGTATGAAGTACGCAAAGGAACCATTATGGTTGAACACTGTCCAAGTGACCAGATGATTGCAGACATTTTGACCAAAGGCCTCAACGAGTCACGTTTCATCCTCTTGCGCTCGGAGCTTGGAGTTGCTTCGACCTCACTCTTTCTAGATTAGCTTCTTTGCTATTGTAATAGCTTTGTACATATGACATTGTAATCTTTTAGGTACCATGCACTATGCACACTCCACATTTGCACATTGTGATCTCTAAGTCACTTGAATATTTGTACATAGATGCATAATTCACTTTCACATCATCATCGCTGGTTCATATTTTCACATTGTATAGGGGCTTGGGTTTTTCCCTTGAACTCCCCAAGGGTTTTTTCATCCAAAGCTAGAGATCTTTGTTTGAGTGGGGGTGTTGGAGCTATATATGGCTCACTCTACTCAACTTGGTCTCACCTATATATTTGTATCTTGTCCTCAATATGAATCAGTCTTTGGGAGCATATATGGTGTGTCTCTTGTCTCGTCTCTCTCTCTTTCTCTCTACATCTCAACAAACAATACTAAATCGGAACCGCTCGGGGTCATGATCACCAAAATCTATCCATCTATGTCAAATTTGGCAATCAAAGGCTAGACAAGCCTTAATCATTGGTCACTGCATGTGAACAATCTCTAAAAATTGTCTTAGGCCCAAGTTGTGGTCAAAGACCAATCAACAGATCTAATCGAGCTCTAAAATGTGCAAGCGTATCATCAAGCGCTAAAATCAATCCAAGTCAAGATCTTGCATGTGAACGAGCTCTAACTAGCATAATTTGGTCAGTATCAAGGCCACAAATGAATATCTATTGCAAATAGGGGTCAAATGTAGTCAAGCGTGGAATCTGTTGTCAAATCGGGCCAAAATCAAAATATACACGTGAAGAGACTCTAAACCTCGTCAAGTGGCAAATGTAGACCAAAATCAAAATACGTGTATGACCAGGGTCTATGCGTGCATTTAGGGTCAAATCTGGTGTAAATCAAACACAATCGAACAAACTCTGGCAAAATCGGACTCTCAGGATGTTCCTACTCTAAACATGCCTACAGTGAGCAGGGCGTATAGGATGCGTGTGTGATGCAAAGAAAAGAGTCACGAAAGAGAAGTGCAAATTTATTTAATTTATATATTTTTTGTTTTTGTTTTTTCAATGAAAAATATATACAAAAATACAAATAAATAAATGCAAAATAAGAAAGAAAACTAGTATGGGGCAGTTAGCTAATGGTTGAGCGTGAAGTTGTTGTGTAGGGTTAGATTTAATGTGAAATGTATACATTTTTGCAATAGATTACGTTTATAATGTTTTTTTTATAATAAATATTTCTAAAATCAACACTTTACGTTTATTATAAGTATTTTGGTTGTGTATCTTTAGGGCAGCTTTAGTACGAGAGAGAGAGAGAGAGAGAGAGAGAGAGAGAGAGAGTTGGAAAGAGATAACAACCCTTTAAATTATATAAGATCTCTTTTTTTTAGGTAATAGTATTTATTAAAAGAAGAAGGATTTCCGAAAAAAATATTGTATCCATTTGGAGTCATGGATCTAAATTTCTTAATATAAAGTGTTTCTAAGTGATTTGCTTTGTCCTTTGTTGTTGTTGAATCTATAATTTTGATCGTGAACTTTTTGTTGAACGGCTTGTATCTGATAATGTCAGTTATCATCAATTTAGTAGGTTGTTTTTTATGTTGTAAAATCCTTCTTTTTAGATTAGTCGTTTGTCCAATATATATTTTTTAAATTTGTATACATTGTAATTTATAAATAAAAATCTTACTTTTATTTTCTGGAGTTGTTGATTTTTGGGGAGACTTTGTTTCTGTAAAAAAAAACAATTGGATTCTTTTAAAATGATTTTGTATAAACTTTTATGAGTTTTAGTATAAATATATAAGGTATTAAAAATATATTTAAAATTTTTAAAATATAGATTGTTATTTTAAATTAAACAATGGATTCACATTTGGGTGGAGAGAGAGAGAGAGAGAGAGAGAGAGAGAGAGAGAGAGAGAGAGAGAGATGTGAGAATGCACTATTTGACTATGTTGATAATTTATTTAAAATATTATTGAACCTGTTGGTATTTGAGTAAAATGTGAATTTTTGAAGTAATAATTTACCTTGGCTGGTGGATGGAATATCTATAGGTATTGAAGTTGATTGCAAAGATGATTCTCTTTTATTAGCTATATCCATATCTATAAACAATGGTATGTAATTTTTTGTTTAGTTTGAAGAATATAATCATTTATAAATAGAGAAGAAATTATGATTTTATACCATTGCTTTATTCATAGTAATGAAGAAGTTGCAAGTAGTGCCATATTGTCTTCGTGCAAATTCCATATCTAGTGATGCTATAATGCTCTCCAAAGTGATTGGATCTTGTTTGTTTTTTACGTTGTATAGTTGCTCATACTCTTTTAGAATGATTGAAGCTAGTCTATTATCAAGAGTTTTCAAAGAGTCTAATGGAATGTTGTAGCCAAAATGCAATAAGTTCATAACTGAATTATTTTTTTAGAATATAAGCTGAATTATTTACCATCTGCTGAATTATTTTTTTAAAACATAAGCTGAATTATTTACCATCTGCAGGGAGTTCTTTAGTGGTATGTTTTTTTTTCCATGTTTGAAACATATTGTCGGCTGCGTCCATATATTGTTTTAGCTCATCATAAGATGGCCAGCCATAAATGTAGTTTATTGGATCACGTCTCGAGATATTTGCATATATGATTGTTTGATTCTTAAGAAGAAGTTTTCTCTATGTTGCCTTTTTTATTTTCGTTGCTCTTCTTGTTCTTTTTCTTGTAGGTCTATTGTGGCTTTTGCTTTAGCATTGATAGAATTTAAGACCTAATATATTTTAACACAATTTATACATTTAAGGTTATAAATATTGAAGTATGTGATTAGAGATAAAAGCTTGCCTCCATATTTTTTAGCTTTCAATCTGAAAATTATAAAAATGAATTTATTAATAGTTTTTTTATATCAATTTAGTAATAAATTATAGCACCTTAACTTTGATATAAAATAATTAATCATACGTTACCTTTGTTTTTATCTTTGGAGTATACTTTTGTCAGTCAATAATCTTCATATATATAGTGCTTTATTACTTGTATTTAGAAATCGTCGATTGTTATTGAATTCAATATTTTTATGTTCTTTCGATTAGTCGATCGAGACAACATGACATATAATAGTCCAGGAGAAAAACATTTTCGAATTATTAACAATGACTTACCAAAGATAGTACATTCTTGGGATTTATGTCCAGTCATTGCATATGCTAGTGTTAGTGGAAAAGATGTTTTATGATACCATGTTCCATTGTATGTCTTTTTTTGATATTTAGATCTTCTAATAGTTACATTTTGTTGTGTATGATTTACACATATTATAAGTTTTGCTATAATAGATGTTATATTGTTATATTTAATATCTATGACTGTCCCAAAAGTTCCATTAGCTATACCTATTGCTAGATCTATGTTTTGTGTAAACATTACTAATGGCCCTATTGCTACCTTGGATAGGGTATGAAATTCTGTATCATTTATTCAATGTTGTAGTTCTGGTATATGATGTGCTGTTGTAGAAATATTTATATTGAATATATTGGAATGGTTGAATATCTTTAATAATATGTGGTCATTATAGTATATGACATCTTTATTATGTGTACATAATATAGTTGTGTCTTCATCTATATATTGTTCTTAATCTTTCTCCTGTATAAATGTATCTTTTAAGTATTTATCTAATTGTAATTTAGATGGTTTACTTTGTCTGATTATATTTAAGAATTCAATGAAGTCCGGATCTGAACAATGACGGATTGAGGTATATAATGTGTGGTGTATAGCTAATTTCCAAAATGTAGAATTTGTTATTACACGTTTTTGGCATATCAAGTCTTTATTTTTACAATTACATATTGCAAGCAATTGCACTATATCTCCAAATAGAAGTAGTTTTTTAGTGTTAAATATTTCTAGCATAGATAAATTACAAGCTTCTAAAATTTGGAGTATAATTGTAGGTAATATTTGTGATATCATCATTGAGAATTCATCAATTATAATTATATCAGAAGATCTTATTTTAATTGAATGAATATCATTTGGTTCTAAATTAGAACGAAATAATTGATTTTTATTAGGTAAACAAAAAATAATAATGTGAAGTACATGCTAATCGACTAAGTCTTGTAGCTGCTACTCCTGTGGTTGCTGTAAGGAGGACTCATATGTTTTTGGTTATACATTGAAATGTGATATATTGAATTAGAAACGTTTTCCCAGATCCAGGTGTTCCATTTATTATATGTAACCCACCCGCTTTTTCAAAATTTTTATTGTATATTAGTTTTTGCTCTTTAGTCAAAGTTGTATTTTCTATGTGTTTAAGCTCTTGTAGATGTATTATTGGATCATATTGATTCTCTCCTACAGTTTTATTATTGGTCTGTTTTTCTATAAAATCATTTGATGTTAAATGTTCTTCTAAATTATGTATGGGATTCATTTGAAGTATTTGATTTGTAATTTGTTGTTTAGATTCATCGATTAATATATGTAATTGAGAATAATTTCCAACTAAATTCTCTATGTCTTGTTCATTCTTTATTATTTGTCGTATTTGACATTCTAAAAATTAAGATTTTTCGGTGTTGTTAATTGAGATTAATTATTTTTCATTACAAAAATGTATATGTTTTAATAGAATAGTAAAAAAAAAACCTTCCATTTGATGGACAAGGTGAAAATCTGTAAATCTTACTGATTGTTTATACTCTTCTATTTCATTTTCAAATAAATCATGCATTTTACATATCTTCTTTGTTGTATGCTTGAGTATTTTGTTAATTCTATAGTGACGAAAGTATGAATAAAATGTTAAGCTCTCCAATTCTAATGGTCTTGCTGTATATAGATCAATTGGATGTAGTATACAGGTAAAAAAACTTTGTATATATTTTTGTCTTTTTTTAGGAGGTGAACAATCTGTATAAGTTACCTTTTCTGATTTTTTTATGATTGGTATCTCTAAACACACGATGGCTACTTCGGTTGTTGATATTGGTTTTGTTAATACATAAGAAGATATTAGTTTGAGTTTTGTATCATCAATATTATTTAATCCTAATGTTTTTGCTGTTTCTAAATCGATATCTATTTTTCCTATAGGTTCTAATTTCAATGCATATTTTAGTAAGTAATATGATAATCCTGTATTGGTTACCTTTTGAATATTCATATGGGCTTGCCATAACAATAATACTCCTGCATGATAAGGGACCACATTTCTATGTTTTAATGTTGGTCTATAATAAAGCCATCGTTGAGTTTGTTCATGAATAATTGGCTTAGGATTACTTTGAATATCGTATGGAAATCCATATTTACATCTGATTTTTTTATTTTGTAATTCTATTTTACAAGATTCTCTACAATTATGTATTTGTTTTTTGATAACTAAGTTATGCAATTTATATTCAATTGATGTTGGATCAAATTTATTTATTGTATGTAAATAAGGTATATGGCTATCTATCTCTAAAGATATTCGATCGATATCGTTTAAATCTACCCATAGCATTATATGTTCATGTGGTGAACCTCTATTTTGTATCTCATATCGTATTAGATAGTGGTTGATGGTACCTAATAATCCATTAGGAATAAATATGTATTTGTTTAAAAATGTATGTAATCGTTTGTGAAAAATCATCATACAGTCGGCTGGACAATCTGTCCAATTGAGTTTTAAGTCTATCTTTTGGATAATTTTTTCTAAATCTTCTATTTCTACCCATCTACTAGAGGATACTTTGTCACAAGTTAGGGTTAAGAAGAAGTTAGGTAAACCAAATGACTCTACCATGCATAATAAATCTTTTAAATTCTTACGATACCATGACGGAGAGCCTGGAATTGAATAAGAGATATTGTGTTTTATGATATAACGTATGGGTTCTAGCTCCGATGCATGTGGATTTTTCAGTTTGAATTTATCTATATCTGATTGTAGCATTGTTAAATTTGTTGAGTTTGCTATTATCAAAGCTTGACGTAGTTGCTACATCATCAATAAGTATGGCTTGTATAAAGTGAATATTGAGAAGAATGAGGCTATTCTCATTTTTAGATATGTATGAAATTTTAAAGCTCCATCATGAGCTCCATATCCAAATGGAAATAGAAATGGAAATAGGGCTTTCTCTATTGTAATATCTTCTAAATTAGATACTCCATCTAAACTTGCATATAAGTTAATGATTTTTTTTTAAATTTAATCTTTCATACATAACCCCACCATGAGATAACTTACCTATTTTGTATTGTGATTTTAGTTGTGTGTTGTTTACTTGATCTAAGATACCTAGATAATTTGTATTGTGTGCTACTATCATTAAGTCATAAGGAGAAGATGATGCATGTTTGTTTAGTAAAGTAGTAATTGCATTAGAAGGAATTATAGGAATTGCTAAAGTTTTTTGTGGTTGTTCATATATAGTATATAATTTTTTTGCTAATGGATTATTTTTTACTAAAAAGAGCAATAGTGTGTTTATGTCATGTGAGTTTTTTGTTAGAATATTTAATAAATCATTACTATTTTGATATGAAAATAGAGGATTATCTAATAATGATCTTTTTTCTATATTACCTATGGCTATAGATGTTACCTTTTTACTGATATTTAAAGAGATATCTAAAGTAGATAGCATTTGTACTTCATGTACGTTCATTGTTAGTATTTTTTTATATAAGTTGGGTGATAAGTTACCCAATATTTTCCTCTAATGTTGTTTTGAAAATATTTGGAGCAGTTATAAATTTCTATATTGTCTTGTTTGCTATTTTGAAATGATGTTAGATAAAGATTAGATAATTTATATCCTCGTAAATAGGTATTTGTTTTTTTATATATTTTAAGTTTTGTTTTTCATACTTAAAAAATAAGTTTCCACAATTGGAACAATATTTATATGATTTGATCGAATTAGAACAAATATTTACCCATGAATCAAAATCTAAATTAAAAATGTCAAAAGTTGGAAGTAAGTTTGTTTTTCTACGTAAATGTCTTATAATCTTGGTATGCTTTGTTTTTTGTTTTAGTTTGGATGCTTTCTTTATGGGTAATAGTTTATTTGTTTTCATCTTCAATTATGTATTGTTTATTATTATTTTGTATATTTGGTGACCTTAAGATTTCATAATATTTATATCGATATGTATATTATTTGTATTGAGCTTAGACTAATATTCTAATTTGGAAAGAAAATAATTTTTATCTTATTGTGGTTATCAAAATATTAATATTAAAATCTGTTTTTATATGTGTGTTTAAAATATTCTTAAATATGACATACCTTGTGTTATAGTCAAATATTAAGTTGCTTTGTAGATGTTGAAGAGCTTCTTGTAAACTAGCAAATGGTAAAACTTAAGAAGTTAGAATATAGAGTTATATATAATTTGATGCTAATTACCAAAGGAATGATAAGAGAACAATGCTTGACCAGCTTTGGTAAAGCTTTGATTGACACATGTGGCATGTGATATACTTTTGACAGCACACAAGTTATTGGTAAGATTTATGTTTGCAATGTTATCTCTTGGACTCTACTTATCTCAAGGTATATGCAAGGCCAGGGTAAAAGCCCTAGTCTTTTTTTTTTTTTTAAAGGAAAGGCAAACATCTCTCCTAATCACTAATCCTTGCATTTGGAAGGAATGTGGCATCATACAAGAAATCAACCAAGGAAACAAGAAGTCGACCAAGGCAAAAGATTCAAGATCTGATAAAAAACAACATAATACTTGACAAAGCTTTGATTGACATGTATGCCAAATCATACCATAAGCTGATATGTCGTGGAGTAACTTCAGAAATTGACACATTGCAAACTCACTGAACTTGGTCTAGATTCACTTTATGTTTTTCAATGCATTTCTGGGAATCAGCTTTGCGGTTTAATCGGGTACACATCTCATATTTGATAAACGATGGATCAGCTCATTCCTCTGGTCCATGATGACAAACTCCTTCAACTACAGACAATTGGTTCACCTCCATCAAGCTGCTTGTGAGGACACAAACACGTTTTAAAAAAACGGGGAGTAGATGGAAGCGATCCAGGGTGGTCGGACATGTGATGTTTTCAGCCAAAAAGAATGTGCTTAGTGACTTACCTTTGGTACCTTGGCTCGACAAGGTGCAACAATTTATTATCACGGTAATGCCAAAGCCGAATACACATGTCTCGCTTGTGTTTTGGAGCAAAAGCTCATTCAAGGGGCAAGGGAGCTTATCCCGAGCTGCAAGGGTAGCATATGGACATGGGGATATTATCCCTATCAATCTATCACGGATTTTGGATACATGTACAGATATCATGCAAGATGTACCCTCCCCTCCTTCGTCGCTGCCAACGTCGACACTTGATCCTCATATGCATGATGAAAAGGTCAAAATAGACAGTTTTTTATGTTCTGCTGTTGCTACATTTTCTCACTCGGTGAGGCAGAATAGTTTCACAGGCCAAAAAACCAGACATTGCAGCCCTATCATGTATTCAAAGTTTGGTGAAACTTTGAGACACGTCGTGATTCCCCACCTCAAAGATATGATGTGGAACGCAGTACTCTTACGCCATTCCAGAGTCTAATGAAGCATTATTCTAAGTCAGAAATCAAGCGGCAGAGTAAACTTTGACTCTTACCCCCATGCTCCTCAGCTCCAAGCAGAAGACGACAAGAGACAGATTTTATTTGTGGAACTGGCCAAAGCTCAGTATGAGAAATGAAGGAAGTGGGAGGGAGTGCCAGGCGGGTACTGTTGACTTCTACTCATTGAATGAATGGGAGAAGCAAGTTAGTGCAGGGCAAAGCGATCTATGAGTTGGGAGCTGCTTTACGCCCGAAACAAGAGCAATGGGAATGCATATGCCTAGGAAGGTGTTGGATGATGGAACTGAGAAAGAGGTCCAAGAGTTGCTTGATGAAGCGGAACCCCCACTCAGCCTGGCCGGTTGGCATCGAAGGTAGGAAGGGATGTTGGAGGTGCCTCGTGGGGCACCATCTTTAAGTTATGCTACAGGTCCGGCCTTCTTGGAGGAGGTTCTTAGTGAGAGCCCAGGGGAATTAGAATGGGTATGGACAGAAGTAGCCAGCGGCCAGCAGTTGCGAGGAGAACCATCTGAACCTGATCGAAATCAAGATGAGAGTAAGTTGAGAAGGCAGGTTGTGGTATTGAAGAGGGAGCCAGGGATTTTACGCACGCAAATCCAAGGAAGGCATGACAAGTGTATGAAGATGTGGGGAACGTCGGTTATGAGACAACCAGGTCTGTCCTATGGAAACATGGCGGGCAGGACCCCTTCGACAAAAAGATGCACGGTGTTTGGATCATGGCTGTGGTTATGGATATTCAAAGGGGAATGTATTCAGAGTTCTCGTATGGGTTATTCACTGGGCCGAGGTGGACCCTCCGGGATTGGTCGCCATTAGGACGCAGCTGAGCAAGAGGGGTGCAAGTCCTGTTATGGACGCACATGTATGGGACTGAGGATGGCATGGATGGCCAGTTCTCGGCTATGATACCTCGACGAGGTACCCATTGGTGGGAGATGCCCGAAACTTAGTTATGGGCTGCTGGAGCTCCCGGTCCTGGCTTGGCTGGTTAGATATGATGCAATCAGAGGGCTGGATGTCACTAACCCCTTAAGATGGCTCCCGAAGACCTGCAAATAACCAATCTGAAAGGCACCAAAACCTGAGCTGAAACAACCAGCTGCACAGAAACTTCTCAGTGAGCAATGCAAACGAGGCGAGAGAGCACTCCTCAATCCCCTCAACCTGGATCTCGAAGCCCTCCAGATAACCAATGTGAAAGGCATAAAAACTTGAGGTCAAACAAACAGCTGTGCATAAACTTCATCGCTAAAAACTTGCTCAATCCCCAATGATAATGATCGGAACCATAATTGATTGTGGGGCTTGCAATTCAAAGCAAATGAAGCAAAGGGACTAGCGCCTTGCAAAGCATTCCATAAGGCAACATTCCTAACCGGTACTCTTTTGAACACATTAAAGGTATTTGTAAGCTTTTCACATTGAACATACATGTCCATAAGACTTCACATCACAAACAATTCTACTTCAAGCCCACTCTCGATAATATTCTCATCAACAAATTTTGATGTTTGAATGAGAATGTCCCATTTTGACGTACATTTTGACCAAGGAGCCACGCAGAAAAATAATCTTACCCATCTGCATTTTGCAAACATGGACACAAATGCAGCAACCTTGGTGCTATTGATCTGAATTATACAAGAATACATAAGCCATTGATAGAAGGTAGAATGAGACAACTCAAAGCTATAAGGCTGCTCCATCAAGACCAAAATAAATTTTTGTACATACTATGAATCTGTATAGTCTTCTCGGACCTGTGTCCACTCAAGGTAACATCTTGTGAGGCGCAAGCCTAACCGGACGATCTACAGTCTTCTCGGACGTGTGTCCACTCAAGGTTGCATCTTGCGAGGCGCAAGCCTAACCGGCTGATCTACATGTCTATCAATAGGTGATAGGCCGTCCCATAATAGATGATAAGCCCAAGCTCAAAAGTGACTCGAGCTTCGCAAAGACTACATGGAGCCTGACCGGCCCATTCAAAACAACGAGCTGATCCTTGTCCAAGTCATAAGGCAGTCGCAAATACTCTCCTCATCAACAAGCGGCAAGTTGTGATGCTTGACAATAGGAGTAACCTCGGTCATAATGTCCAATATATCATCATGGACTACAGTTTCTACGCACTCATCCATAAGCACACCTGGGCAACCACATGTGCTGGACACCATCTCCTCCATCTCCCACTCAAAGTCATGCATAGCATCCTCACGCTACCAAAGTCCAATCCTACCAGGATCAAGGGTCTCCCTTAGTCTCTAATTGGCTTCCATTGAGCTCACCCAAATCGCACATAGACACAGGATGATCATAGCCTATCGCATCTGGCATAACATCGCACCAAATCTCCTCATCTACATCATCGTCTAAGTCGTTCTCACAAACCGCATAGGGCTCCCCATATTGTACATCAAGCTTTGCTAGCTCATAAAAAACTAGGGGCAACTCATGGCGCTGATGATTATGCGTATCCTTGCTGATCTACATCTCTATCAATAGGTGTCCTCTCATAGCACTCAAGCTCGCGGCGAGGCCGCGGCCCAAAATAGATGATAAGCCCAAGCTCAAAAATGATTCAAGCTCTGCAAAGACTACATGGAGCCTGATCGGCTCATTCAAAACAACGAGCTGATCCTCGCCCAAGTCATAAAGTGAAAATACTCTCCTCATCAACAAGCGGCAAGTTGTGATGCTCGGCACCCAGGAGTAACCTCATGCATAATGTCCAATATATCATCATGGACTGCAGTGTCTATGCGCTCATCCATAAGCACATCTGGGCCCGCACACAACAACAACCCCGGATGTATGGTGCCCAGGTCACCTGCTCAAATACCTATACCCAAATCAGCCCCAAGGTGGGCTGAAATTGGAAAGTGGGGAAAGCCTCCCAAGGGCTGATGCAAAAGGCCCCAAACAGGGGCTGAATTGAGGATAAAACACCGAGATGGAAGCCACAAAACTTGGTCAGCAAAGAGCCTAAAAGTAGGGATGATTTGATAAGAAAGGGAGCCTGGAAGGGCTCGACAGAAAGGGCCCAAGCGGAGGACTGAAGGTGATGGTGGAAAGGATTAGTTGTAGCCTAAACCTATGTATCCAAGCCTCAAGGAGGCAATGCAAACCAACCCCAGATGGGGAATATACCTAAACAACAGAGACCACATCCCCTCACTCAGGCCGGAATCAAACTTCTATATCCCTTTGATCACTGAGAGATATGGCTGGCTTGTTGAGCTTACACCAAAATATATTGAAGGCATGCTATCAAGACCTCCACTCCGGACAAAGACTGAAGAACAGACCAGGTTGAATCACCCTATCTTCTGGCTTAACCGGATTGAGCTTTGTGTAAGAGCGAAATCACTGATGCGGAGACTTTTTGTCTAGCATTCTGGTCTGAGCATAAAAAACGCCTATGCAGACAAAAGCTTCTCGAATTTCAAAGCTTCCACTTTATTTTATCTGCATAGGCTGATAAGGAAAAGGACCAAGTGTTATCGATCCCTTCAGAATGACGGAGGAGAAGTAATGCCTTCTTCAAGATGAAGCCATTGCAATGTAAACAACATCCCCAGCATTAGGAACGCAACCATCCACTTCAGCAGCCGATAGTAATGCATGTGAAACATAAGCGAAAACTCATCGATGAAATAAAATCCGTTCTTATCTACCATTTCCACGATTACTGTTCCAGAAGACCGCACTGAGACACATCGCAATTTGAATTAATGCTTTCCAGGTTGTTCAATCAACCGATCTCTGTAATGCGTTTCGAACCCATGTAATTATGGGTCACCCACTATTGAAAATGACTCTTCGCAATCAAAAAATGACTGCTGCCGTTGCAATGAATGAGCTACAACCTGTCGCCTGCTGCTCTACACAGGTGCAGACCTGAAACTGACAAGCTACTGCATGGGCATTTCAAAAACTAACCTGCAACTACTGTTCTTGCTGCAAGCTGCCTACAAATGATGCAGACAAGAAAAATTTGACGACCTTACTCGAAATGCATTGCCTCCATGTGCGTGGAGTTTCTCACGAACAGTTTGCTAATGTCACGACCAGTTTACGTGCCCTTTGCAGAGGAGTTGAGGCCAAAAAGAAATGCTGCATTGAGTATATGCAAGATCTTGAACACAATTTGCAGTCTCTGGTAACTTTGCAAGCAAAAGAGTATAAAGATAGGCATTAGACAAAGGAACCTTAATGAGGCACTAAGTATATGAAAGATCTTGAACCTGATTTGTAGTCTGTGCTAGTTGACAGAAAGAAACTTTGCAAGCAAAAGAGTATAAAGACAGGCATCATATAGAGGAACCCTAATGAGGCTGCTCCTCCAATCCCTCTGCTTGCAACACTAGCTCTACAAAGTTTCAGTGATGATTTCTTTGCAGAAGAAGGAAATTCAACTTTGGATTTGGGTGGATATAAGAAGATTAGTATATTGTGCGACATTGTAAACACTACATGCTCCAACCCATTGATCTCCTACGAGAAACCTATGATCATGAGGACCTCATAACGCATGTCACGTCCCTAAAGAACCTTCTTGCTGTTGTACTCACAGAACAACAACCCACACCTCAATTTGTCAAAGATTGGCACACACTCTTGGAAAATTCCCTACTCTTAGGCCTGCAATTGGATGCCAACCTCCAATCCATGTTAATACTTGCTGCCCTACCCTGCTTTTGGTGACCTTTCATTACAACCCAAGCCTCAATAGTTGGCCTCACTGTTGAGATTTTGATTGCCCACCTACTCCAGGAGGACATCTTGCATAGCGGCACAACCTCCTCATCGGTGGAGAACACTCCATGTGCCCAATCAGTGCAATGTTTTTCTGAATGAAAAAACCAGAGGCCCTTCTGCAAAATCGAAGGCATATAAAGAAGCAGAAGAAAAGAGGAGTGTGAATGCATCGTGTGGGGATGAAATGACAGGAGATGAGGATTAGTTTGTTGAGGTTGAAATGGAGGAACAATATTTGGCCGAGAAATTGAATGCGATGTTCCCGACCGAATGGATTATTCTTGATGACGGTGGTAATATGGATGTGGATACTTGTAGTAACTCTTATGCTCCCCGGGATAAGGAATTGATGGCTTTCATGCCGAATGTGCTGGATGAAGATTGCTCGAATGAGAGCCATATTGATGAGTGCCCGACTGGCCCTGTTCCCCCTCTTTACGATTGTGCTTGGGGAGTGCAAGAATGCATGAGGATGTTGAATTCGGAAAAGGCGGACATGCATCGTGTAGTGGAATTGAATGAGGAAGTCTTAGAGGAGCGTCAGGTGGGCCCTGACGACTCCCACCCCTCACATGATTAGGGAACACAAGCGTATGCATATATGTATGGATCGAAAACTAAGGACTGGCTGGTGCCTGGTTCTGAAACAACAGGTGTGCTGGAACTGTGGGAAGATATGACTGAGTGGGATGTAAGACCAGAGATGGTGGATGCGCTTTTAGGCCGTGAGACAGGGTCGTTCTCCTTGGAAGAGGGGATGCTCCCAGAGTCCGCTGAAAGACTTGAAACCTTGTTAAACAGTTGTGAGACCAGATGCAAGAGAAGAAGTGGGGATCTGGGTCAAGTAACCTGATCCTAATCGAAGAATTTGGAACCACTAGGGAAGATGCCAGACAATTATGGTACTTGGATTGAGCATGAGGCTAAGCCCTGTTGAGTCCTAGAGTTGAGGAAGGAACAGCAGAGGAACCACAAATTTTTTTGGTACTACATGGAGGGTTACGAGATCAAACAACCGATGGTCGTTAAAAGGGGGTTACGGTGGAACTCGCTTGGTAGATGCAAGGCGAAGCCAGCGGGATTAGAGCTGTGTTCTGGTCTTAGTACACACATTGCACGGAGACATAGATTACACCTAATGGATCAACAGGGACTGATCCAAATGCAAGCCTTAGATGGCCGTTGGATTCCCTAACGATGGGGCGAATTACAAGAGCATGCAAAATGGGTTAGGTGTGCTCAACACAAGACCAGGCGTACTAAGCAGCAAGGGACACATTTGGATGGTTAGCAATGTAGCACCACGGAGATATACCGGGCTGAGCCGGGGGGCCAACGAGCAACTAAGATGTCTGGTGAGATGTGTGGGCATGAGTGGAACAGCATGTCAAAACAAGTAAGGGATGATCGAGGGATTCCCCCTAAGAAAAAAAACGTAGGACAAACAAGGGATGAACATGATAGACCCGAGTCGATGGGCCAACAATTGGTCACATGTACTGGTGTTTATCAACTGGCGGGGCAACCAGGCAGCAGATTATGCTGAATTGGAATGAGATTAAACAAAGGAGAGCGCGTTTGCCGTCTGTTTCGGGAATGCTCATGAATTATTGAGGTGATCAATCTTGGACGGAAAAGCAGTTGGAACTAAGGACAGTTGTGGATAAGAGGTGGGTACCTCCCCGATGAAACAAGTCAAGGGTGATTCAGTTATGCGAAATGGGCACACTAACGGTGTTCGCGTTCTTGGTATGGTTGATACTCGGGTGCTGGACAGTCCTAGGCAAGGCACGGTAGTGAATTGCAGTATAAAGACTGTGACACGAACAAACGAAACATACCTGCCCACAGGAGGTCCAAAAGCGCAGCGGTTTGCACTATTACCAACCATGGATGAGTGGTGGATACCTCCTCATTACGACAGTGGTGAATGCACAAAGAGATTCAAAAGGTAGCCTTCGATACTCAGTAGCCATTTGGGTATATTGGCGGGAATGATGCAATGCGAGGACAACACAACGACGGAGAATAGGGACAATCAAATCTTATGTGAGGCAACTGGATTCGTTTGGCTAATTGCTTCGATTGAGTTTATGACGGTGGAGGACACTAAGTATATGCATGCACCTAGGACAGGACAATGTACACCCCATCGCAAGGAGGGGAATTACTGCTCTTTGTACGAAATAGGTGCTCTCGATGAGGACATCGAGCTTTTTTGGGGGAGGGGTGAGTGTTACGGGTCCCATTTTGTGAGCACTCTTTGGGACCCTTCACTATGTCTCGGCCCCTCGATGCTAGCATGTTTACCTATTTCGAGGCCTCGAGGGCTTCGAGCCAATGAGAGGCCTCCAGTGTGGGAAGGCCCTATGGTGGAAAGGGTTATTGAGAACTCGAGTAGGGCTACTGTGTGGGCACAGACCCTTGAGGTTTTAATAAGGATAGGTCATGAGGCTGGATGTGAAAGGGTACTCCAGGCGCTGAGGGGATTAAGGCCAAAAGACATGCATAATGATTCATTATCGAACCTACGGGTTCGACGCAGGCGCTCAGAGCGTAGAGCCAGGAAAACTACGCCTCAGTATAGCTCGACTGCGTGCCGGGTACACAGGTCGCCCCTGCATAGGCAGGTCACAGGTACATCCCAGGGGGGAAACGTGTAGGCTATGAGCCATCCCTCAAAGGGGGCCGTGAGCAGCAGACTTATCAACAGGTTACGTTACAGCAGGGCTTCGCCCCCATACTACTTGACACAGGCATTTAGTGGCGCCCGCAGTGGGCTATGGCATAGAACCATTGCACTAGGAAATAGGTGGAATCATCATAACATCCAGCCAAGTCCGAGCAAGTGGAGGTTTTTGAGTGTTAAGGAAGAGTAGGTTGTTAAAAGACTAAGAAGTATCTATTTGCGTACCGTCGCCTTGATTCATATCGCCCACAAGGGGCTGCGTTGTGGATGCCGCCTGCTCTCAGTTGAACCAGTGCTGGCTTTTGTTTCTTGGATTCTGAATGTATGCAATAGGCTTTTTGATCGGGGTTGAAACTGCCCGTGGTATGTATGTCGTTGTTAGGTGGTGCAACAGAATGAATGTTTACGCTTTGCTCAAATTGAGTGCTCCGAATTGTGCTCAAGGTTCCTTTTATTCTTATGGAAGGTAGAGCCTTCCGTTCTTAATGAGAGAATGCTATGACCACAAACAAAGTGAATGGACACTGTGCGTGCAAGTGTATGAGACTGAGAGATAGAGAGGGAAGAGAGATACGACACCAGAGACGTTGTAAAACCCTCCTCCGAAGGTTCCACTCTCATCGGCGAGAGTGGTCTACTTATGTTTGCACAATCTGGTACAAATGGTATGCATGATACTGATGCAAGTCTAGGCTATGTTGACGACGACGACGGGGATGATGAGGCCGACACTAGGGCTGAAATCTAAATGTTTCTTCTGCTGTCCAAAAACGCTATGGGTTGAAATTTGTTGCGGGTCCAAAAACGCTGATTTTTGGGGCTGCTTCTGTGGGTCTTTGTCGCTGAAATTCATCAGAATTAGGGCTGAAAAATAGAGGTTCTTAAGGCTGAAAACTGAGGTCTTACCGGGCTGAGTCTGCTACCTTTAGGGGGCTAAATCCTCATGAAAATGCCAGGTTGCTTCTGTCAAAAACGCTAGGCTGATGGTAATTAAAATTGCTAGGTAGGCTGGGGTCTTTTGCTAGCGATCCTTGTTGATGAAAAAACGCTAGACACTGGAACTTGTTGGCAATGACAAGGCTGATGCAAAATGCTGGGGGATGGGAGGTATCTGGTGCTTGGAGGGAAGGTCCACAAGGCTTGGTCTTGGTGAGAAGTTGCCTGCTAAGCTTGGCTCCCGTTGCCTCTTCTACCATTTAGTGATAGCCTAGGTTTGCTTATATACAAACTTACTCAATTTGCCCTATGTACTTTCCAAAAAGAGTCACTTAAAAATAATAAGTGAAAAATGTCAAAAATAGGTAAAATAGGCTAAATGCACTGGAAAATTACCCTAACTGATTCTAATGGGAATGCTTATGATCATGCTGTGTGCAACCAGAAGATATGCATCTACACTAAGTGACTAGGCATGCACGGTCTACGAATAGACTCACAAAAGTGCCATATCACTTCTAATCTAGACTGACTGAACCCTGGTCATGCTGTAGCTTGTTCACGGACACATAGGGTTGGATGCCTGAATGCATCTCCGTCTAGTTGTGGAATCATATACCCAGCCGGGGTTTTGGGTAAGGCCACCTGGTCTCAGCCGAGCCAGAGTGAGCTAGTGCTTCTCACTACGTTTGTGGCCGGGTACTCGCTTGTGGGCTGGACTAGGCTCCTATTCTCATCGTACTTGGTTTAAGCGCAAGCCGAAGTACTGCTATCTTATATCTTGTGGTTCTTATAGCCGTGTTGGCTCGTCGAGTCGAGGAGGATATACCCTCGCTCGCTTATCAGTGTTTCTGGATTGGTTTCTAGTGTGCCAGCCACTATAGATTCGCACATAGATTCTCTCTCGGGCCCAGTTGAGCCCCGTGTTCATTGTCTTAACCTCCCATCGAGTGGTGTTGATGAATTTTGTAGATATAGCACAATGTACTTTTGGAATCAAAAGTCTCAAGTGTTCGCCTGCTTCAAAGACTATTGTATCCTTGCCTTCCGTCAACACGATCTTCCCGTCTATTTTCTCCGCTTTGGAAATGCAAGAGAGTACATCTCTAAGGAGTTTCAAGGTTTCTACAAAACTAAGGGGATTCAGCAGTATACGGTCCCCTACTCTCCTCAACAGAATGGAGTTTTAGAACGGAACAAAAGGACCCTTTTTCAATCAGCACGGGCGATGCTTCTCACTTTTGGAGTCCTCAAATCCTATTGGGAAGAAGCAATTGCCACTGCTTGTTATCTCGAGAACCGAATCCCACACTCAATTGACCCCCAACACACTTCATACTTCCATTGGTTTGGGGCATTTTCAACCTGCAAAACTTCTACCATTGTAAATAATGATGGTCTTGCTTTATTTTGGGATCGCACCCATGATTCCACCAGCCAAAGTGATGAAAGACATGATATTTTTTTTTTGTCCGTGGATGCAAGAGGAGACGAAGCCAACATACCCATTCTAAGCACATTTGCCTGCTTTCTCTTGATGATTGCAAAACTCATGAGGTGTCTAAAAATTACTGCTGAGGAGTTGAGGCCAAAAAGAAATGTTGCATCGAGTATATGCAAGATCTTGAACACAATTTGCAGTCTGTGGTAACTTTGCAAGCAAAAGAGTATAAAGACAGGCATTAGACAAAGGAACCTTAATGACACACTAAGTATATGCAAGATCTTGAACCTGATTTGTAGTTTTTGCTAGTTCACAAAGCAACTTTGCAAGAAAAAGAGTATAAAGACAAACATCATATAGAGGAACCCTAATGAGGCTGCTCCTCCAATCCCTCTGCTTGCAACACTAGCTCTACAAAGTTTCAGTGCTGATTTCTTTGCAGCAGAAGGAAATTCAGCTTTGGATTTGGGTGGAGATAAGAAGATTAGTATATTGTGCGACATTGTAGGTGAAGTTTTGGAAGCAACATCCATCAATTATGTTCAACTAAATGCCAGCAATCACAATCATAACCTAAGAAGCATGGCCATTGTTGCTGTCAAAGACATTGGCAAAGATATAGTTACAGAATGTCTTGACAATGAATATAAGCTTGGATTATGTGATCTCATAACGTCCAAACAACATAATACTCATGCTGATGCTAATGTCCTTGATGAAGGTAATACGTCTATTTCTCTCATGACCTCCTGCTCAGACACAAAGTCAAGCTTGTTTTAGCTTAAAAGAGGTTCTGGACACATGATATCTACTCTTGAGGAGCTACTAGAAGCTCCTTTAACAGATTATGAGAGGCACTGAGAAGAGAACATACTAAAAAATTTCCATTTGATGCAAAAGCTTGGCCTCACATCCTCAGTCGTCAGAACCAATGGAGAGCTTTCACACTCATGCATGAAGCCTAGGGGGAAGGAAATCATCTCTCTGTTGGCTATGCTGACAGAATTGGAATAAAGGCCTATAGATTGTATGATCCACAAAAGCAGAAATTTCAATTCTCTCATTCTGTCTATTTTGATGAGTCTATGGTGATTAGCCCCCAGCTTGGCGAACCATCCAAACCTCTCCCTTACCCTTCACGCCATGCTGCATCGACTTCAAAAGGACTCATGGGAGGGAGAGAGAGAGAGAGAGATAGGAGCACATGGCAGAGAGAGAAAATTGTACCTGGCTGCATCGACTTGAGAACAGCGGGATATCGACTTGAGAAGAGAAGATTAGATTGCAAAAAGAGCACTTTGAATAAAGCAGATGAATTGAACGTTGGGTGCAGAGAAAGTGGGAGAGAGAAAAGTCACGATTTAAAGTCGCGATCTCATTTGTGTCTTTTCGCTAACGTGGCATAGCTCTCCTTTGAGCTTTCAAAAAATAGCCTTTGGGCTAACTGCCCTAATAAATGAAACAAAGAGTAAAAAAAAAACTTAAAAGTAGAAATGACAAAAATAAATGCAAATTTTTAGTTTTTACAAGTATTTTTGTCTTTTTGGAGTTTTCGTGATTTTTTCAAGGTTTTTAGGATTTTTAAAAAATTTTAAAGGATCTATTGATTTTTAAGGAGTTTTTTTGAGTTTTTCTATTTTTTTGAGTTTTTAAACTTTAATTGAGGTTTTTTCTCTTAAGGATTTTTGCTTGAATTTTTTGAGATTTGTTTGTGACTTTTTGGGGTTTTTTAATATTTTTTAAGTTCTCTTCTTTTCATAAAATTTCTTTTTCTCCTTTTTGGTTTTTTTTTTGAATTTTTAAACTCCCTTTTTTGTTTTTTGACATTTTAGGGTGAATTTTTATTGTTTTTTTTCTTTGGTTTTTTTTAGTACAAATAAATGAAATGAAAGTAAAATAAACAGAAATGAAATTGATTTGAAATTAAATGAATTTTAAAGGGGATGAAACTGAAATGAAAAAAGATAATAAAATGAAATTGAAAAGAAGCAAAATGAAATAAATAAAATAAAAAAGTCAATGATTTTAAAAAAAAAAAATACAAAAAGGCTTCAGCTACCTATCGTCGATAAGGAGAGAAAGAAGACAAGGGAAAGAGAGAGGTGGTTCTTTTTTGTCTTCTTGTGACTTAATAAATTTGTGTGTGTAGGGGTGCATTCACGCATGTTGTGTGTGTAGGGGTGCCTTCACGCATGTGTGTGTGTGTGTGTGTGTACGCGCATTTTTAAAAAAACTGAAAAAAAAAGTAAAAAAATTACTAAAGATTAAAAATTATGTAGAAAATGCTAAAATGCTTAGAAAATACTTAGAAAATGCTAAAAATTTCTTAGAAAATGCTTAGAAAGTGATTAAAAATGTGGGTAGTTGAAATGAGAGAGAGAAAGAAAAAGAGAGAATTGTCTCCATCTTTGGAGGAAGAATTCGATTAGGCCTTCCACAAGTTTATGATCTTCAATATCATGTTTATGGGAGCATGCACATGTACACATTTCGGAAGTGTGTGATGAAGCTATTGGACTACATGTTTTCCCAACCCACTTGAGGGATTAGTTGGGGATGGTTTGGTGGAGTCTTCCTCAAGGATGTGGGAGAATCGAAAGGTTTTGCATTAAATCTGTAGAGACTCAATTGGGCCAAAAACCTTGAGGTGATTGAAGTTTACTTTCTCTTTGGAAGAGACGATCCAAATGAAACCCTGGCAGTAGATGGTATACTAGTGTCTCAAAATTAGTGGGTATCTCACCAAGTACCTACTATAGTCTACCTCGAAAAAGTTAGGCCCATGGGTGTAGGTCCTAGTTTTAGAGGGCCAAAAGATGTTGTGTGACCCTGCATCTGACCTACCCATGGTTTACATGCTTCTTATATAGGACTATTGATATCCTTGTACATATTAGATTTTTTTTATCAGCCCTTGTATATACCATGGTTTCTCTCGAATATTGTATGTCATGTTTATTTTAAATAAAGGATAGAGTGTTTATTGTTTGATGAGTGCAATTCAAATTAATTGCAAAGTGTCATGTTTGAGTAAATAACATGTTGAAATTATAAACAAAGTAGAGAGGTATTTAAATAGCACTAAACTCCATTACTTAATCTCAGGACATAGCCTTTACATTGTCACTCAAGAGAAAAAAATTACTCCTAAAGAAAGTTTAACTCCCTACCTTCAAGGGATAGGGACCCAATTTAGAGCGAGATGCCAAAGCATGGTTAGATGTTATGGACAGCTATTTCAAAGCTGCAAGAACTACTCAGAAAAACCAAGAAATGTTAGGTATGGTACGCCTTAGAGGAGATGCCAAACTTTGGTGGAAGCAACACTACATAGATAATGCCACTAGTAGCCCATCTTGGGAGAAGATGAAGCAGGCAATCAAAGAACGCCATCTCCCTCCTGCACATCAGTCTACTAAGATGAATGAACTTGTTGTTCTATGCTAGTTAGGATTTTCACTAGAGGAGTACTACACCCAGTTTGTGTCTTTACTACGTTATTCTCTCAAGATGACCATAGAGCAACAAATTGCCGATCCATAAAGGTTTCAACAAACTTCTTAGTACATGTCTCAAATCCATGAGGCCTACATCAATTTGGGATACCAAGTCTCTTGAAGCAGAAGGAACCAACCCTACCATGGATTGTAATAATTATAGCAGTTATAGAGGAAGATCTAGGGAAATTCAACCAAGAAAATCAATGGCGTACAATAGCCATTGCAGCGACCTTGGACCAACCTTTCCCTAATGTTAGATGTTATGGATGCAACCAGATGGGGCACTGTAAGCGTAAATGGCCTCAAGAGTTAAACCCTAGAGCTATTTCCAGGCGTAACCACCAACCTCAAATCAACCAAGGTATTTTACAAAGAGCAGGCTGAAATGGACGTGGCACGAGAATAGGAAGAGGAGCGTCAACAATATGTGGTCATTTAAACTACTGCAAACTGACGAGGTGAGAAGTTTGAGTAACTTATAGATTGTGGCAGTACCCATTTTCTTCTTTATCCAAAATGTTTAAGGAAACTCAAGCTGTATCCAATCAAAAATATTGTAGTAGAACTAGCAAATGGAAAAGAAGTTCTTTCTCATTATTCAGCCGGGAGGTAGAATTTGAATTAGGAGGGATTCCCACCTCATCCCATTTTTGCACCCTACCTGTGGGAATCTATGATAGTATCCTGGGGATGGATTGGGTTATCAAAAATCAAGATCACATCCATTGTGTAGAAGGTAGTTTATCCCTCAAAAGTGAATGAGGAAAAGAAGTAGGAAATAGGAGGAGAGAAGCCTAAGAGGCCTTGTACACAAAACAATCAAATTACATTTGGGAGTAAAAATAAGAGAGATGCACCCTCAATTACCAAAGAACAATTCACCCCTCAATGATTCAACTAGCTTTAGTGACATAGTCTTGCCAGAATGAATAGCTCTACTAGAGGTAGAGAATAGCAAGAGATTACTCTAAATTAGCTTCTATGCACATAACTGGATTGAGAGGGAAGAAGAGACCTTGTACACAAAAAAATCAAATTACATGTTGGGAGTGAAAATGGGGAAACATACAACCTCAACCAAAGCATAATTCACCCCTATATGCTCCACCTATGCACCTCAATCAAGATTCAAGTGTCCACTCCCTTCTTTACATATGCATGCTAGTTGCTTTCTTGACTCTAATAACATACGGGTCTATCTTCACTGCATTAGATTCCACCCAACTTACTTTTGTTTGCTCAAAGCAACCACATGTAGAATTCTTAGGTCGAACCCACCCCCTCATATGAATGAACCCTATTTGCCTCGGCTAACCAACTGAGCGAGTAGCCACCGTTGAAACTGTAGGCAAGCGTTTTAATTTTAAAAAAGGGAGTACATAGCTAGCCTGCAGGTGTGACTTCGACGCTTGTTCCGTTGCATGGCACGTGTTCAATAGCACCTTGTCCGCTTGTCCACTCCCCTAGCTATCCTCATCTGGATTCTGTGCATGTGCCCCCTTGTGCTCTTGCCACATGCCTCCCTTTCCTCGCTTTTCCTTTTCATATCAATCAAGTATCTTTGAAGGCACACAGAGAGAGAGAGAGAGAGAGAGAGAACCTCGTGCTGCAATACCGGCCACAACTTCTCATCAGACTCCCATCCGCGCCCCTCATGATCAAATATGTCTCTCTCTCTCTCTCTCTCTCTCTCTCTCTCTCTCTCTCTCTCTCACACACACACACACACACACACACACACACACACACACACACACACACACACACACACACACACAGGGATTCAGGCGATGGCAACCCTCAATGGCGCAGGCCAAGCCCATCCGGCCACTTGCTGCGATGTGCATAGGACAATTGCGTTCGTGCCCTGCTGCCTGAGCGCACTTTGCAGGTGCTTCCCTACTGCGGTCGTCTGCTATCATGCCACTTCGTTTGAATGTCATCTCGCAAGCTGAGTCATCACCGGATGCGCTACACAAATACAACCATCCCCAAGGACACGCGTTGATTTCACCCCCATGATCTTCATTTTGCTTTCATTTTCCACAAGGCATCCCTCAAGATACCCCCTAATTTGACGTGCTTCAAAAATTACAGGGACATACCTGAAATTAGTAAATTTTATTTTCTACAATATTTCAAGATTCCCTTGAGGATTCAAATCCAAAACAAAAGGGTGAAGATATTTAATGTGGTCAAGCTATTGTGTGATCGTTTTAGTATGCAACGCATCGTCGAGCATACGATTTTGTGCAAAGTGCAGGTGGGGTTTGAGTGTGGGGGAGACACAGGTGAGCAAGTATGCAGTAGCTGCAACAGACAAAAGGGGGAATATTATAGAAGGGGGGTATTGCTTTTCCATGTAATACGGGCAGGATGCAGGAGTAGGGGGACTCAATTTCTACGGGCAGGATGCAGGAGTAGGGGGACTCAATTTCTACGATTTTGGACTGAGGTTGTCGTTGATTTGCGATAACTCCAAGGGACGAGGATAGAAAAGGTTTGCCATCATGAGAGTGGAAGGGAAGGGAAGAAAGAGAACGTGCGCATAGCTTTGCAAAGGGGGGAAATGGCGCGGTCCGTAGTACAGAGTTTTGCACGTGGGGCATGTGGCAGCGCCCTACAAGATAGAGACGTCGAAAGAGGGATGGAGGTGTGATGGCATGTTGGGATCGATGTTGCACACATGTATGAGCTAGCAATGCCAATGTAGAGGGGTCTCAAAAGCCACAATATTGATGAAGTGAGGAATTTTTCAATGTAGAAATGTAGGGGTACAAATGGAGGAGAGAGATGGGGGCAAGGTCAGCTATTATAAGTGTCTTTTCTTAGCAATACTAGAGCGTACGACTCTCTCTCTCTCTCTATGGTTTTCAGGCTCCAAAAGTGAAAGTTGATGGAGCTAATGGGGAGACAAGGGGTGCAAGAGTATCTGCATGCTATAACCGTTGATAGGGATATGAGTCGAGGCATGTTGGTAGAGAGAGTTTTTCTCTACATCGATTGCAAGTCAACGCACAAGATGAATGGACAGGCAAAGGAGCGGAGCGCAAGGCTGGGGAGAGATGGCAAGTTGTTCCACAAGGTACATGATGGCAACAATATAGAGCATTTTACCTTCGAATTCTAAGATTCTAGTGAAGAATTGAGTAAGTGAAACAAATGTCTTTTCTTGTTTCATTAACTAGAATCTAAAAGAGATCCTCCCATTTCTTATAGCTAAACAAACAAAAAAGTTAAATTCATTAGATCGTTTTTTTTTTCCGACACACCAGAGGGCCCACAGGGGGAGGTGCTTATCCCTTCATTAGCTAGTTGAGAGAGGGAAGAAAGGAAAAGGGAAGGGTGCTAGGGCAGAAAGGAAAAAGGAGGAGGGGGGGGACTACAAATGGGTTTGTTTTTTTTTTAATGTTGAAGGCCACCATATACATCATCGTGGGCTTGTAGCCTAGTGGTTTACCTTGACCCTTACTCCGTAAACGTAATGGGTTCAACTGCTAGAAATGAAAATTGCAATTAAATGTGGCAAAAATTGGCCTTTGAAATGTAGAGTGGGTGGAGATTCTAAAGCACCTTCCGAAGATTCCACAAAATGAAAATTGAAATGGACAGGTGGCCAAAACGTTTTTTAAAAATTGTTTTGATAAGAATCATCTAGCAAGATGCTTAGTTTGCATTCAAGGAAAAGACTCATGTATTCCCCCTCGAACTAAAGGCATAGGAAAAGTTGAAATTGAATACTTTGTGCATTTGTTTTAGCTTTTTGAGTTTGTTTGATTGTTTGAATAATTGGCACCATGGCACGTGATGTGTGTGTGTGTGTGTGTGTGTGTGAGAGAGAGAGAGAGAGAGAGAGAGAGAGAGAGAGATAGGGCAAAGGGAGTTTTGAAAAAATCGTAAAACCTCTATTAGATTTTGAAGAAAACCTGGAAATTAAGAGAAGTTTTTAGTGCCCTTATTTTCTTATGTTAGGGAAAATGTATTTTTTTAACCTATGTAAGCAATGGCATGACGTGTGGAGGACACACACAAAGCCATGTGGCCTATGTCAAGGCGAACGCACAAGACCTTTTTCACTACGATGCTCACGGTTGCAAAATAGCGAGGTAGAGTTGAAAATGGGGTGGGTTGTATGCTTGGGCGGGAACATGGCAGCCTTGCAAGTAAATGAGGCTTTGGTAAATGAGAGGTGGGCACAAGATCTAAAGCACCCGCCTGCCCATAGCTTCGTGGGCAGGGCAGTGCAATGAAAGTTGAATGAGCCAAAAAGGTAGTCAAGGGGGGCGTCAAAATGGAAAGGTTGACAAGCCGTGAATGAAATGGAGACTTCGCAAGGACGAAAGGAGTAAGTAGGGGGGCGGGTCTGGACGCCAGCGAGCCTATGCAGAGAAGCTCGTACTTGCAACGCCGCCTGCTTCTATATAAGGGGTGGTGGGGTTGCAGTATCCATCGTCTTCTGCTGCACTTTGCCTTTCTTCGACATGCAGGAGGACGCTGATCATGCGCTCTTCGCCATCGCCCACAAGAGGAAGATTAAGAAGGCCAAGCTGTGCCTGCCCATCATCCGCGTCGTGCAGGTCGACTCTCCTACTCTGGTTTATACCAATGTAGCCGGCTCCACTCTACCGTCCAAAGCCTCACGGGTTCGAGCCCCCCCACTCCCCAAGACCCTCTACCACCCCCCTACCGTTCATCCTATAAAAGAGCCCCCAGCTCATCGTAAGGCTTATCCCTCCACCCCAAAGTCCCTCCCCCATCAAAGTAGAAATGGCAATGGGTGCATCCACTCCTTCCCTAATTCTCCTCCGGACCTCCAAGCCCTCTCTCTCAAGCACCTCATCAGCAAGGATGCTTGGAAGGTTCATGGTGAAGGCTTTCCTTCTTCTAAGGCCACTACTTGCCGGCACAAATTTCATGAGGTGCCCAAGAATGACACTTCTACCACATTCGAGAAAATCTCATGTGGTGGTCAGAGAGAAAAGAAACAACTAACATAAGATGAAGAGGATTTGTTTCATGAGATTTTCTCATTACTAACTAGTGACACAAGCAATTGCACGGCACCTTTACATCCCATTGTCCACTCGGATGACAACCCGTTCCTCCATATCAACATTTAATTGTTCATAACGATATTCTATGAGCTATTTGGAGGGTTTATTCTCACAAGCATGCACTTTAAAATGGGAGAGCTACTATGGCTAGCATCATATTCCTTTGATAACAAGTACATCTCATATTACACGAGGGATCTATTCCAATACTCCTCCCTCTCTTCCATTAGTCTTTTGATTATGGAAACTCAACTTGCAGTGCATACATAGTAAATGAATCCATTTTTGAGGTTTTGATTAGATGACCTTGATATTGCAGGGACAAGCTAAACGATCATTGATTGTAGTGGATACCTCTTGTTGTGCAATTTGTGGACAACAATGCCTTTTTGTCTAGCAAAACATAACATAGCAAGGGAATTTTATAACAATCCTCATTTTCAATCTCTCTCTCTCTCTCTCTCTCTCTCTCTCACACACACACACACACACACACACACACACACACACCAATCAGAAGAACTCATGAGTCATTGGAACATACAACCACTAGAATCTCCATTCTAACATGCATCACACTTCTTAGGTAGCACAAAAACCCATTCACACTTTACATTGGCTGACATCTATAACATGTGGGCACTCTCTATAACACCTATGTCTTCCAACAAATGAAAAACTAACATTTTGTTTTTTGTTGTTGATGGTGAGACAGGTGCCAGACTTTGCCCTTACCTCTTGTGAATGGTGTTTCTCTTTGGAATTTTGTAGCACTACACCCCAATACTTTCTCAATCTTGATGTAGCAACTTTGGGTTAGTAAAGAAGTAGAAGTTTCTGTGCCATATTACATAGTCATGTGTGCATGCTTTAAGATGTTAGTTTTGCCGCCTACACACATCCATATTCATTTGTATATCTATATGTATTAGAGGCACTTCTAAAAATAATATTTTAATTTGGATCTTTTATTACAGAACTTAGAGCTTTTCACATAATTCCTTATACATTATAGCCACTTATCATTGATGGGTAAAAGCATGTTTATGTGACATGCTTTTTGTACTAGTTAGCATATTCCAATTATCACATCTAAACAAAATAGGGTGCACGATAAAATATTTACAAACAATATCAAAATTTGTCAGAGTTTGTACTTTGGGATTCTTTGTTTCAGAAGCTTTTTATTGATATAGCATGCGTGCAGCGTCATAGATCTTACAAATCTAGCTCGTGTTATTGTACTAGTTAGCATATGTCAAAATTGCGCTAATTAGCACCATTTGGGACAGCTTAAAGAATTTCTTGTTAACATGCTTTCAACCTAATATGTCAATTCTTGTTGTGCATATGTCTTATAGGGCATTGGTTCTCAACCATTGCACCCATTTAAATGCATAAAGTATATGGATAGAGTCAATCAAGATATGGACAATGTTTGAGTGAGCACGGTAAATTAGATAGCTTGTCAAAAACTCTTTTCAAGTACATTTTGGTTAGGGAAAATATACCACCAAATAGCATAAAAGATGCACTATAGTGCAAAAAAGAATGAAAACTTAATGGACAACTAAAGATCAAAGGTTGGAAATTCTTGACTCAGCGGTTGCAACAAGTAAATGTGAAGCCATATATATTCTCATGGATTAGTTTGGACTATTATGCCAAGGTTGAGGTTAGGAAGTGTGTTTCAGAGTCTTCCAAGTAGGCAAACTCCCTACAAGGGTTCCACAACTCCCAATTGCTTGAGGAAGGAGTCATTAGTATTGAGGCACATCAAGAAATTAAAAAAAAAGTTCACATTTTGATGGAGTCTTTAGGATCACGATAATGAACAATTAGGCCAAACTTGAGATTTTTCATCATCACCTACTTTTTTTACAAAACAACAACTCAAAGGCTTTCAAACCGTAAATGCCACTGAAGGGAACCTTTCAAAATTCAATTTTTGAATGTATCGATGTGCTTTTTAATAAGTTGGAGCGTGTGGGACAAGATTGGATGAATTTGGACACAATGTTTAGTATTGTAATATCTAATAGTACTTACTTATAATGGGGGGATTCAATTTTACCAATCTTTCTAACTAGTCATTCTCATCACGCTTAGCAAATTTGGATTAATTTGGATCACCAAATCACATGGAACCCAATAGAATTTCCATTTTTAGAGCCACCAAGCCAAAATTGGGCCTAGATCATCATCCCATGATACTAAACTATGCTTCATAATTGGGGTATGTTTCATCACTATTGGATTGGCTAGTGTTTACTAAGTTAATCCTTCAGTTTAAGCCAATACGGACATAATGTTATCTTGATTCCCCATGCTCTTTGGATCTTGCTTGTGGAATGTAGAGTTTGGTCTAGTTTTTGTCTCCCAGGTTCAAAATGATGCCTTGTCAGCTAGTCTATCAGATTTGATGATAATGTGGCCCTTTCAAGCCTACAAGGGTAATCCAAACACATAGAAGTGTATGTCTAAGAATTTTTGAGCTTCTGGTGAAGTCAAATTGAATTTTGAGCAGTTGAGCATCAAGACACTTGTTATGATGGTCATCATTGCACTTGGCCTAAATCTATTTTTGTCACCACAAACTTGTCCTAAATTAGGCCTTGAACTTATAATTCAAATTTGGCCTAAAATGGATCCTAAATTTATCCTTAACAATCATTGTTTTTCTCTACTTCTTTTGTTCTACACCTACTATATTCTTTACCCTCCTAGCAATTGACATCATCAAAGAATGAATGGAAATGCTCATAAATATTTTAGAAATGTACCTCTCATAGCTATTCTAAGTGAGAATACGCATCATTGGCATAATTGAACGTAGAAAGCTATAAAAATGGAGCGCTCTCTCAGGCTCTCTCTCTCAACGGAACAACACAAATGAGCTACGAAATGGAGTTTCTAACTATATGAGCTATGGATTTCCCAACCTCAATTTGTTGTATTTATACGCCCGTATAACAAAAATTATACGTTGCCGAGAAAGCACTAGGCTTATGGCTGTGAGAGTTTGTGAGAGAACTCCAAAAAACTATATGAAGGAGTTAAACCATAGATGCCATGAAGACTAGGGTTTGGACGGAAGTGCAATCAAAGAAGTTCCACTCTTTCTCTCTTGCACTCACACACACAAAGAAAGAACACAAAAGAGAATGTCAAAACAACACAAAGATGAAAACATTAAGGCTATGGTCATATCGTATCATGGGTAGTATGAAAGGATAAATAGATGAGTTAATGGCATTCAATCTTGGCTGACCAAATAGGCTACGAATTGCTCTTTGGAATTGTAGTTTTGTGCTTACCATAATATATATATTTTGTCTAGTGATTGGGATTAATTGTGTGTATAAAACCTCTTGGTTCATAGCAACATAACTACGCTTACATCAAAGAAAAATTATAGTCTATGAGAGGTAGTATGATAGAATCCGGTGATAGAAGTATTTCATTGAGCCTTTCAGGGCCGAAGAGAAACACTATACGTTGTTGAAAGTGTATTTTACGGCTAATCCATACGTTAATTCTAATAGATCGTACAGAGTGAAAACGATAGAAATGATCATCATGTGGGTTATTCATCTAGGATAGTATGTGAGAAATGTAGATATGAGAGAAGTGAAGGGAAGATAAGAGAGGAGAGTTTCCCTCCCAAGCCCTATTCTTGCCCGTAGGCAATAAGGATACTGTGGGGTGAGATGTACCTGTAGCAAGGAGAACCTAAAATTTGTAGAGAGGATGAATTACTAAGAGTGAGAGAGATAGATTTGGTTAAGGAGACGATATTAGATATATATATATATATATATATATTGGATTAGAGATGAAAAAGAAAACAACAAGAAATCAAGAAAACATCAATGTAGAACACATCTTACTTGACAAACCCTTTGGCACCATTATTGATGGAGAGTGAAGAAGAGTGGATAATTCCACTTTGATTGATACATCAAGTGCAAGAGATTCTTTGATTAGAGTTGATCTTCCAAGGTTAGCTTGTTGCAAGAATGGCTAGTCTTCTTCTAGGAGAAAGTGTAGACTTAGGCTTATGTTAATGGCTAAGTACAATTAGGCATTACTACTCACTCCCTCAAGAATTCCTCTCATCAATGGCTTGAATGATTGAGTTGTTTTCAAGGAATTAAAGGTCCCTTTGTATAGGTGAAGTGAACCCTCAAGGGTTTACACAAGAAGAGAGGAGCCAATGTGAACAGAAATTGGAAAAGTTGGAAATGAGTTGTCCCTGCATGATGTGGGCAGACTGAGGTCCAGTATTTTTATCATATCTCCTCAAGGGTGCCTCCAAATAAAAACGTAAAAATATGGGCACAAAATTCAGCTCATTAGCTAGGATTTTCATTTTAAAATTGTTTTCCAATTCGGATTGGAACCTTGTGTAAAAAGTTCATAAAAATAGGCTCCATTTCTGGCAGCAAAAGTCTTCCTGTGGTCCCCTTAGCCTAGACTTTCATTTGATTCCAAAGGACACCTCATGCCATATGAAATCATGACATTGCTCCTTGACAAAGTTTTATAATCATGCTTGCAATAATGCATTAAAATAAGTGTATCTTTGAAATCATGCCACCTAGTGTCCCACTAGGATTTGATTCCCTCCTAGTAGCTATTTAAAAAGAAATATAAGAAAAATATGAAAAATACATAGAATATATTTTTATATTGGAGTTTACCCTAGATATAGGATCTAGCTAGGGTGTGAGATGATAATGAGATAGTATAAATAAGGAATCAATGCTTTTTGCCCCAAGTTAAAGAGGCGGAGCTATTGACGCTTTTTCCATAGTATTTTTCCATAGTATTTTCTGAATAGGTTATCCTTGAGATAAATAATAGGATGAGATAGAAGGCTTATTACTTAAATATGCATATATACATTATAGGAAAGATAATTATGTATCTAAAAAGTTACAAGATAACTCTTGTAGGATGCATTCCCACTATGTACGTGTCACAACACGACAGCCACCCCCTCTAAACCTGCACATCCTCCGGCATGTGCCAACCTCATGGTAACTTGTGAAAGCAACTGTATCCCCTGTCATCCCATGACCTCCTCCAGGATCATATGGGTAACTCAAACACTTGTATTTTACTAATCATTGAGATTCCCCACATCTTTTAATTCCTCTCGGATCAGAAGGAATTGTTATATACATCTGTAACAAATCTCCATTATGCGCAAAATCTTCATGACGTAGAGACATAAGTTCCTCATCCTCCTCTTCAAAAAACACTTCTAGGCTTCCAGTAATATACTTGAAAGATTTTTGAAACTGCACTTCAACCTTCTCACCAACCTCTAAATCCATATGTACCTCTTTCGCATAGAAGTCTGAATCTGCATCTTCATTCTCAAAAGAATCCTCTAGATAGCCTTTCTCAACATCAAGAGAAACCTCAAAAATATGCATGGTAAACCTCTCATCAGTTCTCTCACCTTTTACCAAATACCTCTCCATATTTACATCATAAAACTTTGCATACCTCTCAAATATGGTGTCTAATTCCCTTTCCAAATCATCCTGGTAGGTATGCTCCCGGTCACTTGTAACAGACTCCTCAAAAACCTCCTTGGAGTTAGTCTCTGACACAATATCTTCACCCCTTCTTCCTTTTTGACCCATCGCTAAATTATCTTCAACTGAATCGTGTCTCCACTCATCTAGGGAGAACCCTTCTTCATTACATGACTCTGGTGTCAGCATAGAGCTAGCATCCTCTTCTTGCTTCAAGGCATCACCATGTATACCCTTCCTATCCATAGCAGATAGATGCTCACAAACCTTCTTGCAATTTATACCCTGTGACACAAGACCTAAATCCATTTTATGCCTCAGATATTGTTTGCATACCTACAGGCAGCCGAAATTCTTAAAACCCTGTATAGTAGGCACTTTATGGCAAGCATCTTTATTTGCATCTTCACATAGATAAGAAATATCACCCCAATCACAGACCATATCGGAAGAGGTTTCTTGCTCTTCTACTCTATCGTCTCATGTCACTTCAACCTGTATAGCATAACCAAACACTTCTCTATCTTTGATTTGTGAATCTTGAAGATTCATAGCTTCATCCGCAGAACCCCAATCCTCATGCAGAGAATTTGCATCTATCATTTCTTCCTCTACCATGGAATTGTGAAAGCTTGCTGCATCTAGCTCTAAATAAGGCACAATTTCATGAGTCATCTGCATCACATCTGCTACCCCATATATACAAGACATACATATTACTCTGTCAATGCACTCCTCTAGCTGAGGTACTTCACAATCCGCAATTACTAGCAGATCTATACTCACAAAGGAAGAGATTTTCAGTCACCCCCTCTAAATTAGCACTTTCGTAGCTAGGCATATCTATTTGGGTAGTACCCCATGCATCAAACTCGCATAGGAAAGCATTGATAATGGCTTGTTCATCCTCGTATATGTCTTCAGTATAGGAATCCGGCTCTTCTAAACTTGGTAAAAGTTCCTGGATCTGCTCAAAAGTAGATTGTAGCACATCACTAATATAGCCGTCTTCCACCTGTTTTTCCTTCACATCCTCTTTCAAAACCATAGCATCCTCATCCTTGTACATACACTGATGTGCATCTTCAAACGAATCAAAAGGAGCGTCCAAATCATCTATCATAGCCGAAAAGTTTGCATCATCCTCTAAGTCGCTTTGAGCTCTTTCAGGCGCTTGGATAGCATCATGAGAGTCATTATCTTGAGATACGAAGGTTACAAGACCCAAACGTGCATAAATAGCTTCCACTATGTCTGCTTCATCTGCATACAATAAATTTGCATCTTGCAAAAGATATGCATCTATTACTGCTTCTAAATTAGCCTGTATGGATGTGTTGACACTTGCATGGCTTACAGGAGACACCAACTCTAGCTGGTCACATCCACTTTCACTCTGCTCCATCTCTTGGTCTTGATGTTCCAAGAATACCTGTGTTATAGCTGTAGAAAACTCACCCCAGTTGCTTGCATATACACTTGCATTGTCTTGAACTTGGTGCTTGAAATCATCACTCACAAGTTCAACAAATGCTGCAATCATCCGAGCTTCTGGAATTGCTTGAAGCCTCATCTCTGTCACATAGCACTCAAGATATCCTTCTGGATCATAGCCTTTGAATATATTAAGCTCATTATATACGGATTGCCTAGCGCTTTCAATCGCTTTTTGAATCCGGTCTTCTTCTTCAAGCCATTTGCATCTGTCTGCAAGCTCTTTCATTTCAGCATATAGCTGCTCCACTTTGCTAGCCATCTTTATGTACTCTCACCCCGGCTTGTTCGCGTCGGGTTCACCAAAAATATGTCGAGAAATTTGCGGTCTTGCCAAGAAAGCACCGGGCTTATGGCTGTGAGAGTTTGTGAGAGAACTCCAAAAAACTATATGAAGGAGTTAAACAATAGATGCCATGAAGGCTAGGGTTTGGACGGAAGTGCAATCAAAGAAGTTCCACTCTTTCTCTCTTGCACTCACACACACAAAAGAGAATGTCAAAACAACACAAAGATGAAAACATCAAGGCTATGGTCATATCGTATCATGGGTAGTATGAAAGGGTTAATAGATGAGTTAATGGCATTCAATCTTGGCTCACCAAATAGGCTACGAACTGTTCTTTGGAATTTTAGTTTTGTGCTTACCATAATATATATATTTTGTCTAGTGATTGTGATTAATTGTGTGTACAAAACCTCTTGGTTCATAGCAAGATAACTACGCTTACATCAAAAGAAAAATTATAGTCTATAAGAGGTAGTATGATGGGATCCGGTGATAGAAGTATTTCATTGAGCCTTTCAGGGCCGAAGAGAAACACTATACATTGTTGAAAGTGTATTTTATGACTAATCCATACGTTAATTTTAATAGATCGTACAGAGTGAAAGCGATAGAAATGATCATCATGTGGGTTATTCATCTAGGATAGTATGTGAGAAATGTAGATATGAGAGAAGTGAAGGGAAGATAAGAGAAGAGAGTTTCCCTCCCAAGCCCTATTCTTGCCCGTACGCAATAAGGATACTGCAGGGAGAGATGTACCTGTAGCAAGAAGAACCTCAAATTTATAGAGAGGATGAATTACTAAGAGTGAGAGAGATAGATTTGGTTAAGGAGATGATATTAGATATATATATATATATATGTTGGATTAGAGATGAAGAAGAAAACAACAAGAAGTCAAGAAAACATCAATGTAGAACACATGTTACTTGACAAACCCTTTGGCACCATTATTGATGGAGAGAGAAGAAGAGTGGATAATTCCACTTTGATTGATACATCAAGTGCAAGAGATTCTTTGATTAGAGTTGATCTTCCAAGGTTAGCTTGTTGTAAGAATGGCTAGTCTTCTTCTAGGAGAAAGTGTAGGCTTAGGCTTATGTTAATGGCTAAGTACAATTAGGCATTACTACTCACTCCCTCAAGAATTCCTCTCATCAATGGCTTGAATGCTTGAGTTTTTTTCAAGGAATAAAAGGTCCCTTTTTATAGGTGAAGGGAAACCTCAAGGTTTTACACAAGAAGAGAGGAGCCAGTGTGAACAAAAATTGGAAAGGTTGGAAATGAGCTGTCCCTGCATGATGTGGGCAGACTGGGGTCCAATATTTTGATCATATCTCCTCAAGCGTGGCTCCAAATAAAAAAGTAAAAATATGGGCACAAAATTCAGCTCATTAGCTATGATTTTCATTTTAAAATTGTTTTCCAACTCATATTGGAACCTTGTGTAAAAAATTCATAAAAATAGGCTCCATGTCTGGCAGCAAAAGTCTTCATGTGGTCCCCTTAGCCTAGACTTTCATTTGATTCCAAAGGACACCTCAGGCCATATGAAAGCATGACATTCCTCATTGACAAAGTTTTGTAATTATGCTTGCAATAATGCATTAAAATAAGTGTATCTTTGAAATCATGCCACCTAGTGTCCCACTAGGATTTGATTCCCTCCTAGTAGCTATTTAAAAAGAAATATAAGAAAAATATGAAAAATACATAGAATATATATATATTGGAGTTTACCCTAGATATAGGATCTAGCTAGGGTGTGAGATGATAATGAGATAGTAGAAATAAAGAATCAATGATTTTTGCCCCAAGTTAAAGAGGCGAAGCTATTGACGCTTTTTCCATAGTATTTTCTGAAAGTAAAGTAAGAATAGGTTACCCTTGAGATAAATAATAGGATGAGATATAAGGCTTATTCCTTAGAAATGCATATATACTATATAGGAAAGATAATTATGTATCTAAAAAGTTACAAGATAACTCTTGTAGCATATGTTTCCACTATGTATGTGTCACAGCACGACAACGTATAAAACGTCAATATACGCCGTATTTCCGAATAATTACCGAATAGCCGTATAAAACTATTTTTGATCGAGATATTTTTCGATCGAAAACTATTTCGATCTAAAAATATTTCGATCGAAAAACTGTATATATATATAATCATCACCGTATTCGATCGAAAAGCATTGTGGACTTTTTTGGAGTTTGGAGAGCTTGGAGTTTGACAGATAGCGACAGCGTCTTCAGTTTACAGCGGTTTTCAGGTAAATTTTTTAGATTTTTAATAAATACTAACTTTTTTTTGTGTGGTGCCAGACTTGTGTGGTGCAGTAGTTTCGGCTCTCACCACAAAGTTGACTTGCAGGTCGTAGGACACTTCGTGGTGTGTAGTCATATGGCTCACTCCAGAGGTGTGTAGAATATAGTTTCCTTTCCCGTGGTGTGTAGTTATATAACTCACTCCAGGAAAGGCTTAGGGTATATTTAGATTCTCACTCGTATGGTGTAGTAGTATATCTCTCACCATAGAGATGAGTTAGGATTAGAGGTCGACTCGTGGAGTGTAGTAGGCATGATGCTACACCTCTCACTTCAGAGTGGCCTATAAAATTTACAATCTTAAATTAAATCATTATTGATTATTCTACATATAAGCACAAAGATTAATGTTCGTCATTTTAAGAGTGTAGAGATGCATACTTTATGTCCTCTTCATCTTAATGCGACTTTCGTTATTTTTGTGCTTCTATTTATGTAGTAACATCATTGTTCATCAGCACATGACTTGGTGTTACTCTGAACGTAGATATATACAACAATTGAATTACATTTGAGATTGTTGAGCTGTTTGCTGATGGTTGTGTTGTGCGTTCCACACACTCCATTAGAAATAGCTTATAAAATTTACAATTTTAGATTAAGTTTTTCTGTCATATGTGTTACATAGAAACACAAGCGTTACCACTCGTTATATTAAGAGTGAAGAGATGCATATTTTCATGCCCTCTTCATCTTAATGTGACATACTGGTTACTCGTGTGTTTCATATTCCAAAAGAACATCATTTTTCATCATTAAATGACTTGGTGTTGTTTTGGACGTAAACACATACGATAGGTAACTTACATCTGCAATTGTTAATCTATCCACTGATAGTTGTGTTGTGAGTTCCACACACTTTATCAGGGATTAGATTGATAAAAACTATCAATCTATTTTACAATAGCATCCAGGACTTGTGCTGAGAATATCTCACACTAGCTGAGCTGTTCACATGTACGATTTTCCAACCCTTTAGATGTAATTTCTTTCATCATCTCACACTTCTGCACATAGCAGGGTCCAGTTCTTGTATTGAGAGCATCTCACACTCCTGGCCTGTTTCTCTCTCTCTCTCTCTCTCTCTCTCTCTCTCTCTAATTTATTTTTCCTGGTCGATTCGCACAATATGGTTTGTAATCATAAGATTTTCTCTTTAATTTGCAATAATTTAATATTATTTAATAAATTTGAATCATCATTTAATATATATAGGGTTAAAACTCAATATATAATAACTATGTTACTATGGTGTACAATCTTTTCGTAAGATTCTTAATTTATAATTTTGTCATACAGATATGGCAGACACGAAGCTAGGGAAACATCAACGAAAGTTCATCTCCGAAGTGATTGTGAGATACTTCCATTACACGTCAGAGACAGAGATTAGGTGTTGTTTAAACCCCGTCGCTCTGGAGCATTTTTATCAGCTTACAGAGACTCTAACCAAGTCTATGTTTGAACAGCTCCAGGCAGAGTTTGCACCAACTATTTTTGACATAGCCCTCCTGGCATTAGATGCTTTAGTAAACATGGTCAAACAAACCATTGGACAGATCATGAAAACCTTTCAAGAACTGAAAAATCGTGCAATTACTTCCTTGTCAAACATAGCTGAGCGCATACATCTTGTGCAACAGCTTTACACGGAGTTCAAGAGCAAGGAAAAGTTAGAAAGAGCAGCAAAGCGTACAAGAGTGGAAGCCATCTCTTCTGAAGCTATTGTTGAACCAGAAATCATTCTTAGAACTGAGCCTCCAACGTCATCCATTGCTACATTAGACCTCTCTCAGCTACCACCTATTTTACACCTTTTACCCGACACAGCCGTCTTCAATATCCAAGATCCACAGTTGGGAGACGGAAGATGGGCGCATGTGAAGCATGTGGGTGTCACACATCCCGCTTTCAAAGATCAAGTGTATGCTGCAAAAGTGTTCAAAGTACACTTACATGGGCCCACCATGGAGCAACAGGTCAAAGACGAAGCAACAATTTTGGATATTTCACATTGAGGTATTATCTACCCTCTTGCCATGGTGCGCCACGTGGAGCGACCAATGCTCATTTCACGATTTTGGAATGGCGGCCATGTGGAGCAATGGATCAAAGAATGCACTGCAGACGGTAGCCAACCTGTCATTCACGATTACGTACTCACTGTAGGAACAGAAGACCTATTCTAGGAGAATATTTTGCAGATCATCAATGCTCTCCTCCAAACTCTGAAGTATATACATACGCATAACTACTTCCACAATGATCTACACTCTCGGAATATGATGCTGCATTTTGGCGAAAAAGGTGTTTACGCCGGCATTGTGGATTGGGGTTCATGCACCAAAACAAATACGACAGCCGGTTTTCCTCCTCTACGCGATATGCAGATAGAAACTAGAAAACACTATGAGAGAGATTATCCATGGGCAGCCCCCGAATGTATATCTAGTAATCCTCCCTCCTGGACCAAAGCTATGGATATTTATTCCATGTGTCATACATGTAAACGCATTTTGAAGTGCTTACCAGAGCCCCAAGAGCAAAGCAAGAGACATTTTTTGAGTAATGTACTTGCTCATCTTGAAACCGGCAAGCGCCAAAACCCCAAAACCCGGCCTAATGCTTTTGATCTCTCCTTATGTTTAAATGGTGCCCATAGAGTGGGTTACAACATTGTAATGAAATCTGGCTTACAACCAGCTGATGAATAATGAAAACACAGTCTCATGATTTCATCATTGTTTTACTTTTGGTGTTCAGATTAAATTGTATGTTTAATTGAACAAAATATCTATGTTTGTCATTCGATATACTGTCCAATGTAAAATTAATTGATTGGGTATTTAAAAGTAATAATGACATGTTCACCTGATATGCAGATATGGAAGAAGAACTCAACCACGCTGAAGCTCATGCAATTTTTAAATAAGAACAAGCTAGATGTGGACAAGCAGATCTTTCTACTATTGCCAACATTGAAGAAGATTAATTTGAGCTGCAGGGCGAACCATTAACCCTTAAAGAGTGCAAAAATCTTTTCCCTAATCACTTTGTATGCCATCAACTATTTCAAATAAGTGGCAATGCAAAAGATACAGCTCCGTTAAAGCTCTAAAGGACTGGCACGTGTATTGCTGCAAAGGTTTATACGACAAGAGAGATGCCTACCAAAAAACAACCAAGTAGCAATCTATTTTATCCAGCAATGCTATGTTCGATATGTTTTGCTGAAGAGAGTGGATTGGTCAGATCGTCCAGGCACAGCTGGCGTTGGACATGGACGCATTGCAGAAAAGGTGGCAGCACGCAATGCAAATAATCCAATGCCTCCTCGCAAACGTTCTATTGTTTTACTTCCTGAAGAGTCAGAAACACTGACTGAATTAGCCAGCCAAGGACAAGACCTTGCCAGCCAAGGAGAAACACCGGACATGCTTTGTGGCCGTATTCTTGAGCTTGAAATAGAGTTAAGTGATGCACAAGAAAAGCTTCAACGATATGAATCATTGTATGGACCTTTTCCAGATGATACTACCACTTCACATAAAGATGTTGCTCAACCATCCCCTGAGCTAGGAATTACAGATTTTACCATAGACAAACTTATAGCAAATCTATCAAACTCATAAGTAACTCACATGCTTTTTGTAATCTCAAAATTATATCAAACTCTTTTCGATTGAGTAATTTCCCAGAACCTTGTTCTAATTTCAAACCTACATCGACTTTATGTAATTTTTATTCGACAAGATATTATCGACAGTTTATATTTGAGTGTGAGTGAATATGTGTGTATGAGAGAGAGAAAGAGAGAGGTTTTGATGTGAACGACAATGAGATAACACTTTCTTTCATCATATACAAAAACTTGTTGAGTAAGTATTACAATGGTACTCTCACAAATCATCTCCATCTTCAAAAACTGCAACCATATCATCTACTTCGTCCATATCTGAGCATTCTGAAACTATCTCCCATTCCATATCATCATCATCATCAACTTTTGCAGAAATAGCTTCATACGTTTGGAAGACTCCATATTTCTTTTGAGCGGCTCTAGTTGCAATGTTTTGAGGCTTATAAATAAAGCTCATATTGCAAAACACATACACCAAATCAGAAGCCCGTGTAGTATGAAGTTTGTTTCTCTTTTTAGTGTGCACAAAGTCGAATGCTGACCAGTTTCGCTCACAACTTCCACTTGATGCAGCTACTGATAAAACTCTAACTGCAATGTGTTGCAACTCCACTTTCTCTCCACCATACTCCTTCCACCATAAAGGTGAACTTGTTTTGCCAATGGAATCTATATGCCACGGATCCTGAAACATACCAGTTCTATTGGCATAATCTACTCGCTGATGAAAAGCTGTTTTTTCATCTTCGTGCCCTAAGAGTTGGGAGCACACTGTTTTGAAGTTGGACATAACTTCTTGTTGACAGATTGCTGATGCATTTGAAACTTTGAATCCAATACAAAAGCCGCACCATGAAATGGCGTATGCAACTGCACCCAACGCTTGTTAAGAATTGTAATCATGGTAGCTTTATCCTTTGCACCAAAAGTGACATTTTCTCTTAGCTTGCGTATAGCCTCTGACATATACCAGTAGACCCGACTAAAAATAAAAGAATCTGTGTCAACTTCTCTCAAAAGATCTACAAATGGATTTGACACAGTTACTATTCTTTCTACATTACGCCAAAAGTTTGGCGAGTTTACTATTTGCGCACATCGACCAACTGCTTCCTGATAACTTGGATACTTGCTGAGCTATCCATCCCATCTTCTGTCTGCTATGGTTTCTATCAATATAGGCTTCAACTCTTGCAAAGCAGCAAGAACGTAGTATGCCGTAGAAAACCTTGTCGAGCAAAATATTTGCAAAGCTTTATTTGGTGACTTGGTTCGAAAAAGAGCATACGAAAATTGATGCTCTCTAATGAATTTCACCACATGATTTGCATCCAATAAAGTTTTCTTCACACATGCCATTTTACCAATATCTTTTAAAAGAAAATTTAAAGTGTGAGCTACACATGGTACCCAAGAAATCTCCGGATACTTGACTTGAATAGCTCTTCCTGCTCCTTTGTAGTTGGCCGCATTATCTGTGACAATAGCAGTCACATTCTTTGGTCCACCTGCCTTTGCAATTGCACGCTCATACACCCCTGCTAAGTAGGTGATAGTCTTCTCTTTCAATGAGCTGTCAATTGATTCCACGAACATAGCCCCTCTAGGGTTAATAAGCATTACATTGATTAAAGGTTTTTTTTGACAGTTAGTCCATCCATCCAATGCTATGGTGCATCCATATGCTGGAACAAACTCTAGAACTGTGCGTTTGAGAATGGCTTCAGTACTGTCTTTGACTTTATCAAGATATTCAGTTCGCATCTTGTTACAGTCAGGAAGCACAAATCCTTTTTTGGCTGTACTCATCAAAGCATCTTGAAATATTGGATTGCGCATAGCATTGAATGATATGCCATACGCAACAAATGCTTGTTTCCATTTTAAATGAAACTCAAGCAACCATTGTTTACCTAATGCTTCAGGCATTGTCTGTCCATTGGATGACGCTCTGCCGGATTTGCTTGTGCTAGGAACGCCTCCTGATGTAGAAGCATGTCCATGAAGAGGGTTTAATTGAGAACTTTGATCATTTACTTGAGTGGTACACACCTCTTCTGTTGCCTCATTGCATACAGATGGTTCAATATTCGCATGAATATCTTTAGAAACATCACCTTTATGTTTAGCTACAAGAATCAACTTTACTTTGCGAGAATACATGGCAATTTTTTCATGAATATCTTTTGGTGGTGCCCCGCACATTTCAACATTTCCAGGGGATTTAAATAAATGCTCTTTAATTCTGGTTGCATTACCACTGAACTCATGGCCACAAGATTTACATTTAAGTCGAGATGTATTTCTCTCAGCTTTCAACTCATGCACATAACTCCACTCTTGTCCTTTCACCATGATGCACAAAAGTAATTTGCTAGTAAAAGCAAAGTCAATGATCATTTTCATAATCAAAATCAATTAAAACATTAAACTGATTTAACTAACAATGATTGAACAAAATTAAAATAATTAAAAACAATGATTGAACAAAAATACAATAATAAAAAACAATACCATTGGATTACATATAAATTGCATCGATTTATCTAAAGTGCAAGCTTGTAGCTTTAACACATTACGATAATCAATAATTACAATTAAATCAAGTATTAAAATGATTATCATTATAAATTTCTATACATACAAGAGCTATAGGTGACATTTTTAAATGTCAAAACGATAATCACTTACAATACTTCATAATTATGGTATCTATGTAAAGTGCGAACAAAAAGTTCTTACACTTTACCATAGATTTTTAAGCGATTATCTATCTACAATGCGAGCATGTGTATGCTCTCACACAGTACGGTAGATTTTGCAATCCAAATAAAGATAAGAGAATATCAATATTTTTGGACATGTTTTTCCTAAATTTTTACTCTAGTGAGAGCATAGTAGTGTGAATAGCTCTACACAAAACGTTAAAATATAATTATTTTTCATTATATTCATTTTGAAGTGAGAGAAAATCTCTACACATAACAATCAAACTTTAAATTACATAAAATTAATTTTTATGTAATTATATTTTTAAACTAATTATCTCATGTGAAAGTACACTCTACACACAACGAGAATATCTTACTTTTTTTTATTAGTCACTTTCAAGTGTCAATTAATTGAACACATTGACAAGTGATTCTTATAATTACAGTTTGTATCAGGTGAGAGATTAAACTCTTCACAAAATACAAACTTTCAACTATTTACTAAGTTTTTCAAAACAAATTCATATATTTGAATCACAAAACTTAAAATTCTATTGAATTTTAATTTTTATTAAAGTCAAATTATTTTATTTTTTTACAAATTAATTTTTTTTATCGTTTGGTGAGAGTACTCACATGGACAACACTGACTGTGAAAGCTGGTATAAGGCCTGTTGCGTTACTAACATATACTAACCTCTTGTTAATCTAGACTTTGTGATTAGTTATTTGAAGTCTAAATTCTCATTGAACACTCATGGTCATTTATTATTATTTTATTTTTATTAGAAAATCATTGAACACTCATGATCATTTATTATTATTTTATTTTCATTAGAAAACTAGTAAAAGTCACACTAAAAGATCACAAAGTAACTTGAAAACAACACGCAAGATTGCTTCGTTTTTCACAAGTTTGGCTTAAAGTTAGCTATTCATAAAGATAAAAAGCACTATTATATACATAAATACACACACCTAGGGTCTCATATTTTTGGTTTATCCCGATATCCTTATATTTGACCTTTTTTAATGGGCATGGCTGAAAAGAATTGAAAAACTTCAAAACCAAACACAAAAATCTTGCAATTTAGCTAAGAAAACAATGCCCATATCTCTCTTTTCGACATGGGTTTTCATTCAAAAATCATTCCCCCCTCATAGATGGAGTTCTCCTGGATAAAACTAAGCCACTAGAGTAGTGTAGTGTATGGGCTAAACCTTCATTTCTATGCATAGCTGCAATTGGCTCTACCATGCAAGTGAGGTCAATGCAATTCAAAGCACAATGTTGTGCATCTAAAGTCCATGCAATTCAAAGCACAATGCTATGCAAGAGAAGAACCTTGAGCTTATTTCCAAAGGGTTTCTGAAGTGGAGGTTTCATATTCAACTGTTGGTTTCCCAAAGAGAAAAAATTGCAAGTGAATTGCTCTTTCTTTTATGGTAACCCTTGGTTGTTGGATTGGTACACTTGGTAGCTTTGACTTCCATACCCATGTTTGTTATTATTGTTGATGATGGGACTTAGGAAATGGTTTAGTTCTTTCTACCCTTGAAGCTATCACAATTTGTTTCATTTTGGCACATTCCTCTAGTGTTTCCAGTTGCTACTTCCTTCTCCACACTAGCTTGGTCTTTTTTGGAACATTTCAAGTCTTTCTTTGAGGTTGTTGCAATGTTGGTTTGTATCTAGATATAGTATGAGTATTCTTGAACTACCTTCTTTGCTACCCAAATTTTCCTAGCTCCTTGCGTGCCCATGCTTGCAAGTCTCCAGGGGGAGTCACTATGTATAAATTGTGTATATTGTGTGCGTTCAAGGACAACTTTTAAAATTCCTTATTTGTGAGTTTTTGACTCATAAAATATAGCCTTCAATCTATTTTACAATCTCGAGGGGTCGCTATGTATAAATTATGTACATCAGGCGCGTTCAAGGACTATTTGTAAAACTCCTTATCTGTGAATTTTTTACCAATAAAATACATCCATTTCCTAATCAATCTGTAAATGTTTTTCCCATTTCTATTTTACGATACCCTTTTGTATGTAGAAATATGAGAAAAATGAAATTTAATAACCCCTTCCACTGCATTCACGTGACAGTCACATAATATTAAGTGAAGCCCTCGAGTTTATGATACCCTTTTGTATGTGAAAATGTGGAAAAAAATGAAATTTAATCATCCCTCATGCTACACTCATTTGATAGTCACATAACTAATGAGTGATCCCCCTGAGTTGCAAGTTGTAGTATTTATTTGGCTTGTAGTAAAGGTATATACAGTCAATGTGTTTTTACCTCAATTTAGTATAACTTTGTAGGTTTTTATCCAATGTGCCCCTAGTATTATCTTTTCCCCAAAGTTTTCATCTAGCAAGATATAAAATAGGTATCATCAAGCATGAGCACCCTCCCAATCCAACACATATTTCAAATCTACATTTTTTATAAATTGTATTTTATTTTTTTCGAGAATCATGCAAACAAGTGCATGTAATTTTGATCCTAAATTTATAGATTTTTGAGTTGTAAAATGTCTCATCATGTATGGGGGCCCAAAGTAGTCGACCATTGGCCATTTTTAAAGCCCTAAGTTTATAAGCCAATAGCTCTAGTTTGAAAAGAGAAATGTTTGGACAAAGAAAGGAGCTATGTTGTATGTACTATCAAGCACCTTCCAAATTTAATTTTTGATCAACATATCTCATGATTGGGTAATTTAGTTGAATTCCAAAACTTGCATTGTGCTCCTCTTTTCTTGCTTTTTGATTCAAGTGTAAGAATTTCAATTTCTCTCGTTGTTTGTGACCTCACGTCTACAATCCTTATCTTCAATTTTGAGTGCTTAATTTTTTGTTTTATGACATTTTGACTATAGGAGTGTTATTAGACCTTAGCATGACCTGATTGAATAGTTCTATTGTAATTTTTATGACCTGATAAACAATGGCTTGTGATTTTTGTACCTTGAAACATGTAGCTGTCAAAGTACTATCTGTTGATGTTTCAAGTGGTAGTTGTGAGAGAAATTGGTCTCCATTTGCAATCCTACACACTAAAAAGTGAAATAGATTAAATCCAAAACACGTCGAGGCTCTGGTATATGTTTTTGGTAACATGATAATGTTGCATGCTCAAACCAAAATTGCGATGAGAGCAGCTAAGCATTGCATCGGCATAAAGAAAATGCATAAGGCAGTTGCTGCTGAGATGCAAAGTAGCAGTGAGTCAGAGTGAGAGGTGGCTTTAGAATGTTCAGAGATGGAAGAAGTTGATGATATGGTTTTGGTATTTGATTGTGATGACATTGTTTAAAAATACCTATGGTACAATATACTTGTAATCAGCATGAGTTTGTTGGCCATATCTTATGATCTCTCTCTTTTTGACATGTCACTTTGTGTTGTATTATTATCAATCACTTTTATTTTAAACTTATTGTATATAATTTATAATCAATATGAAAAAGACACAAAGAAACAAATATTTGATTTGATTTGATTACAAAAAGTTGGCTTGAAGGATTACAATAATAGAAGTTATAGCTTTTACAACTCAGCATGTTGAGTGAGATCTGATAAAATTTCATTCAAGAGAAATTCATCGGAGCCAATAGATACAAAGTTGGAAGGTGCAGCCAAAATTGTGTTGAGATTGACTATGGTAGCTGCAACATCTTCTTTTGCAAAGGGGACCAAACTTCTCGTTGTACTTTGTAAGCTTGCTTTGAGCTAGAGCAAGCTCCAGGGATTTCATTAACGTAATCACGATCGGGTGATTACGTAAATAACTATAGTATTTACACAAAAACATCACGTTAATTGTTAATGTGACGTTGATGAAGACCTGCAAAAACTTATAAAGCGGGTCAGCCCACCGGGCTTCCACAATTTCCCTACAGGCACCGCCGGGCATCTAGGTTATAGCGGCGGGCCCGCCTGGAAAATGAAAAAACCCGGCGGGCTTAATTACATATAGTAAATAGTGTGCTAACCCCAGTTTTTTATCTAGGCAAATCCTTGGGGAGTGTATCCGAGTGCCGCGTATTGTCATCTCCTTGTGATTTGACCTAAGGTTACAGAGTCACAGGTCCTTTTTTGGGCCGGACGTGATTCTTAATTCGGTAACCACTTCTAAAAAATTTTAATTCGTTTACCGACATAAAGGTACGAAACCAAAACAACTGAAAAGTTGGGAAAACATGCTCATTGCGAAGAAGCCATTGGTCCAAATGAGGGCTGTAATTGGTTTTGGAAGATGAGCATATGTAAATGTCTAGTCGATAGACAAGGGTCAGATGTCCTCTACTAGTGTACCGGGCATATAAAGATCCTTGAAGTCTTATATTTGAGTTGATTTACAATATAAGAGCTATAATCCTTGATTGGGTTAAAATAGCTTTTATATATTGAATTGGTTGCATGGGTGGGCTACAATCCTTCACTGGGTTCAAGTAGTCCCCAATTGGGTGATTATATTGAAGATTTATTTGCGTTAGTTCATGCATTGGTTTATATATTCGTTTACATTATTTATTACGATAGATTATTAGTGCATGAAATGATGAATTATATATTTTATTGCTTTCGTTTGTTTTTGTAGCAAATGAAATTGGATGTGCCTTATTGTTTTCAAATCAAAGTGGACATATAAATAATCATTATATTAATAATTTCATAGAGAGATTCATAGTATTGTTATGTTTATTACGCCATGTATAGATTAAATTGCAATGTGTATGGTTGCTCACAATATAGGTGATTGATATGTGGATTGACTAGCGTGCATTGAAAATCTCATATTGTGCATCATGGTTACTTTCATATTGAATGGTTTTTGAATTATAATATATATTGAAAACAAAAAATTTATTTTCAGTTTGTAACATCTTGTTCTTTTCTCTTCAGTTTTAATTTAAAAGCAATGGAGCAAAATGTGGGCACAAGTGGTACAAAGAAGCCAAAGAATAAAAAAGCTCCTGGCAAAGAGTGGGATTATGCTCACAACATATGTGGCCGATATATGGAGTGGAAATGTAAATTTTGTCTCACAACAAAATCTGGCGGTGCACCACGTATTAGGGATCATTGCTTTGGTAGCGCTAAAAATAATTGTAGAAAATGTGAACATTCTCAGGCACCTGCAATTGCAAAGCGTTTGAGAGAAGAGCTCTCCAAAAAGGGTGGCAACAAACGACAGATATATAGCTCTGTGCATTCGAATCAAGAGTTCCCAGAGCCAAATATTAACTCCGCAGATCCTGTAGTGACGCCAACTAACCTTGGAGAGCAACCTGGGCAAGGAGAGGAAATTCCAGGCAGTATTCCTTTTGAACGTCACAATGAAGGTGGACTTTTTCAAATGCGTCAAAAATCATTACATCAAATCTTTCGAGTTCAGTCTCTAGAAGAAGCACAAACAACACTCGCCAAAGCAATATTCTTTACTGGAAGTGCTTTGGTCATGGTAGACAGTAATCATTGGAAGGCTGCTTGGAAGAAAATCGGTGAGTTTGGTCCAGGATTTTCAGCTCCTTCTTATCACACGATAAGAAATGTTTTCTTGGAAAAATGTTACATCGAAGTCACAGAGCGTGTTGGCAAAATAATACTTGGGAATATTTCACTTTCAGGATGTACGATTGTGAGTGATGGCTGGTCAAATGTTCAGAGAAGACCGTTGATCAATATAATGCTGGTTTGTCCAAGGGAAGAAACATTTATAAAGGCGATTGATAGTTCTAGTGCAATTAAAAGTGGAAAATACATTTATGAGGTCTTGATTGATGTAATTAAAGAAATTGGTGATGAACATGTCGTTCAGGTTGTGATGGACAACGCAAAGAATTGTAAAAACGCCAGTAAATTAATAAAGAAGTGCTTTCCACACATTTTTGCCAATGGTTGTAATACGCACAGCTTGAACTTGGTACTGAAAGATTGGTACACTAGGGAAGAAACCACATGGTTTGCCAAAATATTTGATACAACACGTCAGGTTGTGAAATTTATCTTGAAATGACAGAGAGTGCTCGATTTGTATAGGATGCGCGCATGTTAGTGATGCTGAAAGGCTTCCTGCTAAACCTCGGTTCTTCACACACTTTTATACATTGGAATCACTTCTCCGTAATAAATGTGTTGTGATTGACACATTCAGTTGCGCGTCCTTTGATGAATGGCAGTTTGAGCAGAAAGAAACAATGAAGGATAAAATTACATGTGCACGTGGCAATGTAAACAAGGTAGCTTGGTGGATGAGTGTAATGGATGCATACCATGTAATGATGCCCAATATGTTCGTGATCCGCAATCTTGATCAAAGGGCACCAAACATGGGCAAAGTGTGGATGACATGGTGGTCAGTCCAACAGAGTCTTGAAAATCATGAAAAGCTGAAAGAGTCTGCGGTAGATAAGGGTTGGCGATTATCATTCTCTGGCAAACAGGGGAAAATTTTGGCTAAGTATTTTCATGCAATGTGGAAGAGCGCTCATAGTCCACTCCATAGCGTGGCTTACATGCTCGATCTAGAGTATTGGAATTTAGATATGATGTCCAATACAGAGGTGGTAGGCGATTTCTATCACGTAGTCAACACGTTCTACTCCAACGTTCAGGACCGAATTGATTGCATCAAAGAAATGAGTGCATTTAGATTAAAAGAAGTTCCTTTTGCGAATGATTTTGAACAGGTAATGGCAAAAGAGCAACCTGCATGGAAATGGTGGATGATGAATGGTGGAGAGCATTACCCTACCTAGCCTTACGTCCTCTTGCAATGAAAGTACTCGCACAATGTGCAGCAAATTCAAGTTCAGATAGAAACTGGAGTATGTACAAGTATGTTCATAGCACTATTCGCAACAGACTATTAGCACACAGAGCAGAGAAATTAATGCATATGTATTGCAACGAAAAGATACTGAATCACACCGAAAGTGCTGGCTATAAGGAGGAAATGCCAACCTGGTTGTATGATTGTCAAAACAAAAATGAAGAAGATTTCAATGTTGGTGTATCTCAATGCACTGTAGATGAAATAGAAGAGAATTTGATAATAGATGTGGAGGTTGAATTAGAAGGAGAACCATAACACTCAGACTTAGAACCAGATAACAACTCAATTGATTCAATATAGCTTGAGAGTAGAATGAGAAAATGTAAAAAACCATTGTAAAAGACCTTGTATTCAAATGTGTTTTTAGTAATTACAATGCTTCATATTCTCGATAGTACATAGTTTGTCATGAAATTACATAGTTTGTCGATCTCAATTGTGTTGCCCTCAAGAAGCATCTTGCTCATCAAACAAATTTCTAATTGTGCTAGGGGTATCTCGACGTGCTTTCTTGAATTTATATTCGTTTGCCATGCCAAACATAATATACATTCCTTGTGGAATATCTTGTGAACACATTGCGCATCGACTATTGTTTTGCATCAAACGAATAATAAAAACTAAATGATAATAGTGACCACATGTCAATGTATAGTACCCACACCATCCATCAAAATTCTTGTAGCAAATTGGACATTGGGAAGATGAGGATGCATCTGAAGTAGAGGAGGGGACCAACTCCGGATGCAAGACAAGGTGGCTGATGTGTGTCCCTTGTACAGGTGTTGGATTTACTCGCTGTGTTAGGGTTTGAACGCCCTGACTTAAGTGGTGAATGCTTTTCTCCATCCGGCCTAGCTTGTGAGGGTTGCGGTGTGTGGGTGGCTATAGAAAGACGTGTTATTTTTGCATCTCTCTCTGTCAACTGTGTCGTGTAAATGTCGTTCTCTTTCTTTAACTGTAGGTCAGCGCCTTCCACTATCAATGCCAGCTCATCTTAGGTGAAAGTGACACAACTCTCCCTTAAATCATGAGTGGCAACAGTTGTCTCCTTTGACGAGAAGACTATTGGTCGCTGTTGCACAAAGTGAACATATAACATTTTGGCAAAATATAGCGCACAATCTGCATTGTGTAGGGGATGTCCATAAACCTTAAAATGAATCCTCTCAACGTTATCTTCGATACCATGCATCATGCGTGCACTTCGAAACCTTCCACCTTCCTTTCTTAATCTCTACATCCTCACATGGACATATTGTCTTGATCATGTCCTTTGTCACTTCTTTAATTATTGATCTCTTTCCACTGCATATGGTTTGGATTTTCCCACTTTGAGAGTCAGCGAGCAGTACGCGTCGCTTGTTGTGCCAACATGCCGTGTGCCAGAGACTTCATGCACTGAAATGCATTAACAGCCGCTTGTTGTTGATCATCAGGCAGTGATTGGGTGCCAATATCTTGTTCTTGATCGGTCATTTTCTCTTACAGCTGCAGTCAACAGAGTGGAAAATATTCAATATCATTGGCAAATATATATTCTCACTCATTGGCACACTGCACGGAATCCACTAAAAACCACCAATTCAAATGCGACTAATTGAACCACAAGGCAAATTTGAAATAATGACAGTTAAAACTTAAATGACAAATTTGAAACAAGGCCAGATAATTGACTCAATTAGGTGAACCACTTCAATTAGTTAAATGACACAAGGAAAGATAATTGACTCAATTAGGTGAACAACTTCAAACCAGATAATACACTTTAATAAAAATTTTAATACACTTGACAAGACACGTATATCATAAAAATGTTTAAATCGGATAAAATGATGGTGCAAGTTCAACAAGTGGACGTTGCACAGGATTAGGGTCTGTCTTTAAATGTTCTTTGAAAAACATCAACACGTCAGCAACATTCCTTCTTTGGTCCCGATCTTTTAACTTCATCCAGCAATCTACTTTAATTCGAATAGCCCCATGACATCTTCGTCCGGGTGGTGAAAACCATCGTCTGGAATTTTCTAGCTGCACTCCAAAAATCTGTCAGCATGTGGAACAAGTAGCCCAATGCATAAATGTCGCTGGCTTTTGAGTATGCATCTATGCATCGTGGATCGTATAGTTCGGGAGCAATCCACGGTCGCTTAGCCATCTCGGCGTTCCTTGCTCTCTGTGCATTCAAAATTGCTTCGTTCGACTATGCGGTTGGAGACAAATAATTGTTTGCCACACGCTTAGCAGGTGTTCTCAGCATCATATACTACAAGAGGCTATTCATATTAGCGGCGCTCACACAGCGGCGCTCAAAAAAAAAAATCCCGGCGTCGCTATGAGCGTCGCAAATTTACAAAGAAATTTGCGACGCTCATAGCGACGCCGGCTGGGCTAAAAAAATAACAGAGCGCGCCCAAAAACTCAGATCTCAGATCTGAGTTTTTCGGCGCCCTCAAGCAAGGAGAAGGTAACGCTCTCCCTCTCTCTTTCTCTCTCTCTTTTTCTTCTCCACACACACACACACACGAGAAGAGGAAGGAGAGCCAGGTATGCTCCTTCCCTCTCCTCATTCTCATGTTCCCTTCCCCTCTTTCTCTCTCCCTCTCTCTCTCTCTCACACACACACATAGTGTTTTTGAGAGAGAGAGAGAGAGAGAGAGAGAGAGAGTACAAACATAAACAAAAACGCACACACACATACATAAACAAAGAATGCACACACACATTGAGAGAGGAAAAGAGAGAGAGAGCATGCATAAACAAAAAACGCACGCATTGAGAGAGGAAAAGAGAGAGAGAACATGCATAAACAAAAAACGCACACATTGAGAGAGGAAAAGAGAGAGAAAACATGCATAAGATCCAAAAAAATGCACACACATTGAGAGAGAAAGAGAGAGAAACTAATTTAACGTCGTAGGAAACTAATTAAAATTAAAAGACCTAAAGATCTAGCCGACAAGGAGTTGAACTCAAGACCTATTATTCAAGAGGGAAATGGCACATGCTGCCTTCACTCATGGTGGGCTCCGTCGATCCAAAAGTACCGGTGAAATGTCTTCAGAAGATAGGGAAGAAGGTGGATCTTCAGGGCGGCAAGAGTCACTACATCCCCGACACAATGACCATCTAGACAACCTCTAGTCATTCAACAGCAACTTCAAAGTTAGTAACAAGAGCAAGAACGGTCTAAAGGGCCAATTGCTGTCATTAGATGTGGATGGAGATGAGGCAGCGTCACCGCCGGAAGTTAACTCTCACATCTTTAGTGATGAGAATGCCAACTCTTGCCGAGTTATGTGAAAAATTATGTGTTAAATCAGTTTTAAGGTTCTTATAATCCCTGTTAGTTTAGTTCTTTGTTTTTAATATAACATAATTTACGTTAGATTTAGATTATGTTATATTAGATTAGACTTAGGTTTATTTAGGTTTACCCACACACACACACACACACACAAGAAGAAGAGAGTTTTAACGTCGTAGGAAACTATCGTAAAAGACGTTAAAGATTAGGTTAGATGTAGACTTACGTTAAATTAGATTTAGGTTTATTTTTAGTTAGATTTACATTTATTTAGATTTACACTTATTTACGTTAGATCGAGTCCACGCAAGAATTACTTACGGTTTAGGGTTTAGAGTTAGACGAGCAGTGAAAAGATCTACTGTGAAAAGATGTTAAGATGCTGTGAAGTGCTACAGCTAGAGAAGAGGCAAAGGGGTTTTGTCCACTACATGCAGTATCATGTACACATGGGTCTGTAGATTTCTTGTACCCACAAATATAGGTATTGACCAATAAAGACGAGATTATAACCCGGTGGTTCTGATCTCCGTTCACCTCTAGACCGAGGTGTGCGGGGATTGGACATGACTAGAGAATGTGAGGTAAAGAGAGAGAGAGAGAGAGAGAGAGAGAGAGAGAGAGAGAGAGAGAGAGAGAGAGATAAGATTTTTATAAGATTTTTATCCTCATTATGAGTAGTGATGAGGATGTGGGACTGTCCAACCGAAACACCTAGATCTCAACGAGGGTCTTATGTCCTTGTAATCAATGCAAGCATGATGTGCGACGGACAAGACGTGTTTCTTTGCTGCACGTTCACGAATTTGGCGAGTTCGATCCATCTATTATAGATCGAGTTGTTGCCAATTATAACTCGTCGGACTCTGACTATGGCCAACAAGCAGCAATCTTGCAACCCAATAGACGTGTTCGCAGGCGCTTTGGTCAAGCAGCATATGTGAGGCCACAAGATGTAGCCTTTGACAGCTCGGGGGATGATCATCAAGAGCACATTCCCAACGAGGCAATGTTTGAGCCCGAGATTGATGAAATGATCGAGACGATCATGGATTCAGAAAGGCTTATCTATGATGATATGAAAAGTGAAGCCGATACGCCATTGTATAATGGAGCACGTATGTCTAAATTGAAAGCACTCCTGGTTCTTCTCAACATGCAGGCAAAGTTTGGATGGAGTGACACTAGCGTCACAGCGCTTTTCAGGTGATCTATTACAATTAGTTTACTTTAATAAAACTCTAAATGTATAATGATCTGATAGATTTTTACACGACAGTATCGTATTTTTATGTTGTGTAGATTGCTTAAAGAGCACATACTACCAGCTGACAATGTGATGCCAGATTCCCGAGATGAAGCAAGAAAGATTTTGCGAAACTTGGGGATGGATTACAATTCTATCCACGCTTGTCCTAATGACTGCATTCTTTTCAGAGGGGAATACATAGACATGGAGAAGTGTCCGAAATGTGATTCCGAAAGATATCGAGTAGATCTCCACGGGACAAAAATTCCACAAATGGTTTTGCGACATTTTCCTTTGCTTCCTCGCATCAAGCATTTCTTTGAATGTAAGTCCATGGCCGCCCTAGCATCATGGCATGAGGAGAATAAATCTTCGGATGGTGTGCTACGAATTCCTGCAGATTACGTAGCCTGGAAACATATAGATGGAACATGGTCAGATTTTGCCAGGGAAGCTCGAAATTTGCGCTTAGGCCTGGCTATGGATGGCGTAAATCCATTTGGTCAAAGATCAACATCTTACAGTGTATGGCCCGTTGTCATCGTCAACTACAACATTCCTCCGTGGTTGACTACGAAGAAGGGGCACCTATTGTTGAGCTATATATAGAGATACTATATATAGCTCAACAATGTTGAGCTATATATAGTATCTCTATATGTAGCTCAACAATGTTGAGCTATATATAGTATCTCTATATGTAGCTCAACAGGGCTTGGGAGGGAAACTTCTCATCTCTTCACTTCTCTAATATCTACATTTCTCACATACTATCCTAGATGAATAACTCACATGATGATCATTTCTATCGCTTTCACTCTGTACGATCTATTAGAATTAACGTATGGATTAGCCGAAAAATACACTTTCAACAACGTATAGTGTTTCTCTTTGGCCCAGAAAGGCTTAATGAAATACTTCTATCACCGGATCCCATCATACTACCTCTCATAGACTATAACTTTTCTTTTGACGTAAGCGTAGTTATCTTGCTATGAACCAAGAGGATTTGTACACACAATTAATCCCAATCACTAGACAAAATATATATATTATGGTAAGCACAAAACTACAATTCCAAAGAACAATTCGTAGGCTATTTGGTCAGCCAAGATTGAATGCCATTAACTCATCCATTAAGCGTTTCATATTATCCATGATACGATATGACCATAGCCTTGATGTTTTCAACTTCGTATTGTTTTGAAATTCTCTTTTGTGCGTGTGAGTGCAAGAGAGAAAGACTAAGTCTTCTTTGATTGCACTTCTTTCCAAACCCTAGTCTTCATGGCATCTATGGTTTAACTCCTTCATATAGTTAAGTTTTTGTTGAGTTCAATCTAGTGGGAGAGTGAAGCAAGTGCATTTCTCAAATGATGATGAAGAAGTTGAAGATATTCCTAGGAGTTACTATTCAAGAAGTCATTGGGCAAGGGCTACTACAGAAACTTTGGTCAAGGTAGGTGATCTTGAAGAGCCATTTGTTGCCTTGATTGACCATGGTTCATAAATAAACATAATGTCAAAGAGTCTCTACAACAAGTGCAAATGGCCGATGGACACAGATCATGGCTGGATTGACCAAAACTTCTTTGTACAGGATACATCTTCATATCATCTCATCCTTGGATAGCCCTACATTGTGGGAGTTCGAATGGAACCAAAGGTAATGGATGATGGTTCAGCATATGCTAGGATACGTAGCAAAGATGGTAAACGAGCTGTCCAATTTCTCACAGTTTGTGTGAACCATGAAACTATCCATAGATAAAGAGAGAGTTATGGGATATGGTTACAGCCTTGAAAAGTGGGAAAGAGTACCTAATTGGTGCATGTGTGGTTGTAGAAACAGATTGTCTACCACATCTTGGGATGATTACAAGCTGCTCAACTACAGACATTGCTATGTTGCGGTGGATTGTCCACATTAAGTCCTTAAATCCTGAGTTTAAGCACATTGCAGGTAAAGACAATACAGTGGTAGATATGCTATCAAGGGCAAGGTATGAAGATGAGTCACAAATGATTGATGAGGGAGATGATGTAGGTACAAAGTTCTATTCTATCTCTCATGTCAAAGGTAACAATGTCTGCATGAATAATTCACTTGAATTGTTCTTGAAATATCTTTATGAAGGTGATTGGCTTTTTATTGGAAGCTACTTGAGTACTCTAACAAAATAGGATGATTGGTCTGAGCAAGAATTCAAGAGGATACGCAGGAAAGCATATGGGTACTTTTTGAGGGATGGTTACTTGTGGAAGCATCCTAAACAAAAGGGTGCTACACCACAACGGTGTCGAGAAATTTGCGGTCTTGCCAGGAAAGCACCGGGCTTATGGCTATGAGAGTTTGTGAGAGAACTCAACAAAAACAATATGAAGGAGTTAAACCATAGATGCCATGAAGACTAGGGTTTGGAAAGAAGTGCAATCAAAGAAGACTCACTCTTTCTCTCTTGCATTCACACACACAAAGAAAGAACGCAAAAGAGAATGTCAAAACAATATGAAGATGAAAACATCAAGGCTATGGTCATATCGTATCATGGGTAATATGAAAGGGTTAATGGATGAGTTAATGGCATTCAATCTTGGCTGACCAAATAGGCTACGAATTGTTCTTTGGAATTGTAGTTTTGTGCTTACCATAATATATATATTTTGTCTAGTGATTGGGATTAATTGTGTGCACAAATCCTCTTGGTTCATAGCAAGATAACTACGCTTACATCAAAAGAAAAATTATAGTCTATGAGAGGTAGTATGATGGGATCCGGTGATAGAAGTATTTCATTAAGCCTTTCTGGGCCAAAGAGAAACACTATACGTTGTTGAAAGTGTATTTTTCGGCTAATCCATACGTTAATTCTAATAGATCGTACAGAGTGAAAGCGATAGAAATGATCATCATGTGGGTTATTCATCTAGGATAGTATGTGAGAAATGTAGATATGAGAGAAGTGAAGAGATGAGAAGTTTCCCTCCCAAGCCCTATTCTTGCCCGTAGGCAATAAGGATACTGCGGGGAGAGATGTACCTGTAGCAAAGAGAACCTAGAGAGGATGAATGAATGAGAGAGATAGGTTTGGTTAAGGAGATGAGATTAGATACATATATATATGTTGGATTAGAGATGAAAATGAAAACAACAAGAAATCAAGAAAACATCAATGTAGAACACATCTTACTTGAAACCCTTCGGCACCATTATTGATGGAGAGAGAAGAAGAGTGGATAATTCCACTTTGATTGATACGCCAAGTACAACACCTTCTTTGATTAGAGTTGATCCTCCAAGGATGGCGTACAAGAATGGCTAGTTTTCCTCTAGGAGAAAGTGTAGGCTTGGGCTTATGTTAATGGGGCTAAGTACAATTAAGCATTACTACTCACTCCCTCAAGAATTCCTCTCATCAATGGTTTGAATGCTTGAGTTCCTTCCAAGGAAGAAGAGGTCCCCTTTTATAGGTGAAGGGAACCCACAAGGGTTTACACAAGAAGAGAGGAGCCAGTGTGAACAGGAATTGGAAAAGTTGGAAATGAGCTGTCCCTGCATGATGTGGGCAGACTGGGGTCCAGTATTTTGATCATATCTCCTTAACCGTAGCTTCAAATAAAAAAATAAAAATATGGGTAGAAACTTCAGCTCATTAGCTACGATTTTCATTTTAAAAATCATTCTCCAATTCGGATTGGAACCTTGTGTAAGAAATTCATCAAAATAGGGTCCATTTATGGCAGCAAAAGTCTTCATGTGGTCTCCCTAGCCTTCACTTTCATTTAATTGCCAAGGACACCTCATGCCATATGAAAGAATGACATTTCTCCTTGACAAAGTTTTGTAACCATGCTTGCAATAATGCATTAAAATAAGTGTATCTTTGAAATCATGCCACCTAGTGTCCCACTAGGATTTGATTCTCTCCTAGTAGCTATTTAAAAAGAAATATAAGAAAAGTATAAAAAATACATAGAATATATATATATTGGAGTTTACCCTAGATATAGGATCTAGCTAGGGTGTGAGATGATAATGAAATAGTAGAAAGAAAGAATCAATGCTTTTTGCCCAACGTTAAAGAGGTGGAGCTATTGACACTTTTCCCATAGTATTTTTTGATGGTAAAGTAAGAATACATTACCCTTGAGATAAATAATAAGATGAGATAGAAAGCTTATTTTTATACTTACATATGCATATGTACATTATAGGAAATATAATTATGTATCTAAAAAAAATACAAGATAGATCTTATAGCATGCGTTCCCACTATGTACGTGTCACAGCACGACATCCACCCCCTCTAAACCTGCACATCCTCCGGTATGTGCCACATTGTCTCTTTGTAAGATTAGACCTCTTGTACATCTTCCTTGTCTTCTTCTTCACTAGATGATTCCAGAGCTTCATGTTCTCTTTGATCTTCACCTGTGTTTTTCTCTTCTTCCTCATCCATATCTTCTAGATCATTGTCTCCTCTTCTCTTAAACATTTTAATCCTTTTTCCTGCAATGGGAATCTTTACTTTTGTACCATCTAGTTCAGACAAGCTGTAAGTAGCATTTTCATGCACATGCTTTACAACATACGGTCCAAACCATCTTTTTGAGAACTTACGCATGATTGTGTGCTGGTTATCAAGGCTACTATCATACACTAAAACCCAATCACCTTTGTCAATTGCTTTGCTCCTGAGTCGATGTCGCTTATCAAAATAGTCCTTGTTTTTCAACCTTGCATTTTTGAGTCGTTCTTTTGCAGCTTCCATGTCTCCAGGTCTTCTCTCTAGCTGCCTTATACGCAATGCAAGGAGATCTTCCCTACTAAGCCCCTCTTGCCAAGGTAGTACATTCCATGTGGGAATTGTATCCTCAATCGGCATCACTGGATTTTGACCATGCATTAGCTCCGCAGGCATGTAGCCAGTTACTGAGCTATGTGTTGTACGATCAGCCCATAAAGCATATGGTAACAATTTTGGCCACTCACCAACTCTTCCTTCGCAAGCCTTGGCCAAAGCTTTGATGATAGGAGGATGCCCTCTTTCACTCTTTCCATTGCCTTCAGGGTTGTAAGCTGTAGTAAGAGAAAGATTGATCCCTAATCTAGAAAAGAACTCCCTTGCTTCTTCGGCATCCAGCTCACCTCGATCTGCAGTGATTTTTCCCACACAACCATAACGGCAAATCACCTCATCAAGAAGGAATTTGCACACAGCTTCTGTGATCTTAGCTCTTAATGCTCTTCCTTCAACCTGATTAGTTAGGTCCTCTCGTGCAAGAACCAAGTATCTCATTTTCCAGAGTTCTAAAGGCATCGTCACTAGATCCACAACCCATTTATAGTGCATGGCTAGTGGATATGTAGGGTGAAATCCATCACGATGTCGAACATTTGAATACATTTGACAAGTTACACATGACTCTACAAACTGAGATACATCTTTATACATACCCTTTCACCAGTATTTTTCTTTCAACTTGGAGAAGGTTGCCCACACACCCCTGTGTCCAGCCCATAGACTCTCATGAAACTCTTGCATGAGCTTTACTTGAGTCTCTTTTTTACATATAACCCTTTGTGGTGTAGCACCCTTTTGTTTAGGATGCTTCCACAAGTAACCATCCCTCAAAAAGTAACCATATGCTTTCCTGCGTATCCTTTGGAATTCATGTTCAGACCAATCATCCTGTTTTGTTAGAGTACTCAAGTACCTTCCAATAGAAAGCCAGTCACCTTCATAAAGATCTTTCAAGAACAATTCAAGTGAATTATTCATGCAGACATTGTTACCTTTGACATGAGAGATAGAATAGAATTTTGTGCCTACATCATCTCCCTCATCAATCATTTGTGACTCATCTTCATACCTTGCCCTTGATAGCATATCTGCCACTGTACTGTCTTTACCTGCAATGTGCTTAAACTCGGGATTTAAGGACTTAATGTAGGCAATCCACCGCAACATAGCAATGTCTGGTGTTGAGCAGCTTGTAATCATACCAAGAAGTGGTAGACAATCTGTTTCTACAACCACACATGCACCAATTAGGTACTCTTTCCCACCTTTCAAGGCTGTAACCATACCCCATAACTCTCTCTTTATCTGTGGATAGTTTCTTTGGCGAGCACTTAGTACCTTTGCTCCAAATCTTACCACATACCTATGTCCTTCTTTGTCATCTTGCCCTATTGCCCATCCAATCCCTGTAGGACTGGTATCTACTGTCACAATCACTGGCCTTTGACAGTCATAGTCTACCTTTCTCAAAGTCGTTGCTGACTGGAGTAACTCCTTTAGCTTTTTCATGGATTTTACATGTGCTTCTGTCCATTTAAACTTTTGATTCTTTCTAAGCAGCTGATAAAGAGGATCAACTACATGTGCATAATGTGGAATCCAAATAACATAGAAGACACATGCTCCCAGAAACCTTCTAACCTGAGTGATGCTAGTGCATGTTTCTTTCATTCTTTGGATGGCATCTACCTTTGATGGACAAGGTTTCCTACCATATGGCCCGCACATGTGCCCCACAATGAGCACTTCTTTGACACCAAATATAGACTTTTTCCCTGACAATGTAAGATTCACTTCTTCCAACCTAGACAAAATTTTATCACAATCATTTATGTGATTTACCACAAACCTGCGACATCCCTTGAGATCCAAAGCTTCATCTTTGTCACTTTCTTCACATCCTTTGATAGGCAAATCATCAATGAAAGGCATTGTGATTTGAGGAATAAAGTCACGTAAGACCTTATTCATCCCATTCATCATATGTGCAACCGAGTTGGTTGCTCCCTGTGGCAAGGTACACATCCTTACCAAACCCAAAGGTGTCCTCATGGTTGTCAAGTCTCTGCTTTCGATTGCAAGCTGAAATTGATCATACCCTGAGTAGAGATCCCCCATTGAGTAGATTGCCCTCCCTGCAAACGCCTCTGCAAATTCATCCACAATTGGACCTGTTCCTACATTTCTAATTGTCACCTTGTTCACTAGTTGCATATCTTGGATGAAGCGTAGAGAACCATTCTTCTTTGGAACTGTGAACCACCTGTTTGAGTATGGAGCACAAGAAGGCTCCAAGATTCCCATTTTGATTTTCTCATTTAGTAGCTCTACTAACTTTGGCAAATGAGCCTTTGGAACCGGAATAGGCCGCAGATTCCAAGGCACATGAGGTATTGTGAAAATTACCATAGGAGCTACAATATAAGGATCAACACATCCTATCTCATGTGGCTCAAATGCAAAAGCCTTACCATGCTTTGAAAGCATTTCTTTGAAGCACTTTGTCTCCTCCTGTGTTAGAAACTCCTTGCAACCAATCTGCAACTCTTGAAAAGACTCCTTTGTGAAGGTATGCCCGATCTTTTTAGGATTCCGCAAACTTGGTTGTAAAGAAGCCTGTTCAATCTTTTCCCTGTTGTTGGGTGGTAAGGGTGAAGCTACTGGTTTCACCTTCTTTGCTACACTCTTGTATTTAGTTTCAACATGGAGTTATGGGCCTATTGTTTGGCTTTCTTTAAAGGCTTCTATTACTTGATACATTTCCATAGAGCAAACTTCCACAACTTCATTTTCAAGATGCAAACTAGACCTCATTATAGCATCAAGCTCACCCATAGTATCTACAAAAGAAACTTGTTCACACAAACCCAAAACATTTTCAGTAGGCTCTAGCAACCCACTCTTTTTCATGCCTATTTGTACATTATGCACATATTGCTTCTCACATCTCTTCAAATCTTCAAGTTTTGTAAAACATACTGATCCATTCTTTGTTACCAAGGAGCTCGTTGAAAATGCTTCACCTATTTTTGGATCAGGCGAGACCCTTTTTCTTTATGTACCACTGCAATCCCGCTTTACAATGGTACTTGGCCAAAACCCATCATTTCTTTATGATCATGAAACTCTTTGCTCACCTTTGGTAGAGGATGTTCTCTGAGGTTGTCACAATTTCTTTCATGGTTTACACAAACTGTGAGAAATTAGACAGCACGTTTACCATCTTTGCTACGTATCCTAGCATATGCTGAACCATCGTCCATTACCTTTGTTTCCATTCGAACTCCCACAATGTAGGGCTGTCCAAGGATGAGATGATATGAAGATGTATCCTGTACAAAAAAGTTTTGGTCAATCTTTACATCACCTATTGTTACCTTCACACCTGGACATGCTGCATACAATTCACCGGATGAATTGTTTGCCACTTTTACCATCCAGCCATGATCTGTGTCCATCGGCCATTTGCACTTGTTGTAGAGACTCTTTGACATTATGTTTATTTCTGAACCATGGTCAATCAAGGCAACAAATGACTCTTCAAGATCACCTACCTTGACCAAAGTTTCTGTAGTAGCCCTTGCCCAATGACTTCGTGAATAGTAACTCCTAGGAATATCTTCAACTTCTTCATCATCATTTGAGAAATACACTTGCTTCACTCTCCCACTAGATTGGTAGCATCCTACCACAGCTCCATCATTCTCCCTATTTTGCAGTTGCATCCCTTGTGTCTTTGAGGTTTCCCCTTCAACTTGTGGACGAGAAACTTTTGCAAGGGTTTGCCTCTTTCTCTTGATGATGTCAATGATCTCCTCATGGAATTCACGCTTTGCAATGCCAAGAACTCTCCCAGAGTAAACTCAATCTTGCTATTCAAGATTCTTTCCTCCAAGACTTTCTTTAAATCTGTAGCAACCTCAATATCAGATTGTAGTTTATAAGTTGGGCCTTTTGTCTTACCTTTCGTTGGCTCTTTCTTCTTTCCTGTTGTAGACTCCTCCATGAGTACTTCAGGTGGAGATGCTCCTTGTGTTGAGGGTGTTTGAGAAGGCATTGAGTTGCTTCTTCCCCCACTTCTAGAAGCTCTTTTTGATGGTCCTTCATCATCATTCTCACGTCTGCGCTTCTCTTCTACAATTGCCTCATTTTGTTGGCATTTTGTAATGTAGGCATGCACTGACAATGAGTCCACTGGATCATTCCATCCTGTTTCTAGACGTATGCAATCACCTGCTTCATGTAGAATCTCTTTTGTAAGCTTCCCCTTTTTAGCTAATTGCATGACATTTGGCCAAATTTGACCATGATGGTCACTCACCTCTTCATCACAAAAATGTTCAATTTTTACTCCATAAGTAGCTGCCTCAACTGAAGAGGTGGCATGCTTGGTTGCCATATCTTCAACTAAGGTTTGCATTCCCCCCTTCCCAAAGTTAGTTCTCAAGGGTAGACCTGTCTCTCTTAAGTGGATTTTACCATCCTTAAAAAAGACAACATCTTTTGACAAAGCATCACTAAAATCATCACAATCCCTTCTTACATGGTCTGTACTATCACACCAAATACATCTATTAACAAACCCTTCTTTGGGCTGTTGTCTTTGCCTAGGAAGTGGCCCTGATGGTTGGCCTTTTTCTTCAAGCTTTGCAAACTTCACCTTCAAGTCACGCATTCCCTTCACAAGCTCATCTAGCATGGACTCATCAAACTTAGGAGCGATAAAAGTAGGCTTTACCATTTTTTCAGAAGTTGAGGTGGAAGGACTTGTAGTGTTTACTACCATCTTGTCCCTTCTTCTTTGTCGTTTGGCAAGCAGTGAGACAGCACCTTCAACCTCATTCCAGTCGGTCTTTAGTCCTTGCTCAGCATCTTTATCTTCAAGAAGAAGCTCCAAATTTTCTTGAAACTCTTTACCTGCAGCTTGTAAGAAAAGATCTGTCTTCTCTGCATCTAGTGTGGCCCTTTCTGTCCTAGTGAGTTGTGCATAGCGCCGCTCAAATTCCCTAAGTAGCTCTGTTATTGATAGTCCTTGCTTTGGCTTGACTACCCATTCTAAGAATGTCCTTTTGGTCACTCTCTCAGAGTCCTCCATGAAATATTCCTCCTTTAAAGCTACTTTGAGTTCTTCCCAATTTCTCCCATGCCCATCTTTAATTGCCCTAACATGCTCCCTAATTTCTGGAGCAACAACTAGCTCAAAGCTTTGAATCATCTCACCTTCTGACACGCGATGCAGCTCCATCTCCTTCACATACTCGCGTAAGTACTTGGTTACATCTTTGCCATTGAACTGATCCATTTTGTTGACGACCGCTTGTATGGCCTTAGTTGTTGAAATATCCCTTCTTTCAGTAGCATGTTGTTGTTGCATGAACATTGCAAATGCTTGAAACATTTACATTGTTGCTGGGTCAAAATGCATACCCTGTTGCTCAACATGATCACCCATGGTTACCCACAAACTCTCACCCTAGCAGATTCGCGTCGGGTTCACCAAAAATATGTCGAGAAATTTGTGGTCTTGCCAGGAAAGCACCGGGCTTATGGCTGTGAGAGTTTGTGAGAAAACTCAACTAAAACTATATGAAGGAGTTAAACCATAGATGCCATGAAGACTAGGGTTTGGAAAGAAGTGCAATCAAAGAAGACTCACTCTTTCTCTCTTGCATTCACACACACAAAGAAAGAACGCAAAAGAGAATGTCAAAACAATACGAAGATGAAAACACCAAGGCTATGGTCATATCGTATCATGGGTAATATGAAAGGGTTAATGGATGAGTTAATGGCATTCAATCTTGGCTCACCAAATAGGCTACGAATTGTTCTTTGGAATTGTAGTTTTGTGCTTACCATAATATATATATTTTGTCTAGTGATTGGGATTAATTGTGTGTACAAATCCTCTTGGTTCATAGCAAGATAACTACGCTTACATCAAAAGAAAAATTATAGTCTATGAGAGGTAGTATGATGGGATCCGGTGATAGAAGTATTTCATTAAGCCTTTCTGGGCCAAAGAGAAACACTATACGTTGTTGAAAGTGTATTTTTCGGCTAATCCATACGTTAATTCTAATAGATTGTACAGAGTGAAAGCGATAGAAATGATCATCATGTGGGTTATTCATCTAGGATAGTATGTGAGAAATGTAGATATGAGAGAAGTGAAGAGATGAGAATTTTCCCTCCCAAGCCCTATTCTTGCCCGTAGGCAATAAGGATACTGCGGGGAGAGATGTACCTGTAGCAAAGAGAACCTAGAGAGGATGAATGAATGAGAGAGATAGGTTTGGTTAAGGAGATGAGATTAGATACATATATATATGTTGGATTAGAGATGAAAATGAAAACAACAAGAAATCAAGAAAACATCAATGTAGAACACATCTTACTTGAAACCCTTCGGCACCATTATTGATGGAGAGAGAAGAAGAGTGGATAATTCCACTTTGATTGATATGCCAAGTACAACACCTTCTTTGATTAAAGTTGATCCTCCAAGGATGGCGTACAAGAATGGCTAGTTTTCCTCTAGGAGAAAGTGTAGGCTTGGGCTTATGTTAATGGGGCTAAGTACAATTAGGCATTACTACTCACTCCCTCAAGAATTCCTCCTATCAATGGCTTGAATGCTTGAGTTCCTTCCAAGGAAGAAGAGGTACCCTTTTATAGGTGAAGGGAACCCACAAGGGTTTACACAAGAAGAGAGGAGCCAGTGTGAACAGGAATTTGAAAAGTTGGAAATGAGCTGTCCCTGCATGATGTGGGCAGAGTGGGGTCCAATATTTTGATCATATCTCCTCAACCGTAGCTCCAAATAAAAAAATAAAAATATGGGCAAAAACTTCAGCTCATTAGCTACGATTTTCATTTTAAAATCATTCTCCAATCCGGATTGGAACCTTGTGTAAAAAATTCATCAAAATAGGGTCCATTTATGGCAGCAAAAGTCTTCATGTGGTCTCCTTAGCCTTGACTTTCATTTAATTCCCAAGGACACCTCATGACATATGAAAGCATGACATTTCTCCTTGACAAAGTTTTGTAACCATGCTTGCAATAATGCATTAAAATAAGTGTATCTTTGAAATCATGCCACCTAGTGTCCCACTAGGATTTGATTCTCTCCTAGTAGCTATTTAAAAAGAAATATAAGAAAAGTATAAAAAATACATAGAATATATATATATTGGAGTTTACCCTAGATATTGGATCTAGCTAGGATGTGAGATGATAATGAAATAGTAGAAAGAAAGAATCAATGCTTTTTGCCCCAAGTTAAAGAGGTGGAGCTATTGACACTTTTCCCATAGTATTTTTTGATGGTAAAGTACGAATACATTACCCTTGAGATAAATAATAAGATGAGATAGAAAGCTTATTTTTATACTTACATATGCATATGTACATTATAGGAAATATAATTATGTATCTAAAAAAAATACAAGATAGATCTTATAGCATGCGTTCCCACTATGTACGTGTCACAGCACGACAACGGGTTATATATAAAAAAGAGACTCAAGTAAATCTCATGCAAGAGTTTCGTGAGAGTCTATGGGCTGGACACAGGGGTGTGTGGGCTACCTTCTCTAAGTTGAAAGAAAAATACTGGTGGAAGGGTATGTATAAAGGTGTATCTCAATTTGTAGAGTCATGTGTAACTTGTGAAATGTATTCAAATGTCCGACATCGTGATGGATTGCACCCTACATATCAACTAGCTATGCACTATAAGTGGGTTGTGGATCTAGTCACAATGCCTCTAGGACTCTGGCAGATGAGATACTGGGTTCTTGCAGGAGAGGACCTAACTAACCAGGTTGAAGGAAGAGCATTAAGAGCTAAAACCACAGAAGCTGTGTGCAAATTCCTTCTTGATGAGGTGATTTGCCGTTATGGTTGTGTGGGAAAAATCACTGCAGATAAAGGTGAACTGGATGCCGAAGAAGCAAGGGAGTTATTTTCTAGATTAGGAATCAAGCTTTCTCTTAGTACATCTTACAACCCTGAAGGCAATGGAAAAAGTGAAAGAGGATATCCTCCTATCATCAAAGCTTTGGCCAAGGCTTGCGAAGGAAGAGTTGGTGAGTGGCCAAAACTGTTACCATATGCTTTATGGGCTGATCGTACAACACATAGCTCAGTAACTGGCTACATTCCTGCGGAGATAATGTATGGTCAAAAGCCAGTGATGCCAATTGAAGATACAATTCCCACATGGAATGTACTACCTTGGCAAGAGGGGCTTAGCAGGGAAGATCTCCTTGCACAGCGTATAAGGCAGCTAGAGAGAAGACCTGGAGACATTGAAGCTGCAAAAGAACAACTCAAAAATGCAAGGTTGTAAAACAAGGAGTACTTTGATAAGCGACATCGACTCAGGAGCAAAGCAATTGACAAAGGTGACTGGGTTTTGGTGTATGATAGTAGCCTTGATAACCAGCACACAGTCATGTGTAAGTTTTCAAAAATATGGTTTGGACCATACGTTGTAATACATGTGCATGAAAATGCTACTTACAGCTTGTCTGAACTAGATGGTACAGAACTAAAGATTCCCATTGCAGGAAAAAGGATCAAAATGTTTAAGAGAAGAAGAGACAATGATCCAGAAGATGTTGATGAGGAAGAAGAGCAAACCACAGGTAAAGATCAAAGTGAAGATGAAGCTTTCGAATCATCAAGTGAAGAAGAAAGCAAGGAAGATGTACAAGAGGACTGATCTTACAAAGAAATATTGTGGCACATACCGGAGGATGTGCAGATTTAGAGGGGGTGGATGTTGTGCTGTGACACGTACATAGTGGGAACGCATGCTACAAGATCTATGTTGTAACTTTTTAGATACATAATTATCTTTCCTATAATGTACATATGCATATTTAAGTATAATAATAAGCCTTCTATCTCATCCTATTATTTTTCTCAAGGGTAACCTATCCTTACTTTACCATCATAAAATACTATGGGAAAAGCATCAATAGCTCCGCCTCTTTAACTTGGGGCAAAAAGCATTGATTCTTTATTTCTACTATTTCATTATCATCTCACACCCTAGCTAGATCCTATATCTAGGGTAAACTCCAATATATATATATTCTATGTATTTTTTATACTTTTCTTATATTTCTTTTTAAATAGCTACTAGGAGGGAATCAAATCCTAGTGGGACACTAGGTGGCATGATTTCAAAGATACATTTATTTTAATGCATTATTGCAAGCATGATTACAAAACTTTGTCAAGGAGCAGTGTCATGCTTTCATATGGCATGAGGTGTCCTTTGGAATTAAATGAAAGTTTAGGCTAAGGGGACCACGGGAAGACTTTTGCTGCCAGAAATGGATCCTATTTTGATGAATTTTTTACACAAGGTTCGAATCCGAATTGGAAAATGATTTTGAAATGAAAATCGTAGCTAATGTGCTGAAGTTTCTGCCCATATTTTTACTTTTTTATTTGGAGCCACAGTTGAGGAGATATGATCAACATACTGGACCCCAGTCTGCCCACATCATGCAGGGACAGCTCATTTCCAACTTTTCAAATTCCTATTCACACTGGCTCCTCTCTTCTTGTGTAAACCCTTGGGGGTTCCCTTCACCTATAAAAGGGGACCTCTTCTTCCTTGAAAATGAACTCAAGCATTCAAGCCATTGATGAGAGAAATTCTTGAGGGAGTGAGTAGTAATGCCTAATTGTACTTAGCCCCATTGACATAAGCCCAAGCCTACACTTTCTCCTAGAGGAAGACTAGCCATTCTCGTACGCTATCCTTGGAAGATCAACTCTAATCAAAGAAGGTGTTGTACTTGGCGTATCAATCAAAGTTGAATTCTCTCCTCTTCTTCTCTCTCCCCATCAATAATAGTGCCGAAGGGTTTCAAGTAAGATGTGTTCTACATTGATGTTTTCATGATTTCTTGTTGTTTTCATTTTCATCTCTAATCCAGCATATATATATGTATCTAATCTCATCTCCTTAACCAAACCTATCTCTCTCATTCTTAGTAATTCATCCTCTCTATGTTCTCTTTGCTACAGGTACATCTCTCCCCGCAGTATCCTTATTGCCTACGGGCAAGAATAGGGCTTGGGAAGGAAACTTCTCATCTCTTCACTTCTCTCATATCTACATTTCTCACATACTATCCTAGATGAATAACCCACATGATGATCATTTCTATCGCTTTCATTCTGTACGATCTATTAGAATTAACGTATGGATTAGCCAAAAAATACACTTTCAACAACGTATAGGGTTTCTCTTTGGCACAGAAAGGCTTAATGAAATACTTTTATCACCGGATCCCATCATACTACCTCTCATAGACTATAAATTTTCTTTTGACGTAAGCGTAGTTATCTTGCTATGAACCAAGAGGATTTGTACACACAATTAATCCCAATCACTAGACAAAATATATATATTATGGTATGCACAAAACTACAATTCCAAAGAACAATTCGTAGCTTATTTGGTGAGCCAAGATTGAATGCCATTAACTCATCCATTAACTGTTTCATATTACCCATGATACGATATGACCATAGCCTTGATGTTTTCATCTTCGTATTGTTTTGACATTCTCTTTTGTGTGTGTGAGTGCAAGAGAGAAAGAGTGAGTCTTCTTTGATTGCACTTCTTTCCAAACCCTAGTCTTCATGGCATCTATGGTTTAACTCCTTCATATAGTTTTTGTTGAGTTCTCTCACAAACTCTCATAGCCATAAGCCCGGTGCTTTCCTGGCAAGACAACAAATTTTTTGACAACGTGGCAAAGAATATCCAACATGCACAGTGGGGTGCTGGGTAGTCGGACTATAAAGCCTAGGTCATGAGGACTCCATTGATACACAAGAGGTGAGAGAGAGGGGAGCTCTCCCTCCCATGGCGATGGCGTGAGTGGGCTGGCGCGGCGCTGCAGTGGCCGTTGGCAGCGGTTTTGGCGTGAGTTGGCATCGCAAGAAAGTGGCACGCTCGCGGGCGGCCGCGTGGTGTGGACTTCAGTGATGATGTGGCAATCGGTAAGGGGCGGTGCCCACGCCCACAAAGGGAAAACATTTTTGAGGAGAAGGGGTGTCCCCTCCCCCCCCCTCCCCCCCCCCAATAGCGACATTGCTATTGCCTCGACAGGGGAGGGGTCTCGCTGCTAAGGGGTGCCGACAAGGGCAGTTGAAGAGCAAACCAAGGCAAGAAAAGACGAAAGGGAGATCCGGCCGGCCAAAAGGAAGGGGCCAAAACGCAAGGTGTACACCATGCAAAGGTTTCCAAAATCAAATGTGCCAAGTGTTGGCAATGCAATCAAAATTCTAAAAGAAGGTCTAAGTGAAGGCCACGGGAGGAGAGAATCATCCTTATTTCTTTTTTTGGGCCTCCTAGAGGCACCCCTATAAGAGGTTGTAAGTGAAAAAATTTGAGGGCTATCTTGCCTGTGTGCGTGAGTGGAATCTTGAAGCTTGTGTGTTGCTAAGCTTACCATTGAAGCTGCATACATTGATTGTACTACTCCTTATGCTATAATACCACTCAATTGCCCCAATCTCTTGTGTTTCTTCTCCCCGCTCCCTTCCTCTTCTCTCGCTCTTCGTGTATTGGCCATTGCTTGCAGAGGGTTTGCCTGCAGCTCGAAAGGTGCTACCAAGAGGGTTGTTTTGTGAGTCGGAAAGGATGAGTTGAGCAGTGTGGGCGCATTTGTGTTGTGCGTGCTTTTTTTGCAAGGTGTGAGGTAGTTGTTTTGTATGCTAAACTCGAGTTTTTAGTGCAAATTAGCCAATTTTAAGGTGTTATTTGAGAGGTTAGGGGTGCTGTGGAATCCTTGGGCTATAGAGAGGCAGATATTTTGTGTGTTAGGTGTGTTTCCTATTCCCCCTCTCCACCGTCTAGGGCAAGGGCCCAGGAGCCCGCCTATATAAAGGGAGGTTCGGAGGAGGATCTCAGATCTAGTTCCCTAGTTCTTACACTTGGCCATTATAACAAATCCTTGAAATGTGGATCCAATTGTCGGTGTCTCCTAGATCCACCACTTGGCTATTCTATCCATGTCCTAAAGTTAGGTGAATTCATCACTTGGCCATCATAGCAGTTGGAAAGTATGTCCATCAAAGATCCACCACTTGGCCATTTTAACAAAGGCTTGAATTGTAGATAGAATTGTTGGTGTCATCTAGATCCACCACTTGGACATTCGAACAATGTCCTAAAGTTAAGTGCATTCAACACTTAGCCATCGTAACACTCATAATTTTACACAATGTGTGTGGGTTGAGTAGATCCTAGATCCACCACTTGGCCATTTAGACTAAAAATTGGGAATTAGATACATCAAAGATCCACCACTTGGCCATTAGAACGAAGGCTTCAATTGTCGATCCAATTTTTGGTATCTCCTACATTTACCACTTGGCCATTCTAGCCATGTCTTAAAGGTAGGTGCATTCAGCACTTGGCCATCATAACATTTGTAATTTTACACATTGCTTGTGGGATGAGTAGATCCTAGATCCACCACTTGGCCATTTAGACTAAGAATTGGGAAGTAGGTGCATCAAAGATCCACCACTTGGCCATTATAACAAAGCCTTGAAATATGGATCCAATTGTTGGTGTCTCCTAGATCCAGCACTTGGCCATTCTAACCATGCCCGAAAGTTAGATGCATTCAGCACTTGGCGATCATAACACTTGTAATTTTACACAATGTTGGTGGGATGAGCAGATCCTAGATCCACCACTTGGCCATTTAGACTAAGAATTGGGAAGTAGGTGTATCAAGAATCCACCACTTGGCCATTATAACAAAGCCTTCAAATGTGGATCCAATTATTGGTGTCTCCTAGATCCACCACTTGGCTATTCTAGCCATGTCCTAAAGTTAGGTACATTCAACACTTGGCCATCATAAAAGTTGTAATCTTACACAGTGTTTGTGGGGTGAGTAGATTTTAGATCCACCACTTGGCCATTTAGACTAAGAATTGGGAAGTAGATACATCGAGGATCCACCACTTGGCCATTATAACAAAAGCTTGAAATGTGGATCCAATTGTTGGTGTTTGCTAGATCCACCACTTGGCCATTCTAACCATGTCTTACAATTAGGTGGATTCAACACTTGGCCATCATAACACTTGTAATTTTACACAATGTTAGTGGGATGAGTAGATCCTAGATTCAATACTTTTCTGTCTAGAGTAAGAATTGGTAAGTAGGGGTATCAAAGATCCACCACTTAGCCATTATAACAAAGACTTGAATTGTAGATACAATTGTTGGTGTCACCTAGATACACGACTTGGCCATTCTAACCATGGTATAACACTAGTAATTTTACACAATGTCTATGGAATGAGTAGATTATAGATCCACCACTTGGCGATTAGAATAAAGGCTTGAAGTGTGGATCAAATTATTGGTATCTCCTAGATCCACCACTTGGCCATTCTAGCCATGTCTTAAAGGTAGGTGCATTCAACACTTGGCCATCATAACACTTGTAATTTTACACAATGTTTGTGGGATGAGTAGATTCTAGATGCACCACTTGGCCATTTAAACTAAGAATTGGGATGTAGGTGCATCAAAGATCCACCACTTGGACATTATAACAAAGGATTGAAATGTGGATCCAACTAATGATGTCTCCTATTTTTACCACTTGGGCAGTTAGGTGGATTCAACACTTGGCCATCATAACACTTGTAATTTTACACAATATTTGTGGGATGAGTAGATCCTAGATCCACCACTTGGCCATTATAAAAAACGCTTGAATTGTAGATACAATTTTTGGTGTCACCTAGATCCACCACTTGGCCATTCTAACCATGTCCTTAAATTAGGTGCATTCAACACTTGGCCATCATAACACTAGTAATTTTACACAATGTCTGTGAGATTAGTAGATCCTAGATCCACCACTTGGCCATTTAGACTACAATTTGGGAATTAGATACATCAAAGATCCACCACCTCACCATTAGAATGAAGGCTTGAAGTGTGGATCCAATTGTTGGCATCTCTTAGATCCACCACTTGGCAAGTCTAGCCATGTCTTAAAGGTAGGTGGATTAAGCACTTCGCCATCATGACACTTAATTTTACACAATGTTTGTGGGATGAGTAGATCTTAGATCCACCACTTGGCCATTTAGACTAAAAATCGGGAAGTGGGTGCATCAAAGATCCACCACTTGGCCATTATAACAAAGGCTTGAAATGTGGAGTAAATTGTTGGTGTCTCCTAGATCCAACACTTGTCCGTTTAGAGTAAGAATTGGTAAGTAGGTGCATCAAAGATCCACCACTTGGCCATTATAAAAAAGGCTTGAATTGTAGATGTCACATAGATCCACCACTTGGCCATTCTAACCATTCCCTAAAGTTAGGTGCATTCAACACTTAGTCATCATAACATTGATAATTTTACACAATGTCTATGGGATGAGTAGATCCTAGATCCACCAATTGGCCATTTAGACTATAATTTGGAAATTAGATACATCAAAGATCCATTAGAGCAAAGCCTTGAAATGTGGATCCAATTGTTGGTATCTCTTAGATCCACCACTTGGCCATTCTTGCCATGTCTTAAACGTAGGTGCATTAAGAAGTTTTCCGTTATAACACTTGTAATTTTACACAATATTTGTGGGATAATTAGATCCTAAACCACTTGGCCATTTAGACGTACATAGTGGGAACGTATGCTACAAGATCTGTCTTGTAACTTTTTAGCTACATAATTATCTTTCCTATAATATACATATGCATATTTAAGTATAATAATAAGCCTTCTATCTCATCCTATTATTTTTCTCAAGAGTAACCTATCCTTACTTTACCATCATAAAATACTATGGAAAAATCATCAATAGCTCCACCTCTTTAACTTGGGGCAAAAAGCATTGATTCTTTATTTCTACTATTTCATTATCATCTCACACCCTATCTAGATCCTATATCTAGGGTAAACTCCAATATATATATATTCTATGTATTTTTTATACTTTTCTTATATTTCTTTTTAAATAGCTAGTAGGAGGGAATCAAATCCTAGTGGGACACTAGGTGGCATGCTTTCAAAGATACACTTATTTTAATGCATTATTGCAAGCATGATTACAAAACATTGTCAAGGAGCAATGTCATGCTTTCATATGGCATGAGGTGTCCTTTCGAATTAAATGAAAGTCTAGGCTAAGGGGACCACGGGAAGACTTTTGCTGCCAGAAATGGACCCTATTTTGATGAATTTTTTACACAAGGTTCCAATCCGAATTGGAAAATGGTTTTAAACTAAAAATCGTAGCTAATTAGCTGAAGTTTTTGCCCATATTTTTACTTTTTTATTTGGAGCCACAGTTAAGGAGATATGATCAAAATATTGGACCCCAGTCTGCCCACATCATGGAGGGACAGCTCATTTCCAACTTTTCCAATTCCTATTCACACTGGCTCCTCTCTTCTTGTGTAAACCCTTGGGGGTTCCCTTCACCTATAAAACGGGACCTCTTCTTCCTTGAAAAGAAACTCAAGCATTCAAGCCATTGATGAGAGAAATTCTTGAGGGAGTGAGTAGTAATGCCTAATTGTACTTAGCCCCATTAACATAAGCCCAAGCCTACACTTTCTCCTAAAGGAAGACTAGCCATTCTTGTACGCTATCCTTGGAAGATCAACTCTAATCAAAGAAGGTGTTGTACTTGGCATATCAATCAACGTTGAATTCTCCCCTCTTCTTCTCTCTCCCATCAATAATGGTGCCGAAGGGTTTCCAGTAAGATGTGTTCTACACTGATGTTTTCTTGATTTCTTGTTGTTTTCATTTTCATCTCTAATCGAGCATATATATATGTATCTAATCTCATCTCCTTAACCAAACCTATCTCTCTCATTCTTAGTAATTCATCCTCTCTAGGTTCTCTTTGCTACAGGTACATCTCTCCCCGCAGTATCCTTATTGCCTACGGGCAAGAATAGGGCTTGGGAGGGAAAATTCTCATCTCTTCACTTCTCTCATATCTACATTTTTCACATACTATCCTAGATGAATAACCCACATGATGATCATTTCTATCGCTTTCACTCTGTATGATCTATTAGAATTAACGTATGGATTAGCCAAAAAATACACAGTCAACAACGTATAGTGTTTCTCTTTGGCCCAGAAAGGCTTAATGAAATACTTCTATCATCGGATCCCATCATACTACCTCTCATAGACTATAACTTTTCTTTTGACGTAAGCATAGTTATCTTGCTATGAACCAAGAGGATTTGTACACACAATTAATCCCAATCACTAAACAAAATATATATATTATGGTAAGCACAAAACTACAATTCCAAAGAACAATTCGTAGCCTATTTGGTCAGCCAAGATTGAATGCCATTAACTCATCCATTAACCGTTTCATATTACCCATGATACGATATGACCATAGCCTTGTTGTTTTCATCTTCGTATTGTTTTGACATTCTCTTTTGTGTTCTTTCTTTATGTGTGTGAGTGCAAGAGAGAAAGAGTGAGTCTTATTTGATTGCACTTCTTTCCTAACCCTAGTCTTCATGGCATCTATGGTTTAACTCCTTCATATAGTTTTTGTTGGTTTCTCTCACAAACTCTCACAGCCATAAGCCCGGTGCTTTCCTGGCAAGACCACAAATTTCTCGACATATTTTTGGTGAACGCGACGCGAAATTGCCACGGTGAGATTTTGTGGATAACCATGGGTGATCATGTTGAGCAACAAGGTATGCATTTTTACCCAGCACCAATGCAAATTTTTCAAGCATTTGCAATGTTCATGCAACAACAACATGCCATTGAAAGAAGGGAGATTTCAGCAACGAAGGCCATACAAGCAGTCGTCAATAGAATGGATCAGTTCAATGGCAAAGATGTAACCAAGTACTTACGCGAGTATGTGAAGGAGATGGAGCTGCATCGCATGTCAGAAGGTGAGATGATTCAAAGATTTGAGCTAGTTGTTGCTCCAGAAATTAGAGAGAATGTTAGGGTAATTAAAGATGGACATGGGAGAAATTGGGAAGAACTGAAAGTATCTTTAAAGGAGGAATATTTCATGGAGGACTCTGAGAGAGTGACCAAAAGGACATTCTTAGAATGGATAGTCAAGCCAAAGCAAGGACTATCAATAACAGAGCTACTTAGGGAATTTGAGCGGCTCTATGCACAACTCACAAGGACAGAAAGGGCCACACTAGATGCAGAGAAGACAAATCTTTTCTTACAAGCTGCAGGTAAAGAGTTTCAAGAAAATTTGGAGCTTCTTCTTGAAGATAAAGATGTTGAGCAAGGACTAAAGATCGACTGGAATGAGGTTGAAGGTGCTGTCTCACTGCTTGCCAAACAACAAAGAAGAAGGGACAAGATGGTAGTAAACACTACAAGTCCTTCCACCTCAACTTCTGACAAAATGGTAAGGCCTACTTTTATCGCTCCTAAGTTTGATGAGTCCATGCTAGATGAGCTTGTGAAGGGAATGCGTGACTTGAAGGTGAAGTTTGCAAAGCTTGAAGAAAAAGGCCAACCATCAGGGCCACTTCTTAGGCAAAGACAACAGCCCAAAGAAGGGTTTGTTAATAGATGTATTTGGTGTGATAGTACAGACCATGTAAGAAGGGGTTGTGATGATTTTAGTGATGCTTTGTCAAAAGATGTTGTCTTTTTTAAGGATGGTAAAATCCACTTAAGAGAGACAGGTCTACCCTTGAGAACTAACTTTGGGAAGGGGGGAATGCAAACCTTAGTTGAAGATATGGCAACCAAGCATGCCACCTCTTCAGTTGAGGCAGCTACTTATGGAGTAAAAATTGAACATTTTTGTGATGAAGAGGTGAGTGACCATCATGGTCAAATTTGGCCAAATGTCATGCAATTAGCTAAAAAGGGAAAGCTTACAAAAGAGATTCTACATGAAGCAGGTGATTGCATACCTCTAGAAACAGGATGGAATGATCTAGTGGACTCATTGTCAGTGCATGCCTACATTACAAAATGCCAACAAAATGAGGCGATTGTAGAAGAGAAGCGCAGACGTGAGAATGCTGATGAAGGACCATCAAAAAGAGCTTCTAGAGTTGGGGGAAGAAACGACTCAATGCCTTCTCAAACACCCTCAACACAAGGAGCATATCCACCTGAAGTACTCATGGAGGAGTCTACAACAGGAAAGAAGAAAGAGCCAACAAAAGGTAAGACAAAAGGTCCAACTTATAAACTTCAATCTGATATTGAGGTTGCTACAGATTTAAAGAAAGTCTTCAAGGAAAGGATCTTGAATAGCAAGATTGATTTTACTCTGGGAGAAGTTCTTGGCATTGCAAAGTGTGAATTCCATGAGGAGATCATTGACATCATCAAGAGGAAGAGGCAAACCCTTGCTGAAGTTTCTCGTCCACAGGTTGAAGGGAAAACCTCAAACACGCAAGGGATGCAACTACAAAATAAGGAGAATGATGGAGTTGTGGTAGGATGCTACCAATCTAGTGGGAGAGTGAAGCAAGTGCATTTCTCAAATGATGATGAAGAAGTTGAAGATATTCCTAGGAGTTACTATTCACGAAGTCATTGGGCAAGGGCTACTACAGAACTTTGGTCAAGGTAGGTGATCTTGAAGAGCCATTTGTTGCCTTGATTGACCATGGTTCATAAATAAACATAATGTCAAAGAGTCTCTACAACAAGTGCAAATGGCTGATGGACACAGATCATGGCTGGATGGTAAAAGTGGCAAACATTTCATTCGGTGAATTGTATGCAGCATGTCCAGGTGTGAAGGTAACAATAGGTGATGTAAAGATTGACCAAAACTTCTTTGTACAGGATACATCTTCATATCATCTCATCCTTGGACAACCCTACATTGTGGGAGTTCGAATGGAAACAAAGATAAGGACGATGGTTCAGCATATGCTAGGATACGTAGCAAAGATGGTAAACGAGCTGTCCAATTTCTCACAGTTTGTGTGAACCATGAAAGAATTCGTGACAACCTCAGAGAACATCCTCTACCAAAGGTGAGCAAAGAGTTTCATGATCATAGAGAAATGATGGGTCTTGGCCAAGTATATCGCCTGATCCAAAAATAGGTGAAGCGTTTTCAACGAGCTCCTTGGTAACAAAGAATGGATCAGTATGTTTTAAAAAACTTGAAGATTTGAAGAGATGTGAGAGGCAATATGTGCATAATGTACAAATAGGCATGAAAAAGAGTGGGTTGCTAGAGCTTTCTGAAAATGTTTTGGGTTTGTGTGAACAAGTTTCTTTTGTAGATACTATGGGTGAGCTTGATGATATAATGGGGTCTAATTTGCATCTTGAAAATGAAGTTGTGGAAGTTTGCTCTATGGAAATGTATCAAGTAATAAAAGCCTTTAAAGAAAGCCAAACAATTGGCCCAGAAGTCCATGTTGAAACAAAATACAAGAGTGTAGCAAAGAAGGTGAAACCAGTAGCTTCACCCTTACCACCCAACAACAGGGAAAAGATTGAGCAGGCTTCTTTACAACCAAGTTTGAGGAATCCTAAAAAGATTGGGCATACCTTCACAAAGGAGTCTTTCCAAGACTCCTTTGTGAAAGTATTGCATCTTGAAAATGAAGTTGTGGAAGTTTGCTCTATGGAAATGTATCAAGTAATAGAAGCCTTTAAAGAAAGCCAAACAGTTGGCCCAGAAGTCCATGTTGAAACTAAATACAAGAGTGTAGCAAAGAAGGTGAAACCAGTAGCTTCACCCTTACCACCCAACAACAGGGAAAAGATTGAGCTGGATTCTTTACAACCAAGTTTGAGGAATCCTAAAAAGATTGGGCATACCTTCAAAAAGGAGTCTTTCCAACACTTGCAGATTGGTCGCAAGGACTTTCTAACACAGGAGGAGACAAAGTGCTTCAAAGAAATGCTTTCAAAGCATGGTAAAGCTTTTGCATTTGAGCCACATGAGATAGGATGTGTTGATCCTTCTATTGTAGCTCCTATGGTAATTTTCACAATACCTCATGTGCCTTGGAATCTGCGGCCTATTCCGGTTCCAAAGGCTCATTTGCCAAAGTTAGTAGAGCTACTGAATGAGAAAATCAAAATGGGAATCTTGGAGCCTTCTTGTGCTCCATACTCAAACAGGTGGTTCACAGTTCCGAAGAAGAATGGTTCTCTACACTTCATCCAAGATATGCAACCAGTGAACAAGGTGACAATTATAAATGTAGGTACAGGTCCAATTGTGGATGAGTTTGCAGAGGAATTTGCAGGGAGGGCAATCTACTCAATGGGGGATCTCTACTCAGGGTATGATCAATTTCAGCTTGCAATTGAAAGCAGAGACTTGACAACCATGAGGACACCTTTGGGTTTGGTAAGGATGTCTACCTTGCCACAGGGAGCAACCAACTCGGTTGCACATATGATGAATGGGATGAATAAGGTCTTACGTGACTTTATTCCTCAAATCACAATGCCTTTCATTGATGATTTGCCTATCAAAGGATGTGAAGAAAGTGACAAAGATGAAGCTTTGGATCTCAAGGGATGTCGTAGGTTTGTGATAAATCACATAAATGATTGTGATAAAATTTTGTCTAGGTTGGAAGAAGTGAATCTTACATTGTCAGGGAAAAAGTCTATGTTTGGTGTCAATGAAGTGCTTATTGTGGGGCACATGTGCGGGCCATATGGTAGGAAACCTTGTCCAACAAAGGTAGATGCCATCCAAAGAATGAAAGAAACGTGCACTAGCATCACTGAGGTTAGAAGGTTTCTGGGAGCATGTGTCTTCTATGTTATTTGGATTCCACATTATTCACATGTAGCTGATCCTCTTTATCAGCTGCTTAGAAAGAATCAGAAGTTTAAATGGACAGAAGCACATGTAAGACTATGAGTGTCAAAGGCCAGTAATTGTGACAGTAGACACCAGTCCTACAGGGATTGGATGGGCAATAGGGCAAGATGACAAAGAAGGACACAGGTATGTGGTAAGATTTGGAGCAAAGGTGCTAAGTGCTCGTCAAAGAAACTATCCACAGACAAAGAGAGAGATATGGGGTATGGTTACAGCCTTGAAAAGTGGAAAAGAGTACCTAATTGGTGCATGTGTGGTTGTAGAAATAGATTGTCTACCACTTCTTGGGATGATTACAAGTTGCTCAACTCCACACATTGCTATGTTGCGGTGGATTGCCTACATTAAGTCCTTAAATCCCGAGTTTAAGCACATTGCAGGTAAAGACAATACAGTGGCAGATATGCTATCAAGGGCAAGGTATGAAGATGAGTCACAAATGATTGATGAGGGAGATGATGTAGGTACAAAGTTCTATTCTATCTCTCATGTCAAAGGTAACAATGTCTGCATGAAAGATCTTTATGAAGGTGATTTTCTTTTTATTGGAAGCTACTTGAGTACTCTAACAAAACAGGATGATTGGTCTGAACAAGAATTCAAGAGGATACGCGGGAAAGCATATGGGTACTTTTTGAGGGATGGTAAAGAGACTCAAGTAAAGCTCATGCAAGAGTTTCATGAGAGTCTATGGGCTGGACACAGGGGTGTGTGGGCAACCTTCTCCAAGTTGAAAGAAAAATACTGGTGAAAGGGTATGTATAAAGATGTATCTCAGTTTGTAGAGTCATGTGTAACTTGTCAAATGTATTCAAATGTCCGACATCATGATGGATTGCACCCTACATATCCACTAGCCATGCACTATAAGTGGGTTGTGGATCTAGTCACAATGCCTCTAGGACTCTGGCAGATGAGATACTTGGTTCTTGCATGAGAGGACCTAACTAACCAGGTTGAAGGAAGATCATTAAGAGCTAAAACCACAGAAGCTGTGTGCAAATTTCTTCTTGATGAGGTGATTTGCCGTTATGGTTGTGTGGGAAAAATCACTGCAGATAGAGGTGAACTGGATGCCAAAGAAGCAAGGGAGTTATTTTCTAGATTAGGAATCAAGCTTTCTCTTACTACAGCTTACAACCCTGAAGGCAATGGAAAGAGTGAAAGAGGACATCCTCCTATCATCAAAGCTTTGACCAAGGCTTGCGAAGGAAGAGTTGGTGAGTGGCCAAAACTGTTACCATATGCTTTATGGGCTGATCGTACAACACATAGCTCAGTAACTGGCTACATGCCTGCGGAGCTAATGCATGGTCAAAAGCCAGTGATGCCGATTGAGGATACAATTCCCACATGGAATGTACTACCTTGGCAAGAGGGATTTAGTAGGGAAGATCTCCTTGCACTGCGTATAAGGCAGCTAGAGAGAAGACCTAGAGACATTGAAGCTGCAAAAGTACGACTCAAAAATGCAAGGTTGAAAAACAAGGACTACTTTGATAAGCGACATCGACTCAGGAGCAAAGAAATTGACAAAGGTGACTGGGTTTTGGTGTATGATAGTAGCCTTGATAACCAGCACACAGTCATGCGTAAGTTTTCAAAAAGATGGTTTGGACCGTACGTTGGATCAAAATGTTTAAGAGAAAAGGAGACAATGATCCAGAAGATGTTGATGAGGAGGAAGAGCAAACCACAGATAAAGATCAAAGTGAAGATGAAGCTTTCAAATCATCCAGTGAAGAAGAAAGCAAGGACGATGTACAATAGGTATGATCTGACAAAGAAATAATGTGGCACATACCGGAGGATGTGCAGGTTTAGAGGGGGTGGATGTCGTGCTGTGACACATACATAGTGGGAACACATACTACAAGATCTATCTTGTAACTTTTCAGATACATAATTATCTTTCCTATAATGTACATATGCATATCTAAGTATATTAATAAGCCTTCTATCTCATCCTATTGATTTCTCAACGGTAACCTATCCTTACTTTACCATCAAAAAATACTATGGGAAAAGCATCAATAGCTCCGCCTCTTTAACTTGGGGCAAAAAGCATTGATTCTTTATTTCTACTATTTCATTATCGTCTCACACCCTAGCTAGATCCTATATCTAGGGTAAACTCCAATATATATATATATATTCTATGTATTTTTTATACTTTTCTTATATTTCTTTTTAAATAGCTACTAGGAGGGAATCAAATCCTAGTGGGACACTAGGTGGCATGATTTCAAAGATACACTTATTTTAATGCATTATTGCAAGCATGATTACAAAACTTTGTCAAGGAGTTTTGTCATGCTTTCATATGGCATGAGGTGTCCTTTGGAATGAAATGAAAGTCTAGGCTAAGGGGACCACGGGAAGACTTTTGCTACCAAAAATGGACCCTATTTTGATGAATGTTTTAGACAAGGTTCCAATCCGAATTGGAAAATGATTTTAAAATGAAAATCGTAGCTAATGAGCTGAAGTTTCTGCCCATATTTTTACTTTTTTATTTGGAGCCATGATTGAGGAGATATGATCAACATACTGGACCCTAGTCTGCCCACATCATGCAGGGACAACTCATTTCCAACTTTTCCAATTCCTATTCACACTGGCTCCTCTCTTCTTGTGTAAACCCTTGGGGGTTCCCTTCACCTATAAAAGGGGACCTCTTCTTCCTTGAAAAGAAACTCAAGCATTCAAGCCATTGATGACAGGAATTCGTGACGGAGTGAGTAGTAATGCCTAATTGTACTTAGCCCCATTAACATAAGCCCAAGCCTACACTTTCTCCTAGAGGAAGACTAGCCATTCTTGTACGCTATCCTTGGAAGATCAACTCTAATCAAAGAAGGTGTTGTACTTGGCGTATCAATCAACGTTGAATTCTCCCCTCTTCTTCTCTCTCCCATCAATAATGGTGCCGAAGGGTTTCAAGTAAGATGTGTTCTACATTGATGTTTTCTTGATTTCTTGTTGTTTTCATTTTCATCTCTAATCCAACATATATATATGTATCTAATCTCATCTCCTTAACCAAACCTATCTCTCTCATTCTTAGTAATTCATCCTCTCTAGGTTCTCTTTGCTACAGGTACATCCCTCCCCGCAGTATCCTTATTGCCTACGGGCAAGAATAGGGCTTGGGAAGGAAACTTCTCATCTCTTCACTTCTCTAATATCTACATTTCTCACATACTATCCTAGATGAATAACCACTTGATGATCATTTCTATCGCTTTCACTCTGTACGATCTATTAGAATTAACGTATGGATTAGCCGAAAAATACACAGTCAACAACGTATAGTGTTTCTCTTTGGCCCATAAAGGCTTAATGAAATACTTCTAGCACCGGATCCTATCATACTACCTCTCATAGACTATAACTTTTCTTTTGACGTAAGCGTAGTTATCTTGCTATGAACCAAGAGGATTTTTACACACAATTAATCCCAATCACTAGACAAAATATATATATTATGGTAAGCACAAAACTACAATTCCAAAGAACAATTTGTAGACTATTTGGTCAGCCAAGATTGAATGCCATTAACTCATTCATTAACCGTTTCATATTACCCATGATATGATATGACCATAGCCTTGATGTTTTCATCTTCACATTGTTTTGATATTCTCTTTTATGTTCTTTCTTTGTGTGTGTGAGTACAAGAGAGAAAGAGTGAGTCTTCTTTGATTGCACTTCTTTCCAAACCCTAGTCTTCATGGCATCTATGGTTTAACTCCTTCATATAGTTTTTGTTGAGTTCTCTCACAAACTCTCATAGCCATAAGCCCGGTGCTTTCCTGGCAAGACCGCAAATTTCTCGACAGCGTGCTTGCTTGAATTTATATTCGTTTGCCATGCCAAACATAATATACATTCCTTGTGGAATATCTTGTGAACGAATATCTTGTGCATCAAACGAATAAGACAAACTAAATGATAATAGTGACCACATGTCAATGTATAGTACCCACTCCATCCATCAAAATTCTTGTAGAAAATTGGACATTGAGAAGATGAGGATGCATCTGAAGTAGATGAGTGGACCAACTCCGGATGCAAGACAAGGTGGCTGATGTGTGTCCCTTGTACAAGTGTTGGATTCACTCGCTGTGTTAGGGTTTGAACGCCCTGACTTAAGCGGTGAATGCTTTTCTCCATCCGGACTTGTGGGGGTTGCGGTGTCTGGGTGGCTATAGAAAGACGTGTTATTTTTGCATCTTTCTCTGTCAACTATGTCGTGTAAATGTCGTTGTCTTTGTTTAACTATAGGTCGGCGCCTTCCACTATCAATGCCAGCTTATCTCAGGTGAAAGTGACACAACTCTCCCTTAAATCATGAGTGGCAACAGTTGTCTCCTTTGACGAGAAGTCTACTGGTCGCTGTTGCACAAAGTGAACATACAACATTTTGGCAAAATATAGCGCACAATCTGCATTGTGTAGGGGATGGCCATAAACCTCAAAATAAATCCTCTCAACGTTATCTTTGATACCATCATGCGTGCACTTTGAAACCTTCCACCTTCCTTTCTTGATCTCTGCATCCTCACATGGCCATATTGTCTTGATCATGTCCTTTGTCACTTCTTTATTGATCTCATTCCTTCTTTGGTACCGATCTTTTAACTTCATCCAACAATCTACTTTAATTCAAATAGCCCTCATGACATCTTTGTCCGGGTGGTGAAAAACATCGTCTGGAAAATAAAATTTTCTGGTTACACTCCAAAAATCTGTTAGCATGTCGAACAGGTAGCCCAATGCATAAATGTCGTTGGCTTTTGAGTATGCATCTGCGCATCGTGGATCGTATAGTTCGGGAGCAATCCATGGTTGCTTAGCCATCTCGACGTTCCCTGCTCTCTGAGCATTCAAAATTGCTTCGTCCGACTGTGTGGTTGGAGACAAATAATTGTTTGCCACTCGCTTAGCAGGTGTTCTCAGCATCATACCCCAATCAATGATACTGACGCGGGGTTTATTGGCACGAGTAAAGTCCAATATTACGTTGAACGGGTGCAGGTCACTATGCACTATACCGGCTTGGTGCGAAGCCGCAACGCCGTCGATTAAGGCACGACAAATTGGCAGCATCTGCTCGACCACTACTTTGATCCGCACTGTGTCTATCTCGCTTACAGGGTTGTTTGCTACAGGCAATGACCTCCAGCCGTGTTGTAGCCTGTGCATATGTTGTCTGAACAATCCGTGAGCGAACGGTAAGCGTCACATAATGTCGCCCACGCGCCCATATAAGTCTATCCCCCAAGTTTTATGAAGTTTGGACTTATTTTGACCTTAGACTCAAGCACTTCACAAATTTCACTCTTGTATGGTAATTCACAACTGAAATGCACTTGAAGTGATGCAAATTTGATGACACTTCATCTTAAACTTGTGAATATCAGTCGTACCACCTGACACAGTCAGTTTACCCTAGGCTAATGGTTATATCTCTTCTTGGCCTCTTCAGGTTCACTTAGTGTTTTCTTATGACAATCACCTATTTCTTTTTGTTGGTTTTGGTCGCAATTTTTATGTTTTCTCAAGTGTTGGATCATAAATTTCAATGTATACTTTTTTCACCCCCTTCAAGGGTATATGGTGTGGGTTTTGCTTTCAAGGCAAGCAAACAGCCTTATTGTTGCTTCTTTTTGTTTTTTTTTTTTGCGTTTTTACAGCGTTTTTCTACTCTATTTCTACACAAGTATAACAAGCACTCAAAACCAAAAACCATAAATCCACATTATCCTACTTAACTAAATCTAACTAGTCGCAGACCCTCGGCAAGACACAGGCTTCCTAGCTATCCACTAGACCTCAGGATACTCTATCCTGGATCTTGTTCTAAAAGTTTAAGCTCTCTCTAGTCAAAACTAAAGTAAGCTAACCATCACAAGAGTGATGTAGATCTCCCTACTTAAGGTCTTGTCCCCCAGGAAATGGCGCCAATGTTTTAGGGCATAACTACTCCCCTGTTCATACTCACAAGCACAACACAGACAACATACTTATCATCCGATGACACGACTAACCCATAGGTGCACGTAGGCAATCTCGTTAGCTTGTCATGTTGAGACCACATACGCACTTTTATGATGCATCAATCACTAATCCTAGTAGAATGCAACCCACTCTATCCCTAACCGCTCACAACACCGTTTACACTTCCAATGAACTCGGAATCGCATCAAACCTTCTAGGCACCATCCTCTCACTAGGATATAATTACCTATAAGTCTAATCTCACCAGATTTGAACCCTAGTTATCTCGAATACAGTCTCGCGATAGATTAACAGGTCATAATCCAAAAGTGGGTGAAACTTAAGTTCATGAGTATCTATGTGTAGCTAATCTCTTTCTCATTCCATAAAGCACTTGATTGTTGAAAACAGACACTGTTTGTGCTACTTACAAGCAAAACAAGCTCGAGGAAGGATTGATCGTGAAAAGCTCGAAAATGTGAATGTGTGGCGTGGGCGCGTAGCTCTCGGAGAGACTACCACGATGGTGTAGTCACGTCGTGAATCCGGTGAGGGAGAAGCGCGTAGCGAAGAGGATAAGACTCTCTCTCTCTCTCTCTCTCTCTCTCTCTCAGACTCGTACGACACAAGATTAATATTCAAAAAACAATGTTATTCAAAAATGGTTCTAAGGTGACTTTATACTTTAGTCACCCTAGCTCAAAAATGTACATGGGGTTCTCTTACTCATTATTACAAAGTGGGAACAAATCTGTGACTAAGTGATTAATCTTTACATGACCTAGAAGAATGGATCAAAATGATAAGACCTCTTTGACATAAAATGGGAATTTGATATGCTTTACAAGATGGCCTCATTACAACAGTTTGACAAATGGGGCTCCAACACCTGCGAAAACCTCATCTACTCAGAGACAAAGTTGCCCCTCCGACTTATCTTGCAATATCTGAAGGTTTAAAAGTCACAAAGGTACACATTACCAAACCTCCACATAGCAGTTGTAATGGAAATGGGCTTGGCAGATCCAAGTGTCAATAGATGAAACTTGAGGAATTAGTTACTAGAGAACCAAGTCAAGGAAAATTTAAAGGGAAGTGACATGAAAAAAACATGCATGAATGCCGGTCCATAACCAAAATAGCATATCAAGCACTGAGAATGATAGATGAGCTACTAGAGGCTGAGTCTCAATTGAATTTACTACACAAGACAAAGCATGCAATGAAGTTGGTGTGCAACTCATCCACAGCACCCACCAAGCGAATAAGAAGAGGATAGACATGAAGGGCCAAGACACCAGACAATGAGGCCATAGAGTCATACTTTGAGCTAAGTGGAAAGATCAAAGGTAAAAAAGGAAAGATATTCCTTCTCAATATAAATCTAATGAGGAGGAAGAAAACATCATTGTACAATTGGTCCAAAAGAAAACAAAACCAACTAAATAGACTCCCAAGATATGGGTTCAAAGATCAATGCAGTAAGTGCAAAGCCTACAAGAGGAAGGACTCAACAAGATTGCTACCAAAAAGAAGAAGGTAGAAGAATCTCCCTTTGAAGACAAATAAGATGATGATATAGAGCTTGATAAAAATCTCAAAAAAGTCAAGGAGGATCGGCTAGGAAAGATTAAGCAATAGAAAAACCAGAAAGCAACTATTGAAGCAAAACTAGGAGGATCTTTCAAGCAAAAGATCCATGATGTATTGAAGTGAAAAGTTTATCAAAGGAAAGAAGAAGATACAAAAAGCCAAAGGATGACATAGTTGGAGACTCTATTGGACTTGCCTAGGAGCCAACTACTAATGCCAAGAAATTCTCTAAAGACATGACTACCACAACATAGTAGGAAGAGAGGAGATGTGAGACTAATAAACACCAAGTCTCACCTAGAAATACAACTCCTCCTACTCACAAACACCAGGATTGCGAAGAAGTAAAAGATCATGAAGACAAGAGGGAATCTCAAGAGAAGGGAGATGAAAAATGGAAAGCCTAAAGATTTTGGCATAGAACTATCAAATCATAGCAAGCCAAAAGAGAAAGAAAGGAAACTTGATGACCATTCCAAGAAAGATAGGGAAAAGGAGAACAAATTCCTCAGAACTCACAGGAACCAAAGTCATGCCAAGGGTAGGACATGTTGGAGAGGGGGAATGGGGGAACATATGTGGCACAAAAATAGATTGACTCTCTATAGCCCATGGCATATATACAATATGGCCGGCCGTGTGAAACTGCCCTGTAGAGGGACATGCCATGTCAACATCATTGCACGACCACTAAGCAACACCGGCATCTTGGTGCCGTTGGCCATTTTCAATAAACGGCACTGCCATCACGGGCACCATAGCCATACTACAAGAGGCTTCTCTCCTGCCTAACACTTGTTTACTGTGATCTCATGCTACGGATCTTATGTCCTTCCCTTAAACATGTTAATTGATCCTATGGTCTCATTGCATACCATGTGGTAGGCCTACGATGCTCCACCCCCTTGGCCTCCAAAAAACCAACCCAAAATCCTTCCAAAACATCTTTTTTTCTTCACACCTTCATACCCTTGCCACCTCCAACTCACTAACTTGATCATCACCCCGTCAAGACCCATTGAAAGATTTCAATTTAAACATCCATCCTGCATTTTAGCCCCAAAATGGCCTTGAATGGGAGGCTTCAAAATGGAAAAAAAACACTTGCAGACTCCTTTCTTGCATTTGTCGACACTTTACCTTGACGTATCTCCACCACTTTGCATATTTTTGCCAAGCTCTCAGTTTTGGCTAGCTCCATGCATCACCCACTATCTTTTAGAACTCTGTAGAGGTCCAAAAAATGCCAGATGGCATGTCCCCCAACATGGTCAACTGGGCTCATAACTGGCCCTCTCTAAATGTTCAAATGACCATAACTTTCCCTGTGAAGCTTTGATTTGCAATCCAAAAAGACATACATGCTCCATAATTCAAGCATTACACGTCTATTACTCCAAATCTGCTCTAGCAATCTGTCCCCAATTTCCCTGTCCATCGGGGATATGCAAACCTTCTATCTTTAAGCAATAACTTCCGCGCCAGGGCTCCTTTTGACGAGCACTCTAGATCAATTTTCAGAGCATCTTGAGCACCACATTCTAGAGCACTGACATTGCACTTTAGGTACCTTTATATCATCTCAAATGGACCATTTTGGAGCCTATTTTGACCATAAAGTGGCATCAGAAATACACCTCCACTAGCACGTGCTTGCCCATGTCTTTTGCATTGGCTTCAGCACCTTGTCATGCACCTGCTAGCATCCACAACTTGGCATAGAACACTTCCCTACACATACCAACTATGGTTGCACCAACGTAAACAATTTGCATGGAATATCGGATGAATATAAGAGTGCGTACGTAATGAGAGTTTGTAATCCCTATCACCAACTCACTTGAGTATCTTGAAAGGCATACAATATCTCAGAGATAATTTAGGTGTTGGCCAAGTCTTCAAAATTTTAAATTCTCCGGCACACAAAAAAATAAATCTTCCCCTTCTGTGAATTGCCGATGTTTCTCATCATCATACTCCTTATACCAATCGTATGCTTATCAAGAATTTTGACAAGCCAATCTCAGATATGGTCTTGGAGGAAATACTTGACCTATTCGATCTTAAGGATGGCCCTTGGCCCTCTAGATCTTAGATATATTTACCCCTATCAAGTGTGTGTGGAAATTTGCTAGGGCCGTGCCCTCTTAGTCCTACCCTTGGCATGACATTACTCCCCACCTAGAGAAGTGTTTTTTCCTCGAAAACAAAATTGGCGAAATCTTCTCAAGAACAATAATGTTTTCCACAGTGGCACCTCTTAGATGTCCACCTATTCATGTGACCAGTATACAACTCACTAGGAAGTTCAATGAAACTAAGAGAAACATCTTGATTGTAGAATCCTTGTCCAAGAGGAACATTCTTTGAGATCTTTCTTTTTTTTGTATCCTCATGTGGGTTGTGGTAGACTTTCGCATCTTTCGATGTTGTTCTGTTGTATACCTGCTTCTTAGGTATCCTAGGATATTGTCGAGGTTGATACCTTGTGGGACTTATTTCTTAGGAGGGACTTGAAGTTACTTCATATGTCCTAACCTTCAGTTTTGGCACCCATATCTGCATGTTACCTCCATAGTAGTCTTGTTCCTCTAAGCTCCATTGTGATGCTATCCATCCCATGTGTTTGTCTTTCTGTGTTGACTTCTCATCCTTAATCCAAACCGGATCATTGACTTTGACTAAACTGCTCAAAAAAACACTTGCTTGTCTTTCCTTTACTTTCTTGAGTACTTTGGGTGAAATATCTTGCTTTTTTGGGTGTCTCCTTAGAGTTTTTTATTATGTCAGCAAATGACTTGAAATTTTGAAAGCCTGACTTGCTTGAAGAAGCTGATCCATGAGGGTTCTTTGATGTAGAGGCATATGTTGTCACATATTCTTTGCTAATCGATGGAGGGTCCATTTTAGATTTACCTTTGTATGGAATTTTGATCTTCGTTCCTTATGGCGTTGGCGGTATTCACTGCTCAACAACTATCATGATTTCTCTTTTCTCTATTTGATTTTCACTTGCTATTGCATGATTTGCTTTAAGCTCTTCTAAAGTTCTGATTGATTGAGATGAATCATCTTCAATAAGATCTGCTTTGATACCAGTCTCCATTTGAACTATGCTTGAGAACTTTGTGTTGTCGTCCGTGGGTGACCAGTCTTGGTATTCATTCTTTGATGTCTCTGATGACTCCCTCGTGTTTGACCTTTGTATCTCTGACATCTCATGTGCCATTGGCATTCCCAATATGATGTCATCTGACATATCCTTTGTTGTGATCACATGAAATTGAACCATGATGATCTGTGAACTTATTTCAATGGTGGTGGAAATGATTCCCCAGTATTCTGCTCATTTGTTTCCTGATATGCTCACAAATGCAAAAGCATCTTCTAGCTGTGGTTGGCCACATCTTTTCCAAGTGCAAAAAGACATGAGGTTCTTGTCTAACTAAAAATCTAGCTTTACTTCTCTTGAAATTTTTTCTTCGTTTTCACCAACAATGTTGCACTTGATATTCTCAGGATTTTTATCTGAATTGACTTCTTTTGTTGTGGCAGTGTCCTTTGGTTGAGCTTTATCTGCATTTTCTTTGCTTTGACCACCTACTTCAATCGATGTTGACTTCATTGGCTGTGATGCTACACTTTTTGTTTGCAATTGATGAGCATTGTCCTCCTGCATCTCGGTAACCCTTGAACTTAATAGATCCATTGTACTTAATTTTGGAAGAATTTGTCTCTTTGGAGCAGATTTTGGTGGTGACCTTTGTGTAGCTTTCTGGACTTTAGCTCCCATTGACTTTGACTTTTATGCCACCTATTCTGGAAGCTTGAGGCTTTGCATCATCTTCAGATAGTCCTTGACTTCAGCCGGCGGGCCATCCATATGGGTTTGTATTAGGTCATGATCTTGTTGGTATTCTTTACCATGTGCATCTTAATATGTATATGTGATCTTGATCACATGTAACTATTTGAACACTATTGGACTTGTTAGCTTTTGACTCTAACTTGTGGAGACCAGTTGAAACTTTTGTCCCTGATGATCTTCATATAAGCATTTGTATGTAGACTCTGATAGAATTTGGGTCAATTGGAAACTCCCAACAACCATATGATCTTTCAATGGTTTCTACTTTGAAGGGGTTTGTTGGCTAGAGGCTCTAGGACTGCTAGCTGGTGTAGCATTTCTTGGTACTAGAGTTGATTTTGATGAATTTGCAGCTCCCCCCTTCCTAGGGTGATCACTATAGCCTGATTCATTGTAAGAGTTCAAAATTGTTTGTCTCTGGTTTAGTCTCACCTTTTGGGATTGTGAAGGTACACTTTGGGTAGCACTGTTGATGTTTGACATATGTAAGCCTTCTGCATAGTTTCCTATGAAACTCCATGAAACATGACAAATTATTCCCCGAGTCAAGCTATAGATGGCATCATCTTTGCCGTGATATTGTCTATCCCATGGGTCTCCTCTGATATGAGTTTCTGTGGTTTAGGACCCAAGGTATCATAGATGCTAGACTCTCGTCTATATCTACGACTGTTTTGGTCAAAGTATATGTTTGTTTGGTCACAATGTCAAAGCTTGATTTTCGATGGAGGAGAGTTTGGTTCCAAACAAATTTTTGGATTCACTCTAGTAATGTCCTTCAACTCTAGAGAGGATGGGCTATAATAGATTCTTTCCTCTGAAATGAACCATCCTTTTTTCTCTATCACTGGACACACTTCTATGAGCAGATATGTGGGCCGTTCAAACACTAGTTGATCCTTTTTGTACAGTTTCTCTTTTTGGTCTACATAGAGTGCATATGAATTATGTGTACCATACAAAGATAACATCATTCTGTTTGATGTTCCCCTTAGACTCATGAATGATTGCACACTTGTGTCACTGGATGAAAAATCATTTGCAAACCTAGCAGTCTTTTCAAACTTTGGTGATATCTCGATACCGTTACTAAATTCATGCAAGAATTTGCTGTTCAAAGAATCAATTTTAATCTTTTTAGGTCCCTGTGCATCCTTATGTTGATTTTGAATTTGTAATGTTTTTACTGGTGCTTCTAATGGTAATGTAGAATCATTTGATTGCATTAAAGCTGACAAGTTAAATGCATTTACATCGAGATTAGCATTTCCAATTGCTCTGTGCCTTGTTTGGCGGTTGATGTATCCCTGTTGTCAGGATTTCTTGGACAATCTTCAGCAAAATGTCCACCTTTCCATCCACAATCTGAGCAATACGCCATGACTGGTGGTATTTCATTTGGTTCTATCATGTCGAGCTTTTGTAGAGAAATTTATGCTTCTGTGCTTGCCAAGTTGTCGGCATCTTCTTTCAAAAAACTAAGCATCAAGCTATAGACTTCTCCATCTTGACCTTTGTACTGTCTTTGGCCCGGTTCTCTAATTAGACTGGCTTCTATTGGTTGATCTGTTCGATCTTGAAATTCTGGTTCTTCACTATAGATCTGACCACTGTAATCCATGTACAATGACCCTGATTGCATATGCACCAAATAGATGCTTTGCAGACATGTGCAAGTTTTTGGGTAAACACTTGGGTCAATATTTTGCACTTCTATTGCCAGGACATGGATCCTATGGGCAAGGCCACCGGCACGGCTGGACAGTGTGTACGCTAGGAGGAGGCTATAAGATAGCATGGTTAGGTGGAGACTAGCACACGCATTACCACTTCCCTTTCATTGGTATACAAGCTATTTTTGGGAGGAGGCTAAAAGCGGCTTGCATGTGCGTGCGACGCCCTGCTTCTCTCCCACGTTCCGCAGACAACGCTGAGCAACAAAAATAAGATAGGCACATTATTCTGTGCGAGCAGCATGTGGGTAGACAACGAAAGCCGACGCTCCACAGTGCAGGACTAAGGTGGGAGACTGAGGAAAACTCGATCGGCAACTCGACGGCAACAAGGCTTCCATTGGCACCGTTAGGCAAGTTTTCCTCCAAAAATTCTTTTTTCCTCAAGGTGGTAGCTTCAAAGTGAAGAAAATCCTTCACAAAAACGATGAGTTTTTGTGAAGAATCATCAAAGGTGTTCTTACAAGGAACGACAAGTAAAGCACTCAAATTCTCACAAGGCGAGGTTTGCATGCAACACAAATCGCAGAGCATACAAAAGACAAAGACTTCAATTTCTCAAGGTACAAGTTGTCGTTTCTTTTTCTCTCTTTGCATTAGTGTGTGTTTACCGTGGCCAGTGAGGATATCCCACCTATACACACTTTTGATTTTGAGCACGTAGATCAAAATCAGGGCACCACGTGTGCTCCTAACACTAATATGCATGATGGTGATGATCTAGGAGATCATGGGCTTGTAGATATGGCTTCTTTCAAGACTTTGGAACATCGCCAAAGCGTACTTGAAAGAAACCTCTCTACACTCAATGCAAATGTTACCAATCTTATAGAGTTGTGAGCTTTATGAATTCATAGACAACTCAAGGAGCCACAAGTGGCACGGTTCAAGGGAACCAAGCTCGCATGACTCAAGGATCCAAGAGATAAGTGATGCAGAAGATGCAGAAGGTAGCAATGCATTACTTAAGAATATCACCATTCTTTAGTTTCACGGGGAAGAGCGTGATCGCAACAAGGATGCGGTCAATACGTTCTTACACAAATGGAGTGATATTCATAGATTGAGACACACCCTGGATATAAAGATGGTTGTGGAAACAAGTTTATCTCTTAAGCCTTTAAGTGGTGGATGACATTTCCAATAGATGCTCGTCCTCCGTCTTGGGCTGCGTTTCAAGCTTCCTTCTCCAAAGAGTTTTTGGACTCCAATGAAGAAGATAAGAATTGGTTAGAATGGGATGCATGCTGCATGTCTAGCCTCTCTCTCACACAGTATCTTTAAAGTATCAGGAAATCATATTAAAACTAGAAGGTCTACATGAATTCCAAAAGATACGGGGTTTTAATAAGGGTCTTGACAAAGACTATCGTCTTCATGTCAAGACCCAACATCCAAAAACTTTGGAAGAAGCCATTAGTCATGCACAAAGATATGATGATGACCAAGAGAGGAAAGGAAATGTTCCCTACTCTAAGAATACTTTTGCTAAGAGCCAATGGCGAGGTAGATCTCCCACACGTTCCAAGAGGAATAAGAGACAATCTACCTCTCCATGCCCACAAGAGTGTAAGAAGCCTAAGCAATCACGAGATACTTTGCGTGGGTCTCTCAGCACTGCTGATTTTGAGTGTGCAAAGAAACACAATTTGGGTTTTAGATGTCTTTCAGACCAGCATAACAAGAAAGATTGTCCTCTTTTGCAAGGAAAAGGAAAGGCCATGCACACGGAGCAACACCTCACATTAGATTCATCTCCTAAATATTGTGTTGTAGAGGTTCTTCATATGGAAGAAAAGCACAAGTGTTGTTTGTCTACTTCAATGTGGCAACCCACCTTTAAGTAAAAAATACCTATTGGAAGCCAATATACAATCCAAAGTTCCTGTGTCCTAATCCTCAATTTTTTTGAGTGTTGTTTCAAGTGTAACTCACCAAAATTGTACCCATATCAATCATCAAAGAATCAGAGCAATAGCCGCATGCCTCCACTACTTGTCAAGAGAATATATTATCTTAAAGGTTAACAACAGAGCCCTAGCAAAGAATGGAAAGTCAAAGAATGGCATACAACAACAATCGAAGCACTAACAAATTCATGAAGAGATCTATCAACATCAATCATAAGAAGCTCACATAGTGCTTCAAAGTTGTTGAGATATTGCATAAGACTCAAATTGTAGTGAAATTCAAGGGCAAGGTTCATCCTAAATTCAACCATCTGAAGAATCTCAGTTCCAACAAAGGTAGACAACACCAATCATGGCCATATTCATTGCCAAAAGTGACAAGAAAAGGTGCATGTCCAACAAACTATAAAATTGTCTCAACAATCAATTTCCAGCACACACATCAACCAAAACACAATAGATATGAATCACTCAAGGAAGGGGGTGAATCATCAACTAAGAAGCACTTTCAAAGCTTAAAACTAGCCTAAAGATGACCGGAACAACTAGATTGCACATGGTCGTATCAAGGGACAACATGAGCTAGGATGGGGGAATGTTGGCGGATTCAATGAATGGATGCCCACCTAGCCGGACACCTATCTAGATACCACATTTATCCTCCATAATTTTTCAATCTACTGTAGCCACACTATGTGTAAATCCTGACTCCAAAGTAGTAGGTCAATTTCCTATGTTGTAATTCTTTTGTGATATGTGTGAAGGCCTCTGTGAGCTGGCCACTATCCATTTAGAAAGACCTTGGTATAAAAATCAATAATTTAATGTGAAAGAAGGCTTATCTTTTAGAGAAGAAAGAGCTCTATTTCATGCTCAAGCTACTTCTCAACTCTGATTTGTAATCAACATAACTAATGATTGAATATTCCACTTTTGATTCTAAAACTTGCATTGGGTTCCTCTTTCCGTTCTCTTTCATTTAAGTGTAAGCAAACCTAATTCTATTGTGGTTCTCAACTACGTGTCTACGAGTCTAATCTTCTTATTTGAGGGGGGAACAAATTTTTATTATAGTAAGAAAATTTTTCATACAATCATTATCAATGCAGCTTGAGAGGAGGGAGCTTAATAAATGCCACATACTTGATTACGTCCGGGTCAAGACCCCCTCATTTTACAAGAGCATAGGGGTTGATCCCACAATTTAGCAATGGGACAAAGCTTTTAGAGGTGATTTACACTAGCATAAGTGGCCAGGGTTTTCTTCAAAGCTACTATGAGGGTGAAAGCATGTTAACATGTCATGCTTTTTCATGTCCCGGACAATGCTAACTAGCACAATTTTGACATATGCTAACTAGTACAATAACTTGAGCTACATCTCCAAGATCTATGACATATGATATATCAATAGAAAGCACTTGAAACAAGGAATCCAAATGTATAACCTCCAACAAATTTTGATATTATTTGTAAAAAATTTTACCGGACGCCCAACCTTTCGAAGATATGCTAAACTTGAAATTGCTAACTAGCACAAAAAGCGTGACAGGTTAACATGCTTTCACCCAGGAGGGTTTTAAAGACACAATTAATGTAGTGTGTTTATAAATTAAAAAATCAGAAGAGTAATTAGAGATTCATACCTCAATTAATCTTTAAGTTTAAATGGTACAAAGTCTAAGTGTTGGGGGGGTTCACTGTTTAGTACCCCCCTATATAACGTGTATTCATGGGGTATTTATAAAACAACTCTTTTAACATGTCTAAATGAATTAAAAAACCCCTTATTTTATGAATTTTTACCAAAATTGAATATGAAAACCCCTTATTTCAATGTATCTTTGTTAAATTGCCTAGAATTTTTTCATTTAAAAACCCCTCCTATCGGACTCACGCTATACATTAACATGATTACATAGTCCACCCCTTAGTCTTAGTGGGGGTATAGCATTACAACCATCAATTCCTTCATAAAAAATTAGTAGCCCAAACAGGAGTGTGGTTTTCATGCTTAAATAAGAGATATTTCAATCCATAGGTTTAAGTTTATTTAGATGCTTTTATAATCTAAGATTTGTCAGTAAACAATAATCCAAAGAGATGTGTGTGTGTGTGTGTGTGTGTGTGCTCGCCCTATCTCACACACCATACTCAATGAGTTGGCAGTAGGCCCATTCAGTATGGGCCTAATTTATAATTAATGTGATCAAATTAGTATGGCTAATCCTTAAGTTAGTCCAAATATTACAAGAAATAGCTTTTGTCATAGTGTTTATAAGGCTAGTCCTTTTGAAACCATTAAGGAAATATTTGTCAAATAAGGCAATTGGTTTCCACCTAGGCACGAAAGCTATCCAAAGAGGAATACAACATCATGTGAAGTAGACTTATACCAAGAATTCAAAGCAGGTTTATGTGGTCGGTTTCTTTTCTTATTTAAAAATTATACAGTGGAGATGTTTATGTTGTCTCTTTTCCATATAAAATGAAGGTCAAAGTTACCTTTGTAAGGATTGTGTAACAAAACTAAAACTCAGAAGTTCAAGAATTGTATAGAGGTGGAAAAAAACCCCAAAGGATAATCAAAACCCGTTCCTATAGTAGGTTCAATTTTGAGACAATCTGGGTAATTGGATGTGATTTCATTGTGAAAATATCTATTATTAAGGCTAAGAATATCATCCATATATCTATATGTGGGAGTGAATCAGCAAAGCTTGTGGCTCACACTTTTGTTCCCAATGGTTTCAAGAAACCGTTTGTACTCAAAATTAGCTAAGTATAGGTTATAGATAAGGGGGTATCAAGAAAGCCCATAGGAATGCAGGTTGGCTTTGGTTGTAGCATCTGCCACCGAATTGTATAGAACAATTATCAAGAAGCCAGGAAATATGATTACATAACTTGATCTCTTCAAAGAGTGAAATATGTGTTGAGTTATATTTTTTAATCCATTTGGGTTTATTTGCAAGAAAAATGTATGAGAGACATCTCAAGTTGGCATTATTATATTCCATTGTGATCATCTTTTTCAAAATGTTTGTTAACCCAAGATCACCATTCAGGGGGATTTTTTTGTAGCACTGAGTGATATCAGCAGAGAATAGATACAAATTTTTTAAGGGGAGGTTGAGTGTTACCTCTGTAAATTTTTTTACACGCTAGTATGGATTGTAATGGATTTTAAGAAAATACAAACACACTTTCTGTTTTTTTGCACACACTAATTCAAACTAAGTTAATACAAGATCAAGGCATAAAGTGATGTCTTTAGTAATACCAGTAAAGATTCCATTTGAGGCATCCTAAATCCATCAAAATTTATTTTTGTGGTGTTTATAGGTTGGGAAGAGCCAAGACCTACAATGATCAATGATAAGGCTAGTGTCATCCACTAGGGGAAAGGGTTAAGTAGTAAAAACTCGCTCCCAGCAAGTCTTGATTGAGCAGCCTTCCATGCAAGGTTTTTTCATATAGAAGTAGGACAATTAGTTGCCTTATCTAGACCAACAATCGAGAGCAGCTTTTTGAGAAAAAACATTGTTTAACATGTTTGGTTAAGTTCAGTAGGATTGTCTTCTCGAGTCAGAGAGTATTGACTAGATCAATCAAATAGCTAAGTAAAGATGAAACGGAAAGGTAAGGGTTTTTAGGAAAAACCGGAATATGGTTCAAATCCTTACTAATAATTCCTTGCATTATAGGATTATTAATAATCTTAAGATCTCATGTGAAAAAATGTTTACCCAGATCACCAAAGTATTTACAAAAAATATCATTCTCTTTTATGAAAGAATTCTGGAGTAGCATTATTTCATACAAAGTCATTGCTATAAATTAAATTCTTAATAGGCTGATGATACGTCCATCCAAACATGATGTTATCTAACAAGTTATGATTACCAAAGACTAGCTTAAAACATTCACAAAAGATAGATTTATGTGAAAAACAAGTGAGAAGTTCATTGTGGTTAAAATAGTTTACATAAATACAGTCTCTTGCAAATGGCAATCCTTGGCATGGTCCTCACAGGGAGCCAGAAGTTTTGTAGTGAGTTTTTGACTTAGTCGTTTTTGAGCAATAATGCTCCAATACCCCGCATGTTCTTACTTTGTAATTTCCTAGATTAAATTCCTACTTATGGTGAAATTAGGCCACAGGTTGGCAACACCAAAAGTTGCAGTTTACCATGATATGTCTACGTCAATGCGTAGAGCTCTTACCTGTTGTTGCATTGCAATAGAGGTCACTGCAATGTGACAACCGACATGAGAGTAGGAAGCATGAGAAGGAGAGAAGTGAGCACCGTTAGCTCACGTTGTGTATTTTTTCTTATCCAAAAAGTTAACAATAACTTAAAAAAATTTGGCTTTTATACCTTAGCCAAGGTTTCTTTGGTCGAAAAATAATAATCTGGGAGCTTTAACTAAGGATAAATTAATATAATTTGAATGTTTATAGCTTTGGCTCATTGATTACAATATCCACTTGGAAAGTAGGAGTTACACTATTCTCGATTTATCAAAAGAATAAGTGTTTTTACAATAAAAGCTCCCAAAAAAATGTTACATGTGTTAGTTTGTTGCTAACATTCCCTCCATTCTCGTTTGTGTTGTCCCTTGACTAAAATAGTCTTCGGGCTGACGGTGGCGAGGCGGTCTTTAAGTGCTTGTAGAGCTTTCTGATATTTGATGCGGCGTTCTTTCTCAGGGACTTGCAGAAACTGAATAGTGACTTTATTTTTAAGTTCTATGGCAAAATAGCCAACAAACCTTGCTGAAAGATTTCTAATCACTAGCCCGAATATCTTTGGTGCCATGTGAAGAATCCCGTGTAAAAAGCCTCTTTAAATTCCAACATATTGCTGGATGGCAAAAACATACATCTGGCATAGAGCCGTAGAGGACTTCTTCTAAAGGTTGTCCACTCAAATCGTAGCACAAACCTTTATTAGCTTCTAAGAATGATATCAATGGGGCTCTTGCTTGCTCAGGATCATGAAAAACTTGAATGCATGTGAGCAGCATTCTACAGATTTTATATAGCATTGCACATGAGAGATCAGGGAGGCTCTTGAAGAAATTCACGGTGCCCGTTAGGTTTCTCACCATGTATTCCTCAGTTGTTGGTCCTTGCTTTGGAGCTAGAAATCTTGGCTAATTGAGACAATTCAAGCTCTTCTTATTTAAGGCTTCGTATGCCTGCCATGTCCTTATCCTTGGTACAAGACAGAATGTAGGCTCTTCTATATTAGTACAAGTGCTCTTGTAAATAGAATGAGGTACCTTGAGTTTTTGTTGAGCCAGTTTTTCCTCCATTTGGGGTGGAGCATCTGACCCTTCTTCTTGCATATCCTTGTCCAGTCTTTCTTTGACTTGCAGTAGCTCCATATTTATCAAAGGGTAGGGTAGCAATTGTTGATGCCATTGAGCATTGATTTGGTTGGGAGTTAGTTGTGTTACATTGACTGAGTGAAGAACTCTCAACTCCAAATCCATTGACACTTTCCATTCAGCATCCGCTTCATGGACAATTTGTTCTTTAAGTGCATCTTCTTTAGCTTTAGAAAGCTGGACCATTGGCACTTGTTCCTCTTCCATGATTGGTACTTGGAATCCAAACTCTCTAGTTTGCCCATTTGTTGGATTTGTTTCCACATCTACAAAGGAGACTAATGGTATGTCTATAGATAGTTATTTAGAGGTACCTACCTCCTCTTGAGCTTCCCCATACCCTTCTCTCAACAACTAGTTAGCTCTCTTTAATTCCTCTATCTCCTTGATAAACTGCTCTTCTCTTTGTACCCGCATTAGGGCGAGGTCTCTTCTTTGTGCATGTTCTAGCTTCAACTCAAGTTCTAGGTCCTTATTTCTCTTTTTCAAAGTCTTGTAGACTTCATCTGCTCCCTTGAGTGAAGCTATGGCTGGGGTTTCCCTGATCTGCTTTAAAAATGCCGTTTGGTCATTGATTCACTGCTTTGATTATTGCAATGAAGCATTTGCTACATTTACTTGCACTCGGAGCTTTTGTTCTAACTGAGAGTAGTGCTCAAAAGTTTGTTGATTACTTCAGTTAGCTACTAGTCCTTGCTTTTGCATGCATCTGAAAGCTTTTTGAGAAGATCTCATAAATCTTCCATTTGTTTTTGGTGCTTATCCTTGACACTTTGGTTTCTCTGCTTTGTTTTTGAGCTGCTTGGTCTGTTCTTAAATATTCTCGATGATGTGCATCCTATCTTCAAGCTCACCTTGGAGAGCATCAATTACCTGTTCCAACTCTTTAGCTTTAGCATTATGGCTAAGAGCTATTGTGTGCATCTTCTCTATCATCAACTGCATTTGCTTTGCATACTCATTAACTTGGATGATTACTTCATCCGTTGTTTCCCATTCTTCAGCTTCTACCTAAGGCTGCTTAGAAGTCCCAAAAAATTCGGCTTGCGGCTCTTTCAACGGTGCATCAGATTCTACTTGTGGCTTGGTAGATGGTTCATGTGAATCTTCTTGGGTGATGCATCAACTGATTTTGCTTATGTTGTTGTAGAAGGTCCAGCTTCATCTTTGTCTGATTCCTTGGGCTGTTCAAAACTAGCTTCCTTGCATCAGATTCTACTCAATGTGGCTTGGTAGATGGTTCAGGTGAATCTTCTTGAGGCTTTGTTGATGCGTCAGCTGATTTTGCTTATGTTGTTGAAGAGGTTCCAGCTTCATCTTTGTCTGCTTCCTTATGTTGTTGTAGAAGGTCCATCTTCATCTTTGTCTGCTTCCTTGGGCTATTCAAAACTAGCTTTCTCCTGTTGTTTCTCTTTTTCTTTTGCTTCCTCGCCTTCGTTGGATTTTCTAGTTGGTGAAGGGCTTGAACTCTGCATTGGATGGTATTTTGGTTCCGTAGTGGATGAAGTGGGTCTTGTAGACATCTCTCCTTGTTCATATTGTGGTTCACTTTGTTGTGCGGATTCTGCTTGCCTTTGTTGCGCACCCAACTCTTCTCTTACTTTCCTTTGTGCTTCTAGATCTTCTTGTATCTTCAAGGCTTTGGCTTCTGCATACATTCGCTCAAGCAGATCCTTTGGATCTTCTTCAATCTTCTTCGCGGGGTTCTTGGTCCTAGGACCCTTGATTTCCCTAGAGCTCCATGACTCTAGGTTCTCTCTTGTAGCTTGACGACTTCTTTCAAATGATTCTATCTCTTTTGAACCTTGCTTTTTTTTGCCGAGGTTCTTCTTGATGGATTGTCACTGCTTTCTTCTTCATTTATTCTCTCCTTGCCCTCTTTTTTCATAGTCAGAGCTTTCACTGTTGTGGGCTTCAAACAATATTTTCGTTGATTCTTCATCTGATTTATATACTCTTTTCTTCTTTGATCCAGTGGTTCGTGGAGAAGGATGAGCTAACACTATCCATGTATTTTGATCCGAGGCTGGTGGCAAGTTGTCGGCCATTCCAATAGCATGGTATGTGATTCATGTTAGAAATTCTGGAGTCCATATATGTTATCTTCCCTTCCTTGTTTGTGTTGTTGAGTGTTGTAGGTATGTACTGCACGTGAGCTATTGTTTTCCTTGTGGTTGACTTCAACACCCGCATGAAAGTAGTTGCAGTGGTGCATGATTTGGAGTCATTAGGAGAAATATGGACTTTGCATGGGCTTTGTAAGGAATCCTAATTTTTAGGGATTAAGGCTAATGTTGTGTAGGGTTAAGGGGACAAGGGCATTCAAGAAGCGAGTTTTGAGTAGGCTTTTCTGACCTTTTTTTTAGACACATGTAGGATGTGGACGTAGGAAGTCACCTTCTCTCTATAGCTTTTTGAAAGTGAACGGAGTAAAGAGGTGTGGCCACATCATAAAGAACGTGGGTCACTAAGAGCCAAAATTTGAATTTTTTTCAAAAAAGTTATTTTTACTTATTTTTGACTTAAAACTCCCCCCAACATATATCCATATCAAAAAATTATTTTTTAACCTTTTTTTAGACCTACAAACACTAAAAGTCCAAATTTTCAAGAAAAATCTCCCAAAAAAAAAACCTTTGTTCTCTCTTCCTCCTTCCTCCTCCCTCCTTTCTCCCTCTCCTCTCACTCCCTGCCCCTTTCTCTCCTCCTCCTCCCCTCTCTCTCCCTCTCTCCCACTGCCCCCTTCTCTCCTCCCATGTTCCTTTCTCTCCCTCCCTACCCCCTTCACTCCTCCTCCTCCCCTCTCTCTCTCTCTCTCCCCCACTGCCCCCTTCTCTCCTCCCGTGTTCCTCCCTCTCCCTCCCCCCTCTCTCTTTTCATCCTTTGTTTCCTTACGCAATAGCTACCATGGTGCTCACGGACATCACAAATTGTATGCATACATATTTGCTTGTCCCCGCGACGTTTGCACCGAAGGCCATACATGAGGGTGAGCAGAGTTCATCCCATGAATGTCGTACGGTCGGTGAGACGAATGTTGATGGTTCTTCAATATCTTGCCAATACCATCACATATTCGAATAAAACACACCTTTGTGCAAGGTAACAATATACTTCTTAATTTTTGGTCGTGTTCTTCTTATCATAGGCTTTGAAGTCTAAGGTGTTGCCTCTACTTGTTTTGTAGTGCCTGGCACAAAGTCTTCTTTTCTGCACAAATAGTGAAAGGCTACAGGTTAGAGAGGCCAAGTGTCACCACTTTTCCTCTAAAACAGTCTTCTTTGTTACATCTTGCAGGTAGGTGCTTCAAATCCATGCTTATTAGAGGTGGGTAATCTCATCCTAATGCATATTTTAGGATTGTTTATTCCCAGTTGGATGGAAATACTTGCAAATTTGTACAACATATACTTACCAAGTGTCTTTATTATACAGTTTGCAAATGTTGAATTCATACATGTTTTTGTTACAAGGTGACCTCTTATTATGCTAGTTCAGCGGCGTTGTTTGCAAGAATGGCTCAAGGAACTGGCATAACATGAAGCTTTTACGGTGGCACAAAGCTCTCCTCAGCGACAATGTAGCTCCACTACACCAAAAATCATTATGCTAACATGGAAAGATCCCTAGTAGGACAACACAACAACTTTTCATTAGCAAACAACAACACACCCTTTCCTAACATGAGGGCACTCCTAACAAAGATATTTTTATGTGATAGGTCACCCCATGAGCATACCATGTCATGGAATGGATGTAAGAACTATGACCACATTACTCCTTGGAAGTCGTCCACAAATGTATGTTTATCAAAGTTAATGAGAAAAAATTTGGACTTTTTTGTTTGTTGATGTGTAAGAGCACTCTAGGTCTACCATATTTTAGATTGTTTGATAAGTTAAATAATATTTATAGTCATTTAAAGTGTAAATTTTTTTCTGTTTGGTTAGATTGTACATGAGAAGACATGATAAAGTATAAGAGATCTTGATGGAATAAACCTCGATTAGATTTCTACCATGCACCTTAAACCCTTTGATTTCTATCGTTGTGGAAAGTCCAAGGGTGATCTATTTTCAAAATTTTTAGCAACAACTTTTTTTAAAAGAAATTTTGGTTATTTTAAAGTTTATACACACTATGCCGCTCCGTGATGTCCCGACATAATTATGATTTTCTAGTACTCCCTCGTTGTATTTACGGTACTACTCCAAGGAGCATGGGGTCCAAAATTTTGACTAAGTGTAGTGGGCAGCAAGATTTTTTGACCATATCTCCTAGTTCGTGTATGATTTTCACATGACACCTAGAGGGAAAATGTTTTAAACGATGTGTTTTATGTTTGGTATAAAGGGCTTGGGTTGATTCATAACGGTTTGTGAGTTATGCCCAAAACAATGTTCCTACAGCTTCTATGACATGAAATGAAAAGCACTTTTTATGCATGCATGTGATCATAAACACATTGTGTGCTCAAATCAACCTATTAAACATGATGAAATAATCATGGGGCAACTTCATACGTACTCGATAAACCCATACATACACTTGTATATGAAAAAACAATCACTGAGAGGGTGACTACTCAGAAAAAACAACATAGGCAAAGAGATGATGATGGATATGGAGTTTAGAGATTCTCACCATACTTTAGAATTGATTAGAGTCTGTCTTCCTTTGCCACAAGAGATAGGTGACGAGAGCTACGTAGAGGTATTCACCACGAGAGCTTTTGGAGAGCGGATACACCGTGAAACGAGAGATGAGATAGTAAGCAAGTAGAGAGAGAATCTCCTTCTTGTTCTTATTATTTTTCCCATAACTGAGAGAGAAGAGCTTATGGAGACGGTGATGAAGATCTTGCACCACTCCGTATAATAAGAAAGTATTACCTTGTAGTAGTAGATGCAGCAGATGGCACTAAAAACTGAGGCTTGCCAGTGATTTTATAGGCACTGTGCAAGATCGGAGTGAGACCCAAGGCAAAATCTAGCGCTAGTTTTTGATCCAAGAATAGTTGCACAACTTTTTGGAACTTTGCTAAAAACATGGCTGGCTTTTGGTGCTCAACTCTCCCACTTACCATTCAATTTTTATGGTAAACATTGACCAATTGAACAATATCCGTCCAACTAATAAAATCAAGATTAGACTATGCCGCACCGTGATGTCTCGACATAATTATGACTTTCCCGTGTACTGCCTTGACGTATTTAGGTACTTTTTAAAAAACAAATCCCGTAAAAATCCCGTTTTTGCTCCGGTTGATCATTTTTAAATCGGATGGAGATTAAAATTTATATTTTTATGCTTCGATCATCCTTAAAAGCACATTGCTATTCAAAAACGCCAAACAGCACAAAAAACTAAAAATAGCATAAAAAACAAAAAAACAAAAATTTCTAAAATCTAACCACGGTGTCGTGCAGCTCCGCTTCCATGATAGGAAAAAGAGCAAAGAAATGCAAGCTAAGCTTCTTTGAAGCCTACGTATTTACTGAGCATTTACTCAGCAGTGATCAACGCTTGTTAACAGGCCAAGCTTAATGTTTAATGCATGCTAGATGCCGCTTAAAAGGGCCAACAGATGCCGTAATGATGCAAAAAATGAGTATGCTTGAAGTGAGCACATATGGGAGATTATGATCTAGAATTGTGGTGCTTGAAGTGCTCAACCGACTTGTCTTTACGTCTCGTCAATTGGAGCTACGCTGAAGAAGTTATGGCAGTTTGAAGTTTGAGTCGATTGCAGATACGTATCGAATTGGGAAATTGCAGCTGAGGTGACAGAAATGAAATGAATGCACGGGTCTGAAATTCTCACTTTGTGGAGCACGTTGGGTTTTTTAGATTAGTGATCGGAGTTTCGGTTGCCAAGTTATTGGCCGTTAAAGATTCACCGGGGACTGGTTCCGTGCTAGTCTAGTCGGCTTAGCCGGAGTGCCATCTGGGAGTTTCTGGCTCTCGAGCAGGTTTTGAAAGGCAGTGATTGTGGGGAAATGCCAACACGACTATGAATTACTGGAGAAAAATGACCTCCTAGGCAATGCATGGCCGATGTGTATATACAAGTGTGATGCGTGATGGACATGTTCTTCCAGCAATTTTGAGAGCATGCTCCAACTTGTTGGACCTGGAGTAGGGAATGCACACACATTCTTGTATTCTCAACTATGGTCTTGATTCTGATGTCTACCTTGGCAATGCCCTTGTTAGTATGTATGCCAAATGAGGTGTACCAAAATTGTATTGCTTGGAAATACCTTGGTCGATATGTATGCTAAATGTGTCGCCCATGAGCTTAAGGTTTATGGCCGCCCACTAAAACAATGGCCACCCTATTTTAAAAGGGTTATGTGAACCAAATAAAAAGGAAGCATGGCGTTCAGCAGCAGCGAGGACAAGTGCAGGAAAAGGGAAGACGAGGTCGCGCTAGGAGTTGTGATGCTCCGATGATGCCAGCCAAGAAACATGAAGTGCTCACTCAACTTGCAGGGGCGCTCCATTCGATGTCACTTGAGGCGCTTTTGGAGGAGGTTGAATCCCGGGCTGCCACATCAGCAGGGGGTGCTACCCATTAGTGACATCGCTAATGGGTTGGACTTATTTAGCAAGAACACTTACCATGCAATCTTAAAAAGTGCGCTATTATAAAAAGGAGGAAGCGGCTCTTTTGGGGACTCTCCTTGACAGTCCTTAGCAACATAATCCTAAGATTTCTTTAACCAAGCTTTAGATTCCACTTTTTCCAAGCATCCTTGATCTATTCTAATCCTCTCTTCTTGGCACTTGAAACCCCTTAGCCATCATAATCCTAATCTTTCTAAACCAAAGCTTGGTAATCCGCATAATCCAAGCCTCCTTGATCTATTCTAATCTTCTTCCTTGTCTCTCCCGAGGAAGAAATCTAGAGATCTTAAGCTCTTGAAACCATGCTTCATAATCCGATTATTCCAAGCCTCCAGGTCCATTTGGATTGCATCCTAAGCTAAACCCCCTTGATCTATTCTAATCCTCTCTTTTTCTCACTCGTACAAGCCGATAATCCTAAGCCATGTCTAATTGATAATCCTAAGCCATCTCTAGTCGAAAATCCTAAGGCCATTTCAAGTCGAGGCTAAGCTCTCATAGCCATAACTAAAGAGAAAATCAAACTCTCTCTCAACCTTCAAGCAGTAGAGGGAAAACGAAGAAGATCAAGGCAAGTTTGGCAGATCAATTAAGGCAAAGGATCATATTTGGTATTGTTATCATCGGACTAGACATTATCATCATTACTGAAGCTAGATTTTCTTAATTAGCACACCTGGATTAAGATAGGTTAAATTCTATAAGGAGCATAAACTCCTCCATTAACATTTAATTAAGTAGGGATACTGTTGATTATTTTTTTGAGTTATCAAGCTTCAGAATTTGGATCAAGCTGTCTGTTTTAAGCTTTGTCTCCATTAATCAAGTCTACTGCAACTCTCTTCCTCGCACCTCCCACAGCGAGAGGCCCCGTGCCTTCCCGACTCACCTTTCGAGCATAAATCCCTCGACATTCTTGGTGAACCTGACGCAAAACGATGGGGTGAGAGGTGTTTGTGGAGAAAGATGTCAACAGCGCAAGAGGCAGCCATGCAACAAATGATGCAGCAGTTTGCTGCATACATGCAACAACAACAGGCTACCCAATAGCTGTATAATCTACAAGAGAGGATTCGTAAAGCTTGACACACAGTTACCAGGAAATTACAACAATTTGAAGGCCGGGATATTAGCAAGTTTTGCAATATCTATGAGCAGGCAAAGGAATCAATGATCAGAATGAAGTGGAAGGATTTGATTTAATTGCGGTGCCAGAACTTAGGGTCCAAATAAAAGAGATTCAGGCGGTTCAAGGCCCGAATTGGCAGGACTCCAAGAAGGCACTGCAGGAGGAATAATTTCTTGAGGATTCACAAAGGGTAACCAGATAAAGCCTTATGAAGTGGGTGCAGAAGAAAAACAAAAGTTTATCTGCAAGAGAACTATTACATGAGTTTGAAAATAAATTCGAGCAACTGTCCTCGACAGAGCAACGTTCAATGAAGGATCAGAAGGTTGAACTATTCATTCAGGCGGCTGATCCATGACTTCAGAAGAGTCTAATGCAATTGCTAGAGGATTCAACAGGTGAATTGGGCTTAACATCCGACTGGAAGATAGCCACTAAAGCAGTAAATATGATCGTAAAACGACAGATTAGAGTCCATAAGCTGATCGTGGCTGATATCATGGATGTTGTGGAAGAGGAACCTAAGGAGAAAACAACCTCGGCAATACCCAAAGTGGAGGAGCCAATTCTCGACGAATTGGTGAAAGGTATTCAAGAGTTAAATTTGAATTTCAAAGCTGTAAAATTTGAAGGGTTAGCTACAAAGGGGTCTACTTCTGAGCCTAGACATCAGCCTCCATGCAAAGGCTGGGATCGATGCATGTGGTGTGATAGTGAAGACCACAGGTGTGTTAAAGAATGTGATGAATTTGATGAAGCGTATAAAAGGAATGTGCTTTTTTGGAAGGACAAGAAGATTTACCTTAGGTCAACAGGTGAGATGCTTTGCCTGAACTTTGGTAGGGGTGGCATGAAAAGGATAGTTGAAGAAATCCAGCATAGTGTGGCTCTTGTGGAAGCAGCTACATATGGGCTATAGGTTTGCGGAAAGGGTGATGATGATGGTGCAGGTACAAAGGGTGGGTCAATTGCGGCCTTATGCTTTGAAGATAGTAGAAACAGGGAAGGTAACTTATGGGAAGCTATGCTAGGTAGGGAATTCAATTCGAGAAACCACAGGGTGGATTGATCTAGTGGATTCCCTCTCAGTGTATGCATTCATTGCTAAGTCTCAAGCTAATGAGGCTATGGTGGAGGAAAAGTGAAGAAGAGATGAAGAAGTTCCTGGGAAATCGAAAAGGACAATGAGATTCAGTAGAAAAAAAGAAGAAGTTCCTACTCTTAAGCCCGCTCCTGAAGTGGTTATGGAGGAGACACCTAGAGATAAAAAGCAAGGTAAACCTAGGGGACCCTCGTATAAGCTTAAATCTGACATTGAATTAGCTACATATTTAAAGAAAGTTTTTAAACGCCAATTTTGAATAGAAAAGTGGAGCTCACATTGGGTGATATTCTTGGAATTTCCAAACACGAGTTTCACGAGGAGATTATTGATATTATGAAAATGAAGCGGCAGATACCAAGTGAGCAGGAGCCAGAATCAGTTAAGAGCTAGACAGTTCGGCACATTGAAGCAATTTTGGATGATTATGAAGAATATTTGACAGATCTTGAAGAAGAAGAGTCGAGGTCTGCGGTGGTGTCAAACCCAATTGTACCAGAGGTAAGGCATGTTCATTTTAATGAAGATGAAGATAATGAAAGTATACCAAGAAGTCACTTTTCAAGGACTCATTGGGCAAAGGCAACAACTGAAACTATTGTGAATCTTGGTGACATTGAAGAACTGGTCTTAGTACTAATAGATCATGGATCAGAGATAAATTTGATGGGCAAAAACTTGCACAAAAAAGGGAAATGGCCTATTGTTTGTGGACCATGGTTGGTGGATTTGAGCTGCCAACATGCTTCAAGGCGACCTCTATGGTGCATGTGCAAATGTTAAGGTAACTGTAGGGGATGTCTGTGATGAGCAAAATTTCTTTATACATGAGCATTCCTCTTATCCATTAATTTTGGGGCAACCCTACATACGGTTGTGCGGATGAAAACCAAGGTGTTCGATGATGGCTTGGCCTATGCTAGGGTTCGAAGCCGAGATGGTAAGAAAGCAGTTCAATTCTTGATTGTATGTGTTGACCATGCCAGGAACAAGGATAGTCTGCGTGATCATCCAATGCCAAAGATATGCAAGAAGTTTAAAGAACACAGGTTTGCACAGGATTTTAGTATGGTGGTACAAGTAAGGAGAAGTTCTTGCAAAGAGAAGCTTTCTCTTCAGGGTTTTTGGGGTTAACATTTGAAGGTTCAGTATCTTTCAAAAAATTTAATGATTTTCCAAAGTGGGAAAAATAGTTTGTTTCAGGTATCCAAAGTGAATTGCAGGGATGTGATGTGCTTGAATTAGATGATGTGATTTTAGGAATCTTTGAAGAGGTATCTTATGTAGATACTATGTCAGAGCTTGAGGAGATCATGCAACACAAGTTACAAAGCAGGTATATATGAAGCACTTATGCATATTGGAATGATTCAGGTAAAGCAGTTGAAGCACATGTAGAGACAAAATACAAGACTTTTGCAAAGAAAGTGAGGCCAGCTACACTACTACCAGAAGGAAGTGATGAAGTGATTGAAGAAGCTTCTCGACAACCTATACTCACGAATCCAAAGAACATAGGGCATAAATTTACTAAGGAGACATTGCAACAACTGAAGGTTGGAGAAGATGATTTTCTTAACGAAGAGGAAATAAAGTGTTTTCAAGGTATGCTCAAAAAACATGGTAAAGCTTTCTCTTTTGAGACAAGTGAGATTTAGTGTGTGGATCCAAGTGTTGTTTCACCTATGGTTATTTTCATTGTTCCTCACATGCCATGGAGCTTACATCCTATTCCAGTTCCTAAAGCTCACTTGCCGAAGCTTGATAATTTTCTTAATGAAAATATTCAAATGGGAATTTTGGAGCCATCATGTGCACCATATTCTAATCGATGGTTTATTGTTCCGAAGAAAAACGGTACATTAAGGTTCATTCACGATATGCAACCGGTTAATAAGGTAACAATCCGCAATGTGGGTACTGGCCCAATTGTGGATGAATTTATTGAGTCCTGTGCAGGTAGATCTATTTACTCCATGGGTGATCTTTATTCCGGATATGATCAATTCTAGTTAGCTTTGGAGAGCCTGGGTCTTAGTACAATGCGTACTCCTCTTGGTTTAGTAAGGATGTGCACTCTGCCACATGGTGCTACTAATTCTGTAGCTCATATGATGAACGGCATGAATAAAGTATTAAGGGACTTTATCCCACATGTTACTATGCCTTTCATTGATGATCTACCAATTAAGAGCTATGAGAAAGGCTCAAAGATGAGGAAAAGATCAGAGGGGGTGCCGACAGTTTGTTGCTCAACATATTGCTGACTGTGATGCTATATTATCGAGGCTTGAAGAAGTTAACTTAACACTTTCATGTCAAAAATCAAATTTTGGTGCTAAGGAGGTCTTTATTGTGGGACATATGTGCAGTCTCGAGGGTAGAAGGCCGAGTACAACAAAATTTGAAGCTATCCAGAAGATGAAGGAAACATGCTCTTCGGTTATTGAAGTTTGTCGATTCTTGGGTGCGTGCGTGTTCTATCTTATTTGGCTACCACACTTTGCTCATGTTGCAGAGGTGCTGTATCAATTGCTAAGGAAAGGAAAAAGGTTTGTTTTGGAAGAAGTACACACACAGGCTATCAAGAAATTAAAGAAGATGCTTATCGAGGCTCTCACCTTAAGGGAAGTTGAGTACAAATGCGGAAGGCCAGTTATTTTAACAGTTGACACTAGCCTGACAGGTATTGGATGGGCTATAGGTCAAGATGATGCAGAGTGACACATGTATGCAGTTAGATTTGGAGCCAAGGTGCTCAATGCTTGTCAATGAGGTTATCCACAGGTTAAGAGGGAGCTTTGGGGCATTGCTATTGCTCTAAGGTCTGATAAAGAATAATTTATTGGAGATTTTGTCATGGTAGAGACAAATTTCTTGCCACTGATAGGGATGATTGCAAATTGCTCTACTCCGGACATTGCCATGCTACGATGGATAGCCTATATTAAGTCTCTTAACCCTGAATTTTGTTATATTGCAGGTAGAGATAGTCGTGTTGAAGATATGTTATCAAGAGCCAGGTTTGAAGATGAAGAAGAGATGCTGACGACAAGTGATGATGTTGGCTTGAAGTTCTATATGTCCTCTTATCTACATGCCAATTGTGGTAATATTGCTCATGTTTTTGAAGTATTTTTTGAAGAGTTCTATGACGGATAGTGGCTTATGATTGGCCACTACCTAAGAATTCTCACTAAACAAGAAGGATGGATTGACCAAGATTACAAGAGGATCAGGAAAAAGGCCTACATCTATTTTTTGAAAGATGGACATTTATAAAAGCAACCGAAGCGCCTGGGAGGGGTACCACAATGGGTTATTTGTGATAAAGCAACTCAACAGCAGGTGATCAAAGAGTTTCATAAAAGTCTATGGGCTGGACACAGAGGAGTCTGGGCGACTTTTGTCAAGATTAAAGATCGATATCGGTGGAAAGGTATGTATAAAGATGTGGTTCAATTTGTGGAAACATGCTTAATATGTCAACAATACTCTAATGTGCGACATAGAGATGGATTTCATCCCACCTATCCACTGGCTATGCACTACAAGTGGGTCTTGGACCTTATTACAATGTCAGTAGGAGTGTGGCAGATGAGGTGTTCTTGCCAGAGAATATCTTTAATCAGGTTGAAGGCAGAGCTTTGTGTACCAAAGCTACCAGTTCAGTATGCAGGTTCTTGCTTGAAGATGTTATCTCCAGGTATGGATGTGTTGGCAGAATTACTGCAGATAGAGGAGAGCTAGATGCAGATGAAGCTCGAGAGTTTTTTTCTCGTATGGGCATTAAACTCGCTCTCACTACAGCGTATAATTCAGAAGGTAACGGGAAAAGTGAAAGAGGACATCTGCCTATTGTTAAAGCTTTAGTGAAGGCATGTGAGGGACATGTTAGTGATTGGCCTAAACTCTTGCCATTTGCTTTATGGGCTGATCGCACTACACACAATTATGTTACAGGTTTTATGCCGTTTGAATTGATGCACGGGCAAAAACCCATTATGCCTATAGAGGAATCAGTTATGACTTGGACCATAATGCCATGGGAAGAAGGTATGTCTACTAAAGATTTTCTTTCTCTACGTATTTGCCATCTTGAGAGGCGTCAAGAAGATATTGAACAGGCTAAAGAGAATCTTAAGGAGGCTAGGTTGAAGAATAAAGCACAGACTACGACCACATGCTATCAAAGACGGTGACCGGGTACTTGTCTATGACTGTCGCTTGGAGAATCAATATACTGCTATGTAAAAAATGGTTAAATGGTGGTTTGGACCATATATGGTGCTACATGTTTTTCATAATGCAACATATCAATTATGAGAACTTGATTGCACTGTGCTCAAGGTGCCTATTGTAAGAAAACGAACTAAGCTATTCAAGAAGCGAGAAGGCCAGATTGTTCTTGAAGATTTCCATTCAGATCCACCTCCAGAGGATCATGTTATATATAAATCAGATGATATATTTGATGATTATTTTGATGAAGCTGATTAAGTGCAATTGGCATAGATCGGAGGCTGTGTAAGTTCAGAGGGGGTGGATGTCATGTAGCTCCGCTTCCATGATAGGAAAAAGAGCAAAGAAATGAGAGCTAAGCTTCTTTGAAGCCTACACATTTATTGATCAGTGATCAACGCTTGTTAACAGGCCAAGCTTAATGATTAATGCATGCCAGATGCGGCTTAAAAGGGCCAACAGATGCCTTAATGATGCAAAAAATGAGTATGCTTGAAGTGAGCACAAATGGGATATTATGATCTAGAATTGCAGTGCTTGAAGTGATCAACCAGCCTATCTTTACGGCTCATCCATTGGAGCTATGGTGAAGACGTTATGGCAATTTGAAGTTTGAGTCGATTGCAGATCCGTACCCGATTGGGCAAATGCAGCTGAGGTGACAGAATGAAATGAATGCACGGGCTTGAAGTGCTCACTTTGTGGAGCACGTCGGTTTTTTTAGATTAGTGATTGGAGTTTCGGTTGCCAAGTTATTGGCCGTTAAAGATTCACCGGGGGCCGGTTCTGTGCTAGTCTAGTCGGCTTGGCCGGAGTGCCATCGGGGAGTTTTTGGCTCTCGACCGGTTTTAAAATGCAGTGATTGAGGGGAAATGCCAACACGGCTGTGGCTTACTAGAGAAAAATGAGCTGCTAGGCAATGCATGGCCGATGTGTATATACAAGTGTGATGCGTGATGGACATGTTCTTCCAGCAATTTTGAGAGCATGCTCCAACTTGTTGGAACTGGAGCAGGGAATGCACACACATTCTTGTACTCTCAAGTATGGTCTTGATTCTAATGTCTACCTTGGCAATGCCCTTGCTAGTATGTATGCCAAATGGGGTGTACCAAAATTGTACTGCTTGGAAATACCTTGGTCGATATGTATGCTAAATGTGTCGCCCATGAGCTTAAGGACTATGGCCGCCCACTAAAACACTGACCACCCTATTTTAAAAGGGTTATGTGAACCAAATAAAAAGGAAGCATGGTGTTCAGCAGCAATGAGGACAAGCACAGGAAAAGGGAAGACGAGCTCACGCTGGGAGCTGTGATGCTCCAATGATGCCAGCCAAGAAACACGAAGTGCTCAGCTTGCTCCCATTCAATGTCACTTGCGGCGCTTTTGGAGGAGGTTGAATTCCGGGGTGCCACATCAGCAGGGGGTGTTACCCATTAGTGACATCGCTATTGGGTTGGCCGTATTTAGCAAGAACACTTACCATGCAATCTTAAAAAGTGCGCTATTATAAAAAGGAGGAAGCGGCTCTTTTGGGGACTCTCCTTGACAGTCCTTAACAAAATAATCCTAAGCTTTCTTTAACCAAGCTTCAGACTCCACTTTTTCCAAGCATCCTTGATCTATTCTAATCCTCTCTTCTTGGCACTTGAAACCCCTTAGCCATCATAATCCTAAGCTCTCCAAACCAAAGCTTGATAATCCGCTTAATCCAAGCCTCCTTGATCTATTCTAATCTTCTTCCTTGTCTCTCCTGGGACAGAAAGCCAGAGATCTTAAGCTCTTGAACATGCTTCATAATTTAATTTTTCCAAGCCTCCATGTCCATTCGGATCCTATCCTAAACTAAACCTCCTTGATCTATTTTAAACCTCTCTTCTTCTCACTCGTAAAAGACAATAATCCTAAGCCATGTCTAATCGATAATCCTAAGCCATCTCTAATCAAAACTCCTAAGGCCATTTGGAGCCAAAGCTAAGCTCCCATAGCCATAGCTGAAGAGAAAATCAAACTCTCTCTCGACCTTGAAGCAACAGAGGGAAAACGAAGAAGATCAAGGCAAGTTTGGCAGACCAATTAAGGCAAAGGATCATATTTGGTATTGTTATCATCTAACTAGACATTATCATCATTACCGAAGCTTGATTTTCTTTAGCACCTGGATTAAGGTAGGTTAAATCTTGTAAGAAGCATAAACTCCTCCATTAAAATTTGATTAAGCAAGGATACTGTTGATTATTTCTTTGAGTTATCAAGCTTCAGAATCTGGATCAAGCTGTCTGTTTTAAGCTCCGTCTCCATTAATTGTATCTGCTGCAACTCTCTTCCTTGCACCTCTCACAGTCAGAGGCCCTAAACCTTCCTGGCTCACTTTTCGAACATAAATCCCCCAACAATGGGTTTTCCTTGTCCACTGGAATAACAAAGCGGACTTTCTTTTCACTAAAAAGCACTACAAATCATGAAAAGCTAGAAATAGTGTGAAATGCACTCGAAAAGCAATTTTTTTCAAAATTGAACCATAGCTTCCTTGGTACGTAGATTAAGGATCCGTAGCTTCCTTGGTACGTAGATTAAGGATCCGACCCTGCTTTCTGGAAAAAAAGCACCTAAAAGCATAAAAAGTATGAAAAAGCTACAAATAGTGGATTTTCTCAAAACTGAACCAAACGTCTGTCTGACCTACTGGAACATAGATATGACCTTGCTTTCTACTTTAGAACCTTACAATACTGTCGTGTAAGCATTCTAAACCAAAATTTGACAAAAGAGATATTGAAAGCTATTTTTCTTATTTTAAAAAAGACCCAAAAAATTGGGGATCTTATGTTAAGTATGGAGCCTGATTTACCCTTGTAATTTTCTGTGGTAAAAGCGCACATTTGTAAGGCCCCCATTATGAGGAGAAGCCATCGTGCGTGAAGGAAAATCACTCACCGGAAACCAAAATTTTCACGGACAAGAATCAGGGGCAACTTTAAAGGCCTCGGGGGCGGAGGCCCCCAAGACTTTTTTTCGCCGGAATATTATGGCCGGACGGCGGTCGGAAAGTGGTCAGAAAACAACCGGTCGGTTGGCCGGTGGCCGGTGGTCGGAAGTCAATGACCGGTGGCCGGTGGTCGGAAGTCAATGGCCGGTGGCCGGTGGCCGAATTCAATGGCCGGTGGCCGAATTCAAAAGCGGACTTGCCTTCTCAAGGGCGGCCACACATGGGCGGATTGGAGGGTCCGATTTGGACTTATTCGCACAAGGGCGGCTACACATGGCTGTCTCTCATAAGAGAGGGCAGCCCTTTTGGCCTATAAAAGGAGGCCATTTCTACACACATTTCATAGTGTGAAGTTGATGCAACAAGGTGAGTGTGAGGTGGTGAGAGTGAAGCAAGGCGGGAGCTCCATTAAGGGTATAATCCCTTTGTAAATTACTTCTTGTTTTGAAGTACTAAAGCCATTGAGTGGCTGCTTTCCCGTGGACGTAGCCCACATTGGGTGAACCACGTATATCGTGTGTACTCTCTCTCTCTCTCTCTCTCTACTCTATAATCTCGTGTATGTAAATCTGTCTCTCTCCATTAATTAATCTACTCAATTATCTATTTAGCTACGCCTTATTTCCTAACAATTGGTATCAGAGCAAGGTTTGCTCGTAGCTAAATTATCTCAAGGAAAGGATTCCTTGAATTGAGTGGGAGTTATGGCGAAGGAAGGGAAGCTCAAGATTGAGAAGTTCAACGGCAAAAACTACCAACATTGGAAGATGCAGATTGAAGACTATCTCTACCAGAAGGACCTCTATTTGCCACTAGGCGGTCTTGCGAAGAAGCCCGCAACAATGGCAGATGAAGCATGGATTTTCCTTGATCGAAAGGCACTGGGAACAATCCGGTTAAGCTTGGCGTCAACGGTGGCCTTCAATGTTTCGGAGATGAAGACCACGGAGGACTTGATGAAGTCACTTGACGACTTCTACGAGAAACCATCGGCATCCAATAAGGTATTTCTTATGAAGCGCTTGTTCAATCTAAAGATGGCAGAGAATGGTTCAGTTGCAGAACACCTAAATGACTTTAACACAAACATAAGTCAACTTCGATCAGTGAAAATCAATTTCGATGACGAAGTGCGAGCTCTCCTTATACTATCATCTCTACCGGATAGTTGGGACAGCCTTGTGATGGCTGTAAGTAATTCTATCTCTGGAACAAATACTCTTAAGTTTGATGATGTTGTGGGTGTTCTCCTAAGCGAGGAAATGCGAAGGAGAAGCACAGGAGAATCATCAAGTGCTGCACTATCAGTGGAAACAAGAGGAAGGCCTAAGGAGAGGTTCAAAAACCAAAAGGGTCGTGATCGCTCAAGGCGGAGCAAGTCACGCACAAAGTCAGTTCTTGAATGTTGGAACTGCGGCAAGAAGGGCCACGTCAAGAAGGATTGCTGGTCCAAGAAGAAGAAGGAGACAGAGTCTCAAGACAACAAGCCAACATCGGAGGCCAATGTGGCAGGTAAAGTAGAGCAAGATGCTCTAATTCTCTCATTAGACAATGTGTCTAATTCCTGGATAGTAGATTCTGGGGCTTCATTCCATGCGACACCACACAAGCAACATTTCCAAGACTACACCAAAGGTAATTTTGGGTATGTATACTTGGGAGATGATGAAGCTTGTGAGATTGTCGGAAAAGGTACAGTTTCTATCAAAACTGCTAACGGAAATGAATGGAAGCTTAAAGATGTTAGGCATGTTCCTTCTCTTCGCAAAAATTTGATCTCTACAGGACAATTGGACGATGAAGGTCACAACATTGCATTCGGAAACAAACAGTGGAAGATCTCAAAGGGATCTTTGGTGGTTGCCAAGGGTGAAAAAGTCGGTACACTTTACTTGTGTGTTGTTAGCACGCAACCTTTAGCTTGTGCAGCAACTACAGAAGTTGACAGTGCGGTGTGGCACTACCGACTTGGGCATATGAGTGCCAAAGGAATGCAAATCCTTCAAACAAAGAAGCTTCTACCAGGTTTGAAAGAAGTGGACTTAGAGTTCTGTGAAGATTGTGTTTATGGTAAACAAAAGAGGGTAAAATTTCAAAAATTAGGAAATGAAAGAAAAAATAAAAAACTTGAGTTGGTTCATTCTGATGTTTGGGGTCCTGCAAGTACACCATCACTTGGTGGCTCATTGTACTATGTAACATTCATAGACGATGCGACTAGAAAAACATGGGTTTATGTCATGAAGAATAAATCCGATGTATTTTCCATATTTCAAAGGTGGAAAGCCTTTGTGGAGAATGAAACAGGTACCAAGGTTAAATGCCTCAGATCCGACAATGGAGGCGAATATTGCAGCCAAGCTTTTGAAAGCTTTTGTGCTAGCAATGGCATTCGGAGGCAAAGGACAACCCCAAGGACACCTCAACAAAATGGGATTTCGGAAAGGATGAACAGGACAATCATGGAACGAGCACGAAGCATGCGGCTACATGCAAGCCTACCGCTTGAGCTTTGGGCGGAAGCTGTAAGTACGTCTATGTACTTAATCAATCGGTCACCCTCAATGGCATTGGATGGGGGAGTTCCAGAAGAGGCATGGATAGGTAAACCGGTGAATTATGCATTTCTCAAAGTGTTTGGGTGTGAGGCTTTCATGCACATAGATAGAAGCCTAAGATCAAAGTTAGATGCAAAGTCCAAAAAGTGTTTCTTCATTGGCTATGGAGAAGGAGACTTTGGGTATCGCCTATGGAATCCTGAAGATGGTAAAATCTTAAGGAGTAGGGATGTAATTTTTAACGAACAAAATATGTACAAAGATTACTTGGAAAGAAAACAAACAAAAGAAACAGGTGATGAGTACATGGAGCTTGAGGACGGTGAAGACTCAAGGACTGCAAACGGTGACAATGTGCAACAACGTCAACCAAATGAGGAGCCTCAACCTATTCCCCGAAGATCTACAAGAGCAAGTAGACCTCCAGAAAGGTTTGTTCCTTCCTTCAACCATCTCTTGATCTCAGATTCTGGAGAACCGGAATCATATGAAGAAGCTATGCAACATGAATCCAAAGAAGAATGGACGAAGAGCATGCAAGTGGAGATGGACTCACTACATTACAACCAAACATGGGAGTTGGTTGAGTTGCCTAAAGGTAAGTGGGCACTTCAAAACAAATGGGTGTACAAGATAAAGGAAGAAGAAGGTGGGAAGAAAAGGTACAAGTCTAGGCTTGTGGTAAAAGGTTTTTCTCAAAAGAAAGGTATTGACTTCAATGAAATATTTTCTCCTGTTGTAAAAATGAACTCAATTAGGCTTGTCTTAAGCCTTGTGGCTGCTCATGATCTAAATCTCGAGCAAATGGATGTAAATACGGCATTCCCTCACGGTGACTTAGAGGAGGAAATCTACATGCTTCAACCAAAGGGGTATGAAGTAAAAGGTAAGGAGAAAATGGTTTGCAGATTAAAGAAGAGCTTGTATGGTTTAAAGCAAGCATCAAGACAATGGTACTTGAAGTTTGATCGATGGATGTTGGATCATGGATTCACAAGATGCAACTCGGATCACTGCGTCTACACGGAGAATTTGGGAGATGGGAAATTCATCATCCTAATGTTGTATGTTGATGACATGTTGATTGCAAGTGCTAACATGCAGGACATCAAAGACCTAAAAGAGGAGCTGTCCAAATCTTTTTCAATGAAAGATTTAGGTGCTGCAAAGAGGATACTTGGTATGAAAATATCAAGGGACAGGACGAAGAAAACAATAAAGCTATCTCAAGAAGATTACATCAAGAAGGTACTAGAAAGGTTTGCAATGCAAAATGCAAAACCAGTTTCTACACCTTTGGGTGGTCATTTTAAACTAACGAAGGATATGTGTCCAAAGACACAAGAGGAGATAGCCTATATGTCTAAAGTTCCATATGCTGCAGCGGTAGGTTCTCTAATGTATGCTATGGTCTGGACAAGGCCAGACATTGCACATGCAATGGGAGTTGTGAGTAGGTTCATGGACAACCCAGGTAAAGAGCATTGGCAAGCTGTGAAGTGGATACTTAGTTATCTAAAAGGGACAACAACAAATGCTTTGTATTTTGGAGGAACTGATATTTTTCTAGAAGGGTATGCTGATGCAGATATGGCAGGTGATAAAGATACTCGAAGGAGCACTACTGGCTATGTGTTCACGGTTGGAGGCACAGCAGTAAGCTGGGCTTCAAAGCTGCAGAAAGTGGTTTCACTTTCTACCACGGAAGCAGAGTATGTAGCAATGACGGAGGCAAGCAAAGAAATTATGTGGCTTCAAAGATTCTTAGAAGAGCTTGGATTCAAACAAGACAATTGTGTCTTGTACAGTGATAGCCAAAGCGCTATCCATCTTGCGAAGAACTCAGCCTTTCATTCAAGGACAAAGCACATTGAGGTGAGATATCACTTCATACGCACTCTTTTGGAAGAGGGACAACTAAAGCTAGGAAAGGTGCATACAAGTGAAAATCCTGCAGACATGTTTACAAAGGTGGTCAACAAGGAGAAGTTGAGCTTTTGCTCATCTTCAATCGGCATTCAAGGATAAGAAGCCAGAATGGAAAGCAGTCACAGGTTTGGTTTGGAGATCAGTCTCCAAGTGGGAGATTGTTAAGTATGGAGCCTGATTTACCCTTGTAATTTTCTGTGGTAAAAGCGCACATTTGTAAGGCCCCCATTATGAGGAGAAGCCATCGTGTGTGAAGGAAAATCACTCACCGGAAACCAAAATTTTCACGGACAAGAATCAGGGGCAACTTTAAAGGCCTCGGGGGCGGAGGCCACCGAGACTTTTTTTCGCCGGAATATTCCTTTTCGCCGGAATATTATGGCCGGACGGCGGTCGGAAAGTGGTCAGAAAACAACCGGTCGGTTGGCCGGTGGCCGGTGGTCGGAAGTCAATGGCCGGTGGCCGAATTCAAAAGCGGACTTGCCTTCTCAAGGGCGGCCACACATGGGCGGATTGGAGGGTCCGATTTGGACTTATTCGCACAAGGGCGGCTACACATGGCTGTCTCTCATAAGAGAGGGCAACCCTTTTGGCCTATAAAAGGAGGCCATTTCTACACACATTTCATAGTGTGAAGTTGATGCAACAAGGTGAGTGTGAGGTGGTGAGAGTGAAGCAAGGCGGGAGCTCCATTAAGGGTATAATCCCTTTGTAAATTACTTCTTGTTTTGAAATACTAAAGCCATTGAGTGGCTGCTTTCCCGTGGGCGTAGCCCACATTGGGTGAACCACGTATATCGTGTGTACTCTCTCTCTCTCTCTCTACTCTATAATCTCGTGTATGTAAATCTGTCTCTCTCCATTAATTAATCTACTCAATTATCTATTTAGCTACGCCTTATTTCCTAACATCTTACATGATGGATATAATTCTCTCAACAATAGCATCATGTATCTCTCATTAAATTGAATAAAAGAAAATTTTGATTTGATCTTTATCATAAAGCAAAATAAAAATATTTAAAGTGATATGACTTTGATCCAACTCGATACCCATGCGTCAAAATATATGTGTGATACATATAAAGAGTACTGATGATGATGTAAATTCAATATGTTTAACTTTTGATCTAATTTATTTTACACAAACCGAATTTCATATGATGCACAAAAAGAAAATCCAAGAATCATGCAATAAGAAACTCAATACGTATCAATATATAAATCTAATTTAATACAATGCAATTCCAATTTAGTTAACTCTTGATCTAATTTCTTTTATACCAATCGAATTGCATATGATGTATGAAAATTAAATCAAAGATTCCTAACAAGAAGCTTAACGCAAATAGATTTGAAAATATAAAAGTTCTTACCTTTTAATGGTTTTGATTGAAAATAAGTTAACTTTGATGCAAAATTTGACAAATCTTCATGAGACAAGCAGCTCCAAAATTCCCCAAAACTCTTCAAACAATGAAATCGGAGTTTTGAGAAAAAAGTTTTGATGATTTTATGTTTTATTGAATTATAGTTTTTTTTGCATGTGCACTGTGAGAAGCCACGGAAGGCAAAAAATGCCCTATTTTGTGGAGAAAAAGAAACCACTGCCTAATAACATGTTGAGAAGATGGAGGAAGGGAAGAACAGAGAGACAATACACAAAGAGTGTAACCTTAAAGTGTGTGTAGAATATGCACATAGGATGGTATATCTATAGAGAGGACCCAAGGCTATATTCAGAGTAGCTTCACATGTAAGCTCAATAGGAGGAAGATGTTTTTTTTGTGTGTGTGTGTGTGTGTATGTGTGTGTGTGTACTCTAACCGCATTTTCATTAATGGAGAACTCCAACCACAACAAGAAACTTGGAAGGTCACAAAAGGATACTCTGAAAAAGTCAATCACACATGCTTTGGGTGTAAAGAAAAAGGAGCCTTTGATCGAATCAAACAAAGTGGCTGCAGAAGGTAAGAAAGAGAGGAAGACTTTTTGACATTCTTGTGGCATGCCACACCAACGAGACAATAATAATGACCATAAAACTTTGCAGAGATAGGTAATGCACTCACTCCCCGCCTTTATATATTTTATGGACTTTTTCTCACCATCTCCATAGTTGGGGATGACAAACATGTCAATTTTTTGCTTTTGGGCCCCTAGGGGGCCCAATGCCAAAAAATTGGTCGTTGTAGCATGCCACGCAAACGATAACGGATGACCGTGAAACTTTGCAAGGGGAGGGAAAGCACCCTACTCCTTTTCCTTACAAAGTTTCATGTCTATCACAAGATGTCTCAATGACCAGTAGTGGAACAATCTCCATTTTCTTCTCATTGGGTCCTTGGCGAGCCCAATGGACAAAAATTGGTAATTGGGCAAAGTCTGACCAACGAGACAACAATGAATGGTTAGGAATCTTTGCAGGGATGTGTGAAGCACTCTACTACATGTCCCTACAAACTTGTGTGGCCATCACAAGCCGCCTTGATGGTCAGTAGTGATACAATTGTCATTTTTTAATCGCTGGATCTTAGGCAAGCCCAATGACAAAACATTGGATATTGTGCAAGGCGTGACAAATGAGATGGAAACAGATGGCCTTGAAACTTTGCAGGGGCAAGACAATAACTCTACTCTCCATCCTTGCAAAGTTTTATGGCCATCTCAAGCCATCTTGATGGTCATTAGGGACACAATCATCATTTTTCTACCGCCTGGCAATCCCAATGGTAAGATATTGGCAATTAGGGAAGTCTTGACCAATGATACGACAATGGTTAGCCATGAAACTTTACATGGGTGAGAAAATCACCCTATTCCCTATCCTTGAAAAGTTTCATGACCATCGCATTCCGTCTCTTTTGAGAAGACAGACAGACGATGCACAAAGAGTGCAACCCCAAAGTGTGTAGAATACATACACAAGATTATATATATAGAGAGAGGAGACCCAGGGCTATATTTAGTGTAGATTCACATATAAGCTCAAGAGCCACCGTCAAGAAAGGGTCCCTAATTGTGGATGAAAAACCCTTGGGGACTCAAGGAAAACATCCACAGCTCTATATATACCCACCGTTATATTAATATATTGTTCAATTTACAAAAAATGGTTTATAAGGAGCTACATTGTTCCTGTTACATACAATGATAGCCTTAAAGAATGAATGAAATGATTTGATTAACTCTACAACAATAGCCTCAAAGGCTCAATGAAATGATCTGATTAACTCTTCAAATACTTCAAAGGATTCTTTGGATCATCTTTAGCTTTGATAAACATATACCATCTCTAAGATACTTCACTTTTTATTTGAGTTATTTATAATCTTCCAATATCACAAAATCAAAGAGCACAATATGGAAATCATATCTATGTTAAGTAAATACAGTGACATAATGTCTTCAGAGACGGTTTGTAACACTTTAACACACAAAATATATTAAATCCTTGTATACATTATACAATATTCTTAACTTGGATGGTTGTTGCTCTACGTTGGTTGGCCACTGCAAAGAAGAGGCTGCCCCTTGCTTTTATTGAGATGTCTCTGGCTCTTCCTGTGTGAGCTCCTCCCTGACTGGATCACTCTCCTCCCTAATTGGCTCAAGATTCTCCCTCACCGACTCAAGCCTCTCCCTGGCTAGCTCTTGCTCCTCCCTAACCGACTCAGACTCCTCTGTAATTGGATTTGGCTCCTCCTTGGCTGGCTCAGGTCCCTCCTTGATTGGCTCAGGCTGTTTGAGTGGAGTTGTACTTGGCACGGGTACTCCCTCAAGATCGGGATTTTCCTACCCATCTATTTAGGCTAAGGATTGATCATTCCTCTCGACTCGTGATCGGGTTCTTCTACTGCTTTCAGCCCTTGAAGGCTCTATTTATTGTGCAAGAGGATGGAGAGGGGGGATGCTAATAATATCCATTGTTCTACTATCCCGAATAGGTACTAGCTGAAGTAGTCCATTGTAGCAAAAACGCAACCTCCAAAGTGTGTCAAAATCCCATGCCACACATTGTGATGCTATGGACATTGGTAGCCAGGATATATCCATCATTGTAGTATTCAACAAGGTAGTCTTTTGCAATCTCTTGTAGGTAAAGAAGACCATTGTTGGCCCATCGCATGAACACTCTCAAATTCTCACAAATCTCTCACACTACTCGCTAAAATGACAGTCGTGGGATGGCCAACTGCATGTGTCTTTCAATCCTTTGCAGCTCCTATAGGACGCATATGTGCCCCTCGTATCTGCGTCTTCTTTCTTGAGAATGAAAGGACCCACCTATCACTCTTCTAGACCTGGGATTTTCTCGTGCCATCTCTACAAAAAACATTATTTAAAAACCACACCACATTTTGTGAGAGAATGTGCCTTTCAGAAAAGGAGCCCCAAGTGATGATGGTTAATACCAAGCAAAGAAGACCACCAAACACAATTCTCCTACCCCTATTCGCTTGGTACTAACCTCAAAAAATAACATTTCACAAAATTATAATAGAAGACCTCTGCAGTGTGTGTGGAGATCTGCATCACGTGGTCTTCTGGTTTGCTCACTATCACTCTCTTAGGCTTGGCCTTTTCACGAGCTATCTCTACAAACAGCATAAATAAAAACCACACCACATTTTGTGAGTGAATTTCCCTTTCACAGAAGGGGATGCAAGCAATGATGGTCAAGAGCACCGAACACAGTTCTCCCAACCCTATTCACTTGGTATTGAACTCACAAAATAAAACTGCACAAAAGTATACTAGCATACCTCTGCAATGTGTGTAGAGATCTGTGTTAAGAAATCAAGGTGGAACAAGACACAGAAAGAGGGATGGGAGCACTAGAGAGGCAGACGAGGATGTGGAAAGAGGGTTGGGAGCACAAGCGGAGAGTATCACCGGTGGGGGTAGAGTTAAAATACTAGGCAAAATGGGAGCACTTGAGAGGCAAAAGAGGCTGCAGAAAGGGGTAGAAATTAGTACTCATCCTTTTATTGTTTGCTCACTGCGTGAAAGCTCAGCTAGGACGAGGGTAGAATTAAAATGTTTGGCAGGGGTAACTACCTCTAAACATAGGAGTATGCACCTGTTTAATGAGGATCATTACTAATTTGATTGTGGTTGGTTGATCATACTGTATGAGAATTTGAGCCCGTTTATTTCTCCCAAAGTGGTTGTCTTGTGAGCACAACCCACGTTCCTTTTTTGAGTTACCGTTTGGCGTCAAAAATTGATCACCATTGCAGTTTCTATTGTGAGATCCCTAACCCGCCAATACCAAGATCGGGATGGGATCCTTGACAGGTCTCTAAGTCTGATAAAAATCAGAGTCTCTAAACAAGAAAAATCCAAGCTGGTGGACTCCTCTTCCAAGTGAATAAGTTTTCTATGTTTTTAATGCGTGGTGATAGATAGTTACCTGACTAATTAGGTCCACCCATCCTTGATTGACAACCTTAGTCAACCCCCACTTACCATCCTGCACTCACCATTAGGAAAAATGTGGACTCTCCTTGGGCCATATAGGATTAAGGTTAATTAGGCTCCAGCGAATAGGAAGAGAGCAATGTATATAAGTTTAGAACCTAAGAAAGTAGAGGGAATAATAGGGTTGTCCACTCATTTATTGCTTTGTCTCCTAGAGGGAGGTGGATGGGTAAAACGGGGAGGGGGAAGCAGGGGGGGGGGGAGTGGTGGGTCCACAGATACGTTTTTGCAAAAACCCTAAAATTTTAAAATTTTCAAAAAAAACTTAAATTCAAAATATTCCATCCAAAATTCCCCCCAAACCTACCCTATGATCAAAAAGTCATTTTCTCACTCTAGAACCTCTTTCCCAAGAATTCCTTCCTCCATAGCCCCTTTCCATAACACAAAGCTCCCACTCTCTCTCTAAACTCTTACACCCTCCTCCTTCCTCAAGCTCTCCATTCCAACCTTAAGCTCCCACTCTCTCTCTAAACTCTGTCTCCCTCCTCCTTCCTCAAGCTCTCCATTGCAACTTTAAGCTCCCACTCTCTCTCTAAACTCTGTCTCCCTCCTCCTTCCCCAAGCTCTCCATTGCAAGGGTACAGTGGCAATCGTTCAACATGTCTTCATGTTTGGACACATGCGTCTACGAGGGATCACCAACCCAAGGGATTTTCCTTGTAATTGTATGTCCCTTGCACTTCAATGGTTTTGGTGGTAAAAGAATTGGACTTTTTACATCTCACAGACTGTTTTGTTTCTATGTAGATGTTTTTCCTTCTACCCTTGTGGAGGAGGAAACCGCTCTCATGCCTTTCAAGCACATTGACGGCCATGCATGCAAGTCTTGGGGATATGCTTTTCCCCAACACAACTTCATCAAACCTTGCATGGCAAAGGGTGTTCTTATACACCCACAAGTACATTGTACCTACAGATGAGCAAGGCTACAGAGAGCTACAACCTTTGGAGGCTACAACCTTGCAAAGCATGGAGTGGCCAAAGCCAGATGCATTCGCTGTAATGTCTTTGAAAGCCAAGATTGTAGCTGATGTGAGAACATCATTAAAATTTGGAAAAGCCTCACGTATCGTTGGACTTGGATGGTGTTGTCTTGCTCATGTCTTCGGTAGTATATATGGATCTTTGCCTTTCCATCATACAAACACTATGTATGTTTGCAAAGATCTACATTATGATACATTGAAAGCCATCCTTGGCGAGAAGTGGGGGTATCTTGAAGGACTTCACAACGCAGATCACTTTCAGTGTCAGATTGGAAGTTTTGGCATTGCTATCCATTTCATCAAGGTGCGCTCCACCCTTTACGTGCGGTACTTCTATGAAAGATGGATGTGCAAGCTTGGTGGATGGATTCCATTGCAATCCACCGATGCTACAATTGAGGTATTTGAAATTGCAATCAAATTGTCGAGTGGTGTTGTTGAGACCGTCCAAGTGAACAAGCATTGGACATTGGCCAATGTGCGGGAGCACTTAGTGATAATGGGTTTAGAGCATGGAGAAGCTACAAAACTTTGCATTGGACGACGTAAGGTGAATGATCTCTCTCTTAATTATGTTATATTTATGTTCTTTGGATTATTCCTCACTCTAAGGTGGGTATGCTATTTCTTATTTTTTTTGTTAGATTGGTATGGAGAGCACGATTCAAATTGAAAAGGCGTGGATGACGGAAGAGAATCTGATTTTATCATTAGAGTAGTTATGTTTTGTACTTAAATTTCCTATAATATCACAACTGTAAGTTCAAACAAATGGTTGTATCAAATTTTGGCAATGCACATTATCTTAAAGTCGTAGTGATGTGTTTTTAGAGTTAAATGATTGTAATTTAATTTGAAATTTTTTTATAACTTCTTGTTATTTGTGTTACTGTGTGAAATTTTTTTAATATTTTAATTATTGTTTTTTTTTTTGGGGGGGGGGTGTTAGGAAATAAGATGTAGCTAAATAGATAATTGAGTAGATTACTTAATGGAGAGAGACAGATTTATATACACGAGATTATAGAGTAGAGAGAGAGAGAGAGAGAGAGAGAGAGAGAGAGAGAGTACACACGATATACGTGGTTCACCCAATGTGGGCTACGTCCACGGGAAAGCAGCCACTCAATGGCTTTAGTACTTCAAAACAAGAAGTAGTTTACAAAGGGATTATACCCTTAATGGAGCTCCCGCCTTGCTTCACTCTCACCACCTCACACTCACCTTGTTGCATCAACTTCACACTATGAAATGTGTGTAGAAATGGCCTCCTTTTATAGGCCAAAAGGGCTGCCCTCTCTTATTAGAGACAGCCATGTGTAGCCGCCCTTGTGCGAATAAGTCCAAATCGGACCCTCCAATCCGTCCATGTGTGGCCGCCCTTGAGAAGACAAGTCCGCTTTTGAATTCGGCCACCGGCCATTGACTTCTGACCACCGGCCATCGGCCATTGACTACCGGCCACCGGCCAACTGACCAGTTGTTTTTCGACCACTTTCCGGCCGCCGTCGGGCCATAATATTCCGACGAAAAAGAATATTCTGGTGAAAAAGAATATTCCAGCCCCTGATTCTTGTCCGTTAAAATTTTGGTTTCCGGTGAGTGATTTTCCTTCACGCACGATTGCTTCTCCTCATAATGGGAGCCTTACAAATGTGCGCTTTTACCACAGAAAATTACAAGGGTAAATCAGGCTCCATACTTAACAATCTCCCACTTGGAGACTGATCTCCAAACCAAACCTGTGACTGCTTTCCATTCTGGCTTCTTATCCTTGAATGCCGATTGAAGATGAGCAAAAGCTCAACTTCTCCTTGTTGACCACCTTTGTAAACATGTCTGCAGGATTTTCACTTGTATGCACCTTTTCTAGATTTAGTTGTCCCTCTTCCAAAAGAGTGCGTATGAAGTGATATCTCACCTCAATGTGCTTTGTCCTTGAATGAAAGGCTGAGTTCTTCGCAAGATGGATAGCGCTTTGGCTATCACTGTACAAGACACAATTGTCTTGTTTGAATCCAAGCTCTTCTAAGAATCTTTGAAGCCACATAATTTCTTTGCTTGCCTCCGTCATTGCTACATACTCTGCTTCCGTGGTAGAAAGTGAAACCACTTTCTGCAGCTTTGAAGCCCAGCTTACTGTTGTGCCTCTAACTGTGAACACATAGCCAGTAGTGCTCCTTCGAGTATCTTTGTCACCTGCCATATCTGCATCAGCATACCCTTCTAGAAAAATATCAGTTCCTCCAAAATACAAAGCATTTGTTGTTGTCCCTTTTAGATACCTAAGTATCCACTTTACAGCTTGCCAATGCTCTTTACTTGGGTTGTCCATGAACCTACTCACAACTCCCACTGCATGTGCAATGTCTGGCCTTGTCCAGACCATAGCATACATTAGAGAACCTACCGCTGCAGCATATGGAACTTTAGACATATAGGCTATCTCCTCTTGTGTCTTTGGACACATATCCTTCGTTAGTTTAAAATGACCAGCCAAAGGTGTAGAAACTGGTTTTGCATTTTGTATTGCAAACCTTTCTAGTACCTTCTTGATGTAATCTTCTTGAGATAGCTTTATTGTCTTCTTCGTCCTGTCCCTTGATATTTTCATACCAAGTATCCTCTTTGCAGCACCTAAATCTTTCATTGAAAAATATTTGGACAGCTCCTCTTTTAGGTCTTTGATGTCCTGCATGTTAGCACTTACAATCAACATGTCATCAACATACAACATTAGGATGATGAATTTCCCATCTCCCAAATTCTCCGTGTAGACGCAGTGATCCGAGTTGCATCTTGTGAATCCATGATCCAACATCCATTGATCAAACTTCAAGTACCATTGTCTTGATGCTTGCTTTAAACCATACAAGCTCTTCTTTAATCTGCAAACCATTTTCTCCTTACCTTTTACTTCATACCCCTTTGGTTGAAGCATGTAGATTTCCTCCTCTAAGTCACCGTGAGGGAATGCCGTATTTACATCCATTTTCTCGAGATTTAGATCATGAGCAGCCACAAGGCTTAAGACAAGCCTAATTGAGTTCATTTTTACAACAGGAGAAAATATTTCATTGAAGTCAATACCTTTCTTTTGAGAAAAACCTTTTACCACAAGCCTAGACTTGTACCTTTTCTTCCCACCTTCTTCTTCCTTTAGCTTGTACACCCATTTGTTTTGAAGTGCCCGCTTACCTTTAGGCAACTCAACCAACTCCCATGTTTGGTTGCGATGTAGTGAGTCCATCTCCACTTGCATGCTCTTCGTCCATTCTTCTTTGTATTCATGTTGCATAGCTTCTTCATATGATTCCGGCTCTCCAGAATCTGAGATCAAGAGATGGTTGAAGGAAGGAACAAACCTTTCTGGAGGTCTACTTGCTCTTGTAGATCTTCGGGGAATAGGTTGAGGCTCCTCATTTGGTTGACGTTGTTGCACATTGTCACCGTTTGCAGTCCTTGAGTCTTCACCGTCCTCAAGCTCCATGTACTCATCACCTGTTTCTTTTGTTTGTTTTCTTTCCAAGTAATCTTTGTACATATTTTGTTCGTTAAAAATTACATCCCTACTCCTTAAGATTTTACCATCTTTAGGATTCCATAGGCGATACCCAAAGTCTCCTTCTCCATAGCCAATGAAGAAACACTTTTTGGACTTTGCATCTAACTTTGATCTTAGGCTTCTATCTATGTGCATGAAAGCCTCACACCCAAACACTTTGAGAAATGCATAATTCACCGGTGTACCTGTCCATGCCTCTTCTGGAACTCCCACATCCAATGCCGTTGAGGGTGACCGATTGATTAACTACACAGACGTACTTACGGCTTCCGCCCAAAGCTCAAGCGGTAGGCCTGCATGTAGCCGCATGCTTCATGCTCGTTCCATGATTGTCCTGTTCATCCTTTCCGAAATCCCATTTTGTTGAGGTGTCCTTGGGGTTTTCCTTTGCCTCCAAATGCCATTGCTAGCACAAAAGCTTTCAAAAGCTTGGCTGCAATATTCGCCTCCATTGTCGGATCTGAGGCATTTAACCTTGGTACCTGTTTCATTCTCCACAAAGGCTTTCCACCTTTGAAATATGGAAAATACATCGGATTTATTCTTCATGACATAAACCCATGTTTTTCTAGTCGCATCATCTATGAATGTTACATAGTACAATGAGCCACCAAGTGATGGTGTACTTGCAGGACCCCAAACATCAGAATGAACCAACTCAAGTTTTTTATTTTTTCTTTCATTTCCTGATTTTTGAAATTTTACCCTCTTTTGTTTAACATAAACACAATCTTCACAGAACTCTAAGTCCACTTCTTTCAAACCTGGTAGAAGCTACTTTGTTTGAAGGATTTGCATTCCTTTGGCACTCATATGCCCAAGTCGGTAGTGCCACACCGCATTGTCAACTTCTGTAGTTGCTGCACAAGCTGAGATAATTAGTTAAACTAATTATCGGAGGTTAAGATAATTATCATGAGTTTCATAAGATGTGATGCACCTCTCATATTTATCTCAAATAATTTTGGATCAATTTGCTATTTTCTCCTTTGTATTTTCCCCTAAAAATAGTGTAATTTTGTTCAGATAATTAGTTATACTAAGTATCTGAAGTGAAGATAATTATCATGGGTTTTAAACAATGTGATTTACCTCTGATGATTATTTCAAAGAACTTTGAATCACTTTGCTATTTTCCCCCTTTTAATTTATCCTAAAAATAGTGTAATTCTTCTAAGATAATTAAGTAAACTAATTATCTGAGGTTAATATAATTATCACCAGTTTCTTAAGATGCAATTAACCTTTAATAAATAAATCAATGCATTTTGAATCAATTTTCTATTTTCCCTTTTTAATTTGTCCTAAAAACAAGGTAATTCTGCTAAGATAACTAGATAAACTATTTTTTTGAGGTTAACATAATTATCACAAGTTTCCTAAGATGTGATTAACCTCTGATAATTATCTTAAAACATTTTGAATTAATTTGATTATTTTCCCCTTTATTTTTCTCTCAAAAACAGTGTAATTTTGCTTTATTAATTATGAGAATTACTCAAACAATTATAAGATAATTTTCCTAGCTTATTGATAGTGTAACACAGCTCTGATGATTATATCAACATTATCTAAACTTAATTAGTATAATTCCCATTAATTTATGGTTAAAATAGATAATTTCAGTCCTAATATGATATAATAATTAAATAGCTTAATATCCCTAAGCTTAATCACAATAATCAACAGAGAATATTCACCTAAGAGAAGATTTTTTAGTATACATACGATTAATCTTTAATTTATTAAGAAAATAGGTTAACCTAGCTTTGCCAATTAAGAAGGATTAGGCTAATTATTGTTTCATTAACCAACTAGAGCTTGATCTCTAGTGATTTCTATGTAGCAGTCTCTCTAGATGACAGAGAGTGTGCCAAGGCTCCCGGTCTCCCCGAAATTGTGAAGCAAAGGGGTCCTATTTATAGTTTTCTGACACTCATAAGCTCTCACAAGCTGGAAAAAGCAGTTGCTTGCAGCTCAAGCAGCCCTACAGCTCCAGATGGCACCCTTGCCGCTAAATGAGTCCGTGGCAGGTCAGTGACGACCCTCCCATTACCTTCCAGCTTTTAAAATATCAATTCTGCTATATTTTGACCTATTTTTGCTTAATTGGTAAATATCTTGTAAATATCTAGGAGGCCTTTAATAAAGTCTATGCTTAAATGATTACTGCAACCCTTCAATTTTTCTTAATAATTTTATTGACATTGAATCTTTCGGAAGGACTAATGGGGTCAGTTTTTGTCCGAATTTAAATCTGAAAATTTCTAGCCCGGGGTTTGCTGTGCTTAAGATTCCAAAAATACCAATATTTACCATGGTCCAACAGTTCTACATTGCTTTTTCACTGATCATATTATTTTGATTAAGCTTTATACAATCTTTAAGGTTTTAGAAACTGGAAACCTTACAGCTATCTCCATCTCCAAATAGGAGAAACAAATTTCCCTTGACTTTGCCTTTTATGTGATCTTCCTCCCTGGCCACCTCTTGCAATCTTGCACTCAATGACCTCCAAAGCTTTGAGTCTGTTACTGTCGCATCGCCATCACCCTTGCCTTACCCTTTTGCGATCTTGCTCTCAGCCACCTCTCGCGATCTTGCTCTTAGTGACCTCCAAAGCTTTGAGGCTCTTACCTGCCGCATCACCATCCAACTTGGTGCCACTGGATATTATAGAGACAGGTTCTCTCTCTCTCTCTCTCTCTCTCTCTCTCTCTCTCTCTCTCTCTCTCTCTCTCTCTCTCTCTCTCTCTCTCTCTCTCTCTCTCTCTCTCCCCCCCCTCCCCCCCCCCATTCACGTCGCTCTCCTTTGCCTGTGTGTTTCACCTTTGTGAGTACCAAAGACACTGTGACTTGGGGTTAGGGCACAAGGAGAAAAAAACTTCAAGGGATAAGAGTAGTCATGAGGGTTAGATTAGAAGGCTTGCAATGTCAAAATTGGCGTAATTACAAATCGTACCAATTAGTTGACATTCTCCATGCATAGTTGTGAGGTTCAAGACATAGTTGGAATAATAACTCTGGGTGTGATCATGTAATGCTATGGTTGTTCATTTAATTCTATGTTTGGGCACAATGAGTGATTTGGATTAGATATCTATTATTGATAACATTTGAAACTTTGTTCTGACCCATCTGTGCTGAATGGACATGGGTGCAATATGGTGAATTCTATCGATTATTACTTGGGTCAGAACCAAGCAAATAGGGGCCTTGGGGGATTCCCCAACCCTTATTTGCTTCGTTCTAGCCCTCATCACGCGATGTTTCTCCAAAGAACATGGATACAACGCGAATTGTAGTGACATAATCACATGGGACAGAAGCAAGTGAACATGGGAGATTCTTCAGGCCCCTATTTGCCTAGTTTGGCATCTCACCACGTGACATGTCACCTTATCAGGTGTTGTCCTCCTCTTGTTCTGTTTTATCTTTTCTAACCTTTTTGCTTTTCTTTGTTCTAACGGTTTCTCTTGATCATCTTACTCTTCACCATCCGCATCATCACCCTCTGGTTCTACCTTTTTCTTTTTCTCAACCATCGTTTTTCTTCTTTGTTCTCTCATCTTTTGTGCCTCTTCCATAGATCTCTGAGCCTCGGAGATTGGAATTTGGTCTTTTGGCTCAGTTGATCTACACTTGATCCGCACTAATGGTATGGTAAAATATTCTCCTTGATCATCATCTTCTTCATCCCATCGTGGTTTGGAATTTTGATGGGGTGTCTCTGTTTTTAGGTTTGATCTCATTGCTGATCTCAATGTCAGTTTTAGTCTTTTCACTCTCTGAAGTCTTCTTTTTGGAGCTTTGTCCCCTTGTCTTCTTTGTACCAAGTGCTGATGATGGCCCACCTACTGCTCGGACCACATTTTTTGACTTGTGTAGCAAATGAATTTGGGAATTGGCTAGTGGTAGTTGGTCAATCATCCCCGAGGCTAGGTATGCTATCCTGATCAAAAGAACTGGCCCTTTGTTGAGGTAAGTTTTGTTCCTGTCGTTGCTATTGAGGTCAACCAAATTTTCCAAGATATAATTTCCCAAGTCGCATCAAAAACCCCATTGCCATAACTATTGCAATGAGCAAATTTGACCTTGTGTATCTTGGTGGCTTTTGTACTTTGATATGTTGAGATATCAGCCATAGTGGCAACTCCGTCTCTGAATAGACCAAGTCCTTGTATATGAATTTGTGCCCTTGTTGCTTCACAATTGCTTTTTCACTATCTATGGCTTTTGTCTTGAGTAGGAAGTTGTGGTTTCTAGGAGGTAGGTGGAGAGATTGGTAAATTAGATCTGTGGTGAGCCAAACCTTCACAATATTTCCATCTTTGTTTGTCAATGTGGCCTGGCCATTGTTTTGAATTGAGCTCATCAGCTCGTGGGCTCTTTGAAAATATGTGCCCCATGGAAGCACTTTGAAGAAGGTGTCCATTTGTAGCCATCTGGACCCCTTGATGACTTCTTGTTGCTGGTGTAATGTCCAGAGTTATTTTGGGAGGATGGTTGTCTTTAATTTAGTGCCATCCACATCCTAAAACCTCCCAATAAAGATATTTGCTGACATCTTTTCCAGCTCCTCCTTTGAGATGTGTGCTTCCTCATTTGATGATATCTCCACCACCTGGTAGGGGGGAGCTTCTCACTTCTTTCTTGGTCATCTGCGAGGCATTCTATCATCATAAAATCATATAATTAGCTCTAGAAGCTGGCCAAAAGGTTGCAAGGAAGTTAAAAAAATGCAAACTTGACCATGAAATGAGAAATGAGCATAACTTGATAAACAAAAGTCCAAACTTGAGGCCCAAATTTCAACAATGCATCTAGGATAACTACAGGCACTAGGTCATGTGGTTTGAAGTCAGTTTTGGCTCATGGGGTCATGAATTGCAATCCATGTTGGAATACATATTAGAATTCTACTGATACCATCTGGTAAGGCATTCTTTGAGGATGCTATGGTTCACTTTTTTTTGAATTTGGATCACTCGTTGGAAATTCTTTCCATTTTTTACAATTTTTCTCAGACTTTGAGAATTTGGGCATTTTGGCAAGGGTTTTGAAGTTTAAATGACCGAAAACTTTAGGGTTAGTCTAGTCTTGCATTTGGGACATACTTGTATGAATTTGTTGATGACAACTGGTAGGGGATCATGGATCACGATCCATGTTCAACAGCCATTTGGGGTGAAACTTGGGCTACTTGTTCATATAAAATATCCTAACACACTGGTGAAGTTATTTTCAAATTGGACAAGTTTCTCTGAAGTTTTCCCAATTTCCCAAGTTACGGCCCAATTTGGTCCAGCTTTGCCATATTTGGTTTTGGTTGGCAACTTTGATCCTTGATGGTGACCAATTTGTTTGGTATTCATCTCTTCAGATGATTTGGGGTTGATGTATTGCCCAAATCCATCTCTCTATTAATTTCTTGCCCAATTGGAGTTTTTGATTCCCTCAGTCTCTCTAGAAAATCTAGACCATTTTCTTGGCATTTTCTGGCATTTCTTGTACTACCATAAGTTCACAAGTTTTTTTTGACTTTGTAATTAGACCAAAAACATACATTCATTCTCTACTCTCTAACATTGTTGAACTTGACAAATGAAGCACTTTATATGGCCAAAAAGTGAAATGATGGCACATTACCTTATCCCTGGCTTGCTCACACACTTTGTACTCAATTCTGACAAAATTTGCATGTGGGGGTCATGGATCACAATCCATGTTCATCACCCAAGTTTGACAAAACTTCATGAATAGTATTCATGTTTTCCAAGCTATAGATGCATTTTTTTCCAACTTTGGACCAATTTTGCTATCTATGGGTAAAAATGACCATTTGGTGATTGAAATTCTGATTTGACTTGATTTTTGGTGGTCTCGATGTCCATTTGGCACCAAGTTTGCATGGTGCACTTCCCAAGGCATTTGCAAATTGCCTATACCAAATTTATCATGTTTGGGCAAGTTGGGGGTCATGGCTCGCGATCCATGTTCAAAAGCAAAAAAAAAAAAAAGAGATAGCAGGAGTCAATAGGCACTTTCACTAGCATGATTTTGCACCACTCACATTTGCAATTGGACGTGAGGGGTCCATTTTCCACCCCATTTCCAACCTCTGATTATATAGCCTGGTTCTATTGGTAATTGTGGAAATTACCATGCACTTGTTTGTAAATTTGTACTTGGTTTGCCCTCCCTAATGTGCTTTGACATTTTCCCAAAATCTCATATCATATTTAATTGATTCTGTTGTGGTGAGTGTTTGTTTGCACATTTGACCATTCACAGTTTCTCATGTATTGGTAAGGATCATACCTATGAAATCTGGTGTAGAGTGGGTGTTTGATGTGGTTGTAGCAACCAACACGTAGCTCTAGGTAAAAAATCTCTCTGTGTGTGTGTGTGTGTGTGAAAGTGTTTGTTTGCAAATGAGACTTGATTTGCCCATTTTGCCTATATGTACTTGGCTTGTCCCGCAGTGCACTATGCATACTTACCTTACTTGCTCCCATTTTTCATGGAATACCACTTGTGGCTCAGAGACGGCTCCTCAATTAGACACTTGGCCATTAATTGGTCGTTAATTTGAAATTTTGGTCCATTTTAGGTTGGAACAAATTTCCACATGTGCCAAATCCTTTCATATTTGACATGCTTGAAGCTCTTGCTTTGCAGATTTGAAGTTTGCTTTCAAATTCGAATCCAAATTTCTTGGTTTTGCCTTTTAATTTTTATCATTATTAGGTGAAAAAGGCAAGAAAATTACTATTAGTTGGCCAATTTTTTTTCCAAAATTCTTCCTCACACTTGTATGTACATACTCTCACTCATCAAAATTTGTCAATATGGCTCATTACTATGCTTGACAAGAGCAAAAATATTGTAAAAATTGACAAAAAAGCAAAAATTTAAACATCAAAACACATTTTATACACTATACATATAGTCTCTCATCATCTTGCAGCTTGATATATTGCAATATGCTACTCCAACTACAGTTACTCCCCTCTTCCCATTTTGAGTTACCCCGGACGAAGGTTTGTGTGATGTGCATGGGTGCAAACAATGTGTCTATGCAAGGCCACAAAAGGTGGCCATATCATGTGTATGGAAGAGATGCATTGGGTAACACAAGGTTGTGCAAGATATGGATACTAAACCAATTGCTCAATGGTTTTTGCTGGCGAGGTTTCATCAAGGCCGCATTTTCAAAACAAAAGTTGTTGAAGAGGAATGGTCCACTCTTTAATGGTTGGTTTGGTGCGTACCATGGGTTGGTTGTTGATTGGGTTTGTCCTGGATTAACCTGTACCCACTTTAATATTGGTTTGGGAGATTTGGACAATGTTTGATGGTTTGAAGGTTTTTGTCTCCATTGCCATGTTGGTGCTTTGGCGGTCATTGACTTGTTCGATTGATATTTGGGAATCCATTTGTATTTGTTGAAGCCCAATGAAGCATTGAGTTTCTATTTGGATTTTTGCCACCATTTTGGTTTTGATTGAGGTGTTTGTGAAACTTGAAAACTTAGCTCGATTGATTTGTAAGAGGAGTGATTCTTGCTTTGGGTATCCATATCCACTGCAGTTATGTTGCCATGATTGATTTTTTGACCCAAACTTACTTAACCTTATTGCTAGGAATTCTTGTAGATTGTTGTAGTTGAGGATTCGATTGTGGTTCTTCTATCACTGATTCATTGTACTAATTTTGTACATTCCAAATATGATATGTTTGTGCCAAGGGTATAACATAAACTATGCCCTTGAGAGTGTACTTTAAAGTATCATCCTACCACTCTGGAACTACTTTGTAAGTGCGCATCCATGAAACTCCCAAGATGATGTCCTCGTTGAGATCCATATCAGCCATGATGTGGAATTGATGTGGGAAGAGATTATCATCAATATTAATTGAGACATTGGCATGTCCCAAACGAACTATTGTTTCTTTGTTAGTTTCCTTTAGCACAATCTTGATCGTTTCAATCATGGAGGTAGATAATTTGAGGTATGTAAAATACTACATGGCATTGACACATGCCTCGATATCTACAAGTTCTCTTTATGTTGTTCCATTGGCTAGTTGGACATTGATTCATACATTTTGTGTGTAAATCTTAAATAGGTAAATGCTACCACGATAAGAGATAACTATCCCTTACCAATCATGGATCATGTGAGTGAGAGTAGCAAAGCAAGGAAGATTTCAACTTTCTTGATGGATTTTTGGTCTACAACCAGCTCTCCCCATTAAGCTAGAGGATCAGCACAAAACGGCTTTTTCCATAGAATGGGGCATATTTGCTTCACAAAATTAGAGAGAGGAAGAGGGGGGAGAGAGAGATGAATGGATGACATGAAGAAAAAATTTCATAACTTAAAGTATACAAAATGTTTATATATCATCTTCCAAAAGATTCCTATAGGAAGCGTCATCCAATTCTAAGCCCATGGCTCCTAAATCAATAAAGAGAGAAATAGAACTGTTCTTTGTGAATGTGTTGGCTTCATCATCTTTGAATTTGTCATCCTCCATCTCATCATCATCATGACAATCATCATCGCTAGCACTTGTGGCCACCGGACTTGAATCATCGATCTCCCTCTCCTCTATCTCGTCCTCATCCAAAGTAGGAGGTGGAAGAGGGTCGAAGATGGTCTCCACTTAATTAGTGGAAAAAATGGCTCTCCACCAAGGTGTTACGGGAATTACGAACCAAAGTTTTGGTTGGTGGATTGCTAGGATACAGATGACCTATAGAAGAGAAGCTCAAAGTGAGTAACATTGCTATAATTAATGTTACAAGCAAATAATAATAAAAAGGGTAGCCACTCATCTGCTCACAATTGTGTGGAAAAACTAAATTATCATACCTCCCTTTGTGATGCACACTAGAGTCCACCATGTAGAGGCCATTCTCATGCCGTCTTGACACATTTGCAAACCACTTGCACTCAAAGATGAAGGCATGAAAGGTTCTAAAAGTAGCCTTTAGTATCCTTTCAATAGTTCCACAATACCTGGCGTCATCACCATGTGTGTCAAAGTTTCCCATGATGTCACAGTCCATGGTGGTTCTACACTCGTCAATGTGGCGCATACAAAAGTGATGACCCTTTGACCACATAGAGTTAAAGGAAAGGCACTATATAATAGGAAAATATATTTTATCAATTACAAAGATAAAATCAAGAGAAAAGTATATAATATGGTTTAGGTATATGAGTTCTCTACCTTTGGTGATGTCCCATACTCCCATTCTTTTTTGGTGATGTCTTCTCCGTGCGCTTTTGCTTCGGTCATTGTCTCATGAATCCACTCCGCACTAATGAGATCTGGGATACATGCAAGGTTTCTAAGCACTGGGGGTGTCCTCCTTCCTCCATGTACTTGTTTCCATGCTTCTCTCTCTTGCAAATGCCTTGCCTTTGCCATTGTTCACAAGTCGAACTACTTGGTCATAACCTTCGCATTGAGAATACAAAAGTTATTGACCACTCAGGATAGATTCACATTGAGGGATCAAATTGTGCCAAATACTCTGAGATGTAAACAAATGCTTCTTGAAAGATCCACCCTTTGGCCATACATGCCTCTGGTTAAGACCGTAGCCGCACAAAATCTTTGAGAGTATTTAAAACACTCTCTAAAAAGAACATCCATCATGCGCACACAAATTTGCATATAGCAATCTCCTCAATCACGTGAACCACGAGGTGGATTTTTCTAAGAAGAAGTGATCAAGGAAATGCATCTTTAATGGCACACATAGTTTTTTCTACAAGTATTTGAGCAGCAAGGATAGCATCTATTTCAATTTCACAAATCTGCAAGAAAACACACAAGAATACATAAGTGTTAGTTGAGGTTATTGTGTACATAAAAAAGTGTAGTTGAGTGGAGTCTTGTGGTGTACCTTACTAACTCTCCAAGTTTAAATATAGCATCCCTCAGTTTCTTGTCCCAACATATGCACATACTTACTAGAAGAATCAACTACAATATAAATTAGAGGAAGGGAAAGTGAGATAAAGTCATACACACAAATCATATGTGTCCTAAAGAACAAAAAATAGAGAGAATAGAGAAAGGGACATTACCTGAAGCCTCTTGTGCCAATCATGGGACTTCAACCCATACAATTGAACGCTTCCACTTTTCTTCACTTTTGTGGAAGCTCCCTTTAGCAACCTCATGTATCTTGTTGGTGTGTGAATAGACGCAATGGTACCCTTCACTTATTCATCTTTCGCTAGCATCCATGGCACTTTAGGAAGCACAATCTTCCCATTGGGGGCATGGCGTTGTCGAGAAATTTGCGGTCTTGCCAGGAAAGCACCGGGCTTATGGCTGTGAGAGTTTGTGAGAGAACTCAACAAAAACTATATGAAGGAGTTAAACCATAGATGCCATGAAGACTAGGGTTTGGAAAGAAGTGCAATCAAAGAAGACTCACTCTTTCTCTCTTACACTCACACACACAAAGAAAGAACACAAAAGAGAATGTCAAAACAATACGAAGACGAAAACATCAAGGCTATGGTCATATCGTATCATGGGTAATATGAAAGGGTTAATGGATGAGTTAATGGCATTCAATCTTGGCTGACCAAATAGGCTATGAATTTTTCTTTGGAATTGTAGTTTTGTGCTTACCATAATATATATATTTTGTCTAGTGATTGGGATTAATTGTGTGTACAAATCCTCTTGGTTCATAGCAAGATAACTACGCTTACATCAAAAGAAAAATTATAGTCTATGAGAGGTAGTATGACGGGATTTGGTGATAGAAGTATTTCATTGAGCCTTTCAGGGCCGAAGAGAAACACTATACGTTGTTGAAAGTGTATTTTACGGCTAATCCATACATTAATTCTAATAGATCGTACAGAGTGAAAGCGATAGAAATGATCATCATGTGGTTTATTCATCTAGCATAGTATGTGAGAAATGTAGATATGAGAGAAGTGAAGAGATGAGAAGTTTCCCTCCCAAGACCTATTCTTGCCCGTAGGCAATAAGGATACTGCGGGGAGAGATGTGCCTGTAGCAAAGAGAACCTAGAGAGGATAAATTACTAAGAATGAGAGAGATAGGTTTGGTTAAGGAGATGAGATTAGATACATATATATATATGTTGGATTAGAGATGAAAATGAAAACAACAAGAAATCAAGAAAACATCAATGTAGAACACATCTTACTTGAAACCCTTCGGCACCATTATTGATGGGAGAGAGAAGAAGAGGGGAGAATTCAACGTTGATTGATATGCCAAGTACAACACCTTCTTTGATTAGACTTGATCTTCCAAGGATAGCGTACAAGAATGGCTAGTCTTCCTCTAGGAGAAAGTGTAGGCTTGGGCTTATGTTAATGGGGCTAAGTACAATTAGGAATTACTACTCACTCCCTCAAGAATTCCTCTCATCAATGGCTTGAATGCTTGAGTTCCTTTTCAAGGAAGAAGAGGTCCCCTTTTATAGTTGAAGGGAACCCCCAAGGGTTTACACAAGAAGAGAGGAGCCAGTGTGAATAGGAATTGGAAAAGTTGGAAATGAGCTGTCCCTGCATGATGTGGGCAGACTGGGGTCCAGTATTTTGATCATATCTCGTCAACCGTGGCTCCAAATAAAAAAGTAAAAATATGGGCAGAAACCTCGTCTCATTAGCTACGATTTTCATTTTAAAATCATTTTCCAACTTGGATTGGAACCTTGTGTAAAAAATTCATCAAAATAGGGTCCATTTCTGGCAGCAAAAGTCTTCCCGTGGTCCCCTTAGCCTAGACTTTCATTTAATTCCAAAGAACACCTCATGCCATATGAAAGCATGAAATTTCTCCTTGACAAAGTTTTTTAATCATGCTTGCAATAATGCATTAAAATAAGTGTATCTTTGAAATCATGCCACCTAGTGTCCCACTAGGATTTGATTCCCTCCTAGTAGCTATTTAAAAAGAAATATAAGAAAAGTATAAATAATACATAGAATATATATATATTGGAGTTTACCCTAGATATAGGATCTAGCTAGGGTGTGAGATGATAATTAGATAGTAGAAATAAAGAATCAATGCTTTTTGCCCCAAGTTAAAGAGGCAAATCGGAGCTATTGACCTTTTCCCATAGTATTTTCTGATGGTAAAGTAAGGATAGGTTACCCTTGAGAAAAATAATAGGATGAGATATAAGGCTTATTATTATACTTAAATATGCATATGTACATTATAGGAAAGATAATTATGTATCTAAAAAGTTACAAGATAGATCTTGTAGCATGCGTTCCCACTATGTACGTGTCACAGCACGACAGCGTATATTGGTAGAGACTGAGAGACGTTTCAAGACCCTCAAATCCTCCCTTGACAATAATGTGGTCCCACAGGGTGTGAGCTACATACTTGAATATGTGCATGGGATCCAAGAGGTATTTTATTTTTAAGTCCTTCCAATATGGAATCCTTAAAAATACAAAATACCTTGATATACGTTTTGGTGGATTACTCGGAGCCATATTGTTGTTGTATTGCTCTTCCCAAATAATTGCCCAATTTTTCATCATGATATGTAGAGGCATCTTCCCATTTGTTGGAGCCTTGTGCTTGCTATGACCTTCGGGTAATAAATGATGGTCGTTTGGATAGATTACCTTACACAAGGCATCTGACCTCTCTGTCACCAATGATGGCCCACATGTCAGACATGCATTGTGGCCTGATGTGGACAACCTTGCATATATATCATACCATTAGAGAGAAGCTTCAAACTAGAAGGAGAGAAATAGAGAGAGAAGGGAAAGGGAGATACTGGAAATCTCTCTAAGCCTAAGATATTCATGCATAGTCCACATACGGTTCCCCTCACAATGTCTTCTCTCCCCCCCCATTGCAAGTGACACATCTACAATACGGATGCCTCTCCATACCTCCTCCAACTCCTCGATGAGGGGCTTGAGGTAGACATCAATATTCGCCACTTTGTACTTTCTTGGAACAAGCAAGGAAAGAAGTATATTGCCCTTCTTGGTTGTCTCCCATGGTGGAATATTGTAGTTGAAAATCACCACAGGCCAAGTGCTCCATGAAATAGACCTAGTGCCAAGGGGTTCACACCATCACTTGCTAATCCAAGCCTCGAGTGTCAAGGCTCCAACCCAAAATATGGCCATTGAGTTTCAATGGTCCTCCATGAATGTGAATCGACAGGGACATGCATCATTACATCATTTGAGTGGTGGTTGGAGACTCAATGGCCTCCATGCAGGTGAATTAACAAGGACACGCATCATTCCATCATTTGAGTGGTGGTTGGCATGCCACATGATAAGCTCCAATATAGACCTTCTTTTAAACATGTATTGAATGCACGAAATTAATGAAAAATGTCTCAGTACCTTGTGGGATAGGTCTGCCCGGTCTTGTAGCATGCTTCCCCGCACATGAGACATGTGTTAGCATGTGAGTGCTCATCGCAGTCTAATATGAAAGCATTGACACATGCGTGGATGTGCTCATACTCCATGCCAAGTGCAATGACATACGATCTAGCTTGTAAGAGATCCGGAGGCATGTGGTGATCTTTTGACAACATTTTTCCCATCAAACTACAACAAACAAGCATATAAATACAATTGCAAGGAGGCACCATGAAGCAAGAGAGATGTATGAAAAGTCATATAACAAACTTACCCAAAGAGTGCATCGACACTTACATTGTAACAACCAAATTTTGCTTGCAAGTAAAGGACTTACAACGATTCCCTCAACACCGAGTATTGTGCACCATTCTAAAGAGGTATTCAGGCACTCGTCAGCAATCTGTCCTCCATTGTCGCTACCTATTGAGTGCGTCACTGACAATCCTCCTCGCACATGTTGCATTCATGAGCCAATAACTCATCACACATGTCAAATATGTGATCATCCTCTACCTCAAAGTGATCTTGAGATGCTAGAGGAGGAACTGTCGAAGTAGAGCTAGTGGGAGGGTCACCATGGGCCATGCCTAATTTATACAATAGCTCTTGTATCTTTCGTTCAGCCTTGCACACCGGCACAGAACTATCGAACACAGACCAATGGGACACCTCCTCAAGCGAGGGGTGAACAGTGCTCTCATCTCTTCAAGCGCTTTTTTGAGGATGCCAAAGCCCTTTGTTCTCCACATTCTCCAAAGCAATGCGCCTCAAGCAAGGGATTGCCATTTTTCACTTGGCGCAAAGACAAGGGGAGTTTGTCCTTGAGCCACCAATCACGTTCAGGGCCGTTTGGAGGGCCACAATCATCCCAGTAGTCCTGCACACGTGCGAAAGAGAGATTATAATTCAAAAAATTTATATTTAGCCATACGTGTCCTAAAAAATAAACAATTAATTAGAGAAAATATTGTCAATTACATATTTCAATAAAAAGAGAGAAATGACTAAAAATACAAAGAGAATAAAGTGCATTGAGTGCTATCATTTTTTAAGTAAAGTGCAATCGATACTTATACTAAATGGCTTAATTTCTAATCGCAAAAAAGGCATAAAAAATTCATATAAAAAAACATCTAAAAGTGGTACAAATAAACATATGTTAAGTATTTAAGTACTTGTTAGTATAAAATATTCAGTACTATTAATTAAAAAAAGAATTGATAGTATTAAATTATGGTAATCTAAGGGTATAGGGGGGGGGGGGGTTTGTACCCCCCCCTCCCCTTGCTGCACCCGTTACGATTGTATCCTTTTGCAATGATGTTACACAGTAATAGGTGCAGTAATGCATGCTGTAATATTCACGGTAACACTAGTGCCTAAAAAAGAAAGAAGGGTAGAGTATGCCGAGTATTTACGGCATACTCTACCCTTCTCTTCTCCACCATCGCACCTGCACCTTACCCCACCCTCCCTACTCTACCTCCCATACCCTCTACCTCTCTCTCCCTTGTCCATCTCTCCCCTCTCTCTCTCTCTCTCTCTCTCTCTCTCTCTCTCTCTCTCACACACACACACACACACACACACACACACACACACACACATGCGCATGCACACACACGCACACGCACACGCACATGCACATGCACATGTGCACACACACACACACATTGCTAAGGATTGTGTGTTAATATCCTTGGGTATTACTTACTAGGGCTAATTGACCTAGGGAGCCCTTGGTGAATTATAGTAGGTAATTCAGTAGTTGATATTTTGGAGGTGCCTCAAATGACACCTAATTATTCATATATAGTTAAGTGATATAAAGAAAGTATGGCGGCTTGGCTTTGGAATTTTTCCCTCTTCTGCGTTAAACCATGTTGGCCCTCCTACAATCTACGCTACTCTGTTTTCTACATACCCTAGTTATTCACCCTTCTCTCTCACCTCTCACCTCTCTCTCTCTCTCTCTCTCTCTCTCTCTCTCTCTCTCTCTCTCTCTCTCTCTCTCTCTCTCTCTCAATATTTCCATTCCACGCGCTCTCTGTACGTGACTATGATGTAGCTGAAGCAGGGCCCGCCTCACCACTATGAAGGTATGTGGCCACTAAATGTAATGAAGTTTCCATATCGTCTTCCTCTTTAAGCTCGGCCTGTCATACTGCTGTAAAGGGAAAACGGCCTCAGGCTCCCAACCCTATAAAGGTGAGCTTTGATGCTCACTTAGAATTGGTATTGTGTGTCTTTGGTGAGTGGTGAGTGCTTCTGTGCATTGAGATTGGGGTTTTTCCCTCGCAAGGGGTAGCATTTAGTAATCGTCTATATGGCTAAAGGCAAAAATAAGCATGCTATTGTGGAGTTGGTGGCTCTGAGTCCATCTGAGGTGACTTATGGACATACTTGGGATTACTGTCCGTATGGTGTATGTGATTCATTGATGTTATGGTACCTTCCGCAAATACTAAAATGTTACTTCTACTATGTCATTTATGGCTATTGCATGGTTGGTTTATTCACCGTTAGAAAAATCTTTCAACTTATTTTTGAATCATAAGGATATGCAGCCATTTGTAGCTACGGTTTCTCTGTTGTTGCATATATATGGTCCTTTCAAAGTCTTGGTTTGTTTAACATGGAATGAAGGTAACCTCCTACAATATTAGATGAATGTTGCCGTAAAATCTTAAAAGTATGATTGAAGGTCTTCTTACTACTCGATGAAGGCCCTAATATGGTAAGGTTGGCCTATCTATTGGGTGAGAAACTATGGTCTGGCGTAGGTATAAACTGGTCATTGGCAGGTGGATGATTGTTACTTTGAACCTTTGTTTAGGTTAAAATTTGATGATTAAAATCTTTCTTAACATGATAGTGTTAAAATACTGGTTTGTAAATAACTATGACCTCGTTATTAGTTGTTTAAACTACTGACGCAACAGGTTTATACTATTGATGCACTTATGGGGTGGATATCTAGCTTATTATTCTTGCTAGTGTATGGTATTTTCCATTTGAGTATTGTGATCCATTGAAAAATTTCCTCAGCTTGGCCATATATGGTTTGTACCTCTTGTTTGGTACTGAGCTTTCTACTCAAGCTCAATTATGACTATGCCGTCTGGGAAGCTGCTCAATTTTTCCGTACATGGTCTGACGAGATGGGTTGGGATCTGGACTTACTGTATTTGCTCAAATTAAAGGCATAGGCCGGCTTGGTTTTGTGTTCCTATGTTAAAGTTTCTCAACTTGGGCCATTGAGAAACTTGCATGCGGATGATGGGGGAGCTCTACCTCCCTCTTTTTTTGTCGAACCTGGTGAAGGATTGAATTAATGAATTGCGTTTGATTACTATATTTTCCTTAAAATCGATTTTGTTTGCTACATTATGGGATTAACCACAAAAAAAATGCAAAAAAAAGGGGAGACAGAGCTCCCCCATTATCCGCGCTCGTGATGGGGGAGCTCTGTCTCCCCTTTTTTTTGCATTTTTTTGTTGTGGTTAATAATGTATCAAGCAAAATTGGTTCTAAGGCAAAAATTGTATATATTCAATAAAATACATAATATAGTATATTATCAATAGATTAGATAGTATATAACATAAATAGTATATAGTGTATATACTAAATATACTAAATATATAATATATGGTAGATAATACAATTAGCATATATATAGCATAAAGTATATTGTAAATATATAGGATAAAGAGTATATAATATATAGAGTGTATAGTAGATAATATAAGGTATATAATATTATTAGTATATACATAATATAAAGTATATAGAATACATAATATATTGTAAATATATAGAATAAAGAGTATATAATATATAGAGTGTGTAGTAGATAATATAAGATAAATAATATTATTAGTATATATATAATATAAAGTATATAGAATACATAGTATATTGTAAATATATAGTATAAAGAGTTATAATATAGAGTGTATAGTAGATAATATATACAAAGTATATATATCTAATATAGTCCTATGATAGAGTAATATATTACTACGTTAGAGTACCACCTATGTAACATAGTACTTCATAGAGTAGATATTATATATATAACACAGAGTACGTTTTATGTAATATAGTCCTACATTAGGGTTGATATTATATATATAATGTATAGTATATACTATATAATGTAATATGTATAATACATAGAATAGAATATATTTTTAAAAATGGACTATATATAGGATGCTACTATATATATTGTATACTTACATATAACTTTATATACTATTTCATGCATATTATATAGTATACAACATATAGTGTTAAATACTATAATCTACATTCTAAAGTATATTTTCCAAGTAGTAGGTAGTCTACTTCATGTAATATATACCTAACTGCAAATTATTGGTCTTATATAAACTAAAAACTACATAATATATGTTCTGTAGATAACGGCACCAAAGAGGGATTGCAAGAAAGGAAAACCTTCACACTCGCCTTTTAGCAACTATCAGGTGAGTATAAAGCTAAGATCCGGTTGTATACCAAAGGGAACTATTGATTAGGAGGCATCATAACCAGTCCAACATTTAGACACTCCACCCAATAAAAAGAACAAGATTCTCAAAAGGTTTGTTTTTATTGATGATGAGGTTCAGGTTGATGAAGACTCCAACAATGTCAAAAATGATGTAGAGATCGTAGGTAAATTATGAGTGTATGTTATAATTTTATGTTGAAACGTAGTTTGTATTATAAATTATGCAATGGGATGGTTATATTCTATGGACGTTTGATTTTTTGTTGAGAAATTTTGGTTGTACTTAACTACGTGGAAGATTAAGAAAGGGTGTATCATGTTCTATATCCATACCATTGATAGTTGCTGAGAAAATATTAAGTATTGTTTTTGTTTATGTTTGAGAAAAGGTCTTTAAATCTCATGTGAGAGCCCTATATAGGGTGTACGGTTTTTTTCTTAATTTGTCTCTATACAAAGGAGACTCTAGTAATTTTTTTGTAAATTAAATACTTGGACTATCTAATCCTAATTGCATATGTTTTTGGACAATTAAATGTTTGTGTGTTTTCTCTATGCAGAGACCAATGTTCACATTGAAGATCCTCACAACAATGAAGAAGATAGTGATCATGAAGAGGATGATAAGAATAAGCATTCCAAACACCTAGGCAAGCAAATTTTTCTTAGCTTGATGAAAGATGTTCTAAGTCAGTTTTATGTCAAGAAGAAGACATTGCCTCCTCCTGTTCCACTTTGTCGACTTATGGTGCATGAGGTTGTAAGGTTTGCTAGAGATGATATGGAATGGCTCATTTCCTCTTTTGATTCTAGTAGGTATTTAGAAACTATGGGGCTTTTTCTTATGTCCGTTGAGGATTCTAGAGGAGATACCATTCCCTTGATCACGACGGATTTGGAGAAATGGGGACCACTTTGTCGGGAAAGAAATGTTGAGTTTGAGAGAGCACTTGGTAGAGAGTGGCAAGAGCTCAATGGAAAGAAATTTCTGGTATGGGATGGCAACCATAGGCTTAAAACATGGTGGAAAAGAATCAAAGAAGTGAGATCTTTAACCTTTTTCACTCGTTCATTGCCAATTCCTTGAGTTGTCTAGAGCAAAAGAAGTAGAGTTGCTTCTTGCATTTGACACTTCCAATGAGTAAGTTTGTTGATTGCATGTTGACTCTTTTTCTTTTTTGCAAACAATGCTTGTGTTCAACTCTTTGTTTTATATTTTGCTGCAACATTTCTAGGGCACATGTCATGCCAAACATCACTCATGAAGTGTATATGTTTCAAAGATTTGGCATGGAAAATAAAGAGTCTATCCTTCAAAAATTGACACCTGATATGAGATAATGGGCTAGAGTGGAGATGATTGTTGAGGCACGGTATTACCATGGTGCTGCACCATGGTACAATACTCCATGTGGATTGATATCTCAACTTGTGTGGAAGGTGATACCTACTCTACATGTTGGGTAATTACTGCTAAATATATCATGGTTTCAATATAGTGTTTTGTATTATGATAAGTTCATTGCATTTATGTCCAAAGAAAGAGCAAAGCTAGATGCTCTTGGACTAAATGATGTTGAGAAGAAGAAGAGATTTGACAAGGCCACAAAGGTAGAAGAGGAATGGTTGAAAGATAGGGGCTACAAGTACCTATCAATCACCAATCCTCTTAATGGTGATGAGTTCTTCAAGTTGCTTTTTAGAATTAAATGAGATGAACCTAGAATGCTAAAGATCACTAGAGATAAGCTCTATTGTTTGACAAGCTCTAAAATCCCTTTTGAGAGGTATTGTAGCTATTAGTTTCTCATTTGTAATTGTGTTCGTTCCATTTTGGTTTTCTATATGATTAAGTGATATGTTGTTTTTATTGCCCGTAGAAAGAAGCTAATTTTGCACCTAATGAGCCTCACTAAGTCTAAGGATCCACAATATCTTCATTTTGGTGATTACAAGCTTTTTAGAAGTTACATGAAAAAGGAGACGTATTGGAATCACTTGCATGGGGTAGCTACACTTATGATTGAAAGGCTCCAAGTAGAAGGTCCACCACTTCTAAATTCTTTTGACCTATCTTACAAGGTTAGCATGAAAAATCATATTTTGCAGGTAGACATTTGACCATTGTATTTAATGGAATATAGACATGTTTTAATTTACACAAGATCAAGTTGAGTATGTTTTTTGATTGTTACTATGTATGTAGGCTTTTATTTTTCTAATGGATGTGATGAAATCTTCCGACTCTAGTGAGAAGATGCCAGAGCTTGTGTTGTCCGCTAAGAGAGTGATTTACAGGTTTGCATCTTCCACTTGCACTCTTTGCAAAATAAGAGCATTTCATTTTTTTTGCCATAGTTAGGTGACAGTGGGGCGTTTTGAGATTGGTGACATATCATTTTTTGCTTACAAAAATTCCTTAAATTCCCTATGTAAGCCCAATATGGGGTGGATGGTTTTTGTTTACAATACGGGCGTGTATTATGCTAATGTTGAAAACACTTAAATCCCTTGTGGGAGCCCAAGGCAGTGTTTATGGTTTATTTTGATAAAGTGTAGTCCATACAAAGGAGACTCTGGCATTTTTTTTGGGTTACATGTCATTTGTTATATTATTGTGTGTATGTGCTTTTGAAAGTGGATGATGCCCTAATATTTTTTAGATGGGTTATGCAATGCATTGAGACGCATGAATTGAATGAAGCCCCATTATTCACTAGAGAGTGTATTAATGTGGCTAATGAGAATACAATGTTCTCTCCCATTTTGATTGAAAATTTTTTGAAAACATGGGAAGCCAATGTTTGTCCTTGGTGGTTGGATTATCCACTAGGAGTTATTCCAAAGGAAGAGTTTGAATTACGGGCGAGTAAGTACCTAAACACTTGTGGCTCTTTTCTTTTGAGATTGTATGTCTTACTTTAGTGCTAATTTATGTGATATTGTGTTGTATGGTTATTGGGTGAAGGGTTTCAAAAAGAGAGTGATGAGTACTTAGAGGAGACACAAGAAGAGTCTCTCCCTCCCGTTTCACATGGAGTTACTCAAAACACTGTTGAGAGTGGATTTCAAGGTACTCCACTAGCAAGCAATGTACTCAAGAAGGGTAAAGGGAAACTCGAGCCGCCAAGTACATCAAGATTACCCACTCCCTCTTTGATGCCTCCCATTGTTCCATATATGGAGCTCGGCATGTTCTCTTTGGAAACCACTATACACCATATGGCACCCTCTTCTAATGTGCCCACCACATCGTCATTAGCACACACTACTTTGTTTGTTGTAGAGTCTTCACTTGGGTGAGAGTCTTGGGAGAGAAGGCCGATCACACGATCTGTTGGTAAGTTTAATAAAATTGTTAGCAAATTTGTCTTTCATATTTCTTAATTCAAAGCTAATTTGGATAATGCTTGTAGGGTTCCATTACCAAACCATTGTAGAGGTTTTGCTTGTGGATATATCACAAATTGATAAGTTTTCCCTTGATAGGTGGATTTCAATAATGCTTACTTAGTTGCATTTTCTTCTTGCATTGTTCGATGATTTTGAACATGATTCATGTTTGGTTTTCTTGTAGCATCAACAAATTTTTGCGACACAAAATACCAATTTATATAGCAGAGATAGTGTGCCTTGTTGTGAGATTGCTAGGCTTATCTTTGCAAATTTTTCCTACAAGTTTACGTGTGGATGGTCTAGGACCAATCCCGTTGGATAAGTAGCTTTTATTTGGGGTAATACCTAGAGCTAACTATGGTTGTATGCCTACATGACATCATTCACTTTTGTAGAGGGCATGAGTGTTCCCAAAAGGAACACATTTTCCAGGGGTCTAGTGACAGGGTGCATGTAAGTGGCTTGTGAGTTTTTGGCAGATCAGGGTGTTTAGTCACCATGTGCATGGCCGAGCATATTGGAGATTTGATTGCAGATGCAACTAGGGTAGGACTTGTGATGTTACGTACATGGACCCTCATGTGTATTGTAAGGTTTCCAGTTTCTGAAACCTTAAAGGTTGTATAAAGCTTAATCAAACTGATATGATTATTGAAAAAGCAATGTAGAATTGTTCGACCATGGCAAATATTGGTATTTTTGGAATCTTAAGCACAACAAACCCCGGGCTAGAAATTTTCAGAATTGAATTCCGATAAAAACTGGCATAGTTATGACCCCTGGAAGTTTACACTGTGAATTGAGTAAAATAGGTAAAATTGAAGGATTGCAGTAATCATTTAAGCATAGACTTTATTAAAGTCCTCCTAGAGATTTACAAGATATTTACCAATTAAGCAAAAATAGATCAAAATATAGCATAATTGATATTTTAAAAGCTGACAGGTAATGGTAGGGTCATCACTGACCTGCCAGGGACTCACTTAGTAGCAGGGGTCGTTTTTTGACTTGTAGGGGGCTGCTTGAACTGCAAGCAACTGCTTTTTTAAGCCTGTGAGAGCTTAAGAGTGCCAGAAAACTATAAATAAGACCCCTAGCTTCACATTTCACACAGACTCGGAGCCTTGCTACTCTCTCTCTCATCTAGAGAGAACACTACGCAGAAATCATTAGAGTTTAATCTCTAATTGATTAACCATAACGGTAATTAACCTAATCCTTCTTAATTAGCAAGGTTAGATTAAGATAAATTGTTAATAAATCAAAGATTAGGCCTATGCATGCTCCTTAAACCTCTTTAAATTAATTAATCTCTGCTGATTATTGTAATTAATCTTAGTAATATTAAGCTAATTAATTATCCTATCATATTATGACTGAAATTAGCCAAATTAACCATGAATTAATGATAAATATATTACTTAAGCTTAGATTAAGATGAGCTAATTATCAGAGTTTCATTAGACAGTCATTAAGCTAAGAAAATTATCCTATAATTTTTTGAGTAATTTTCCTAATTAATTAGGCAGAATTACTCTGTTTTTTAAGCTATTTAAATAGGGGAAATTAGTAAATTGATTTCAATTGCTATATTATATTTATCAGTGGTTAATTGGGTGTTACAGAACCTGTGATAATTAGGAAAAGCTCAGATAATGAATCTAGCTAATTAATTAGGTAGAATTACTCTGTTTTTTTGACCAATTTAAATAGGGGAAATTAGTAAATTGATTTTAATTGTTATGATACATCTATCAGTGGTTAATTAGGTGTTGAAAAACCTGTGATAATTAGGAGAAGCTCAAATAATTAATCTAGCTAATTAATTAGGTATAATTACTCTATTTTTTGAGCAATTTTAATAGGGGAAATTAGTAAATGGAATTCAAATTCTTCCATATGATTATCAATGGTTAATTAGGTGTTCAATAACCCATGATAATTAGGAGAAGTTCATAAAGATAATTTAGATAGTTATTTTAGCTAAAATACCCTATTTTTTGAGCAATTTTAATAGGGGAAATTAGTAAATGGAATTTAAATGCTTCCATATAATTATCAATGGTTAACTAAGTGTTGAATAACCAGTGATAATTAGGAGAATTTCATAAAGTTAATCAAGCTAATTATTTTAGCTAAAATACCCTATTTTTTGAGCAATGTTTATAGGGGAAATTAGTAAATGGAATTTAAATGCTTTCATATAATTATCAGTGGTTAAATAAGTGTTCAAGTACTTGTGATAATTAGGAGAAGCTCAGAAAGCTAATTTATCTAATTACTTTAGCTAAAATACTCTGTTTTTTGAGACATTTTAATAGGGAAAATTAGTAAATGGAATTTAAACACTTTTATATAATTATCAGTGGTTAATTAGGTGTTCACAAACCCGTGATAGTTAGGAGAAGCCCAAAAAGTTAATCTAGCTAATTACTTTGATAGAAATACTCTGTTGTTTAAACAATTTAAAAAGGATAAATTAGTAAATAGATTTGAAATGCTATGATATGATTATTGGGAATTAATTAGGTGTGAAGTAACCTGTGATAATTAGGAGAATCTCAAAAAATTAATCTAGCTAATTTCTTTAGAAGAAATACTCTGTTTTTTGAGAAATTTAAATAGGATAAATTAATAAATTGAATTCAATTACTTTGATATATTTATGAGTCGTTATTTAGGTGTTAAGGAACCTGTGATAATTAGGAGAAGCTTAGATAATTAATCTAGCTAATTACTTATTCAGAATTACTCTGTTTTTTGAGAAATTTAAATGGGGAAAATTAGTAAATTGATTTTAATTTCTGTGATATATTTATGAGTGGTGTATTAGGTATTAAAGAACCCGTGATAATTAAGAGAAGCTCAAATATTTAATCTAGCTAATTAATTATATAGAACTACTTTGTGTTTTGAGAAATTTAAATAGGGGAAATTAGTAAATTGATTTCAATTGCTGTGATATATTTATAAGTAGTTAATTAGATGTTAAAGAATGCGTGATAATTAGGATAAGCTCAGATAACTAATATAGCTAATTAATTAGGTAGAATTACTCTGTTTTTTGAGCAATTTAAATAAGGAAAATTAGTAAATAGATTCAAATTTAATTGAGTTAAATTTTTAGAGGTTTATTAGATGTTAGATAACCTATGATAATGTTTCTAATCTCAGATAATTAGTTTAACTAATTATCTTAGTGGAATTACGCTATGTTTAGGGTTAAACTAAAGAGGAAAATTAGTAAATCATTCTATATGATTATATCCTATTTATCAAAGCTATATTATAGGGTAAAGAGGCCGTGATAATTATGTCAAGGTTAGAAAAGTAGTATAGATATTTATCTAAGTCAAATTACTCTAGTTTTAGGGGTAAACTAAAGAGGGAAATTAGTAAATCATGCTATATGATTACATCCTATTTATCAGAGCTATATTATAGGGTAAAGAGGCCGTGATAATTATTTCAAGGTTAGAAAAGTAGTATAGATATCTATTTAAGTCAAATTACACTATTTTTAGCTGAAAATTGAAGATGGAAATTATATAACTAAGTTCAAAAATAATAAAATAATTACGAGAGGTCAAAAATATCCTTATCTACTTGTGGTAATTATACCATAGTTAATTAGTGAGGTTAGTAAATCATAATTGACCAAAAGTCTTATTTTGAGCAAATGATTAATTAAAATAAACAGACTTTGTGGTTAAAAGTTTTTAGAAAAATTATAGTAAGTGAAAACCTATGATATCAAGTTAAGGAAATGAAATCTTTAAGAGAAATTATATACAATAAATATTAAGCCCAAAATAAGTAAATTATTAGCTTAAAAGTTGATAAGAAAATTAGGAAAAAGATATAGAAAATTATAAGAAAGTTAGGAGAGCTTAGAAAACCCTTAAGGAAGCGGTGGAAGAAGTTATCATGCTTATGTAGACAAATAAGAAATTACTAGGTCAAGAATTTATCAATTAAAACTATAAATTTAACCTTGTATGGGTTACGGTTAAATACAAAGGTTAAGTCTAGATTTTGAACTATTTACCTAATAATTAGACGTCCTTTTTATAAGGATAAGAAGTTAGGATACCAAAAACGACCCGAGCAAATCCTACATCTGATGATGAGGACGTAGCTCCAAAACGAACTAGAGCATCGCATGACGACGAAGCCGGGCCTAGTAGTAGGCCTACGGAGGAGAGTCCTCAGGCGCCAGCGCAACAACAGATGGCCAATCAATCCTAGGTGGGTTTCCCATTATTCAATTAAGTCTTTTATTAGTTTAAGTTCTTTTATAAGTTAGCATTGCATACGTAAGAAGGATAAACTGACTAAAAACGGAAGGTAACTTCCAATGTACATTTGTTTATAATATAGGAAAGAATTGTTTGGGTTAAAACTGGTTGAATTAGGAAAGATATGTTTGATCATCCTTAAGACAGCTTGTCTCAAGACACCTCCGACTCCTTGATATAAATTGATGATAATGATTGGCTTTCTAGCCACGGTTAAGTCGGTTACCCCCATGAACGATGAGTTTCTACTCCGTGTCATGTCTTGATGTTTCTACATAAGTTAGGATACCGTTTTTATCCTAGGGGAGCCGCCCGGTTGTATGGGCAATTGGTTTGGTGTATGGGCACCCGGAACCTTGGGTGGGGGTTTATTCCACTCCGGATTTGAACAAGGAATGGGTTCCGTTTTTCACCCTTAGGTGGTCTTGAGACAAGAAGAGTACTGGTCATGGTTATTATGGATAATGTTTTGATTGACAGTACCCTGTCTTAAGTTTAAAGATGTCTGTTTTCTGAAAGAATGCTTTCAATGCTGTCTTCAAGGAATTACTGTGATGGAACGTTAAAAGAAACCATTATTTTAAATGTTAAAACAATGTGATAATAAGATAAATGAATCTTGTGTGAGTGCGGGGTGGTAAGTGGAGATTGACTAAGGTTGTCAATCATGGACGGGTGGACCTGATTAGTCAGGTAACTATCAATCCTTGCGCACTAAAACGTTTAGAAAACTTATTCACTTGGAAGAGGAGTCCACCAACGGCTGTGCCCTCACATCTATTAGGGGGAAAAAAGCGTTGGTTGAGGATACCTTAGCCCAATTGTGGCAGTTATAGGGCCGAAATAGTTTTTTGGGCTTTTAATACGTTGTCCCGTTTCCGCTACGAGACAAGACTAGGTCTTCTTCTAAGGCTATAGACCCAAGCCATTGTCAATGGTAAAGGTCTATTCCTTGGATTTTTCTTGTTTAGAGACTCTGATTTTTATTAGACCTAGAGACCTGTCAAGGATCCCATCCTGATCTCGGTATAGGCGGGTTGGGGACCTTACATGTAGCAAGAAGGCATATTGACATCCACTCACTAGAGAGGCGGTGAGATAACAAACTTAGTTTCATAGTTTAATTTCCTAACTAAAAACTTTATAGCTATGACATTCATTCTTTGAATTATTTATTTATGCAGGTACTTGATCTTACCATGTGTCTTTGGTAACATATTGACCATCCTGTGCCACACTATGATAGAGAGGCAGGGGAGAAAATTGTCGAAAGATTGTTTCCAACAGATTGTAGCTACATGATAGATGATTTAGTCTTCCCCATTGAAATTGATGGTGTTATTCTTAGAGGTGGGGTAGAGATGTCTTCTTTGTTCTTTTGGTAAGATTAGTCTAAATTATGGTACTAGTGAATGTTATGGTATATATGTGTTTGCATTAGGTTTCTAATTTACTTTTTATATGGTTAGGTGGTTGCTTGTAACATTTACTAAGCCTCAGGACTATGTTTTGGACTTGTTTGCGGGGTGTGGTGGTTTGGACCAAGCTTCTGCGGAAGATATGGGGCATTGCATGTGTCTAGAGCTAATTGATGTGCTCTATGAAAGATGTTTGACCGACATTGCATGTGGACCTGTGAAATGTTGATTGCGGATGCACACTTGATTGAGGAAACACTTGATTGCGGATACACACTTGATTGAGGAAACACTATTCTAACAGAACACATCTTTATGTTTTGATGTACATGGTAGCCATATGAAATTGACATGGCATTTTGGTGTGCTCCATACATTTTATTTGGATGTTTCTTTTGTGTTTGTTTGGTACATGATGGCCACATGATGTGGAGATGACTTTGATTGAAGCTTTCCTATGTAGTTAGATTATGCTGACACCATTGGCTTGTGTGTTGATTTTTGTGAGATAACAAAATCGTTTAGGTAGTGGAAATAAGATTTTATGTGAAGGAAATCCCATGTGGGAGCCCAAGAAAGGGTGTACAATTTTTTTTAAGAAGAGGTCTCCATACAAAGGAGACTTTCGCAAAAAAAAATTGAATCATGTTTTATGTACATGCTCAAAAATACACATGAATGGTGCTTTTTGTAAAGTTTCATTTTGCATAAGCATTGTTGTGCTTCCATATTTCTAAAAAGTGTTTGGTAGTTGAAGGATTGTACTGTGAGGTTTTGAGTTTTTTCTACTACACAATGATACTTAAAGATATCATTAGTGTAAAATCAGGGCTCAAAAGCTTGAAAAAACAGTTCCAATTGTAAAGGCTCAAAACTGAAAGCTCGCAAAAAAAAAACCCATAGAGAGGGTAAGAGAGAGGTAGAGAGAGAGAGAGAGAGAGAGAGAGAGAGAGAGAGAGAGAGAGAGAGAGAGAGAGAGAGAGAGATAAAGAAAGATGGATAGAGAGAAAGAGAGAAAATGTGTGAGAGAGATAGAGGTAGAGATCGAGAGAGAGGTATGTGCATGTGAGCTTACAAAGAGATAAAGAGCAATAATTGTAGGCGAAGAAATTGTTTTGTGGTGTGCACAGTACTGGTATGCTTCCGTTTCTATATAGTGCTTTGGAAAAGACGTTCTTTACGTGAAAACGATGAAATTCAAAAATGACTTTCTATTCTCTTATGTTTACCTTCTCTATCCATATCTCTCTCTTCTTATCTCCCTCTCTTTCTCCCCACGGACGTGGCATTAGATTGGAGTGCTTTCAACGGTACCGTACCTCAAAATGATGAAGAACTAAAAGGTGGAATTGTTTATTCAAGCTGCTGATCAACGACTTCAGAAAGGTTTGATACGTTGTTGGAGGATTCAACAGGTGAACTGGGATTAACGTCTGATTGGAAGATAGTCACTAAAGCGGTAAACATGATAGTGAAACGACAGTAGAGAGTTGATAAGATGATTGTGGCAGACATCATGGATGTTGTGGAAGAAGAAACTAAGGAGAATCCATCCTCTGCAATACCCAAGGTGGAGGAGCCAGTTCTCAACAAACTGGTGAAAGGTATACAAGAACTAAATTTGAGTTTAAAGGTTGTTAAACTCGAAGGATTAGCTGCAAAGGGGTCTACTTCAGAGCCTAAACAACAACCACTATGCAAAGATTGGGATAATCGATGCATGTGGTGCGATAGTGAAGACCATAGGTATGTGAAAGAGTGTGATGAGTTCAATGAAGCTTACAAGAAGAATGTGGTTTCTAGAAAGACATGAAGATTTATCTCAGGGCGACAAGAGAGATGCTTCACTTAAACTTTGGCAGGGGAGACATGAAGAAGCTAGTGGAAGAAATACAACATAATGTTGCTCTTGTGGAAGCAACTACATATGGGCTGCAGGTTTGTGGTAAGAGAGATGATGAGGTACATGTGCAAAAGGCCAAACTGTGGCCGTATGCTTTAAAGATAGTAGAAGCAGGTAAGGTAATGTATGGGAAGCTACAACAAGTAGGGAATTCAATTTGGAAAACTACTAGGTGGACCGATCTAGTAGATTCTCTTTCAGTATATGCATTTATTGCCAAGTCCCAAGAGAACGAGGCTATGGTGGAAGAAAAGCGGAAAAGGGATGAAGATGTTGCTAGGACATCAAAAATTTCAACGAGATCCAGCAGCAAGAAAGAGGAAGGGCCTGCTCCTAAGCCCGCTCCCAAAGTGGTTATGGAGGAGGCACCAAAGGAAAAAAACCAAGGTAAGCCTAAGCGACCCTCATATAAACTCGAATTTGATATTGAATTGGCTACAGATCTAAAGAAGGTTTTTGAAGAGCGTATCTTGAATAGTAAAGTGGAGCTCACATTGGGTGATATTCTGGGAATTTCCAAGCGCAAGTTCCATGAGGAGATTATTGATATTAATAGAAGGAAGATACAAATACGGAGTGAGCAAGAGCCAGAATCAGTTAGAGCCAAGTGGTTTGACACATTGAAGCAATTTTTGATGATTATGAAAAATATTTGGCACATCTTGAAGAAGAAGAGTCGAGGTTTGTGGTGGTTTCAAACCCGATTGTACCCAAGGTAAGAAACGTGCATTTTAATGAAGGTGAAGGTGAAGAAACTATACCCAAGAGTCACTTTTCAAGGACTCATTGGGCAAGAGCAATGGTTGTAAAACTGTGGTAAAGCTTGGCGACATTGAGGAGCCGGTCTTAGCGCTTATAGACCATGGTTCAAAAATCAATCTTATGTTGGAAAAGGGTTTGCACCAGAAGGGGAAGTGGCCTATTGATGTGGACAACGGTTGGCGGATACGAGCTACCAATATGCTTCCAGGAGATCTTTATGGTGCATGTGCAAACATCAAGGTAACTATTGGGGTTGGCTGTGATGAGCAAAACTTCTTTATACAGGAGCATTCCTTCTACCCACTGATTTTGGGACAGCCCTACATAATGGCTATGGGAATGGAAACCAAGGTGCTGGCCTATGCCAAGGTTAGTAGACCCTAAGGGATTCACTCTCTATACAAAATGGGACACCACCTATAAGTGGACAACTTTGATAAAGCCCCTATATACGACTAATATTAGGGTATATGACCCCCCTTTCTACGCTTATACGATAATCAATGCAGAAAACTATCATACCCCTATCTTACATATAAAATTTAGGTCTCACATGATCTAACTGAGTAAAACTAGTCAAAGATTGTGTAGCATAGTGATTGGCAATGTACAAAGGAACCACTTCTGTTGATAAGTAGATGTACCCTCAATGTGTCTTGGTTTGACTTTCAAACTATGTGCATGTTCAGTCTGCACTCTAGCAACTCATCCAATTTGGACCCATCTAAATTACTCAAAAAACATGGTTATAAAGTTGTGTTAGGTTCTTCATGTAAATTTGCATCTATACAAGCTCTTTATAGCTTTCATCCCTCACCAAATGAACTATAATCACAAAACAAGCAATTAATACAAAGAAGTGTTAGTCCTTGCATGTATCTTTGTAGCTATTGACTCACAAGTTTGAGGGAAGACTCTTTTGGGAAGCAATGAATTTGAAACACAAAAACTTTCTCTCATTCCCCGCCCTAAATATGATACCCATTCCCTTATTTTTAAGATTGGGATATAAGTGACTATCTTCTAATCAAAGGTTAATCCCAATTCACCTGTCGGATCCTCCAGCAATTGTACAAAACCTTTTTGAAGCCGTCGATCAACAGCTTGAATGAACAGTTCCACCTTTTGGTCCTTCATCAAACGCTGCTCCACTGTACATAGCTAGTCAAATTTCTTTTTAAATTCTCGTAACAGCTCTTGTGCGGACAAGTCCTTACTCTTTTTCACCCACTTCACAAAGCTTTGTCTGGTCACCCTCTTAGAATCTTCAAGGAAATCCTCCTCCTGCAACGCCTTCTTGAACTCTTGCCAATCCGATGCGTGAATCGTCTGAAGGTCTTTAATCCTTGCCCTCAGTTTAGGTACCACAATCAAATGAAACCCATCTATTGCATTTTGGTTATCAATTCCGTTATCTTCCATAGATTTCTTATAGAGGTTAGAAAATTTTGAAATATCTTGACCTTCAAAGTGCTACAATTTATCTGTAACCGTCGCGTGTCGAGCTTTACGAATCCATTCTTGCAAATTATACTGCTGATGGGCAACCTGCTGCATATGTGTTACAAATTTTTGCATCATCTTCTGCATGGTTTACTCCGGCAGTGTAGACATATATGTTAGTCTAAATCTTGCACCCCGGCTCAATTTCGCATCAGGTTCACCAAATGTCGAGGGATATGTGTTCAAAACATGAGCTGGGTCAGCACCAGACTGCTAGTTGTGGGAGAAGAGAGAAAGAAAAGATGCACCACACTGCACAATTGCCAACTAACCTCTTTGAAACAGGAACAAAGTGCCAAAATAATTAAATTTTATGATGCCGACAAAATCCGATGCACAATAGCCAAGGTGGTGTTGTTAACAACATCGTTACCTTAATTAATTGCAAATTGAGGAGTTTAAGCTCCCGTCTACAAAATCTAGGCCAAATTAGTTTAGTCTGCACTGATTTAAAATGTCCACTGGTGATCGGTGTTGATGAACGTAAGTCTAATCATGATGAATTTCCCGCAAAAATTTTCCCTGTGTTGCCAAATCTACCTCTTACTGCTTATATTCTCGATCATGCATGGCTTCCTCTCCGCAAGAGAGAGAAAGAATCTCGCCTTGCTTAGCTTTGACTTCTTTGCTTGATTTTTTTGACTCCTTGCTTATCTCTTCCTCCGACTAGAGAAGGGGCCCAAAAAGCCTAGGCCAAAATGCTACTATCAAGTGAGTAGAGATGTAATTGTATTGGCTAAAAATAAAGGCAAACATCTTGGAATATGTTTCCAAATTCATTGTATGTCAAAAGACAAAGTATGACAAAGGGAAGCAGCTTGGGTTACTTCAGACATTCCCTATACCTGCTTCCCATGGGAAAGTATATCCATGTATTTTATATTTGTATTACCCAAATCCATACAAGGGAACACGGGAATATGGAGAATAGTAGACTGGTTTAACAAGCAAGTGCATTTCATACTGGTCAAAAAGACTATTAAAGCACACCATATGGAAACCCTCTTTATTCCCAGGTCTTTAAGTACCATGGCTTACCAACACCTACAGTATCTGATAGAGATCCAAGAGTGACCAGTAATTTTTGGAAGGGTCTCTTTGAGAATTTGGGTACTAAGTAGAATGTCTCTTCGGCCTATCACCCAGATAGAAAATTCAATTATCATTGATCTAATTAAAACCTATGTGACGGAAGTAGATCAAAGAAATCAATGGGAAAAGTTTTTACCCTTAGTAGAGTATGTGTACAATAACATTGTCCATACTTTTGCAGGAAATACACCCTTCAAAGTAATTGAAGGAAGACCCAATATCCCATTGATACTCAAGACACTTGGGAATATATTTGTTGCTCATGAGTATAGCATAGATCTTTAGGAATCTTCTTAAAATATCAAAGAATCTATATCCATCATGCAACATAAGAATTTAAAGGCTACTGCTGAGGATAAGCATAAATGAGCTTTGAACTTCAAACAAAATGATTGGGTATTACGCAAGTTTCCAAAAGCATGCCTAAGCCATACTACGGGCAAGGGAAAACAAGGATGCCTAATGGGTCACTAGAAATATTATGCTAAACTAGAAAAATGATATTATGGCTCATTTCAAGTTAGCCTTTGTAATCTTATAAGGGCGAGCTACCCAAAGAACAATGATTGAAGAACCACGTTGTTTTGAGGGTCAAGAATAAATTTTGCAGCCAAAAAGAATCTTATGACATGAATACAAGGGATTAAGAAGTGGTAAGACTATCCATCCATATCTTGTCAAATTTAAAAATTATCCTTTGGAAGTTTCAAGGTGGATGCAAGCCATCTAGGTAAAGGATAATGTAACTTTGTAAATACTTACAGTGACTCTTGTCAAAGGTAAGAATCACGTATGAACAAACTATATTTTATAAATAATTTTGTCTTGTTTTGACTCTAAGATTTATTTAAAAAGTTCATAAGTTCTAAGTTTATGCGTTCCATGAATCAAGCTTACAATATCTCAGCCTCTCTAGCATCTAGTAGACCTTGCCAATCTACTATGAAAGATGAATATGTCTAGGTAAAGACATGCTTGCAATAGATAAGCCTTCTAAGAACCAAGTGGAATTAGTCTCACCACTGTGAAAGAATGTGGATGGGTAAAAAAGGACCCTCTTTCCAAAGCAACAAGACTACCTATGATTTTTTTTCCATACCCCATAGTCGAGGATGACTATGATTTCAAGGGAGAGGTAATTCCATTAATATAAATTTTTAACCTTCTATAATTATTTTCCAATTTAAACTGGCCACTTAAGTACAAGGAAAATAAAAAGAGAGCAAGTGAAATTGATCAAGTGCTAATGGACCAATCGGTCAAGGCTTGGGACCAAAAGGGGAAAGTCCATAAAAGAGCAAAGGTAATTGTTGATTAATTAGATGGGATCGGGGGGGGGGGGTCTCTAGCATGCAAGGCAAGAGAAAAAAAGTGTTGGGCATGCTTGTGTTGCATTAGGAGGTGTTTCCACCTCACTGATCAAGTGTAAAGCATTCTAGTTATAGTCTAGTTGCAGACTTAGTTGCAGACTAGCATAGCTATATAAGAGAGGACTCGTTGCATTTTTGAGTGCCCAAGAATTAAAAATAAATCTCTCTCTCTCTCTCTCTCTCTCTCTCTCTCTCTCTCTCTCATAGAAGCTCTAGTGGAAGCTCTAGAGATGAACTCCATGCTCAAGCTCTTGGCCATGGATGCAAATCCAAGCCAATGAAAGTTTCTTCTTCTCCATCTCTATTATTATACTACTAAGCTATGATAAGAGCATACCTATGAGCAAGTTTACATGGAGTATCAATTCTCTTGCTTGAAAAATAATTCTTTCCACCTTTATCTTCGTTTCTCCCACTTTTTATTTCTCCTCACTGGGGTGTTTAATTTAGGGTTTGGGAAGGAGGGTTATACAATGGAATCTTGAAGACACCATATTGTTGATTCAATAAAGGCTCCACAAGAGCACAAAAATGTATTATAACAAAGCTATTTTTTGAGGGAATTATAGTACAAATCCTTTTGGAGGGGAGGACGGGAGGCTCCAAAAAATTCGGTCATCATTGAGTTGTCCATCTTTTCTCGTTATTCTCTTTGAATTATAATTAAACTATTTGTAATGTGTGTGTGTGTGTGTAAAGGAATCAGACCAAAAAAACCTATGTTCTCCTTGCTATCTCTCTCTTAACAGAAAACTCTCTCAAGTTTCATAGTTAAATTAAGATTGAGAACTCAATGAGGACCATATTTTCTTCGAGCCGGTCTACCCTCCAAAAGTAATTGTATTATAATTCTCTAACACCATTTTAGATAATTTGGGAAAATCCAGTTTCCCAAATTCTAAATGTGTATGCTAGGATTGTGTTATTTAATGGTTTCTAAGCTCTAGTTGCCTTTAATTTAGATAAATTATCATGATTGTTTTAGTCTATTTTAATTTCTCTACTATAAAATTTAAGAATAAACCTCCAATATAGTTTTTGGAAAGAGGATTTGTATGACATCAGTGCTTTTCAAAATTCAACAAATGCTTCTAGAAGTAGCTTCTCAAAAAATGAGGTGTCAAAAAAACCAATTGATATGATTTTAAAGCAGCATATAGATTGATTACAGCAATTAAAAAAGATAATATGTAAAGGCAAATACTATTAAACACTCTTGTCATAATTTGGTGACCTTAATCCATGTATAACAAAATACTTGGTCATGGTTTTGTAGCATGCTATCAAGTTTTTAATACACAATAATTTAAACAACATTCAAACTAATATTTCATACTTAAAAAGTCAAAACAATACTATATAGTATCCTATGGCTATAAGACCATGAGATGCCATCTATTGCACATATGGCCTTAAGGCCATATGGTGCTCTTTGTAGACATGTCTATGACTTTAATATGTCTCTTTATGACCTCAAGTCCATAGGGTTAGGATTGTTAGCTGGTCCCAACGTATAAAGAGGTCCAGTCCTTCAAAGCCATATGGGAATTTATTTACGTGCCACCCTATGTCCCTAAGTCTGTAAGTTGTCTTAGGGCCACAAGATGTTGTTTATGCCAATAAGAAACCATTCTATGCTCTATGTTGGCACACTATGTCCCCAGGCGCACAAGGTGTGCCTCGTATGCTAGTTAGAAACCATTTATTCTATATGTTGTCACCATATGGCCTTAGACCATAGGGTGCCCTCTGTGCTAGTAAGAAATTCTCTATAGTCTGTGTTTTCACCCTATGGACCTAGGGCCACAAGGTACCCTCTATGCTAGTAAGAAATCCTCTACGCTCAATATTGAGACCATGTGGCCCCAAAGCCATAGGATATCCTCTATGGTAGTGAGAAAAACCCTCTATGATCTATGTTCACAAACAATTAAAAAATCTAAACAATACTATAGAGTATCCTATGGCCCTAAGACCATAAGATGTCATCTATTGCACCTATAATTCCATTTGGTATTTTATTTAATTGTACAAAGTTAGATGAGGCACTTACTTAGATAAACTATCATAATTCTAACTTTGAAATTATTTCTTAACATAAAACTACAATATAAAAACTCCTAATATAAGTTTGTGCCAAAGAATCAATGCTAAGATGAAGATTTTTTACATCAAGTACATGCTTTAAAACTTCACTCAAAGGTTTTAGAGATGGTGTCTCAAAAAAAGGGGGTGTTTAAAAACACCATTTGATGTGAATAATACGAATTGTATACATTGATTATGTCAAAATAGTATAAAGTATAAACATAAAGATTACCACCAACTTGACAGTTTCATAAAAATGATGGTCTTCATCGCATGTACAATAAAAGACTATGATATCTCCAAGATTGAGGGTGTTCAAAAAACACTGTTTTGTAACACTATCAAATGTCAATAAATTCTAATTGTTTGGATCACTTAATAAAGACAATTAATAAGAAGAAAAACTTAACAATACCATAGAAGCATCAAACAATGAAACCAAAGAACTTGAATGAGAGAAGTCCCTTGACAATAGGATGCACTTCATTAAAAAAATAGTTTAAAGATGTTTCAAGATATCCCACAACATTCCATCAAGTTTAGATTTTGAAAAGTACACATTGCCAAATACTTGGTAGATGCTATTTAGAATACTTAACTAGTACACTTAAAATGGCCTCCTTCTCTTGAGATTTTGAGTCCTTTGAGACATATAACATTGCATTACATAGTGAGTCTCAGGATCAGGATGGAACATTACAAAATTTCTTATGGTATAGTCTCTCTTGTCTTTAGCATACAACCATCCACATAACCATGGAACAATTTCATCTTTAAGCAATTGAGTAGGTTGGTTCCAAAACTTTGGAAAAATAATATAAGTTCCTTGCATATTCCACATCACTCGATATGGACTATCATCAAATATTATAGTGTTGCCCCCATCTAAATAATCAAATAGCTTCCATATGGTCGAAAGATTTTTGTGATAGGCTCTTTTGTAACCGATCATGAAATTTGAATTTTGACAGCACCGGTTATCCATAATCATCTTGAATTTATGACTTTGTGTAGGAAAACAGGTCTTGATTATGTGTTGAGCTTCTTGTAAACGATGGTAGCTCCAAATCCAAACCTCAAAGAACTCAAAGCAAAATCTTAAGAAATACTCTGCATTTGGACACACCGCATACACCTCATTGTTATCTTCTACAATGCACATGTACTTGGTCCAAGTTGGGGCCTTGATTGAAGCTCAAATGTTGCAAGAAGCACACCCTCTAAATCCAACATAAGCGTTCTTTTGTCCTGTTTGAAAGATGTTGGTAGATAATGAAACCATTGCTCTTGGTTTGAATGTGATATTTGATTTAATATGAAAGGGAGCTCCTCTATTTTGTGATAATCTAATAGCAAAACATTTTTTCTTAAAAGCCCTGAAATGATTTTTAAAAAAAAGTTAATATAGAGATCTTAAGTGTGTTGAAGACCTTAGGGACATAGGGTGCTAATTTGTGGTTACACTTAGTAAGTCCTATGCAAGAACACATGCCAAACTATGACCCTATGGCCTTAGATTCATAGGGTGTTGAGACCATAAAGTGAAATTCCCCCAAGGTTATAGAGCAAGATTTGACCTTATGAGCATGTAGATTGTCCTTGATGGCACATTGAACTCAAATTTCAAAGAAAAAAAACTATAAAAGCTTTTAAAAAAAGAGCATTTGCCACATGAAACTCAGAAGTTACTTATAGTATTGAAAGACAATTTTAAAAACTATTAATCATTTACATCTTCATATATCTTTAAACCCTAAGCACTCTAACAAAGTCTCTGAGTACATAAAGATCTTTGTAAATGACAAAATGTTACAAAACATTGCTCCATCATTTCTTGATATAGGGCTATTTGAGATCATACTGAATTTTTAGATGCTTTATATAATTCCTGGCTTCATGTATTTTGATCACAGGCTCCTTGTATCCCAATTTTAGGGCAAGCATGATTGCTTCTGTACCTTTCAAGGCTGATAATGATTTGATATTCTTTAAGACCCTTACTCTTTCTCGATCACGTGCTGAAAGTTTCTTGTCTTGACTTCGAGTGGACATTCCACTAGTGCTATATGTTGTAACTTTCTCATCGTGAAGAGGACAAGAAACTTCTGATAGCCTTCTCGTGGAGTAGGTTTTTCCTAGAAAAATTAGATTTCTCTCCTCCCACTCTGCAACAACCTTGTGTATATGGTTATAAATCTCATGACCTTGAGCAATGGGTGCTTGTCCATATAAATGAGCCCCTGTAACTGTGCGAATGTCATTAACATGATTGAGATCTTTGATATATGGTAGCAGCTCCCCAAGGAGGATATTATCCTCCTCATCATCAGCATTAAATGATGGTGGAAAAATACAATTCAATGCAGGATTCACACATCCCTTTAATGGTTCATCATCTACAAGAAGCAGTCTTCTTGCATCAAGCCCATATTTTGATGATGCAATAGCCAACGGTTTGAAAAGTGCTTCTACTCCTGGATTATCTAAGCGAGTGATCCTTGATTCTACGCATGGTTGACATTGACTTTGCCCCAAATCATAAAGAATGGAAATTTTTCTTTAGCTTCCTTTTCTAAAATATTGATTATGTCCACAACATGCATGTCATTCGTAGCTGACCATATCCCTACATTGAAATAGGTAAATAGAGCCTTTAACACTAGAATGGTAACAGGACACTTTTATGTCCTTGGACACTTTTGTGTCCTGTTAAGTGACCATTTTGCTTGAATTATTTGAAGAGTATGAAAAACTCTCATTTTGTGCCCGTTTAGAGACTTTATGTAATCTCTCTATATACATAAGATTGTAGGATAGCTATGTTGACACCCTATGGCCTTAAGGCTGTAGACTAGCCCAAATGCTTATGTGCCCTTTTAAAGACTCTATGTAATCACCCTATATCCATAAGATTGTAGGGTAGATTCTATGTTGACACCCTATGGGCCTAAGGCTATAGAGTAACCCAGATGCTTATGTGCCCTTTTAGAGACTCGGTGTAATCACCCTACATCTATAAGGTTGTAGGGTATCCCATTTTCTTTTGGGGGATTCTATGGTCCTAGGGCCATAGGGTGTCATGTCTACAAAGAACTCTATGATCCTCAAGTCATAGTGTATTCTTCCCAAACCTCATATGATCAATTAACTTTAAATTATTACATAATATATATCTTATGACCATATATAAATGTAGAATTCTATTTACCAAAACATGTCCATATAATATCATACACTTAAGTCTAATTCATTTATTGTGGAAAAACTCAAACTCACAAGTTCACATTTTTTCAAAGAAAATAAATTGAGAAAAATAACGAGCCAAACATCAATGTTTTTAACATCATGGGAAGATTTGAGATGGGACAAATAAAATAAAATGACAACAATAATAATCTAAATATCAGTAATGTAATATCATGGGTGGCTAGCTTAACCTATTTCTTGTAAACTTTCTAGAATGGCCTCAGCACTTGCATCCAATGGTTCTTCAATTTCTTCTTCCTTTGAATCCTTGGCATTGACTTTCTCTCTGTTATCCACACATGCCCACCTTCTAAGATCAAGGTCTTCTTCCACTATGGAATGGCAAAGAGATTCCAATTGCGTCATTTGATCACTACATGCAACTGATATCACCTTTCTCTGTTGTTGTAGTGCCTCTTTAGTCCCATAGCCTAATGAGAAGATGTCTATCACTTGATCATCTTCTTTGAGACAGATGCATTTGATTTCACGATGTACAAAAAAGGATTTGGCCGTGGTCACAACATCATACTCGTCGTCATTGATGCAGAGAGTATGCATTGGCTCCAACAATGACTCTTTAACACTAGAGTAGTTGGTGTACTGCTCTCCTTGACTGAAAAATGCCCAAACCCCAAAAATTACTTCGCGAAGAGCACATGTTTGGATGGTCTCTGATCCCATTAAGGAGCTCAAAGGTAGAACGTGCATTTCATACCATTTAGCTTTTTCAGAAATTGCCTTCTCTAGGGAAGTAGCATGCGATACTTGACTAAGCCGGCAATTAAAAACTCTGATGGTTGATGTGCTACCCCACATACTCCATCAATTACTTTACCAAATTGGGCAGCACTCCAACCACTAGATGTAAGACTTTTGTGTGTTGTGTCTATGATGCAAACACAAACACGAATTTTAGAGCTATTCTCACTGCAGAGAAACTCAATGCCTTCCAAATTCTTTCCAACACACTTGATTGTCCATGGTAAAATGAATTGCAAAATAGAAGTGCCATTCTTTTGTGCAATTATCCACTGCACATATCCCCTAGTGATCGCAGGAATTGGCTCTTTCTCCTTTCCTTTTTGTAGTAGGAGATTTAGCCATTGCGTACAACTCGTGAAGAGAGATTTGTAAATCTCATCTATAATGTTATAATGAGACTTACATTTATCCCATGAAGTAACTGCTATTGTTGATGGATCTATCTCTTTAAATTCCATCAACATTTGAGGCTCAAAAACCCTGGTCTTCTTTAAGACCGTTGCACGTGCAGTGAGGTCGAGCATGCCCGCTTGACGTGGTTGCTTCACTAAGAAGATCTTCTCATCTGCCAGCTCTTGTTGTAGTAGCTTGACATCATTATCTTCTAAAATAGCTAGGAATCTAAAGGTTTTTATGCTTGGTTGTCGCCCATGGGCAGTTGATGTTTGACGCTTCTCCAAGATGTGTATCCACTGATCATAGATTTCATCATCGTACATGACCATGTGTGCTTCTTTGTTGGCAAATGATTTATGGTTGAACACGATGTTCGCCACATTTACAAAGGCCTTCAAAATAAAGAAAATAAAATTAACTTTAATTCAAGACATATTTGTAACCAAAACAAGCATAGGGAAGTGGAACTTACATCCCAACCTGCTCGACTCGGATGACCGACAGGAACACCTGCCTTGGGTTTTGTTGGTTTAGAATATGCAAGCCATTGACTACGGACATGCTTCAAGACCTCCACATAAAGCTGGTGTTTCATTGCTGTTATTCTCTCCATGTTCTCCATTTTGGAAATTCGAACAACAACCTCTTTCGGAGCGTCTACCACTATCCTTGCAGTTCTAAACTTGTAGAACTCTTTTCTCAAAGCATACTTAGTGCTGTTGTTACGCAAAAAAGCTCTAGCCGCTATGATGGAATGTTGACCAGCTAGAATCCACTAGTGGTATGTTGATATCTTGTCTCCATGCACTTCAGCTATTTGTAAAGGCATTTTTGTAATTGGGTTATATGGCATCAAGTCTGCTGCACTGGAGACTGGCCTAGAGTGCCCTGCAAATTGCTTCAAGAGATATCTCACATATACATCTGACAATGGTCTGCATCAATAGCCATCTGGTGCAAGGTTGCATTGCTCAACTAAGATCAATTGGGTAAATTGTACACCAAATTTAAAATAGTGGTCAATTTTGACGTATCCATCTAGCCCACTCTTAGAAGTTTTGGCAGCTTCTTTAATATCAAGATCTTTTTCTTTGGGCTGTATAATAGAGTCCAACAGAGCTAAGGATGCTGAGTCCACAACCACTGCCACTGAGGGGGTTCCAACTGTTAGGGTTGCAAGTCCACTAGAATCTCCTGCTTCTTGACTCTGTAAGGGTATAACAGCCACATTTCCACTATTTTCTCCAAGTGAGGGAGTCTGACTCTCCTTGAGCGTCTTAGATTGATTTGTTGTACCTGTGTCTTCATTCTTTCTCTTCTTATTCTTCTTTGTGCTGCTCAATTTACCTAAATATTCATTGACTTTCTTAAAGCCCTCAATATATAAGTCTATAAAGTTCTCACTTGGAGTGTCGTCTTGAAGCTCCACCCACCCTGCTTTTGTCATTGTCACTCCTTCATAATCAACCTTCACCAATTTTTGAGCAAAGGCCACAGGCTCCAAAAACTAGGAGTCACCATTGAGTAGTTTTACTCCAAGGCATGGAGACATTTCAAGATCTGAACAATCTTTCTTTATCTCCTTGACAATACCACAATCCTTGAAGGGCAATTTCTCTTTATCTTGAAAGAACAAGTGGACTTTCTCATCACTTCCACCATTTGGTAAGTGAAAATCTAGATACCAAGAACTTGGTGTTGAGCCTGTTGCATCAACTGACTTTGACTTTCTCATTTGAGACATTTTCTATAAAAAGAATGACATATATTTAGACAAGATGGATATTATTACATCCATATGGACCTAGGGCCATAGAGTCACCTCTATGTTAAACCATGTGGTCCTAGGTCCAAAGGGTGCCAACAAAATGGTTCTACAAGTGTACCTAGGCCACTCTATGGTAGTGCGATCACATGTTCCCTTATGACATTAGAGGACCCTCAAAGAAGTATCCCTTGAATGGTCTAAATACCCCTTTAGAGCCTCTACACCAACACCATATGGCATCATGTGGCCTAAAGGCCATAGGGTCCTCTGCATGCTAGTAAGAACCTCTCTATGCTCTACATTGGCATCCTATGGCCCCAAGGCCACAAGGTGGCCACAATGTTTTAAAGAAACGCTTCATGAGGGTTTTCTGGTAACCTATGACCCCAAGGCCATATGGTGCTCTCCATGCAAGTAAAAACCACTATTTGCTCTACATTGAGGAGACCTTGTGGGATGAAGTCCATAGGGTCCCCTCAATGCTAGTAAGAACCTCTGTTTACTCTATAATGGCACCCTGTGGCCTGAAGGTCATAGGGTTCCCTCTATGCTACTAAGAATCTCTTTGTGCTCTATGCTCTATGATCTATATTGACTTCCTATGGCCCCAAGACCACAAGGTGCCCTCATCGTTTCCAAAAACACCTCATTGTTTTGCTATGGCCCTAGGGCCATAGCTCTCTATGCCGATATAAATCACCATGCTCTATATTAGCTCCCTAAGGCCTGAAGGCCATAGGAACCCTTCTATGATAAATTTTTGACAACCAATCCCCCTAGGTGAGGATGTTCTATATGCTAGTAAAAACACTATTTGCTCTATATTGGCACCATGTGACTTGAAAGCCATATGGTCACCTATATTCTAGTAAGAGCCTCTCCATGCTCTATATTGGCACCCTTTGGCCTGAAGTCCATAGGGTCCGATCTTTGCTAGTAAGAACCGATCTATGCTCTATATTGGCACCCTATGGCCTGAAGGCCATAGGGTCCCCTGTATGCTAGTAAGAACCTCTCTATGCTCTACACATACGATGACCCCAAGGCCACAAGTTGCCCTCTATGTTCTGAAGAAACCCTTTAGGAGGGTTTTTTGGAAACCTATGGACCCAGGGCCATAGGGTGCTCTCTATGCCATTGAACAACCCTCATTGTTTTGGTACCCTATGGCCCCAGGTATAAAGCACTATTTGGTCTCTCTATGCTAGCAAGAACTGATCTTTGTTCTATATTGGCACCCTTTGGCCTGAAGGCCATAGCGCCCCTGCTCTGTGATAGTAAGAACTGATCTATTCTCTATAATTGCACCCTAATTCAGGCCATAGGGTCCCCTGTATGTTAGTAAGAACCTGTCTATGCTCTACACATACTATGACCCCAAGGGCACAAGGTCCCCTCTATGTTTTGAAGAAACCCTTTATGAAGGTTTTTTGGCAACCTATGGACCTAGGGCCATAGGGTGCTCTCTATGCTAGTAAAAACACTATTTGCTCTATATTGAGGAGACTTTGTGGGCTGAAGGCCATAGGTTCCCCTCTATGCTAGTGAGAACCTCTGTTTTCTCTACGTTGACACCCTGTGGCCTGAAGGCCATAGGGTTCCTTGTATGCTAGTAAGAAGCTCTCTATACTCTATGCTCTATGCTCTTATTGACATCCTATGGCCCCAAGGCCACAAGGTGCCCTCATTGTTTCGAAAAAACCCTCCATGTTGTTTTGGCACCCTATGGCCACATGTATAAAGCAATATTTGGTCTCTCTATGTTAGTAAGTACCGATCTATGCTCTATATTCGCACCCTATGTCCTGAAGGCCATAGGGTCCCCCCTATACTAGTAAGTAACTCTCTATGTTCTACACATCCTATATGTTTTGAAGAAACCCTTCATGAGGTTTTTTTGGCAACCTATGGACCCAAGGCCATAGGATTCTCTCTATGCCATTGAGGAGACCTTGTGGGCTAAAGGACATAGGGTCCCCTCTATGCTAGTAAGAAACTCTGTTTTCTCTATATTGACGAGACCTTGTGGGCTGAAGGCCACAGAGTCCCCTCTATGCTAGTAAGAACCTCTGTTATCTCTATATTGACACCCTATGGCCTGAAGGCCATAGGGTTCCTTCTATGGTAGTAAGAAGCTCTCTATGCTCTTTGCTCTATGCTCTATGCTCTAAATTGACATCCTACGGCCCCAAGGCCACAAGGTGCCCTCATTGTTTTGAAAAAACCCTCATTGCTTTGACACCTTAAGGCCCCATGTATAGAGCACTATTTGGTCTCTCTATGCTAGTAAGAACCGATCTATGCTCCATATTGGGACCCTGTGGCCTTCAGGCCATAGAGTCCCCTATATTCTAGTAAGAACCTCTCTATGCTCTACACATCTTATTACCCTAAGGGCACAAGGTGCCCTGTATGTTTTAAAGAAACCATTCATGACAGTTTTTTGGCAACCTATGGACCCAGGTCCATAGGGTGCTCTCTATGCCAGTAAAAAACACTATTCTCTCTATATTGAGAAGACCTTGTGGGCTAAAGGCCATAGGGTCCCCTCTATGCTAGTAAGAACCTCTATTATCTCTATATTGACACCTTGTGGCCTGAAAGCCATAGGGTTCCTTCTATGGTAGTAAGAAGCTCTCTATGCTCTATGCTCTAAATTGACATCCTATGGCCCCAAGGCCACAAGGTGCCCTCATTGTTTTGACGCCTTAAGGCCCAATGTATAGAGCACTATTTGGTCTCTCTATGCTAGTAAGAACCGATCTATGCTCCATATTGGGAGTGGCCTTCAAGCCATAGAGTCCCCTGTATTCCAGTAAGAACCTCTCTATGCTCTACACATCTCAGACCCTAAGGGCACAAGGTGCCCTGTATGTTTTCACGAAACCATTCATGACAGTTCTTTGGCAACCTATGGACCCAGGTCCATAGGGTGCTCTCTATGCCAGTAAAAACCACTATTTTCTCTATATTGAGGAGACCTTGTGGGTTGAAGGCCATAGGGTCCCCTCTATGCTAGTAAGAACATCTGCTATCTCTATATTGACACCCTATGGCTTGAAGGCCATAGGGTTCCCTCTATGGTAGTAAGAAGCTCTCTATGCTCTTTGCTCTATGCTCTATGCTCTAAATTGACATCATATGGCCCCAAGGCCACAAGGTGCCCTCGTTGTTTTGACACCTTAAGGCCCCATGTATAGAGCACTCTTTGATGTCTCTATGCTAGTAAGAACCGATCTATGCTCGATATTGGGCCCCTGTGGCGTTCAGACCATAGAGTCCCATGTATTCCAGTAAGAACCTCTCTATGCTCTACACATCTTATGACCCTAAGGGCACAAGGTGCCCTGTATGTTTTAAAGAAACCAATCATGACAGTTGTTTGGAAACCTATGGACCCAGGTCCATAGGGTGCTCTCTATGCCAATAAAAAACACTACTTTCTCTATATTGAGGAGACCTTGTGGATTGAAGGCCATAGGGTCCCCTCTATGCTATTAAGAACCTCTGTTATCTCTATATTGACACCCTGTGGCTTGAAGGCCATAGGGTTCCCTCTATGGTAGTAAGAAGCTCTCTATGCTCTTTGCTCTATGCTCCATGCTCTAAATTCACATCCTATGGCCCCAAGGCCACAAGGTGCCCTCATTGTTTTCAAAAAACCCTCATTGTTTTGACACCTTAAGGCCCCATGTATAAAGCACTATTTGGTCTCTTTATGCTAGTAAGAACCGATCTATGCTCCATATTGGGACCCTGTGGCCTTCACGCCATAGAGTCCGTTGTATTCCAGAAAGAACCTCTCTATGCTCTACACATCTTATGACCCTAAGGGCACAAGGTGCCCTGTATGTTTTAAAGAAACCATTCATGACAGTTTACTTGCAACCTACGGACCCAGGTCCATAGGGTGCTCTCTATGCGAGTAAAAAACACTATTTTCTCTATATTGAGGAGACCTTGTGGATTGAAGGCCATAGGGTCCCCTCTATGATAGTAAGAACCTCTGTTATCTCTATATTGACACCCTGTGGCCTGAAGGCCAGAGGGTTTCCTCTATGGTAGTAAGAAGCTCTCTATGCTCTTTGCTCTTTGCTCTATGCTCTAAATTGACATCCTATGGCCCCAAGGCCACAAGGTGCCCTCATTGTTTTCAAAAAACCCTCATTATTTTGACACCTTAAGGCCCCTTCTATAGAGAACTATTTGGTCTCTGTATGTTAGTAGGAACTAATCTATACTCCATATTGGGACCTTATGGCCTTCAAGCCAGAGAGTCCCTTGTATTCCAGTAAGAACCTCTTTATGCTCTACACATCTTATGACCCAAAGGGCACAAGGTGCCATGTATGTTTTAAAGAAACCATTCATGAAAGTTTTTTGGCAACCTATGGACCCAGGTCCATAGGGTGCTCTCTATGCTAGTAAAAAACACTATTTTCTCTATGTTGAGGAGACCTTGTGGGCTGAAGGCCATAGGGTCCCCTCTATGCTAGTAAGAACCTCTGTTATTTCTATATTGACACCTTGTGGCATGAAGGCCATACGGTTCCCTCTATGGTAGTAAGAAGCTCTCTATGGTCTTTAGTGTATGCTCTATGCTGTAAATTGACATCCTATGGGCCCAAGGCCACAAGGTGCCCTGATTGTTTTGAAAAAAACCCTCATTGCTTTGACACCTTAAGTCCCCATGTATAGAGCACTATTTAGTCTCTCTATGCTAGTAAGAAGCGATCTATGCTCCATATTGGGACCCTGTGTCCTTCAGGCCATAGAGTCCCCTGTATTCTAGTAAGAACCTCTCTATTCTCTACACATCTTATGACCCTAAGGGCACAAGGTGCCCTGTATGTTTTAAAGAAACCATTCATGACAGTTTTTTGGCAACCTATGGACCCACGTCCATAGGGTGCTCTCTATGCCAGTAAAAAACACTATTTTCTCTATATTGAGGAGACCTTGTGGCCTGAAGCCCATAGGGTCCCCTCTATGCTAGTAAGAACCTCTGTTATCTCTATATTGACACCCTGTGGCCTGAAGGCAATAGGGTTCCCTCTATGGTAGTAAGAAGCTCTCTATGCTCGTTGCTCTTTTCTCTATGCTCTATACTCTAAATTGCCATCCTATGGCCCCAAGGCCACAAGGTGCCCTCATTGTTTTGAAAAAACCCTCATTGCTTTGACACCTTAAGGCCCCATGTATAAAGCACTATTTGGTCTCTTTATGCTAGTAAGAACCAATGTATGCTCCATATTGGGACCCTGTGGCCTTCAGGCCATAGAGTCCCCTGTATTCTAGTAATAACCCCTCTATGCTCTACACATCTTATTACCCTAAGGGCACAAGGTGCCCTGTATGTTTTAAAGAAACCATTCATGACAGTTTTTTGGCAACCTATGGACCCAGGTCCATAGGGTGCTCCTATGCCAGTAAAAAACACTATTTCCTCTATATTGAGGAGACCTTGTGGGTTGAAGGCCATAGGGTCCCCTCTATGCTAGTAAGAACCTCTGTTATCTCTATATTGACACCATGTGGCCTGAAGGCCATAGGGTTCCCTCTATGGTAGTAAGAAGATCTCTATGCTCTTTGCTCTATGCTCTACATAGAGATTTTATGGCCCAAAGGCCACAAGGTGCCCTCATTGTTTCAGATGGAATGTAGGGCACCTTGTGACCCTAGGGAACATAGGGAATCCTATGGCCCTTGAACCACAAGGTCTTTAGATGGGACAGAGAGCATCCAAGGTCCCGAGGGTGGCCTACGAACATAGGGCACACCATGGTGCATATTAACGGGCACCATGGTAGCCCCATGCACCTAGGTCTCTAGGGCCGTAGGATCTCCAAAAGGAACATAGGGAATCATATGGTCCTTGCAATTGTACATTGCCACCCTATGGCACTTGAGCCGTAGGGTCTTCAAATGGAACGTAGGGCACCTTGTGACCATAGGGAACATAGGGAATCCTATGGCCCTTCAGATTGTAGGTTGTCACCCTATGGCCCTTGGGCCACAAGGTCTCATGATCGAACATAGGGCACCTTTTGATCCTATGGCCATAGGTTCCTTATGTTCCTTTCTGAGATTCTATGGCGCTAGGGCCATAGGATCTTCAGAAGGAACATAGGGAACCATATGGCCCTTGAGATTGTACATTGCCATCCTATGGCCCTTGGGCCACAGTGTCTCTTGATGGGACATAGGGCACCTTGTGATCCTATGTCCGTAGGGCCATATGTTCATTTTGGAGATCCTATGGCCATAGGACCATAGGATCTCCAAAAGGAACATAGGGAACCCTGTGATCCTATGTCCGTAGGGCCATATGTTCATTTTGGAGATCCTATGGCTCGAGGACCATAGGATCTCCGAAAGGAACATAGGGAACCCTATGGCCCTTGAGATTGTAATTCCCACACTATGGCCCTTGGGCCACAAGGTCTCGAATAGGTCACCCTTTGATCCTATGGCCCTAGGTTATTTATGTTGCTTTTGGAGATTCTATGGCCCTAGTGCCACCCTATCTCCAAAAGGAACATAGGGAACCCTATGGCCCTTGAGATTGTACATTGCCACCCTAAGGCCCTTGGGCCACAAGGTCTCTAGATCGGACATAGAGCACCATGTGATCCTATGGCCATAGTGCCATATATATGTTTTGGAGATCCTATGGCCCTATGGCCATATGATCTTCAATAGGAACATAGGGAACCCTATGACCCTTGAGATTGTACATTGGCACCCTATGGCCAGATGGGATATTGGTCACCCTATAGTACGATGTGAGACCACCCTATGGCCTTATGGTCATAGGGTACCTTAGGGCCATATGTTACTCTTTAGTATGAGGTGAAACCCTATGTAGCCACACCATGTCTGCCCTTCTAAAGATTGGATGTCTAGTTTTATTGTAGTGACTACAAATGAATTTAAAGAAACTATATTACACCATATTTTACAAACACATATAGTGTACACTTTCTTTCCCACCTCTTTGCCTCTTTTTTTCCCCATCCTCGTACAACTGAACCCTAATCCATCCTCATACAACAGCGCGCTCTACTCATCCTCTTACAACGTGTGCCCAACTCCCCACAACCCAATTACACGTATCCATAGTTTCAGCATTTTCTGTAGTTATTGTCTTTTGTATTTGCAGGTTTATAATTTTTTTTTGTAATTAGAGATTTTTGCAGTTAGAGTTTTACAATTTTACATTATTAGGTCACTTATGAGGAGTTTTATGTTTTACAGATTTAGGTACCTAATAAGAGTTTTTCGTTACAAATTTAGGTCCCTAATTAGTGTCTTCTGTTTTATATTTTTAGGTCTCTAATTAGAGTATTCTGTATTACAGTTTTAGATCTCTAATTAGAGATTTTTCTGTTTTATAGTTCTACAATTTTACAGTTTTAGAGATGTAATTAATGTTTTTTTTTTATTGTTTTAGAGAGAGGTGATTCACAACTTAGCTAAAATGTAATTAGATTAAGAACAGTTAAAACCGAATTAAGCAAAAAGATTAGGGTTTCTATAGGTTACCTCTGAGTAAATCTGTGTTTGATGAAAACTGGCTGCAGCAGTAGCAAGCAGTCACTTAGGTGTGTTGAGGCCGCGACGATGATGGTAACAGATCTGTGTTTAGGAGGTTGCGAAAGTAGTCCTTCTGTTGAAGGTTGTGGCAATGGCTTCACGTAGATCTGTGTGCACGTCGCAACGATGGTGTAGAACTGTATGCGTAGGGAGAGAGGGAGAGAGAGACAGAGAAAGACAAGCTCTGTCAGGTTTCTGTGTAGGTTTCGAGCAAGAAACGAGAGAGAGAAAGAGAGCGACAGTGCGGAAAAAGTTGTGGTAGAGAGAGAAAGAGAGAGGTAAGGTTAGTTAGGTTAGGTTAGAAATTCAAAATTCAAATTTTGAATGTAGGGGTTGTTCTCACGGGTTTGCAGTTGAGATTACTAGAGTTCTAGGCTTTGTGCAAAAATGAGACATAGCTCGTCGGCTCTGAAATTGAAAGAGCTTTTCAGAAAAAAAAAGAGTATGGAAAAAAAAAAGTTGTTGCAAGGCTTTGTCAATGTCCATATCTCTGTAGTACGAGTGGAACGACACCCATGAAGCAAAAATTTACTTCAGAATCAAAATCTGCATAGTAGAAAATACACTAAAAAAAACTAAACTTTAAAAAGATTATCCCAAAAATTGTGCGCTATTTTTTTGTCCGATATCAATAAGTGTATTTGAAAACCCATTATGACAAAGTTTGTCATAGCGTTAAAAAAAAATTAATTATTTGTTAATTATTTTTTTAATTTATGACACTTGCGGATATCCCTTGAATGGCCGAAATTATTATGAAGACACCTCAGCCACCCCTGGGCTCACACCATAGGATGGCAATGTTGGAGGTCAAGGATCAAAGCGTGCACTTAGTTCAATTTGAAAATCCTATGTCCTAGGGTTTTCTTCTTCTATCTTGTGAGATCCTTGTGGCCCTACGGTGGCAATGTGAAAGCTTGTGGACCTAGGGCCATAGGGTGGCAATGTATAAGCTCAAGAGCCATAAGTTGCCCTATATTCCATTTGGAAATCCTATGGCCCTAGGGTTTAGGGGCGACAATGGATAAACTCCAATACATAGCCCTATGTTCCAGCTGGAGATCCTATGGCCCTAGGTCCACGACAATGTATAAGCTCAAGAGCCATACGTTGCCCTACTTTCTAGGTGGAGATCCTATGGCCCTAGGGTCATGGGGTGGCAATATGTAAGCTCAAGGGCCATAGGGTGCCACATGTCCCATATGGAGATCCTACAGCCCTAGGGCCATGGGGTGGCAATGTATAAGCTCAATGGCCATACATTGCCTATGTTCCATTCGGGGAAATCCTATGGCCCTAGGGTAATGGGGTGGCAATGTACAAGGCCAAGATCCATACATTGCCTATGTTCCATTTGGAAATCCTATGGCCCTAGGGTAATGGGGTGGCAATGTTCCATAGGGTAATCCTATGGCCCTAGGGTAATGGGGTGCCACATGTCCCATATAGAGATCCTATGGCCCTAGGTCCATGGGGCTGCATTGATATCTTGGCCACCCTTGAACCCGCACCCTTGAGCTTAGGGGCCTTAGGTTCTCTTATTGTATGTTGTGAGATCTTGTGGCCCTAGGGCCATAGGGTGTCAATGTATAAGCTCAAGGGCCATACATTGCCTATGTTCCATTTGGAAATCCTATAGCCCTAGGGTCATGGGGTGGCAATGTATAAGCTCAAGGGCCATAGGGTGCCACATGTTCCATATAGAGATTCTATGGCCCTAGGGCCATGGGGCTGCATCGATATCTTGGCCACCTTTGACATCTTGGCCATAGGTTGTCTTTTTGTATGTTTTGAAGTCTTGTGGCCCTAGGGCCATAGGGTGTCAATGCTCACACCCTTGGGCTTAGGGCCATAGGTTGTCTTTTTGTATGTTTTGAAGTCTTGTGGCCCTAGGGCCATAGGGTGTCAATGCTCACACCCTTCGGCTTAGGGCCATAGGTTGTCTTTTTGTATATTTTGAATTCTTGTGGCCCTAGGGCCATAGGGTGTCAATAAATGAGTCCACTGGATCATTCCACCCTGTTTCTAGACGTATGCAATCACCTGCTTCATGTAGAATCTCTTTTGTAAGCTTTCCCTTTGTAGCTAATTGCATGACATTTGGCCAAATTTGACCATGATGGTCACTCACCTCTTCATCACAAAAATGTTCAATTTTTACTCCATAAGTAGCTGCCTCAACTGAAGAGGTGGCATGCTTGGTTGCCATATCTTCAACTAAGGTTTGCATTCCCCCCTTCCCAAAGTTAGTTCTCAAGGGTAGACCTGTCTCTCTTAAGTGGATTTTACCATCCTTAAAAAAGACAACATCTTTTGACAAAGCATCACTAAAATCATCACAATCCCTTCTTACATGGTCTGTACTATCACACCAAATACATCTATTAACAAACCCTTCTTTGGGCTGTTGTCTTTGCCTACGAAGTGGCCCTGATGGTTGGCCTTTTTCTTCAAGCTTTGCAAACTTCACCTTCAAGTCACGCATTCCCTTCACAAGCTCATCTAGCATGGACTCATAAGACTTAGGAGCGATAAAAGTAGGCTTTACCATTTTGTCAGAAGTTGAGGTGGAAGGACTTGTAGTGTTTACTACCATCTTGTCCCTTCTTCTTTGTCGTTTGGCAAGCAGTGAGACAGCACCTTCAACCTCATTCCAGTCGGTCTTTAGTCCTTGCTCAGCATCTTTATCTTCAAGAAGAAGCTCCAAATTTTCTTGAAACTCTTTACCTGCAGCTTGTAAGAAAAGATCTGTCTTCTCTGCATCTAGTGTGGCACTTTCTGTCCTAGTGAGTTGTGCATAGCGCCGCTCAAATTCCCTAAGTAGCTCTGTTATTGATAGTCCTTGCTTTGGCTTGACTACCCATTCTAAGAATGTCCTTTTGGTCACTCTCTCAAAGTCCTCCATGAAATATTCCTCCTTTAAAGCTACTTTGAGTTCTTCCCAATTTCTCCCATGCCCATCTTTAATTGCCCTAACATGCTCCCTAATTTCTGGAGCAACAACTAGCTCAAAGCTTTGAATCATCTCACCTTCTGACACGCGATGCAGCTCCATCTCCTTCACATACTCGCGTAAGTACTTGGTTACATCTTTGCCATTGAACTGATCCATTCTGTTGACGACCGCTTGTATGGCCTTCGTTGCTGAAATCTCCCTTCTTTCAGTAGCATGTTGTTGTTGCCTGAACATTGCAAATGCTTGAAACATTTGCATTGTTGCTGGGTCAAAATGCATACCCTGTTGCTCAACATGATCACCCATGGTTACCCACAAACTCTCACCCTAGCAGATTCGCGTCAGGTTCACCAAAAATATGTCGAGAAATTTGCGGTCTTGCCAGGAAAGCACCGGGCTTATGGCTGTGAGAGTTTGTGAGAGAACTCAACAAAACCTATATGAAGGAGTTAAACCATAGATTCCATGAAGACTAGGGTTTGGAAAGAAGTGCAATCAAAGAAGACTCACTCTTTCTCTCTTGCATTCACACACACAAAGAAAGCGATAGAAATGATCATCATGTGGGTTATTCATCTAGGATAGTATGTGAGAAATGTAGATATGAGAGAAGTGAAGAGATGAGAAGTTTCCCTCCCAAGCCCTATTCTTGCCCGTAGGCAATAAGGATACTGCGGGGAGAGATGTACCTGTAGCAAAAAGAACCTAGAGAGGATGAATTACTAAGAATGAGAGAGATAGGCTTGGTTAAGGAGATGAGATTAGATACATATATATATATATATATATATATGTTGGATTAGAGATGAAAATGAAAACAACAAGAAATCAAGAAAACATCAATGTAGAACACATCTTACTTGAAACCCTTCGGCACCATTATTGATGGGAGAGAGAAGAAGAGTGGATAATTCCACTTTGATTGATACACCAAGTGCAAGACGTTCTTTGATTAGAGTTGATCTTCCAAGGTTAGCTTGTTTCAAGAATGGCTAGTCTCCCTCTAGGAGAAAGTGTAGGCTTGGGCTTATGTTAATGGCTAAGTACAATTAGGCATTACTACTCACTCCCTCGAGAATTCCTCTCATCAATGGCTTGAATGCTTGAGTTATTTCCAAGGAAGAAGAGGTCCCCTTTTATAGGTAAAGGGAACCCACAAGGGTTTACACAAGAAGAGAGGAGCTAGTGTGAACAGGAATTTGAAAAGTTGGAAACGAGCTGTCCCTGCATGATGTGGGCAGATTGGGGTCCAGTATTTTGATCATATCTCCTCAACCATAGCTCCAAATAAAAAAATAAAAATATGGGCAGAAACTTCAGCTCATTAGCTACGATTTTCATTTTAAAATCATTCTCCAATTCGGATTGGAACCTTGTGTAAAAAATTCATCAAAATAGGGTCCATTTATGGCAGCAAAAGTCTTCATGTGGTCTCCTTAGCCTTGACTTTCATTTAATTCCCAAGGACACCTCATGCCATATGAAAGCATGACATTTCTCCTTGACAAAGTTTTGTAACCATGCTTGCAATAATGCATTAAAATAAGTGTATCTTTGAAATCATGCCACCTAGTGTCCCACTAGGATTTGATTCTCTCCTAGTAGCTTTTTAAAAAGAAATATAAGAAAAGTATAAAAAATACATAGAATATATATATATTGGAGGTTACCCTAGATATAGGATCTAGCTAGGGTGTGAGATGATAATGAAATAGTAGAAATAAAGAATCAATGCTTTTTGCCCCAAGTTAAAGAGGCGGAGCTATTGACACTTTTCCCATAGTATTTTTTGATGGTAAAGTAAGAATACATTACCCTTGAGATAAATAATAAGATGAGATAGAAAGCTTATTTTTATACTTACATATGCATATGTACATTATAGGAAATATAATTATGTATCTAAAAAGTTACAAGATAACTCTTGTAGCATGTGTTCCCACTATGTACATGTCACAGCACGACAACGGTATGCCACGCAGCAATGTAACATTATTCAATGCATTGAACTCAAGGAGAGCTCTAGACCTCCAAAACAAAATGAAGCAAGAGCGTGATAGGAATGCATCAACAATGACACCACCGTTGGCCATCCATACAATCAACTTCCTCTCAATGTATTGTGGATACCATATCCACTCCTGTATTTCAATAATTTCCTGAGAATCTTTTGCTACTGCTAGATAATTGTGCAGGAGAGAATAAAAATCGATATTTGTTTGCATACTTATCCTTGTTAGTAGAAAAAGGAGTTTTCAAAACCATGCATTTGGGATTCTTAATGGTGGGTCATACACATGAGGACATAGATGCAATGTTTAGTAGGTTCTCAGAAAGATTGCGAACAGGAATGACATTCACTTTTCCACATCTGATGGAACATTTTCAAAAATGTGAAAGCTCAGCTCTAGCACCATTTTTGATGACACAAGTTCCCGACTTTAAACCTTTGTGCAAGGGTACATGTGTGACAGACAAGATGCTCTAGTCGGACACTCTAAGCCACTTCAATTTCGTTTCTATATGCAAGGTGAAGTCCTAGTAATGCAGTACAAAATTCAACCCAAATCACCCAATTGGATGCCAAAGGAGTCGGGAATTGAGTTGTGGAAAAAAAGATGACCAGGGAAAACCAAAATTACCAACAGGCTTTCTAGATGTGGTACCTATAGCAGACTATGTGAGAGATAGTCCGCTTGTTATTCAAGGGATTAAGTCATATCTTGAATTTTGGAAAAGATGTTCTCTATTAAAGAGAAAGGACCATGACTCCACAAAATACATGGAGCCTGTTATCACTTATTGGCAAAACATAATCAATGAGCTTGAACAACCAACCAATAAACACATTGGTGAATATACAACATTTTGGCCAAAGACTATAGGGAGTCATCGAATGCAAGAGATAGAGGAAGACAAAGATGAGTTTCAAGGATATGAAGAATTGAATGATCACTATGTTGGTCCTCAAAGTGCAAGGCCACAAGAGGCCTTTAGGCCTCAAATTGATGTAAGAAAAGGGGATCTTGTTCTTGTGAGACCCACAGATCCTGAATATCCGATATGGCTAGGAGTGGCAGAGTCAAACGTTGATGTAGACAAATCATCTCCTAACTACAAGAAAGTTCTGATTCAGTATTGAGCACCAAAAGATCGAAAACGAAATCCCACAATCCAAGAATAGTATGAGGATTGATGGAAAAAGAGTTGGTGCTGCAATCTTGCTGACCCAAAGCACTGGGAGCGTGTTGATACAATTGTATGGTCATGGACTCCAAGGGGTGGAAGAATTGCGAAAACAATCAAGATCCCATCAAATGTCATGGAGAAGGCACGGGCTAGCTTAATAGGAGAAATTGAATAGCATTTCATATCTTGCTCATTGTTTTATTTCCCCAGCTTATGTATGATTTTATGAAGTATTTTTAAACACCCACATAAAAATAAAAATTCTAAAAGGTGTTTCTCAACACCACCATTTTCTTGGGAATCTATCTCTTTTATGAAGTGTTTTGAAACACCCACATAAAAATAAAAATTTTAAAAGGTGTTTCTCAACACCACCATTTTCTTGAGAATCTATCTCTTTTATGAAGTTTTTTGAAACATCCACATAAAAATAAAAATTTTAAAAGGTGTTTCTCAACACCACCATTTTCTTGAGAATCTATCTCTTTGTCACATTCCCAAATTAAATGAAATTTTTTCAAATTTAATGGGAAATAGGAATCCATAGGCGTTGAAATTAGTCCCAAAGTTGTGGGATTTTCCCATTTCATCTAAAATGGTGTTCTCTCAAAAGATAAATTTGTTACAATGAGAGTGAAAGAATGCATTGGTGGTACCACCTTTGACACTTTTTGGTGGTTCCTTTTATAAAAGGTGGATACTGGTAAAAAAAATTTAAACATGCTCAGAATTTGTGGGAGGATATAGTTTTACATTCTACTTTCAAAGAGCTAGCCATTGCTAATAGGATTGTATTGTGCTACCAAAGGACTGTCCAAGACACCACTTTTTGGTACCACCAATACATTCTTTGAGCCATACATGTTTGTGCTCTTGCGGAGCCTTTCTTGAATCAAGAAGATGGTGTCTTCAAGATTCCATGGTATAACCCTCCTTTCCAAATCCTAACACACTTGCACAGAGAAAGAAAGCAGGCAGAAAGAGGAAGATGAAAGTGGAAATAAGTATTTTTGAAGCAAGAGAACTTCCGGTTGACCTAAACTCTCATTGGAGGTCATAGATGTGTTCTTTTAGCTTAGGGTTAACCCCCCATCAAGTCTCGTAGAAAACCGTTGAGTGGATGATACGTTACGGGCTACTTTCGGTTTCTTTCCTGCGAAGCTACATTGCCGATTTTTGAATTTTTTCGCAACAAAGAGAGTGTAGGACAAGAAAAGCTCATGGCAACGAGCCTACCTCTCATATCTGGCACCGATTGGTGTGTCGTGTGCATCGTACGGAGCTACAGAAGATCCAATTTCTCTAGGTCTCTCAAGCTCTCTCTCACTTGTGAATAGTGAGAATGAGCTCTTAAGTAGGCCCCAAACGAACTTGTATCGGGATTCTGGGATCATTTTTTGCTTGTTGTGAAATGTACTTTAGGCTCAAAAATTTCTTCATTTGGACTTCGATTGCTCTGTTTTTGGAAAATTTGACAATTGACCCAAAATCTGTCAATTTGGCTTTTCGCAACTTTTTGCAATATTTGCACCCCATCTTCACCATAAGTTTTCAATTGTTTATTGACCACTCCTATATTTTTCTTTTGCCACCAAAGTGTCGTTTCACCAGCTTTTTCTATTTTTCTTTGTTTTTGGCTTAAAAAACAATTAAAAATAAAGGAAAATATCTAAATTGACCCAAAAAATGTCAAAAAATCAAGATAATTAGTTAATATCATAACAACCCACTATATACACTAATTCATAGTATCTTTTGTCGGATTGCTCCAATTTCTCAACTTTTCTTCTTAAAAACGTCTAATTTTAGATATATACACACACCTAGAGGTTCATTTTGGTGTTTGTCCTCTGTCATCTTGTTACTACTCCATATTTCAGGGCATATCTGTTCCATTTTTATCAAAATAATTGCACTCAAACATAAAAATCCAGAAACTCAAGGAAACTAGTACCCTTTTTACACTTGTAGCGTGTTGGTTCCTCCCCCCTTCCTATTTGAAGTCCTCCTGGATGATCCATGTCGATGTTTGTAAGATCTTGGGGAAGTCGTCAGAATAGTAAGCTCTCGAGTATTCTTTCTCTTTCTGTGATTGTCAGGCTGCTCAGTCTTTTGGTATCTGTGTTTGCCTTTTGCTTAGGTCGCCACCACTAAACCTCCGATATCATTTGATTGGAACTTGGCCTTTGTCTGTTGTTGAAGTTGTGTATTGGCTCTACTTGAGTTTATTGATTTCAAATCCATATTTTGATATATTCGTTATGATTGATGAGTAGTTGCTTTGGTACCCATATCTTTCTGTGGCAAGAGATTGGTTGTGGAGGTTTAAAATTGAATTTTGGTTTCTCCTCCTTGGTCAATTGATCTTTTCGGACCCAAATCTTCTTGATAGCTTTGTTTTATTGACCCTGTTGTTTGTTTTGGTATACACTTTGATAACTGTTGTTCTTTGTATCAGGAGTATTTGTCTTTGGAAATTGATCTTGCTGCGTTGATGTGATCTTCGGAATTTCTTCTTGGTCCCTTGTTGTTGGTAAGATATGCTTACCTTTGTCTGGCAATTGGATGATTGATTGTTCTTTTTTTGCCCTTTTAGCAAAAGGAACTTATTGTGTTGCCAAATTAGATTGTATATTGACAATGTTAAGACACCAGCCAAGTTTGTACCTTACAACTTCTCTGCCAAGGTCGCCCTAGCAAAACTTCATGTTGTGTGCTCCTATTTTCTACGACATAAAATTTATGCGGATATTCATGTCGATTGATCTGCACTTTGATCACCTTCCATCCCAGAACTTTAATTAGATGTTCTGAATAACTTTGGAGCTCATGTGTTGTCCTCTGTAATTGGTGGTCAAGTTGAAGTTGCTTGTAGAGGTCGTAGGAGATCAAGTTGCATTGAGCTTCTGAATCAAGTATCGATGTTGCCTTCACTTGATTATTTATGATTGTGATAGAAATTTGAGGCTCTTGTATGGTCTCGTTGTTGAATTTTGTGTCCTGAATTGCATTTATCTTTAGAATCGGTCGCTACCCTTTCTTTAGTCTCTACTTGAGCTTCTGCAATAATGTGTTGTTTTTCTTGTGTATTTTTCTTTGCTTGATGCATTTGTTGGAGCATATTTGAAGTTAGTCGTATATGGAATCTTTTTAGTTGGCAACCACTTACCGAGTTAGGCATTTCCTCCCCATCCAATGTAGCAAGATTGACGGCACCGCTTGGTGATAAATCTTTAATCACAAAGGGTCCCATACCTCGCTTTTTAAGTTTCTTTGCATGTTTTCTCCATGTATAAGCCAAGATATAATGGCCCGTTTTGAATTTTTTGGAAAGTATATGCTTATCAAAAAACAAATTTTGCCTTCGTTTTTGTGCATAGATAGAAGCTACTGCCTTCAAGCGAAGCACATCTAGCGGTTCATCTATACGTGAAGACATTTCATAACCAGTCTACTATAGACATTTTGATGTTCTTAAGGTTGGGATTAGAAATTCCATAGGCAGTATAGCATTTAGGCCAAACACCATGTTGTAAGGTGTTGTGCCTATCGAAGTTTTGTAAGCTATTCTATATGCCCATAAAGTTGAATGTAGTTTCTGATCCCAATCCGTTCTAGACTCTGATACTATCTTTGTTAGAATTGTACATAGAGTCTTATTTGTGGCCTCGGCTTGACCATTAGCGTGTGGGTGGTAGGGAGATGACTTCTTATGAAGTATCATGAAGTGTACAAAAAGATTTTTAGTTATCTCATTTATGAAATTTGTACCTTGATCGCTGACAATTTCTATCAGTAGACCATATCTCACAAAGATATTTTCATACAGAAATTGTGCCATAGTCCTGGCATCAGTCTTTGGTGTAGCTTTAACTTCTACCCATTTCGTTAGATAGTCTGTGGCTACAATGATATACTGGGCATGTGTTTTGTATGCAGGGGGTGATATTGGTTCTATGAAGTCTATTCCCCACTTGGAAAAGGCTTTGGCTCCCATCATTGGCCGTAAAGAGATTTCATCCCATTTTATCGGTATTTTGGGTGGTCCTTTGACAAGACTCACATCATTTTGTATACTCGTTTGCGTCCATATGTAATGTTGGACACCATAATCCTGATGTCAGTACATTTTTTGTTGTATTCTCCCCTGAGAGATGGCCTTGACTAATCCCTCCATGTGCTTGTTCCAAGATTGGACTCACATACATGTTTTTTGTTGCATACAACCTAAGCTGGTTATCCTTTCCCCTTTTATACAGTTGATTTTCAATAAGAGTGAAATCGCGAGCTTCTGTTTCTATCGTTTTTTGTTGTGTTTTGGTGATCATAATTTCGTTTCCAAATAATCAACAATGTATTGACTCCATGCTGGCGTAAGTGTTATTTGAAACAATGTGGCATGTTCAATGGGTGGGCTTGATTTGCATTTGACACAACTAGGGACATAATCATGAACATCGATACGCATGGTGGGCCAATACACTCCCAATTGTCGCAATCTCTGGAAGGTTTTTGTTGTTGAACAATGAAACGTTAGTGCTTGGATATGCGCTTTCAACAAATATGTTTCATATTCCTCAAGGTTTATGCACACTTTTAGAATGCCGTCAGAACCCAAATTATATAATCGTCCCCCAACCAACTGAAAGTTCTTAGATTGCGGAATTGTTGGTCTTGTAAGTTCTAGGTCTGTCTTATTGAATTCTCCACCCTGTGATAGTAGCTTGCCAATTTCTTGGGACCATTTCTATATTGAAAAGGTATGCATCAGGTAGGTCACCATCCACTCCTCTGGATCATCTCCATTAGGTAACCAAGAGAGGTGATCTGCGCGGAGGTGTGTCTTCCCCTTCTTTACCACTATAGTAAAGTCAAACTCTAACAATATTATGAACCATCTTAAGATTTGTCCAGTATTGCATGGTTTGTTAACAAGGTATAAAAGGGCTTTGAAGAACACAAACTTATTTGCGAGTAGGTAATGACGTAATTTCTTAACGGCATAAATCATTCCAAGTCCTTCTCTCTCAATGGTGGTGTAATTCTTTTCAACATTTAGTTGTCGACTAGAATAGCTGACTGGGAAATCCATGGTTCCCTCCCCCGGTTGAGCCATAATACATCCAATAGAAAATGTAGAAGCATCTATATGGATGTGAAATATTTTTTCCCAATCAGTTGCTTGTAGCACTGGAGCGGATACAAGGGCATCTTTTAATTTCTTAAACTATTTCTCACATTTATCTGCTCATTCAAATATCACGAGAAGTCTATACAGTGGTTGTGCAATAATTGCATACATCTATATGAACCTCTTGTAATAACCACAATGTCCTATGAAGCACTATACTTGCTTTGCATTGATCGGATTAGGCATTTCAATAATCACCTTAATCTTATCCAAATATGTGGAAATGCCATGTTCCCAGACAATATGTCCCAATATTCATCCTTGTCTTACCATGAAAGCGCATTTTTCTGGATTAAGGAAAATCCTATATATCCTGCATTTTTCAAATACCTTTTTGTGGTGTCCTACATGTTCTTCTCTTTGCAGAGAGTGTACACATAGATCATCCATATATATTTCCAAGAAATTACTCAAATATTCCTTGAAGGCATGTGGCATCAATCTTTGAAAGGTGGCAGGTGCATTTGTTAACCCAAATGGCATGACCCGATATGAAAATATGCCCCATTCTGTGGGGAAAATGCCATTTTATATTGGTCCTCGAGTGCAATTGCCAGTTGATTGTAACCAGAGAACCCATCCAAGAGGAATATGCACGCTTTCCTACCACTCATTCAAGGACATGATCTGTAATTGGCAAGGGATAGTTATACCTTATTGTGGCTCCATTGACTTTTTTGAGGTTGACGCATACTCTGAATTTACCATTCTTTTGAGGTACAACAATGAGTGGGGATACCCAATCAGTGTGTTCTATCTCATAGATAAACTCTACTTCCCTAAGTTTATCAATCTCTTCCTTGATACACTTTGCAAAGGTATCATTGTATGTATAAGGCCGTTGTCTACTTGGCTTCGCATTAGGTTTTAATGGGATAGTATGCTGACATATTGTCAAATCCGCTCCCTTTAAGTCCTTGTAAGACCATGGAAACACATCCTTATATTCCTGAAGAATGCTGAGAAGTTCCTCCTCCTCGTCTCGGCTTAGGTCTGTTGCTATGTATACAGGTTGAGATGTTTCTCCAGGTTGTGCTAAGTCTACTTTTTTTGCATCTTTTGGTCCATTATAAGACTCTTTCTCTCGTTGCTCTCTTATGGGTTGTGTCAGCACTATTTTTCGATCTTGAATTGGGAACTTTCTGTAATGGGATGGTACACTTCTATTGTTCCCACTAGTGTCTTTCTCATCCTCTTTGTTGTCTGTGTCGGTTGTCCAGACTTCCCATAGAGTTTTCTTGAGCTCTTGGTACCTTTTCTTACATTCAAGTTTTGTCAATTTCGGTTCTTCCATTTTCGATTCTGCTTCCCCTTCTTTTGACTTAGTTTTTGCTTTCAGGCTTATGCAATCCTTTGACTTTACCAAAGATAAGAATTCTGTTTTTTTTATAAAATAATTGGCATTGGGTTCTTTCTAGCCTTGTGAGTTTCTCTCCATTTTTTGTAATGTACTTGACGTCTCGATTTTTTATTTGGAAAATTGTAAAACCTTACATCAGCTAGACTTTCCTCTAGCTCACTAGGGTTGTCAGAACATTCATTATCTGCATCGTCATCCCGTTCAAGATGGTCTGTAGCATCATGGAACAACTCTCCATTCATTTCTTGCCTATTTTTTATTTTTCTTGATTGATCCGAGATTTTGTAATCATCCTCTTCTATTAACACAACCATGTAATATGGAATTACATCATACCCATCCTAGTCACAAAACGTAGTCGTCAATCCCTCCATTATAGCACACACATCTAGGGTTGCGAGAATATGTGTCCATTCTAATGGTTCTAAGGACTGTTCTGGAATGTATTTTGTATCTTCGATTGCTCAGTTTAGAATACATTCTTCTTGTTTTAGGCTTCCAAAATTGGATGCCCCACACATCCATAACACCTTTGGATTTCCTAACCATTCAGAAAGTTCTGACCCTACTATAGTGGCAGAGTCAAATTCTTCTACTGGGGTTCTATCGACATCTTTGTAGCTATGGTCTTTAAGGTCTATTCATCTTGTAGTTTCCATGTGTCTGAGGTATATGTGATTGTAGCCCCAATCTTGAACCATCTATAATTGTCTCATGAAGGGTCGTCCAAGTATTATATCGTAGTTATTTTTCTTGCCAAAATCCACTATAACAAAGGTATGCTCGTACTCGATTCCACAAGACTGAACAACTATTTTCTCCAAAAGTCTGATGGGCCTCTCCATATAACCGTCAGCTAGTTGCAGTTTCATTCTGGTGGTTTTCAAAGCCGATCATCCCCATTTCTTCCATACATCCTTTGTCGCGATGGCTATACCTGCTCCACTGTCAAGAATAGCCATGGTGGTAACACCCTCTAGTTCCACTAAGAGCGTGGTATTGCCATCTTCCCCTTTGTAGTATTCTCCTACCTTGTTTAAAGGCACTGGTTGCATGTTTATCTGGGGTTTTTCTAATTCCTTGATTCCTTCCTGCATTCGTGAATTAGGATCCCTTACTCCAAATTTCCCTACCGTGTTTCACATATTAGTTCTCAATCTAAGAAGCTCTGCGAGAGTAATGGTACAAGTTACTGGAGTAGATAAGAGTGTTATCAAACCTTGGGAGTCCATGCCCGTTCTTGTAGCAAGTTGCTAGGATGGTACAACTTTAACATCTGACTTTGCTTCATACTCTCCCATAAAGTATGGTAACGTTTTCAAATATCCAGGTTGGCTATCCAAGGATTTCAATGATTCCTTGTCTCCTTTATAAGAGTGCATCTCTAGATATGCTTGAGGTCCTATCTCAAATTCTTCAATAGGAGGAAGGAAGTCATCTTCACCCATATTGGTTTTGTTAACCTGTTGGCTTAGTTCGTTAGCTTCATTAGCTTCCCTTATCTATCTCCAAAGATCATTTAAATTATCGTCGCTTTTATACAATTCAGATGGGGTAGGTTGAAACATTTCTAATGTTGAGGTTGTTGTGTTCGACACTATGCCAGGTTTTTCAATTGAATGTTCAGGTTTTAATTCAATTTCTGGACTAACAATTAGCCGGTCCGATTCTTGTGTTGGAGGGTTCCTCGTTATTGGCTCTGGAAGTTCTACCTCCTCCACCGGTTTCCTTGGAGTTGGTTCCAGTAAATGTTGCGTAGTTTTGATCATCTTTTGGCACATTTCCAATCTCTGTTTTTTTAGCACAGCATAGGGATATGTCATCCATTTTTTCTCCTGATTTTGGTCAATTTGAAGCCTTGAGTTGTATGCTTTCAAGAGTGCGTCTAGATGCTCATTTACCTTTTCCACTAGTACCGATCTGCCCGATCCCGCACTTTTGGATTTTGATTTCTTCTCAATCTCAATCTCTGTTGGTGTTTCTTGCTTTTGAAGTGCTCGTTTTTTAAGTTTTTCTAGCTTGTCTTTGGTCTTCTGTAACTCTTCTGTTATGACATTTTGTTCTCATTCTTTTCTAACTTCTACCCGTGCTTTTCTAGCTTTCCACGTGTTTTGTTGACTTTTTCGTTTGATGCTAGGCATTTTACCTCCTGTTTCTTCATTTCCACGTTCATCTTTTTCTTTTTGATCCTGAGCTTGTGTGATGACCTCTATTGGTATAATTGTTTATTCTCGGAACCACTGCTTGAAGGAATTGTCGCCAAAAGGTTTATGGTTGCTTTCACTATTTTGTTTGGATTTTTTGGGCAATCAGCAATTAAATGAGTGATACCGCAATCTGGATAATACACATTCACTTGTACATTTTCCGAATGAGGAAAATATTTCATAAGATGGTCTCCCCCACATTTATAGCAAGGTCCCACTGGATGTCATGGAGCTCCTTGGGAATCCCTTTGTTGGTAAGTTGGTCTAGGTCCATTGAAACCCCCGTTGGCTATGAACAACAATGTTCTTTCATCCAAACTATATCTACTCTCTCCTGTAGCTTGTGACGCGGTTGGTGGTCCAAAATTGCCAATCATACTCCATGGTTCTGGTGTTCTCGGCTCTTTTGGAGAGTAGTATGTTGGGCCGACCTTTGTTTCAATCAATTCTTCATAATAAAGAGGGACAGACACTAAGGCTTGTTCCTCGGTTTCTTCCACAACGGGCGTGTATCTCACACCTATCGGTCTTGTTCCTGGGAGTGGTGGTTGTTGCCCTAAAACTGGTCTTTCAACACCAGTTGGTCCTCGCTAATTCCCTGCAGTATATCTATGTACATGGGGCACTTGAGGGGGTGCTACTTGTGGCTGGGAAACATATTGTCGTTCTTTCACGTACCCTTTGTTATAGTAGCATTCCTCAGTGACATGATTTGTCCATTTTTGTTCGACGGCGCACCACTTTAAAGTTTTAGCCTGTGGCTTGGCAAATGGGCTAATCCTCTTTATCACCTCCTCTATCAGTTGCTCTTGGTTTACTCCTGGTTCATTTCTTTCTACAATTCTCCCAATTTTGAACCCCTTTGTTGAGATAATGAATCATCATCTTTGTCTCTTAGATCTCCGACTCTGTAGATCTCACAGTTATCTACAAGGAACAGAGCTTCTTTGGTTAACTCATTGAGAGTAGGGCTTTTCTTCATATGCAAATCTTTTTGAAGATCTGCATTTCTCAATCCTTGGATAAATATCAACATCAATCTGGATTGAGTAGGTAGTTCTTCCATTGAACAGAACTTCACGTATCATTTTAGTCGTAGGGCTGCTTTCCTAACAGATTCTCCCTCTTTGTGGTTAAACTTGTGGATTTGAGAGACAGTATTGTGAGCTATCCCTCTTTGAGAGAATTCTTCCACAAACTCATCAAAGACTTCTTGGATGGTCCCAAAATCTCGTCTTTCCACAGAGTCAAACCATGTAGCAACGTCTTCCTCTAAGGTGAGTCCAAATCCGGCAAATTTTGTATCGATGTCTCTAACCTCTTCCGCCCGGATCACTCGCAAAAATGTTACCACATGATCTCTAGGATCTGTTTCTCCTAAATACCTCTTGTGTACCCATTTCTGGACTTGCGATGGTCTTACACGTCTTCGTTCTACCATTGGAACAGTAGAATCTCCATGTCCCTCTCTCCTCACAGGGTGTGGTTCACGTCTCAATCTTCCGTCAACTATGCCTCCCATTCCAATTTCTCTGTATGACCTTTCCACAGGCGGTTCCCTCACAAACCCTCTTTCGGTCTTGATTTTCTCATGATAGGGAAATCTTGCTATGATTGGGATCGTGGTTGGTCCCTTGTTTTCCTTGGGATAAGAATAAGAGTACATGGTCATAGGTGAGACTATAGGAGTCACATATGAACTATTTTTAGTAGGGGCTTCGCCTCTATATAACTCTTGTTCTCTCGTCACCGTAGGTTGCAACCATGATTGTAGCGTTTTTGGATTTGTGTTGAGATATGAAGGAAAGGCTAGTATTTCTACCGTTCCAACTTTCCTAGCTGAGATTTTGATCTCATCCTCCATTTCTTTGAAGGGATTAGTATATTTACTGGGGTTAGGGTTTAGTCCTTGAGTGGTAGCGAGTTCTACCCTAGTGGCTATCAATCTCGCCACCTCTGTCTTTTCTATTGGCCTATACTCACGTCCATATTTGTCAACATATATTATGAGGCTTCCTTCGTCTGATTCATAAGAGAACAAGTACAGAGTCTTTTCTGTGCCTAGCTCAAAGGCAAATGGTGTTAAGGATCAAAAATATGTCTTGATTCTTCCATTCACTTGTTCATGGATTCCTACTACTCCATGACTAGTCGCAACTTTAGTCACCTTCTTGTCAAACACTAGGGTGGCATTAGGAAGGTCTATTAAAGGAGGTATTTCAGTGATTTCAAAAATCATCTTCCCTTTTACCACATTATCCCCATACTTGTTGTTCTATGGATCCTTAACTATAAGGTAATGTGTTCCTTCCTCATCACAGAATTGATCCCCATCATCGTACGCTAGAAGGGCATCCACTCCTTCTGGATGTTTCTCCTCAATACATATACTTTTGCATCCCCTTTTGTCAGCATAGACCAAATCCCCATGGGTATTTGGTCCTTCTAAGTAAAGGGTTGTAAACCTTAATGTCCGAGGAGGGTTCTAGAGGTTGCTCCCTCGCTCTCCTTGGATTGTCTGGTTCATCACCGTGTTTCGGTCAACCATGAGATAAAAGGATTTCTCAGAGGAGGTCCGTCCTCTATGATTGGTGCTAGTGGATCTACCCTTGATTGAGTCACACTCTCTTCCATAGACACTATGCTGACCTGATCTCTTTGTGTTTTATTGTCTCCTTGAAGGTTTCTTCCTAATCTCAAATACATCAATCCATTAATACACCACCATAAATCCAAACCTTTTACCTTTTGAGTTCACTCTGTTGTGTCTTACCCTGACTATTCCAGCTCTTCACTTCGCTAATTGCTTGAACTTTAGATTGGTCTGGACTTGCTGGACTTCCTTGCTATCTATCTGTACAAAACTTTAGACTCTGCAATTCCTTGTCAATGATGATTCTTTGTTAGTATCATTCAAACTTTGATTAGGAAAAACATGCAAGTTTTTCCTATATAATTTTTCTTTGGAAGGGTTGATCCCCTTTATATGTTATTATCACAGAATGGACTAGAAAAAGATGTTGTCAGAGCTAAGTGGATTACTTGGCAGTCTCCAGCTTTGATGTCTGCTCTAAAATCTAGCTACCAGTCTTTATACATGTATAAAGACCTTTGATTAGAAATGGTAATCTTTCTTCACCAGAGGTTCTCTACCACTCATGCAACCCACAAAAATTTTCAACATAATACCTGGACCACTTTAGTGTGAGTTACAATGTGATGTAGATTGATTTGGGATCTTGTTTCCGATTCTTGGCCCTTGCACACACAGATTCTTTCCAACCTGAGTGTAATCTTGGCTAGTGGCATCTAAATTCTCTTAGAATGCAATGATATGTCCCTATTCATCTTTGAAAGTCATTAGGGTCAGAAAGTCTTTATACGCGTATAAAGTCTTTCTGACCAGATTGACTAGATTTTTGCAGATCAGTGCTTCTTGTTGAGTGTTGACACCCTTTGTGTGGTCTTAAGTTCAATTATTGGTCAAAAGCAATAAAAACACTTTATATGTCTATAAAATCTTTCAAGGCCTATTGACATAAAACTTTTTCCAGAGGTAGTCTGGCACTCAAGGACTTCACAAATATTCTCTAACCTGAGTTGGAATCAAGTTTGTTCAAGCTGTGACCAAAACATGGCCTTGTAGAGTCTTTGCATTGTTTCTTGTTCTTCTTAAGATTTGTTTTGATCCAATTTCTATAAAAATATGAATCAAGGGCTTCCCCTAGGCTTTAGGAAACTATGAGCATCTATCTTTGTTCAGTTTGGCTCTATTCTGGTTGCTAGTCTTTATACACGTTGAGGCGGTCCGGGGCGGGCAACAAGAAGAGTGGCCTCTAAGCACCCTTCTAGGGTCCTGTGTTGCTCAATTGGGTTGGGGTTGGAAAAAACAACAAACACACACACAAACCCGCAACCTAACCCTACACAAATTCGGGGCACCACCTAGTTTTGGATGCGAACTAGGACACATAAAGAGAGACAAAGAGAGAGAGAGAGAGAGAGAGAGAGAGAGTGCTCGGGCTGCTTTGAAATGTATCCTCACTGATCAAGCAAACACAATTATATATGTAAGAAAGAGAGAGAAGGGGGAGGGGGTGCTTATTGCATCAATACCTTCTTACAAATCTGTCATGACCAATCAAAGTGAGATTAGTATTTGTTCAACATAGATTGAGTAAATTACACCACAACACATCAAGAAAAGCCACCCCAATCACTGTCTTAAGGCCAGGAGAGTCCTCTCCACCCTGTCGCCCTCTTACAGTATGTGGGATTTATGGCTAAAATGATGACAACACCCAAAGACAAGCTATCAAGAACATAAATAAAACACCAAGGCACTTATCTAATTTCTTTTTCTTGTAATTATCAAGAAGTTGATGGAGATAGATGAAGAAAAGAGAGAGGAGAGAAGTGGAGGTGATAGGACTTCTCATAGTAGGTTAGTGTTCGTAAATTATTAGAGTTAGTATTTTTATTGATTTACAAATGGAATTGGATATTTATAATGGGAGTATCCATGTAGGATACAAATAAGGAAGAAAAAACTCTTAATAGATAAGAAAATATGGATTTCTTACAATGTTGATGCTCCAAGTGTCTTGAGTAGGGTCAATTTTGACGCTTGTTGACGGTCCACTAGCTTTGACGGTACATTTTTTCTCCACTCTTGACCTTCCTTGGGAGCCAAGGTAATTGAATATGAGTAATCAATCACCACAATGCTGTCTTTCAAGAGAAGAGGCTGAATTTTGTGGTTTTTTTTATAGATATGGGTAATATGGAGGAGGAAAAATGAGACTAGGTGGTCAATTTTGGAATGGAAGTGTGTGTAGGAGACATGAGTTCACCATGGTTTCTCTTATTCTTCAAGGTTGAGAAGAAGGTGATTAGGGTGCAGAGAGGAGTGGTGAGAGAGGTGGGGATGATGAGTGGAGAAGTGTGTAAGAAAGAGGAAAATCATAAAGTGGCATAGGGAGTGTGGCTGCATGGTATGGGCAAAATGGGGTCCACCAATAAAATCATAGCTCACAGCTCGTAGCTCAAACAAATATGAAACAATTGGAGGCAAAAGCTCAACCCACGAGCTACAACTTTTGTTTGTATCACCTTTTCAAATTTGAAGAGCAAGTGACCTTTAAAAATTTTGCAAAATCGACTGTCTTTTCCCACTGCACAAAGTCCTTATGGGGTCCCTTCTTTGGATGATTCTTTTGAATGCCTCCAAGAGTGAGCCCTCCATAGTGCATACATGCATGCCACATACCCTTGACCTTACTTGGTAGGTCTATAATTGAAGATATTGTTGAGATCATGATATAAATGAATAGTACAACTAAGGAAATCAAATATTGAGGGGTCTAAAAAAATATGTACATGTCAATATAAATATAAAGGGGTCAAAATAAACCTCTCTCGTTATAAGTCTACCATAAAAAGATGAATATTTTTGGTGTTCTAATTTTATGATAGTAATAGAGAATAGATGTAAGAAGGAAAAAATCACAATAATGAAAAACTATACACATAAATAAAACTAGTTTTTTTGGATTTTTGTTCGGATGGAGTTACAAAAAAAATAAGAGAAGCTTGCATGAAATTATTTCTTCATGGAATAAAGAGTATGCAAAATGGTAAGAAAAATTGTGGTAATGATGTGTCAATGTACATAGCATAAATAACACACATCTAGGTAGAAATATTTAAATAAATACCAAAATAATTATGAAAAATCCTTATATTTAGGCCGTATATACAATGAAATATTTACACACAAAGAGGCCATAATATAATTTATTTATTTTTTTTGGCTCAACTAGCACAGTGACTAGCTATTTGAGGGTTTTTAAGAAAATATGGGGAAAGTCCCCTAACTCACACATGCCTATGTACAGTGAAATGGTAAGGATAGCCGCAGTGTTTGAGTGATTTTTGTAGGGTGAGGTAGCTCACTATGTCAATTTGGATAGCCAAAAAAGGCTATCATTAGCCTTCCCCCAATATGATGGTATATTCATGTACCATCATAGAGCATCTTTTCCAAAGAGAGTGCTTCAGAGTCCTTGACGAGATCTTCATTGTTTGGCCCCTTGGCATTTTGGTTTGAGTTACACTCATGCTTCATGGAAAAATACTTACATGAGATAGCTGCCTTTTGACAGATCTCTAGTAGATCCTTTGGTATAAGGCGACTCAAATAGAGCTTCAAGCGATACCCGTTTACCTTCTTGGAATGCTCTTTCCCATTCAAATCCATAAGTTGATAGTAACTTGAATGGAAAGCCTTCTTACCTATGTATGTCCCCTGCCATCTAGTTTCAAATTTGGCATCAAAACGATTATCGAGTCGATTGTCATACCTTAGCACAAGATCTCCTTCGTTGATTCCTTTGTCCTTTAGTTTCTTGTCAAGCTTCTCCTTTGCTTGTGTAGCTTTCCTCTTGTAGCACTCGTATGCTGCTTCTCTTTTCCACTCAAGCTCAGCTAAGGTAAGAAGTTGATCCATCCATGCTTCTTGATCATCTTGTGCTGCTTTGACATGAAGTCGCAGGAATGTTGAGCTCAAATTGTTGTAAAGCCTCTTGACCATAGACTAAGTGAAATGGTGTGAACTCTGTGGCTTCCCTATATGTGGTTCGATACGCCCACAAGGCACCATCCAAGAAGCCATCCCACAACTTTGTCTTGTTTTTCACCATCTTTCTAATGATGCCTGCAATGACACCATTAGCTTTTTCTACCAAACCATTTGACTGGGGATAGTAGGGTGTACTGTGACAATGTAGAATGTGAAGTTCTTCACAGACTTCTATGAGCAAGCCCTTTCTAAACCCTGGACCATTATCAAAAACAATCTCCAAAGGGGTGCCAAATCTACAACAAATGTGAGTGTAGACAAATTTTCTCACTGTCCTCTTGTTTACCTTTGCCACACTTTGTGCTTCCACCCACCTAGTCATATAGTTTACAACCACCACTAGAATGTAGAGTTTACCATTTTTTGTCCTAGCCAGAGGACCCATAGCATCAATGCCCCACTTTTCAAAGGGTCCATTTGCAAGCACGATTTGCCTTGGACCATAAACCCATCTTCTATTCCCATTTACTTGACAATTGTGACAAATTTTACACCAATGTTGGACATCCATATGCAGACTTGGCCAAACATACCCCGTAAGAAAAATCTTCTCCACAGTTAACTCTTGGGCAAAATGACCACCACATGCCTCTTCATGCAAACCTTTTAGAACAGCTGGAATTTCCTCGATAGTTGGTACTCTTCTGCACACTTGATCCTTCCCTCTTTGATAGAGGGATCCTTCTAGGAAGAGATACGCGCTTGCATTCTTCATGAGTCTCCTCTTCTGGGCCTTCGTGAAGTCTTGTGGAAACTCACCCTCCAAAATGTAACCAATAATGGGAGTCAATGACTCCAATCCCCGGTATCTTGGTTGCTTGACAGTTGCTGCCACCATGATGACCTACATTTCTTTCTCAACACATGTAACTGCTTGTTGTGCAAGTAAATCGACATCTTCATTTTGTTTCCTAGGAATATGATATACTTGCACTTCTTCAAACTGATTAAACAATCTACAAATGGCATGAACTTTTGTCCTTAGGCTTTCATTATTGCATGCCCAAATGCCTAAAATCTGCTTCACAATGAGAAGTGCATCCCCTTTTACTATGAGATGTTGTATACCTTGGCCAATGCATATCTTTAAACCATGAAGTAGTGTGTCATATTCTGCTTCATTGTTGCTAGTTGAACCTGGTAGATTGACCTTCTCTTTCATGACTACCTCTCCACTTGGGTTGAGCAACACTAACCCTCCCCCTGCTTTTCCTATGGCTCGTCGAAAAGCTCCATCAAAGAACAAGGTAAAAGCATTAGGAATACTTTTTGGTGGTGGAAATGGTAGGGTGTTTATTTCAGACACTTTAATCTCCTTCTCATGTACCCTATAAGTAAGGATCCCTGCCAATTGTGCACGCACACTATCTTCTACCTTGAAAGAGTATTGGAACTCTTGCAACTCCATAATCCACTTTGAGATCCTAGTACTAAGATTCATTTGAGATGACACCCAAGGGAACAAATTTTATGCAGTGAGAATTACAAAAGGTTTTGCTAGCAGGTAGGATCTAAACTTTCTCACCGCAAACATGAGAGAGTATCATGAGTTCTGCTTCTGTGTAGCCTCTCTCCAAGGCATTCATGACCCTACTAGCAAAGTAGATGGGTCGCATCCTGGTACTATGGGGATCTTGTTGTAGCAAAATCGCACCAATTATTTCTTTCCCAACACTAGAGCTAACAAAGAATGTGTACTCCCATCAAGGAGGCATGAGTGTTGGTAGCTCTGACAAAATGACTTTAATGTTACAAAAGTACTCTTCAAGCTCATTAGACCATGCAAATTCTACTTGTTGTGTCAACTTTTGTAAAGGTGAAGCAACTCCAAAGCTAAGTGAATAAAGCGTGACATATACTTCACCTTTTGAATGAATGAGATGACCTCTTTGAGATTCTTGGGTGATGGGAGCTCAATAAGAGCCTTTGCCTTTGAAGGATCCACCTCAATGCCTTTATAGGAAACCTTGTGACCAAGCAAGATCACTTCATCCTCACCTATGTGACACTTGTCGGGGTTGAGTTGACCTCCCATGTCGTAGAGCTTCTTTAAACCTTCTTCTACCCTTTGTAGATGCAATGATTTTGAGCTATAAATGCAAAATCATCAATTAAAACCCTAATGGACTTTCCAAAGAATGCTTGAAACACCATGTTCATGAAGCATTGGAAAGTTGCAGGAGCATTTTTCAGGCCAAATGGCATGACTCTAAAATTATAACAACCCCAAGGAGTGATGAAGGTTGTTTTCAACTGATCTTCCAATGCAATACCTATTTGAAAGTAACCCGAGTAGCCATCACACACAGTGTACTTCTCATGACCAGCTACCTCATTTAGTATCTCATCCTGAAATGGGAGGGGAAAGTGATCTCTTTTTTTTGTCTCATTGAGTGGATGGTAATCCACACACACCCTCCACTTGCCGTTTTTCTTAGGAGTGACAACAACGGGAGAGACCCACTCTGAATTCTCCACTGGATAAATGAAACCTGCTGCTAGAAGCTTTCTTATCTCCTTGAGTAAAGCCTGCTCCTTGATGAATCCTAGCCTTCGCAGCTTCTGAGCCTTAGGTGTGGCCTCTGGCTTCAACTCAATTTTGTGTTGAGCAGCATCTACTCCATGCACATTGGTGTAGTCTTTAGCCAAAAGTCTAGGAAATTTCCTTAACACACCTTTGAGATCCTCTCTTTCATCCTTTGTAAGTGTTGTAGACAACATACCGTCTAACATTCCTTCATCTTGCACATATTGGTTCTCTTGAGTACCTACCTCTTCCAAACCTTGGCAAGAGGTCTCCTGGTTGTTTGTCTTAAACCTTACCCCCATGACTTTGATGGAAGACTCCTCTTCAGTAATGCTGCCGCTACTTTCTTCTTCTGAAGTGTTATCTGTCCAATCTTCTTCCGTCTCACTTTGAGATGATTCTTCATGGAGCTCCTCTTGGCGTTGCTCCTTCATGTCAAAGACAACCTTCTTATGATTGTCATTCGTGCAAATTAGATTTCCACTCTCCCAATCCTGCAAAGCTCGCATTTTCATTAGCCATGGTCTTCCTAGGATAAATGAGTAACCATTTACTTTGGTAGACATGACATAGAAATCCACTTCCTTCTTAATGCCAAAGGCCTCCACAAAAACATTTTTACAAATGCCTACGCACCTAGCTTTGCTATTGTTTGCCATCCTGACTTTAATTTAAGGTGTCTCATGGATGTGCATGCCTAGTCTTTGCATGAGTCCCTCTGTCATGATGCAAATTTGGGCACCCCTATCCACTAGACCTTTCCTAACCAATCTTCCTTTGATGTAACAATCTAGCACATGTGTAATATCCTCATTCATTTCATCTCGTGAAATTTTTACAACAGGCACACTCTCTTTTACCTTTCTCCTAGTGTTAACTGCCTTTGTTAAATCCCTCCTAACTTGTGGGCATAATGCAAGAAACTGAGGCCATGAGATATCAGGACCCTTACCTCTCATGTCTTCCAACAGGTTGTATGGAGTCATACCATGTCCAAGAGGAAAGTCTTGGAGATTGATACGACATCGAGTCCTCTTAGCCTCCTTGGTCTCCTTTGCCTTCTTGCCTCGTCCATGGTCACTCTATGATGTGACACCTTCTTTCTCTTTACCTTTTCCTCGGCCACTCTTAATGCCATTTGCTTCCATGTCAACCTCATTTGAATTTGTCACCTCTACCACATGTACATTTGGATCTGGCAAAGGTGGAACTCCTTCTACCCCTTGTGGAGGTGGTCTTGGTCCATTTGGTCTTTGTAGAAGCCTTGGTTTTTGACCAGCTCCTTCACCTGCATTCATCACTGCGTAATTCAAGTTGGGTCTCCCTGGCTCCCCACGGGGCCAAGGACAATTATACATCCCATGTTCAGACTCACCACAATTCCAACATTGCAAGACTCTCCTAGGTAGTGAATCGCACTCTTCAGATTTCTTTGCTTGTCCCTTTGGACCTACAGCTTGTGCAAGGTGAATTGACAGGTTGCTTAGAGATTCATTTAACTTCTCAATCACTTTCGCTGTTACCTGAGGAAGCTCCCTAGATGTTGATGCTTGTGACTTAACTTTGGGTCTAAGACCTTCTATTGGAACCTCTCCCCTTAAGCACTTGAGTTTCCTATATTTCTCAGTAGCCCTAGTTTCAACTGCATCAAAGGTAGCAGGTGCACCTGCCTCAACGTTTATCTTAAGGTCAGGAAAGAGTCCATCTATGAACCTCTCCTTCTTTAGGAACTCTGCACCATCACCAGGGTTAGCAACATTTCACACCCATACAGCCCAAAGACGTAGAAACTCTTGCTTGTACAAGTAGTAGTCATCTAAGTTTTTTTGCTTATGAGAAACAATGTCTTGCCATAGTTTTGAGTGTTTTGGGGATCAAAGAAGTATTTCTTGAAATGATTCAAAACTTCTGTGTAATTCCCCATAACTTCCTCAGGCAAAGAGTCAAACCAAGTGCTAGCATCTTTCCTAAGGACCACCTCAAACATTTCTACACGTTCTTGATCAGTTACTATCCTCTTGATACGACAAGACATCTTGAAATAATTCTACATCCTCTCAAGGCTCTCCAAAGAAAAGAGGATATCCGGACATTTGGCGTTGGGCCTCCATTGAATCAGTTTCAAAGTGACAACACGTTTTTGTTTTTTCTTTCTTTAAAAGATTTACACAATAATATTTTCTAAATTGCAATCTATTCTACAACAAAATAAAAATATTCACATCAAATGACCTATGATAATCAATAAGAGGTAGGATGGCGGGATTTGGTGATGCGAGAATTTCTCCTACTCTTTGGGCACCAAACATGAACACCATGCGTTGTTGAAAATAGATTTTTCAACTAATTGCAATGTTTACTCTAATGTGTGGAGTGAAATGGAAGGGGAAAACCTCTATTCTTGGACCATTATCCATGGTCTATGCATGACCTAATTCTTAAAACAAAACAAAAATATAGACGTCCAAACTAAGATCATACCTAATGAGAGGAAAAATAAAAGGATTTACTGAAGCGTTTATCTCAGCCAACCTAAGAGGGCCCAAAATCCTACGAATTACTTGTTGAAATTGCAACTTAGTACTAACAATTATGTGCACCTTTTGTCATGGGAGTAAAGGATCATACAAATTCTCATGATTCATGCAAACTATTTGACTATGCTAAAGGTTGATCCTACACAAAAATACACAAGCCTTCCTCAGTGGGGGCACCAATTTGAGGCGTTCCGGGGCGGGCAACAAGAAGAGTGGCCTCTAAGCACTCTTCTAGGCTCTCGTGCTTCTCAATTGGGTTGGTGTTTGGAGGTGATAACAACATACAAGTGCCCACCTAGCCAAGGTGCCCATTGGGTCAGCCGGCCAAAGTTTTGATGTGGTCACATTATTTTTCCAATGTTTAATACATCAAACCCTGTAAAAGCCTAATGTCAATCGTCTATGTCAAGTCTAAGTCAAAGATGTAATTTTTCCAATGATGTATGTAAAGGTCCATGAGAAGTTGGCCGCCGGCCACTTTAGAAAGCCCTAGGTATATAATACACTAAAGTTAGTGGGAAAGGGGAGATTATTTTTTGAAGATAAGTGACTATTGTGTTACACACAGAGAGCTACCTCTTTGCTCCAACTTGTAATCATTGCATTTGTGGCTATGGTAATCCAAATTCAGTTTTGTTTCTTGCATTGTGTTCCTCTTACTCTGCTCTTTCATTCAAGTGTAAGCAGTTAAGATTCGGTGAAGGTTTCAAATGCATCCATTTAGGCCTTAAATTGCTATTTTGAGTGTTTATATGTGTATTTTCTGTTGTTTTGACCCTAGGAGAGGCTTTAGGGACCCAAAAATGACCCTTTAGGGTCATTCGTTTACTATTTTTGCATACTTTGGGATGAATGATCGCGATCCATGTACCTCCTTAGAATGTTGTGACAGTGATAGGATATGCTCCTGATAGTCCCCCGTAGCTTCCCTTCAAGTTTCGTGCGAATCCGATATGATTTGCATGGTAAACAGGCGTGATGACTGTAGAGCTGTGTAGAAGGACATAGGCAGATTACTTGGCTTTAGTGCGTTTGATTTGCTTGTAGAGTTAGTAGTTGCATCTCTTCGAGTTCACTTCATTAGGATTGACACCCTAGTGAGTTTCCATGCCTCATCCGAGTTGCTTCCCTGGTATTGATATTTATGTTGATGCCTGAAGGCTATGCTATGGACGTCCGTCGCGGCGACCCGCAAACAGTTGGGGTTGGAAAAAACAACAAACACACACAAAAACCCGCAACCTAACCCTACACAAATTTGGGGCACCACCTAGTTTTGGATGCGAACTAGGACGCGTAGAGAGAGAGAGAGAGAGAGAGAGAGAGAGAGTGCTTGGGCTGCTTTGAAATGTATCGTCAGTGATCAAGCAAACACAATTATATATGTAAGAAAGAGAGATAAGGGGGGGGGGGGGGGGGGGGGTGCTTGTTGCATTAATACCTTCTTACAAATCTGTCATAACCAATCAAAGTGAGATTAGTATTTTTTCAACATAGCTTGAGTAAATTACACCACAATACATCAAGAAAAATCACCCCAATCACTGTCTTAAGGCCAGGGGAGTCCTCTCCACCCTGTTGCCCTCTTACAGTATGTGGGATTTATGGCTAAATGATGACAACACCCAGAGACAAGCTATCAAGAACTTAAATAAAACACCAAGACACTTACACATCATTGTTTTCCATGACTTCACTTGGAAGAGAGACAAAGTATCCATGCTTAGTCCAAATCCGCCCTCCTTGATTCAACAAATGTTGGGCTTACACTAGTAAGAGAAATGATAGATTTCCTACTTTCAATTGAATGATCACTCTCTCTTACAATGGCATAGAGCTCCCTTTCTAATCACCCCTGATACAACACATGCATATGCATAAGCCAATGAGATTCCACTCAAGAGATCCTTCTCAAGAGGTTGAGCTTGGCTTCTCAAGCTATAGCATAGTGCTCTTGCTTATGGCTCCCCCCTTTTGTGCTAGCCACACCCTCCTTTTATAGCAATTTTGAGGGCTAGGGTTACTCCTCTAACCATGGTTGGGTTAGATTTTCAGCACTTATCTAATTTATTTTGCTTGAAATTATCAAGAAGTTGATGGGGATAGATGAAGAAAAGAGAGAGGAGAGAAGTGGAGGTGATAGGACTTCTCATAGTAGGTTAGTGTTCGTAAATTAGTAGAGTTAGTATTTTTATTGATTTACAAATGGAATTGGATATTTATAATGGGAGTATCCATGTAGGATACAAAAAAGGAAGAAAAAACTCTTAATAGGTAAGAAAATATGGTTTTATTACAATGTTGATGCTCCAAGTGTCTTCAGTAGGGTCAATTTTGACGCTTGTTGACGGTCCACTAGCTTTAACGGTACGTTTTTTCTCCACTCTTGAACTTCCTTGGGAGCAAAGGTAATTGAATATGAGTAATCAATCACCATGATGCTATCTTTCAAGAGAAGAGGCTGAATTTTGTGGTTTTTTTGATAGATATGGGTAATATGGAGGAGGAAAAATGAGACTAGGTGGTCAATTTTGGAATGGAAGTGTGTGTAGGAGACATGAGCTCACCATGGTTTCTCTTATTCTTGAAGGTTGAGAATAAGGTGAGTAGGGTGCAGAGAGGTGGGGATGATGAGTGGAGAAGTGTGTGTGAAAGAGAAAAATGATAAAGTGGAAGAGGCAGTGTGGCTACATGGCATGGGCAAACTGGGGTCCACCAATAAAATCATAGCTCACAGCCCGTAGCTCAAAAACATATGAAACAATTTGAGGCAAAAGCTCAACCCATGAGATACAACTTTTGTTTGTATCACCTTTTCAAATTCGAAGAGCAAGTGACCGTTAAAAATTCAGCAAAACCGAGTGTCTTTTCCCACTGCACAAAGTCCTTGTGGGATCCTTCTTTGGATGATTCTTTTGAATGCCTCCAAGAGTGAGCCCTCCATAGTGCATACATGCGTGCCACATACCCTTGACCTTATTTGGTAGGTCTATAATTGAAGATATTGTTGAGATCATGATATAAATGAATAGTACAACTAAGGAAACCAAATATTGAGAGGTCTAAAAAAATATGTACATGTCAAATATAAATAATACAGGTGGAAAAAATATAAAGGGGTATGAATAAATCTCTCTCATTATAAGTCTACCATAAAAAGATGAATATTTTTGGTGTTCTAATTTTATGAGAGTAATAGAGAATAGATGTAGGAAGGAAAAAATCACAATAGTGAAAAAATATACATATAAATAAAACTAGTTTTTTTGGATTTTTGTTGGGATGGAGTTACACCAAAAATAAGGGAAGATTGCATGAAATTATTTCTTTATGGAATAAAGAGTATGCAAAATGGTAAGAAAAATTGTGGTAATGGTGAGTCAATGTACATAGCATAAATAACACACATCTAGGTAGAAATATTTAAATAAATACCAAAATAATTATGAAGAATCCTTATATTTAGGCCCTATATACAATGAAATATTTACACACAAAGAGGCCATAATATGCCTTTTTTAATGTTTTTTAAGTTTTAATTTTGGCTCAAATAGCCCAGTGACTAGCTTATTGAGGGTTTTTAAGAAAATATGGGGAAAGTCCCCTTACTCACACACGCCTATGTACAGTGAAATGGTAGGGATAGCCACAATGTTTGGGTGATTTTGGTAGGGTGAGGTAGCTTACTATGGAAATTTGGATAGCCAAAAAGGCTATCAACGTATAAAGACTTTTTGATAAAAAATAAACTTAAACCTCTGCTCGAGGTTCTGTTTGGTGTGTACTCCAAGCCTATGTGCTCAAAATCAAGTTTTAATGCCAAAGATTCACCAATTCCCCATTTCTCTTTGTTTTTGGTTAGAATTTGCTAAATACTCCCCAAAAGTAAATTTAGCTAACCAAATGATATGAATTCTTGTAGTCAAGCTTAGATAACCCTCCTAAATGGCTTACTGCAGACCACATGCAAATTATTGTCCAAATCCAAACTGAAAAAAGATAGATGCTCAAAGTTTCCTAAAGCCTTGGGGAAGCCCTTAATTCATATTTCATAGCAATTGGAGCAAAACAAAGCTTAAGAAGAACAAGAAACAATGCAAACACTCTACAAGCCCATATTTTGGTCACAACTTGAACAAACTTGATTCCAACTCAGGTTAGAGAATATTTGTGAAGTCCCTGAGGGCCAAACTACCTATGGAACAAGTTTCATGGGAATAGGCCTTGAAAGACTTTATACGCGTTTGAAGTGTTTTTATTCAGAAATGAACTTAAACCTCTACCCAAGGTTCTCTTTGGTGTGTACTCCAAGCCTATGTGCTTAAAGTCAAGTTTTAATACCAAAGATTCACCAATTTCCCATTTCTCTTTGTTTTTGGTTAGAATTTTCTAAATACTTTCCAGAAGTAAAGTTAGCTGACCAAATGATATAAATTCTTGTAGTCAGGCTTAGATAACCCTCCTAATGGCTTAGTGTAGGCCACATGCAAATTATTGTCCAAATCTACCCTGAAGACTTCATACGTGTATGAAGTCTTCTGTCGCAGAATTCACATTTGTTTCTTCCTTAAGTTTCCCCACTTATCAGCATCATGTACATGTGTTCTCAGCAAAATTTAGAGCTTAAAAGTGCTTCCAAACACAAGTTTCTGATTTTTTATTTTTATTTTTATTACAACCACTCCGTCTTTGGTGTTTGGTCCCCAACTCTTTGCCAAGACTCCCAACTTAAGGTGTTCCTAGGGTATACTATTCATTTGAACACTTTGGTACAATCAATTTTCCCAAAATTGGTCTCTTTTTGGCTCTAGAGACTTCATACGCGTATGAAGTCTAACCTTACAGAATTCAGATTTTGATATGCAGGTCCTTTTTGATGCCCTCTTTAGTCCTTAGAGATCCTCAGCCATGCAAAACATCTTTATGATCCTTGTTTTTCACTGTTTCAACCCCGAATCAATGTTTTCCAAGATTTCGATTCAACCATTAAACTTAGGCAAATTTCCATTGATGGACAGCTCGAGATCAAGATTAATTCTCCTACCTAAAGCTACTCCTAAGAATAAAAAACTGGCTTTTGTAATTGTGAGTAGAGAAGCATTTAATTGACACAAACATCCTATCCAATGCTTACCACCTCTTTAACCACTCAAGCTCTCAAACTAACACATTTCTAACTAAAACCATCAACACGGGTGACCAAGGCAAGACACACGCTTCCTAGCACCTCTCTATATGTCCTAACTAAACTAAGATAGAAGGAATAATCTAGTAAACCAGAGGAACTCTCGCCTATACGATTAGTCTAAGGTCACCTACCTAAGGCTTAGATCCTCGGCAGCGGCGCCAATGTTGGCGGGTATGCCGCGAGAGGACGCTAGCATAGCAAGAACAAAACCAACAACTCTGTGTCGGCCGAGGATGAATCTTAACCCGTAGGCACATGGAAACAAGAAGAGGGTTATGGACCTACTTCGCGACCTTGTAAGACAATCACTAGGAAGGAAATCAGGTCAAAGATCGCACTCCTTGAAGACACCAAACTACAATTCTAACACTCACCGAATCTAAGTCAAACGCACTTGAAATGTCACAAAACTCGTAAGGTACACTCTCCTTGACTTGAGATCAATATCTAATGGACTGTGATTGGATAACCCACCTCTAACTACCCCTTGCGACAATCGCATATAAAGACAAGCAACAAAATCAAAGTTGCCATTTTTCATGGCGTATGGTCCTAACATGTAGTCCTACTCGCCGTGAACCCATAGGTACAAAAAAGTCACCAAACCGACACCCGGTTTGCAAGAAAACTGACCCGAAATCTTGTAGGCGCTCTCTTTGCGTCGTAGTAGAAATCACACACTGTTGGCGTCGGAAGGAAGCCCTTCTAGTTGCTAACGTAGTGGTAGTGTCGCTTCAGCAATGGGCGTTCCTTAGTGCGTGTAGTGAAGAGATCAAGTCACTCTCTCTCCCCATCTCTCTCTCTCTCTCTCTCTCTCTCTCTCTCTCTCTAGCTCGCTCTCTCTCTCTCTCTCTCTCTCTCTCTCTCTCTCTCTCTCTCTCTCTCTCTCTCTCTCTCAGACTCCACGCACAAAGATAAGACCGATTTTATCAATTCCCAAAAGTTGGGTTTAGGTTACAAAAGTTGAATTATATACATGCCTCCATAGAGGCTCGTTCCCACAAGGTTTATTGGCAGCTCAAATATTACAAAGGTATCATTTCACTTCACAAAATAGTAGTACAATGTATTGGGAAACTTCTTCTGTATCGTGCCATCAACAATCATACTTATCATACGACTCCACTTGCTTATGACTTGTGACAAGCATTCCCACATCACGAGACACCAAGGCTCACATGACACATATATTTTGAGGACTTTTGTTGCAAAAATCACCACTAGGACTAGACCTCTTACCAATAGACTTTAGAAGAGCAATGAGCACTTTCATTGACACCTTATTTTGATGATACCAATCCTACATACAAGATTAGCATACAATCTCTCAAATTTAACACAAAAGGTAAGTAGCAAAAAGTGTTTTTGTTTTTCATAAACTGTGTTTTTTTCAAAACACAAAACCATAATACAATACCATACTCTAAACCTTAGCATACGAGGACTAGAAATAAGTTGCAAAGAAACAAATAGAAAATTTTTGTCTCCCTCCAAAAGCAAAGGTCAATCTTCTCCACAACGAGTGTCACATTGTATACGAAATACCTTCCTCTCTAGAGATCAAACTTCTTCTATGCCCAATTGTCTTTTTGCTTCATTGTACTATCCCCCAAATCCAACAAATCCTTTTGCCACCTGCCATCTACTTCCAAAAACCCTAAAGTAGTAGTCCTTCCCTCAATGTGCACCCTTGAACCAACATATCTAACATCTCCTTATTGCAAGCCCCTCTCCTTGCCAAAACTTCCTTGCTACATGCTTGACTTGCAGTTAAAACCTTAACACTAGACATTAGGAAAAAATTGGACCCCCTTGGGGCCATGTAAGGATTCCTAATTTTAAGGGATTAAAGCTAATTTTGTAGGGGATGGAGGGAACAAAGACAATAAATAGGGTTACTTTTGTAGCTCTCTCTCTAACTTCTCTCTAGATAGGAGAGGGGGGGAAAGTAGGGAATGGGGGTGGTAAAGTAGGAGAAAGAGGGGGGGTACAGTAGCCTGTAGGGGAGAGAGGGGGGTAAAAAGAGAGAGAGGAGTAAAAGTAGAGAGCATAACCATTCTCTCTCTACCTATCACCAAACAAAGAGAGTAAGTAGTTATGGCAAAATCCACTTTTCAGCTCATGCATCAATTCACCCCAAAAAGTGATTTTTTTATAAAATCTTCAAAATGGATCTTTTAAGCTTTAAAAAGGTCCATATATATATATATATAACAGTATTTTTCTAGAAGAATCTAGCTTTTATAAGCTCCAAATCTAAAATTCCTTGGGTCCCTCTCTACATTAATTCCAAGAATAAATAGATAATGCCACATCATCAAAACGTCCATCTAATAAAGCCTAAAAATTGAAATTTTTAAAATCAAAAAATTTCCCTCCTTTGAGCTCAAAAATTGAACCTATATATGCCTACATATGAAAAAATATATCGTCCCAAACATTGTCTGTTTATCCCAAAAAGTATATCTTATCTATTTTTTTTCCCATCATAACTTTCCACCATGTCTTTCGCGACATAACCAATGAATCACCTGTGCCGTCATCTACTAGGTCAACTAATATCACTCTGCGTCTACCGATCGAATTTGCTCTCACAAAAAAAAAATGACGAGAAAGCATCTCAACCGACATCCGTACGACGGTTTCGAGGAGAAACCAATGTTTACTTGTGGCTTGATGGGGGGTTGCATCCAAAAGATGCGCTCGTGGGCTGTAATCCGACATTCCGTACACTCCCAAGCTTAATCAAATATGTGGGAGAAGGAGAACATGGTCTTCTTGGGTATTGTAAGAGATTAGACTCCAATCACGCAGGTGCGTCAGCATGGTTCCGACAACAATGTCAAGTGTTACACATTCATTCCACAAATCTCCAACAACAACTACATTCCACAGAGAAACAACTCAAAGATCTTAAAGAGGAGATGAAAGCTACAGAAACAGAGGTAACTAAGCTACAGATTGCAATAATGCACCTAAAAGCCACTCCATTTGGCATGCATGAGAGGGAGTTCTCTTCCATTGAAAACTTAGCCTCTAATGGAGGGGCACGTTGTCGTGCTGTGACATGTACATAGTGGGGACGCATGCTACAAGATCTATCTTGTAACTTTTTAGATACATAATTATCTTTCCTATAATGTACATATGCATATTTAAGTATAATAATAAGCCTTCTATCTCATCCTATTATTTTTCTCAAGGGTAACCTATCCTTACTTTACCATCAGAAAATACTATGGGAAAAGCATCAATAGCTCCGCCTCTTTAACTTGGGGCAAAAAGCATTGATTCTTTATTTCTACTATTTCATTATCATCTCACACCCTAGCTAGATCCTATATCTAGGGTAAACTCCAATATATATATATTCTATGTATTTTTTATACTTATATTTCTTTTTAAATAGCTACTAGGAGGGAATCAAATCCTAGTGGGACACTAGGTGGCATGATTTCAAAGATACACTTATTTTAATGCATTATTGCAAGCATGATTACAAAACTTTGTCAAGGAGAAATTTCATGCTTTCATATGGCATGAGGTGTCCTTTGGAATTAAATGAAAGTCTAGGCTAAGGGGACCACGGGAAGACTTTTGCTGCCAGAAATGGACCCTATTTTGATGAATTTTTTACACAAGGTTCCAATCCGAATTGGAAACTAATTTTAAAATGAAAATCGTAGCTAATGAGCTGAAGTTTCTGCCCATATTTTTACTTTTTTATTTGGAGCCACGGTTGAGGAGATATGATCAAAATACTGGACCCCAGTCTGCCCACATCATATAGGGACAACTCATTTCCAACTTTTCCAATTCCTATTCACACTGGCTCCTCTCTTCTTGTGTAAACCCTTGGGGGTTCCCTTCACCTATAAAAGGAGACCTCTTCTTCCTTGAAAAGGAAATCAATCATTCAAGCCATTGATGAGAGGAATTCTTGAGGGAGTGAGTAGTAATGCCTAATTGTACTTAGCCCCATTAACATAAGCCCAAGCCTAGCTACACTTTCTCTTAGAGAAAGACTAGCCATTCTTGTACGCTATCCTTGGAAGATCAACTCTAATCAAAGAAGGTGTTGTATTTGGCGTATCAATCAACGTTGAATTCTCCCCTATTCTTCTCTCTCCCATCAATAATGGTGCCGAAGGTTTTCAACCATAAGCCCGGTGCTTTCTTGGCAAGACCGCAAATTTCTCGACAACGTAAGAAGCGGATCACGGTGGCAACCAGGTATTTTTTTTAATTCACAGTGTTCATCACTTATAATAATTTCCATCAATTTGTAGCTCGGGTCACCTTTTGAAATAGGACATATATACAAGATGTGTGTGGAAGTTTTAGACAAGAGGACCGTTGCAATCTTCTCCTAGGATGCATCTCAAAGGAAGATATACTTTGCATCATAGGTTGCGAAAAGGCCAAACACATGAAAGATTCCATCACAAAGGAGATCCTAAAAAAGATCTCTAACCTTGTGTCTGAGGATGATGTCCAGAGAGATTTTGATGAGGTTGGGATAAACACAAATGCATACCATGCACTTCATGGATTGATGAAAGATGCATTACGAGAGCAAGGCATCACCGAGAATTGGTTTCCTATTCCATATAGGGTCCACCTTGCAAAAAAAGCAAACATTGATGTCGTTCGGGAATGCCTTGGCGAATACAAACACATTGAAGGATCCATGATGTACTCTTCCACAAGTGCCAAGTCACGTGGTAATATAAAGGGGGGCAATACTATTTCTAATGGGGAAAATTCTTTTGGTTATCATCAATTCAACAATATTTTTGTTGACTTGAAAGTTGAAATGACTACAACAAGCTATGGTTAAATTTTATGCTTTGTCTCCACAAGGTAATACAAATTGTAATGTCATTTTTTATCTATATTGAATATCATTTAGTATAACAATTCAATTCCTGTGTTGTTTCAGTACTTGGAGAGAAGCTCATATTTATTCTTAAGCTAGATGAATGTCAAATTGTCAAAGGACGGAGATTGGAACGTATGAGTGTGACACTCATGAATGAGGCAATGTTTTTTGCAAAAGTAGATGCTATCGGTGATCATTCTCAGAAACCATCATCATTAGGAAAGAAATGGACTCATTTTCGGGCCTTTCAACTCTAGTGAGAGAATGCTCCTTAGCCAATTGGAAGAAGGCTAACGTTACGTTGAAAAAACATTTTTTCTCATTTTGAAAATATCCATGAAAACCATTTTGGTGAAATTGTCACTATCATCAAAAAAGTAAGGCGCTTGATAATGACATCTGGCACAAGCACCAAATTCCTTTTTATGACCCGTTGTTGCTATCATATAAAGTGAAGTACTTGTACTTGTGAATCTCGCACAAGTATCAATCACCTTTTTAATTTATGAAGTACTCGCAATTTAAATTCGAACAGATTGTACTTGATAGTGATTGATAGGTACTATTGAAGACTATGAAGGAGTCAGAACCAAGCGAATAGAGGCGCTTGAGGGGTCTCTGGGACCTCTATTCGCTTGGTTCTGACATTATGAGGCCCTAGGATTAAGATATAGCACTTTTTAAGCCCATGGATGCATCCGGAACGTCCAAAAACCATGGGATAGCTCTTTAAAACACTGAAATCTGACGTCTCTAGCTTAGGATATAGCATTTTTAAGCCAATAGAGGCCCTTGAGGGGTCTGGATGGGTCCCAGAGACCCCTCAAGGGCCTCTATTCACTTGGTACTGACCTCATGAGGCCCTAGGAGGCCCTTGAGGGGTCCCAGAGACCCCTCAAGGGCCTCTATTCACTTGGTACTGACCTCATCAGGAGACCCCTCAAGGGCCTCTATTCGCTTGGTACTAACCTCATGAGGCCCTAGGCTTAAAAATGCTATATCCTGAGCTAGAGACGTCAGATTTCAGTGTTTTGAAAAGCTATCCTATGGTTTTTGGACGTTCAGGATGCATCCGTGGGCTTAAAAAGTGCTATATCTTAATCCTAGGGCCTCATAAGGTTAGAACCAAGCGAATAGAGGTCCCAGAGACCCCTCAAGCGCCTCTATTCGCTTGGTTCTGACTCCTTCATAGTCTTCAATAGTACCTATCAATCACTATCAAGTACAATCTGTTCGAATTTAAATTGCGAGTACTTCATCAAAAGGTGATTGATACTTGTGCCTCTATTCCGTGGCATTATTTTTGTATTTTGAAAACAACTCATTTGTGTTTTCTCTCATCGCACATCACGTCACTCGTTAAGATTCACAGACATGGAATTTTGTGTACACTTAAGTTGGGCTCTCGAAAAGCATTTTGTACGAGCATGCATTTAAGTGATTGAGAAAACTTTTACGTATGTACTATGAGAAATAGAATTCCAAAAAAAAACTTTTGCATTTTTCATAATTACCTCTCTCTATGCTGAGTTGGCGTTTCTTACAGGGCCCAAAATTGAGTCCAAGTTTCTCCTAATGTTAGTGTACAATCGGAAAAGGAAATATGGTGGTTAGGAGCTTTTGAAGTTCCGAAAGAGACTCATGAGGTGTTGGCATGGGTCTTCTCTATGATCCCGTGGATCACAGAGGTTATTAAGGCACAACTAGAGGGAGAAAAGCTAGAAGTAGATGGAGTAGGTACATTTGATGTTGAGTGGCACTTAGGAGGTGATCTAAAAAAAATCAGATGTATACTTGGGTGTAAACAAGGTGCTTCATCACTTCTTCCTTGTCCATATTGTGTACGAGGATACAAGGAGAGTACTCGTGGCTCCATGTCTTCAAACAAAAGTGTCAAGGGAAGTCAGACAACAGGGCCAATGGATGATGATGCAAGGGAATGGGTGTGCTTAATGTTGAAGTGTCCTATCATGGAGGTCCCCAATCGGTCGACAAAAGATAGAACATGGCATCCCATTATCAATTTTCCACTTACACATGTACACTTTTGCACTTTGCAAGGCTTCATGCGTATATTTGATCGCTTGTTAAAGCTTCACATAGAGTACGCTTTCACAATGAAACCACTTTCCAGATCCGTGGAAGCCATTGGAATAGTTGAAGCAGTTCTAAATTCGATTGGATGTCATGGTGGCAATGTTTCTATCATCGGTGAGATGGAAAATATGCATGAAGTGCCACAAAAAGTATCCATGAATGGTGTGAAAGCATGTAGGTTTTTCAAGAAACCAGAGATGGGAAAGGAGAGGGGTGAGGGGGATGCTCCATGGGAGCTATGGAAAGTGCTTTGCAAGTGTACGACCGATCAAGATTCAAATCCCGTGATTGTAAATCTGCGTAGGTAAGTGTGACACCACTTCGAGTTAGTGCTTCAAACCATGTGGAAACCCCAAACCACAAGCGAGCAACAAAATTTGTTCAAATATCACATTTCTAATTTCACTAAAGCATTTGTGCAAGCATGGGGAGAGAGCAATATCACACACTACATGGTAAGTTACTTTGTTCAGTTCAAATTTTGATGCTATACATAAACATTCATTTGATCTAAGTATTTTTTCTTGATGCAGCATATTTTGTATGCGCATGGAGCATTCTTTATGTCAAAATATGGTTCATTAGACATGTGGAGCACTCAAGGAATGGAGAAATCACATTATCGATCCAAAGGTGTTTACTTTAAAAATACACGTCACGGTGGTGGAACTACGAGATCCAACTACATGAAGGAGATGTTTGATTGGTTCTTTTGTTGTTCTTTGGGGAGATGTCATGCCATAGAGCGAGTGCAAAAGTCAAGTCTTGCCAAGGAGGTTAGGAGACAATCTCGACTTAATGCTAAAGAGAAATGGAGAAACTCCACCGGACCCCTTAATCATGCTAGGTGGCATGAAAATCGCCATAGAGTAGGAAAATGTTGGTTACCCAACATGTAAAACAAATGATGCTATGCAATGTAATGTTTATGTTTGTAAATGTCTTTGTTGAGTTGCATATAATAGTTCTCCATTTATCCATTTTTTGTTTTTTATATTTTGATGACATTAAGAGTTTTTTTAAGTGGCCTGGTCAAGTGTGAAGAGACCTTTTTTTTTAAAAATAGGGGGCTTTTAGAGAAGAGGGAGTCTCATTTTCAATGTTGCCCCTTCTTACACAATGGCACGCACAAAGCAAACAACAAGAAAAGATCAACCTTTTTTTGCTCACCCTCTCTCGCCCGTCCAAGGTGCTAAAAAACCACCTTGGATACATGAACAAGAGCTCCTAGAAGAGATAGAGAGGGAATGGTCAGGTGAAGAGAAACAAGATGGACAACCTTCACGCAAGAAGAAACGGGTAGTGACTTCAGACACTAAAACCGAGACAGACAGCGAAGCACAAAGCCCACCATGGAGCGGAAAGGAGATCCCAAGCAATCATCGAGTCCTGGCTGGGAAGACATTGCCACGTGGCTTTGGAGCTCTGCCGTCAAATGAGCCTAGACGTGATCATGGGTTACTAAATGAAGAGGATTTTGAGGATATAGAAGACGAGCCAGTTGGAGCACACGGTGGAGTTGAAGAGCCAGTCGGAGCACATGGTGGGCTTCAAGATGTGCAAGCTCCTCATCGCAAGCCCTCTCGTGGAAAGAAAAAGTTTTTCGAGGTTCACCCTCGCAAGGCCCATGTCCCAGATCCTACCATCCCTCAACAACGGGCTCCTGCTGTGAAGCGATGCATTCCAAAGGCCTTGCAAGAGATTCGTCACTATCAAAAGACTTCAGACCTTCTCATCTGTAAGGCACCATTCGCACGTTTGGTGAAAGAGATCATGTAAATTTATCGAATGATGTTTCGAGTTCAAGGTATCGCCGTAGAAGCTCTATAGGAAGCGGCAGAATATCAACTAGTTTCTCTTTTTGAAGACGCAAACTTGTGTGCTATTCATGCAAAACGGGTGACAATAATGCCCAAGGATATAGCTCTTGCGCATCGAATCAGAGGAGAGAGAGATTGAATTTGACTTTTATGCAATTTTGGCAATGTAAAGATATTTTTTTCAAATATAACGAGTTGTGGCTTTAGCGATTTCTTTTCCATTGTACTGAAGTGTTTATAAGTGATATGATGCTGTGAGATTTATTTTAGATGTCGGTTCTTTCTTTCAAAAGTGAGTTCTTGTGGTTGAAATGGCTTTCAAAGAAAAAATGATTTTAAGTAGAATTAGGTATATATATATATATATATATATATATATATATATATATATATATATATATATATATATATATATATATATATATATATATATATATATATATATATATATATATATATAGAGAGAGAGAGAGAGAGAGAGAGAGAGAGAGAGAGAGAGAGAGAGAGACATGTCGATAGAAGTTGATTACAAGAGATGTCAACCAATTGTGGTTGATTGAAAAACCAAAAAGGCATAATATCAGTGCATCCTGACAAACCTATCCAAGAAAAGCTGAAAAAAACCTGTCTAGGGGCCTGCCAAGGTGCGCGGGGGGGCAAAAGTAACTGTTACTTTTGCCCCCCCACGCGCCTCTGCGGCGGCAGGCCCCCAGACAGCTTGTTTTCACCTTTTCTTGGCTAGGTTTGTCAGGCTTCACTGATAATATGCCTTTTTTTATTATTTATATGAAAAACAATTCTTGATCTTGGTTCAAAGAATTGCACAATCATACCACAATATAGAGCCAATCACCTACTGTCTATCGTACCATAAACTCAATACAGAATTTCACAGTTAAAATCAAGTCCCATTCCAAATTTGAAATAGCAAAGTACAAAGATGTGATATATCCCATTACAAATTTGAAAGAGTTAATTACAAGATATATGCAGCTATTGAGTGATTGAGCCATCTAAGATATGGCGAGCAATGTTTTCTCGTCGCTCTTGGGTGTAGGGAAGCTGTTTGTGCAGCACATCCCAAGCAATTTGTTCCACATTGCTTAGACCTACAGCTTGGATTAAGGCCACGTTACAAAGTACACGACCACAAATGTGTGTCGCAAATGCAGCACTAGCCAGAGATTTATTTACAAGATAAATGACTTTGGAGGCTTGAGATATGGTGGACATGCATAGGATGTGGCTCATTGCTTTCATCATTGACACCCAAAATTGACCACAAGGAGTGTACTCCTTGTGGATTATCACAAAGCCGTCCTGGGGGAGCTTGCCAAGGTAATGTGCAAGGGATGACTGCCATCCAAAAGCTTGGCGCCTACCATCTCCTCTCCGACCTGCATGCTCATCCAACTCCACAACATTCTACAAAGAAATCAATAGGTAAATAAGATTTTAGAATGCAACAATGAAAATTAACGTAATCACAAAACAAAAATTAATTGATACCTCTTGTTTTTCGCCGTCCTCATCGTTTATGTCTTTGCTGTCAAGAGAAATGGATGAATTGGGAGCCATAGCGACACTCTCAAGTTCATCCATATGAATAGGCATATGAGTGCGTTGGGCTTCAAGCAATATGCGTGTAGCTAAAAACTCATCCTCCGACACAGATGAGTGCGGTGCATCTGTCACCGCCACCATTGCCAACTCCATTGTATCTACCACACTCTCTCCAAGGGGTAGGGGGCTTCGATCCAGTGGATCGAAGGAGGGGTCTACAGTGGCACAGAGGATGGATAGGCACTCATCCATGCGGATGTCAAATTTCTTTTCAAGATCATGTAAAAACAAATATTCCTCTCCATTTATGACAAATATTGGGGAGAAGTGCTAAAAAAAAACCTCCGGAGTTAATGTCTCCTCCAGCGCATCCGCAGCGGGCTTGAAGGATACTTCTGCACCCATATCACCCATGGATTTTGTGGCATCCATGACACCTCCTGGGTAGGTTAGGGCAAGAATATTGCCCTCTTTGCTTGCATCCCAGGGCGCTGTAATGGGCTCCTTTGTGTCCTTGATGACACCCCCAAGGCGCAAATGAGGCAAACTCACCTCAGATCTTTCAGGCTCCTCCGCAAGAAGAAACACAAAAGTCGCCAAGCGACTTAGAAACTGGGTGCCGACCTTCTTCTTTATCAAACGTGAATCTTCAATATACTGACCTGACTCACCCACAATTACACAAAATCGTTGAAGCCGCTGGGTAAAAGGCCGATCACCTTTGTGTATGTAGCGAAGCAAATCGCATGGTTCCTCCTGTCCAACTATTGATACAGCATACTTGTCGATGTAGATTTCAAAAAATTCCAAGATAGGCTAAAAAGATTGGATGTTTAGGTGAATAGTTGCATTCACATCAGGGAATTGGGTGAAAAAAATGTGGAGATCGTCACGATCTTGCCACTCGGTTGTTTGTAAAAACTCTTGGAAGCGTTGTAATGCCGTGGCTTTGGGAGGGGTGGAGGAAGATGCCATGATTCTAGCTGCTAAGGTAGGAATGCAAAGAGTGCTAGAGCTCAAATGAGAGTGTCAACAGGCTATGTAGGTGAATTATGAAAATGGTAGGGTTTAGGAGGCTTTATATAGCGCCCTCCCCCCAAAATTAATAACAATAATTAAAATATTAAACAATTTTCACACAGTAACACAAATAACAAGAAGTTATAAAAAACTTACAAATTAAATTACAATCATTTAACTCTAAAAACACATCACTACGACTTTAAGATAATGTGCATTGCCAAAATTTGATACAACCATCTGTTTGAACTTACAATTGTGATATTATAGGAAATTTAAGTACAAAACATAACTACTCTAATGATAAAATCAGATTCTCTTCCGTCATCCACACCTTTTCAATTTGAATTGTGCTCTCCATGTGGCTACCAATCTAGCAAAAAAATAATAAATAGCATACCCACCTTAGAGTGAGGAATAATCCAAAGAACATAAAGAAAGCATAATTAAGAGAGAAAGATCATTCACCTTACATCGTCCAATGCAAAACTTTGTAGCTTCTTCATGCTCTAAACCCATTATCACTAAGTGCTCTCGTACATTGGCCAATGTCCAATGCTTCTTCACTTGGACGGTCTCAACAGTACCACTCGACAATTTGATTGAAATTTCAAATACCTCAATTGTAGCATCGGTGGATTGCAATGGAATCCATTCACCAAGCTTGCACATCCATCTTTCATAGAAGTACCGCACGTAAAGGGTGGAGCGCACCTTGATGAAACAGATAGCAATGCCGAAACTTCCAACCTGACACCGAAAGCGATCTCCGTTGTGAAGTCCTTCAAGATACCCCCACTTCTCGCCAAGGATGGCTTCCAATGTATCGTAATGTAGATCTTTGCAAACATACATAGTATTTGTATGATGGAAAGGTTAAGATCTGAATATGCTAGCAAAGACATGAGCAGGACAACACCATCCAGGCCCAACGGAACGCGAGGCTTTTGCAAATTTTTTAATGATGCTCTCACATCAGCTACAATCTTAGCTTTTAAAGACATTACAATGAATGCATCTGGCTTTGGCCACTCCATGCTACGCAAGGTTGTAGCCTCCAAAGGTTGTAGCTCTCCGTATCCTTGCTCATCTGTAGGTACAATGTACTTGTGGGTGTAGAAGAACACCCTTTGTCGTGCAAGGTTTGATGAAGTTGTGCCTGAAAGGCGCGAGAGCTATTGCCAAGACTTGCATGCATGGCCGTAAATGTGCCTGAAAGGCGCGAGAGCTATTGCTCCTCCACAAGGCTAGAAGGAAAAACATCTACATAGAAACAAAACAATCCATGAGATGTAAAAAGTCCAATTCTTTTACCACCAAAACCATTGAAGTGCAAGGGACATACAATTACAAGGAAAATCCCTTGGGTTGGTGATCCCTCGTAGACGCATGTGTCCAAACATGAAGACATGTTGAACGATTGCCACCGTACCCTTGTCTCTTACTTGCTTGAAGCTTATTATTCTTCCCTTCCAATGGAGATCAACATTTGTTCTTTCACGAACACGATGGGGACCGATTGCGGAACATTGCATGTAGACCCAAGCACCTTCTTGAAAAACCTAAGGTTCCCATTGCTGCTCCTCATTCTTGGAGTTGTGGAGAACCATACTTTGAATGATGGGTTTGGGGCGTCTATTTTGACCATTGTTGGCCATGGATGCTTAAGTGGGAGCTTGAAATTGCAATGGAGAGCTTGGGGAAGGAAGAGGGAGACAGAGTTTAGAGAGAGAGTGGGAGCTTAAAGTTGCAATGGAGAGCTTGAGGAAGGAGGAGGGAGACAGAGTTTAGAGAGAGTGTGGGAGCTTAAAGTTGCAATGGAGAGCTTGAGGAAGGAGGAGGGTGTAAGAGTTTAGAAAGAGAGTGGGAGCTTTGTGTTATGGAAAGGGACTATGGAGGAAGGGAGTCTTGGGAAAGAGGTTCTAAAGTGAGAAAATGACTTTTTGATCATAGGGTAGGTTTGGGGGGAGTTTTGGATGGAATATGTTAAATTTAAGTTTTTTTTGAAAATTTTGAAATTTTAGGGTTTTTGCAAAAACGTATCTGTGGACCCACCACTCCCCCCCCCCCCTTTCCCCCTCCCCCTTTTATCCATCCACCTTCCTCTAGGAGACAAAGCAATAAGTGAGTGGACAACCCTATTATTCCCTCTACTTTCTTAGGTTCTAAACTTATATACATTGCTCTCTTCCTATTGGCTAGAGCCTAATTAACCTTAATCCTATATGGCCCAAGGAGATTCCACATTTTTCCTAATGAAGTACCATTGGAAACAATACCTACTGTTGAACAAGCTAGATTTGATTCAACACTTCTTTTTGACCCTCTTATGAAGCTGTTTTTTGCTGCTTCAGGGAGAATCTTGCAAGTAGAACCCACTTCACAACCCATTTTTGGATAAACTACACTTGTAGCAAAACCAAGCTCCACTGGAAGTAGGCGCAAAGATGCTTCTCAGCTGCTAGGCTACGTATGAGAGATTCCCTGTAATGTGAACCACTCTGGGGCAACCTGCTGGGAATGCAAACCTTGGTGATCAGTTGTCATCTACCTGTGGGAACACCGGTTATAGCATGCAGGTAAGGGTTAGTCCAAGATTAGTGTGCATGGCAAGTTTTATGGTTTCATATATATGTAATAGACTTTAATACAAAGATATAGCGTTATTGTTCTCCTGTGTATCGTGTCGACCTTCTCTCTCTCTCTCTCTCTCTCTCTCTCTCTCTCTCTCTCTCTCTCTCTCTCTCTCTCTCTCTCTCTCTCTCTCTCTCTCGCGTTTCTTCTGATGCACGCCATGAGTCCTGTAGATCATCATCCATCATAGCCGGCATCACTCAACATCTGGTATCAGAGCATCACGCGGGACAGGCCGCCTGTGAAGAGGAAAGGAAGCGTTTTGACCTGCATAGAATCTTACGAGAGCTACATCACTGATTTTGCCTTGGCTTGCTGATGAGATTTCATCTCTTGAGCCCCTACCGATTTGGCCTCTACAAGCTATGCACAAGAAAAACGCCATTTGCGCAGTGATCTTAGATAGAGCTTGTCATTCTTTGATTTGCTTTCATACTATATGAAACATGTCCGATTTAATTTAACCCTCTAAACAAGTATCCATTCACACCATTCACACCCTCAATTATTCCATGCTTGGTGTGCTCAGTAGCATATTGGCTAGCGGTTTTTGAAGCCGTTTTTTCAAGTTCAGAAACAATAAATAGTAGTGATATGGTATTAGCCACGCGCGTCCTAATCAACGCCCGTTTACTTTTGGGACATACTACTCGCTTTGGCAGTTGATTGGTTTTGAATTCTGCTACAAACCGAATGTTGCCAAATCTTTCAGCTTCTAAAGACTTCAACATGGCATCGAAGATCAATAAATTTAATGGATCTGGCTTCCACACCTGGCAAATTAAAGTAAAGGGATATCTGATACGCAAGAATTTGTGGAGCGTCGTCAAGCCGCTATCAACCGACGAATCAGACACATCCACTGCAGTTACCAGAGCGTTATCTGCCGAGCAACAACGCAAGGATGAGCAAGCATTAGGTTTATTCTGACATCTCTTGAAGATGATTTTATTCATTATCTGGATGATATGCAATCTACAAATGCTGCTTGGATGGAACTAGAGAAAGTGTTTGGTCCTAAAGCCAAATACTCCAAAATGAGACTTAAAATGGAGTTGTATTCTCTTTCAATGCGAGAAGATGAAAATATTGCGACTTTGACCAACAGACTGAAAAGCATCCGCACTCAGCTAATTTATGTTGAAGCTCCTTTCCCAGATGAAGATCTTATAGCCGTTTTCCTGAATAGCCTAACTTGCAGATTTTTGTCAAATTGTCACTATTAAAGGAGAAGGATCCTCTGCCTTCTTTGGACGATATTGTTAACTCATTGCAGGAAGAAGAGAAATGAGTACCAAGAATTAGCTCTTTCGTACCGACTGCATATGTAGCTCATGGTTGCACTTCAATTGCAAATTCAATTAGGCCTACTACCAGCACTAAACCTTGTGCGATATGTGGATGCAACAATCATCAAACCAAGGATTGTTTCAACAAAAATCCTTGCACCCACTGTGGAAAGACCAATCATCCTTCGGATAAATGCTTTAAGAAGAATAAACGACATATCAATATGGTTGAAGGTGATGAAGATGGTGAAGCATGAATGCTTTTTGTAAAAAGTGATGTCCTGTAGTTTTCAATTTGTCTTTATGTTTCCTTTATGTCAGTCATTTGTGAATGAAATGTACGGGTTTTAAACACTGCCATGAAAATAAAATGGTAAGACCGCCCTTTGTTGTTTGGTCGAGTTTTGGTTTGTCTCACACTGATAGTTGTTTGAGGGAAGTGCACACACACACCTATGTTATTGTCAAGGGGGAGACTTCTACTCATGGTTTCAGGTGCTTGGACTCTGCCATGGTCTGTCTCGAGTCCATTGTCAGTGGTTTGGGCTTGAGGGGGGGGGGGTTGTTGGGTATACAAGCCTTGGTGATCATTTGTCATTTGCCTGTGGGGAAACATCGGTTATAGCATGCAGGTAAGAGTCAGTCCAAGATTAATGTGCATGGCAAGTTTTATGGTTTCATATATATGTAATAGAATTTAATACAAAGATATAGCGTTATTTTTCTCCTATGTATCGTGTCGACCTTCTCTCTCTCTCTCTCTCTCTCTCGTTTCTTCTGCTGGACGCTATGAGTCCTACAGATCATCATCCATCATAGCCGGAATCACTCAACACAACGCTCCCCCTCTCTGAGTGCTCTTTGTAACTTTCTTTTTATTTTTCTCTTAATAGAATTCTATATACCTCTTTAAAAAAAAAAACTCCGCCGCCTTGGCGTGCGAATCCTACCGTCCCTAGTCCTTCAATTGATTATTTAGTCACGAGGGTCGCCTTGTCCTGTATGTCAGGGCCACATGATGCGTGCACCTTAAAAAAATACCATTTTCCAGATTCTAGAATCGTTGAAACTTAGAAATTGTTGACACTGACTACTAGTATATATTAATTATCTTATCGTTCAGACGCTGCCGCGGAAATGGTGCTGGGCCGAGTCCACACCTCTCTCTTCCAGCACCGTTCAGAAATGGTGACGACGGCAGCCCTATCTTATCCGGGCGTCGTAATTTACAGCTGGAGAACTGACTGCGTATCTGTTTGAGACAGAAAGAGAGTTACCTTGACTGTTTGTTTGACAGACACAACATAACAACTTATTTTCCAATTTTAAAAAAACGGGAAAGGTGCAGACCCGAACGTTATATAAATGCAGCCTGCGCAGCAGCTGAGCTGTGTGTAATTGTATGTGTGTGGAGAGAGAGAGAGAGAGAGAGAGAGAGAGAGAAGTATGAAGCGGGTGGATCACGACGTACCGACGGCACATCCTGTGGAGGAGGTATGGAGAGTTTGGATCAAGAACTTCCAAGCGTCTCTTCCTCGCATCGTGCCCGAGCACTACTCCTCCATCGACTACCTCGACGGCCCCCCCCTCGCCCCCGGTGGCATCTTCCTCGTTAAGTATAACACAGCTTGTATGCTTCTCTCTCTCCCTCTCTCTCTCTCAAGTGTTTTCTCTGTGTCGATCAATGGCGATCACATTTTCTTCGGCCACTATCGGCTTAGAAATTCATTAGGTTTCTTCACTTTCACAGTTCAATTTTACTAGGCTTTTTTTCTAGGGAAAATTACCAAAATACCCCTCTAATTTGTGGAAATTCCCAAAGTACCCTTAGAATTTCAAAAATTCCCAAATATTTTGTCAAATTCCCAATATGTCCTTCAAATTTTCCCAAATTCCCAAAATACCCCTGTTCGTGAGATTAAATGTCTCCAAAGATAAATTTTTCTGTAGCTTTTCATCTCTTCGTTATTTTTAGACATGATCGACTATTTTTTGCAAGGTAATCTGTGACAAATTACATGCTAAGCACTCAAGAATAGATCTCAATTGTCAAAAAGGAATAAAGATCAGAAAATCTTGAACAATCCGACCAAAATAGATATAAGGGTATTTTGAGAATTTCCCCAAATTAGAGGGGGTAATTTTCCCTTTTTTCTAATACTAGGGTTGCTACCATTAGTTGAGAAAAGCAATAGAGACGTGCTTCTTCTTTATGGACCCCTATCAACATAGCAAATCCCCTTTGCACAACTTTTAATCAAGCACATCTACACTCTTTTCCTTCAATTACCAAGTGGAAAATTTCCTTTGTCTGCTTTCAATCGTCCGTCTTCAAATTTTAACCCTACCAAGAATGAAATGCGATACACTTTTTCGGACCATTATGTTTCCCTAGTGTTCTTGCATGCCACTCTTAAAGTTAACCCCATTTTTGCGTTTTTATAAGTTGAATTATTCATTTTCTGGTGTTTCTTTAATAAACTAGCGTTCCCTCATTTTGATTCAATCACGGCGAGATGGGATGTAATCGATCACGACAAGTACTGCTTCAAAGTGGCTATTCTTGAAGGGGGGCATCTTGGAGAACATTCCAGTGTGAAAAACCTCTCATATTCTGCACAATTAGTGCCCGGCCCGGAACCCAACACTTGCATCACAAAGTGGACCTTTGAGTATGATGAGTCTATTGATCACGATTTCTATGAGTTCATAAAAGAGGAAATGTCCATTTTTGGTGCAGCTATTGAATCACATATGTGGTCTAGCAGGTCTAGCACTTGATCAAAAATATGTTGTAGTAGGATCTTCATGAGGCTTTCAACATCCATGCGTGTAACAAATATCTCAATGTACTAAACTGTGTTAAAGCTATGTGACATGTGATTACTACTAGCCTATAATCCCAATTGACTCTTTAAATGTATTATGTCTATTGTCAAACACAATTGTTTTTACGTTATCCTTTTTGTGGAAGATGATCATAAAGTAGTGGTGTGGGAAGTGGTGAACTTGTCATGCAAAACGATGAGAAATGTTGTTCTTGGCGTAAACTGGCCATAAGTCATCTTGTAGTTTCACTGAACAAATTCTCAAAATATTTCCCACATTGTGACTTACCTCAACATCATGAGCTTCTGTGAGGGAGCCGTCGCATACCTAGCTAGGTACGATTGGGGGCAGGGGATCGCCGGCTCGGTGGGAGGGCCTGGGGTCCCCTGCTCCCAATCGTACCTAGCTAGGTATGAGGTGTCTCTCCAGCAGAAGCTCATGATGTTATACAGTGTATGAAAAACATTGAGAAAGACTCCGTTTTCCTACATGACAAAATTTCTAAATCTTCTTGTGTTTTTACGCTGCCTACAATTGCCAAAGTTTGGACAGCAAGAGTGACTGCAAGCATACTTGGATGATAGCGGCTTGAATCTTATTGGCAATGCAACGTAGACAGTGGACAAGCTTGTGGGCCGGTGACATATGGTGTCCATGGATGAGCATGCATCGGCTTGCAAGACCCACGTGCACTTATCCAATAGTGTACACAATTTGCAGCAAGACTTGGAGTTGCTAGCTCTATTGAAATGATCGTGGATTTTGGTGTGATGAACAAACTTCCATGCCTAAAGGTCATTGGGTGGGGGAAATTTGGTGTGTGATCATCCTTAGATAGAGTAATGCCAAGGGGTTCCTCAACATCTCTCTCTCTCTCTCTCTCTCTCTCTCTCTCACACACACACACACACACACACACACACACACACACACACACACGCACCCACCCATGGTGATGGAGGCTTTGTTCTTACCTTTGACTTTCTTATGCAAATATTGGGAGTTTCCTTATATAAAAAATTAGGCTTTCTTAGGATTATAAGAAATGTTGATATTTTCTTAGTATAGTGAGATGTTTTCGGAAATGCAAAAGAAAAGAGTCCAAGGCATATGTGGTCCCCAAACTCCATGACATATTGCAAGGGTTCAAATCCCTTCCTAAAGAGGCAACGAAATTTATCCTAAATATCAAAGTACACTAGAATCTACATACGTCCTGCTTGATCTCATGTTCATAGCCACAAGCTTTAAAGACCACACCATGGAGTTAACATTGATAGAGTCATTCCGCTCTGCTAAGCATGAAGACCTCCAACATGAAAACCACAATCAGAATAGCTCACATCACAAGCCATTTCTACAAAACAACAAAGACTTTCTTTTTTACATGTTAATGTTGTAGTTTTGGACCAAATTATAAAAGATGTCATGGAGGGATTACAAAGAACTTTCTATATGGTAGAGATCTTGGAGATTTTGAGCAATTTGTTTAAGCTTTAAATTAATTTATATATTTATTTTCACTCATCTTTGATGAGAAGATATCTAACGCACATGTAATAATTTGGATTTCGTCTCATCGACTACACCGCATCATGTAGATGTAGAACTCTCTCTCTCTCTCTCTCTCTCTCATTCATTCATTCATTCAAAAAGCTGATTTGTGTTGGAAGTTTAGAGCTTGGTGTTGAGGGTGCCTAGCTCCTTCACAAAAAAGGAAGACTAAACCTTCTTAAGAAGAGTTTGTAGGAGAAAATTATGGAGTTCTAGCAAAGTTTATCTGTAACATTTAATGGCCTAGTACCTTGTGTGTAGCGGAAAATAGTATAGACATAGTGAGCATTTTATTAGAATAGATTCCTAACGAGCATAGCAAGAGTGCATGGATGGAGAGAGCAACAAAAAGCATAACACCTAGTTAGATAGGCATGAACAATACTTCGAAAGAGAGAAATTAAGCTATTGACAACAGTTGAGGACTCGATTTACATGGAGCCGTTGCCCCCTCCAAAAGGCTTTGTATTATAGGTTTCTCCCATCAAGGGAGACATTTTACAATACAATACTTTGTGTTCCTTTAATAACTTGATGGTGCAATGAAGATGTAAGCTTCAAGCACCATGCACACACTTATAAAACACAACATCAATTCTCTCACGGTCTCAGACCCAAGACCTCACACACCTTCCAAGATGGTGACAGCTAGCCGGGTATGAGAGTAGATTGAGAGGAAGGAGTAGTCTTACGAGAAAGAAGTATATCTCCTCACCTAATCACTCATAATAGCTTAGCATAGCTGAGTAACTAGCATGGTAGAGGAGATGAGCATGCATTGGAGCTTGGCTCTTGGTTGGATTTGCATCACAAAGCCAAGAGTTATTGGTGTAGGCCTCCCTTCTCACAAGCTTGGAGTAGGTGATGAGCTTTCCATTAAAGCTTGAGAAGGAGAGAGAGTCTTCTTTGCTTCACACATGAGATTGAGTGTGTGTGTGTGTGTGTGATAATGCCTTGACAAAATCAGCCCCCCCTCTCTCTTGGTCAATCCCTCATGCTTTTTACTCATGCTGACACCCCATTGGACCCTGAAAGCCTAGCCAATGATAATTAAGAAGCATACATGATAGACTTGTTACATGTGTCCCCCTTTCCCCTTTTGTGAGAGCTTTAGGTAATTATATAATGCAATTAAACTCTCATTGGACCCCTTAGTCGTCTAGCCAATAGGAATCAAGCAAGCCATTGGGCTTATGAATGCTCATTGGACCCCTTGGGAGACTGACCAATAGTCTTCTAGAGAGCTTAATTCTTATTGGTTCTTTTATTAAGTGTTTTTAAATGAATTAAACTAGATTTACTCTAGCCTAATTCTCATTGTTCCACCTATATGGCCATCCAATAGGATTTGAATGCACCTTGTGGGCAATTGGGCTAGGGAGCTGACATGTGCCCACTATGCATTGTATGTAAAGGTGCTTGCATGAGTCACGTATGTGTGTGTGTGTGTGTGTGTGCGTGTGCGTGTGTGTGTGTGTCTCATCCCCTACTAAAAAGACTCGCCCCCTCCTCTTTAGGAGCTTGCAAGACTTTTTTATACACTATCAAGCATCCAATTTTCCTAAGCATTGACCGTTGGACTTAACCTTTGAATTTTGGAACCTTAGCATTTTGGAAGTCTTAATGGGCTGAACCTTAGGTCTTTGAAGCCCATTGCTTGCACATTGCTCTTTTGCAGATGGTCCCTCTTTGGTTCCCTGTTTTCCCTCCTTTAGATCCCTACTGTGTCCAATCTGCTAGCCTTACCAATAATCTAACTTTTTCTCCCATGGTACTTTCCCATATTAAATGATCACTTTAACATGAGAAAATCATTTAGGAGAATTAGATATTAGTTATTATGACATTACCTCTCTCTTGAAATCATACTCGTCTTTGACTATGGGGTAGAGAAGATAAAGCCTATTCATTAGTCCTTTTTCTATCAGATAGAGGATCCCTATCTTACTCTACGACATCGTTCCGGAATGGATGACTAATCTATTTGGATCTTGAGAGCCTAAGGTTTCCACAAGCATGTCTATGCATTAGTCATTTCAATCTTTCATAGTAGAGTGACAAGCTCTACTTGGTGTTTGGAAGACGTTGTCTCCACAAACTTGATTCTAAGCATGCATACTACTTAACATTTGTGCACAATAAAGAAAAGAAGAGTCTTATAAGACAGAAATTTTGTTCATTTTAAACATTTGTACATTTGCTTACTCTAGAAAAGCATTGTAAGCTTTGACAAGGTTTATGTTATCCTTTAATTGTATGCCTTGCATCCATCTAGCATCTTCAAAAGGATAATTCTTAAACTTAATAAGATACTATTAGATAATCTTACCGCCTCTTAATACCTTGTCTTCATGTCGGAGAATGGACTCGGGCTACAACACCTCTTCTTGGTCCTTGATCTTTGTTGGGTCTTCAATAGTTGGTTCTTGAGGTGGCTCTCCTTTGTAAGGCTTTAGTAGGCTCACATGGAAAGCATTGTGTATGAGCCAATGACTCGATAACTTGAGTTGATAATCCATCTCATTGATTGGTCTAAGAATTTGGAAGGGACCATAGTACCTTTTTGCTAACCTAGCATAGTACTTTTGGTGTCCCGTAGGATTCTTGCTCGTCTTGTGCCTTAATCGAGCCTTGGGAAATTTAAGCAAGACCCAATCATTTTATTTAAAGGCTTGGCTCTTCTGTGCTTATCAACAACATCCTTTTGCCTTTGTTGTGAAATAGAGATAGCATGCTTAATCTCTTGGAAGGATTCTTGTAGGTCTCTACTATACTCATCTGCAACGAAGATCTTCCCGTGTACCTTAAGTAGAAGGGGACTTTTTTATCTTCCCTCAATTATCTCGAAAGGTGCTTTTCTCGTGGAGGTATGTATAATATTATTGTAGGCATACTCCACTAAGATGAAGTACTTCTCCCATTGGGACCTTTGATCTACTTCTGTTACATACGCTTTTAGTAGATCAAGAATAGTTAAGTTGGCTATTTCACTTTGGCCATTAGTTTGTGGATGATAGGCCGAAGAGAAGTTTATCCTTGTCCCTAAATTCTCAAAGAGACCCTTCTATAAATTACTGGTCATTCTAGGATCTCTATCCGACACTATGGACATTGGAAAGCCATGGTACTTGAAGATTTGTGATATGAAAAGGGTTGCCATTTGATGGGCTTTGGTAGTCTTTTTGACAGGTATAAAATGAGCTTGTTTACTGAACCTATTTACAATTGTCCATATTCCCGTATTCCCATGGATAGACTTAGGCAATCCAAAGATAAAATCCATGGATATGCTCTCCCATGGTGAATTAGAAACTGGCAAAGTTTGAAGCAATCCAGGTTGCTTTCCTCTATCAAACTTCGTCTTTCAGCATACCACACATTTAGAAACATACTCTTGTATGTTTGGCTTTTATGGCAGGCCAATAGAAATATGTTTTAATCCCTTTTAGGCTAGACTAAATGCCTCTATGCCCCACATAAGGAGGAGCATGAGATTCATACATTACTCTCTCACGTAGTGAATTAGTAACACATAGTCTATTGCCATAGAGAAGATAACCATCTTGTAAGGTAAATGGTTCCTCTTTCTTCCCTAGTGCAAGGGCTGAAATCACATCTCTAAAATCGGGATCAATAACGTACTCATCTATCATAGAATATAGATCATTGTGAGTTGCTATGGAAACCACATTCACTCTCGGACGTCTTGAGAGTGCATCGGCTACTTGATTATGCTTGCCAGCAATGTGAGCAATATGAAAATGAAATTGTGAAAGGAAATTTTCCCACCTCATTTTTGTCGGAGAGATTGGTTTGCGTCATGAAGTACTTAAGGCTTTGGTGATCCATCCGTAGAATGAAAGGAGTCCCCAATAAATAGTGCTTTCATGAGTCTAAGGCATGTAGAACTGCAAGGAGTTCGTTTTCATATATGCCTAGAGCTTGCTCAACAGGGTCGAGCCTTTGACTTTCATAGGCTATGGCATGTCCTTCTTGGAGCAAAACAGCTCCAAAGAAATCACCACAAGCATCACATTGGACCTCAAATGGCTTTGAGAGATCCGGCAGTGTAAGCACAGGTTGAGAGATAAGCTTTTCTTTAAGCTTTTTGAAAGCATTGTTCTCCTTGGTAGACCTTGTATACCTAACGTTTTTCTTGGTTATGTAATGGTCCCACGATTTGTGAGAACTTTTCTATGAAGCATCTATAGTATTCCCACATACCTATAAAGCTTCTTAGTTCATGAAGATTCCTTGGATTAGGCCATCCTTTTATTACCTCTAGCTTTGATGGATCCATTTGGATTCCATCTTGAGAGATAATTTGACCTAAATACTGAATCTCTTGCAAGAAAAAATCATTTTTCTCTCGATTAATATAAAGTTTATTCTCTCGTAAGACTTGAAATATTACCTAGAGATGCTGCTTGTGTTCATCTAGTGAATTAGAGTAGATGATAATATCATCAAAGAATACTCTAGTAAAGGTTCAGAGAGACCTGAATAGCTTCTCCATCAAGCGATTGAATGTGGCTGGTGCATTGGCCAAACCAAAAGGCATGACAATGTATTCGTAAAGACCAAATGTAGTGTGAAATGTGGTCTTTACAATTTCTTGATCAACTATCCTAAGTTTGATGGTAGCCACTTTTTAGGTCAATTCTACTAAAGTAGGTCGACCCTTGTAGCTCATCAAGTAGGTCTTCTACTCGTGGAACGGGAAACCTATTTTTGATAGTGATCCTATTTAGTGCTCTATAGTCGAGACACATACAATATGTGCCGTCTTTCTTTTGTAATAATAACACGGGTGAGAAAAATGGAGATGAGCTAGGTCTAACCATACCCTTTTCAACTAACTCATGCACTTTCCGCATAATCTGCTCTTGTTGAGCTTAAGAAATGCTATAAGGAGGTTTATTAGGCGGTGAACTTCCTGGAAGAAGTTCAATTGCATGGTCATCATTGCCTTGTTTAGGAGTTAGTTCACAAGGGATGCCGTCAATAAAAACATCCTGAAATCCCTTGAGAAAATTGGATAACTCTAGCTCCTTGTGACTATTTATATTTTCTTTTGCTAAAGCATTAGGTTCATTTTGAGAATCTTTAACAAAAATCATGTACACGAAAATAGAGTTGTTTATTGACTTATTGAAAGCTTGCGTATCTACAATGGGTATGGTGTTACCCAACTCCTTAGCCTCTATGTACATATATTTTTCCCTGAACCTAAAGTAGATTTTCCTTTCAGGGAATTTAACATTGGCAGCCATGCGATCAAACCATGGTGCCCATAGGATTACATCCTTGTGCTTGAGAGGAGAGATAAAGAAGTCCTCTTTGTCCACATAGCTCTGGACATGAAGCCTCAATTTCCCGATTAAGGGAGTGGCTGAAGCTTCTTGCCCCTTAAAAGCACCATCTGAGGGTAGGACATCTCCCATCTCATAGGCTTGGATGCCTAGCTTGGTGGCCAACTCTGTGGATATGAAATTGTGAGTAGAACCAAGGTCAAAGAGAATAAAAGCATCATGTTCTGTTACCTTTCCCAAGCATGGCATAGAGGAGATCCTTTGTGGTGAGATTCCTCTTCTTGGATTTTGACCAAGGTTCTAGGAGGCTCATGGCGAGTTTCTTTTGGAGGCAAGCACGGTAAACATGCCCTTGCTCACCGTTGAAATAACGGTTATCCTTGCGATAACGCTCAAGCTCTTCAGAAGAGAGTTTGTTTTTGCCTTTGTAACCTCCGTTCTCCTTAGCTTTGTTTTTATTGGAATTGCCCTTAGGAGACTTTTAGACATTGTCCTTCCCCTTAGGCTCATTGGAACCCTTGTTTTTCGTGGGCTTAAGATTTCTCTTAGCCTCTGTTTGGAAATTCATTCCTGAAGCCACCATGGTATGGTGTATGACCGCAAATATGGTGTGTGGCCTTTGGGAGTCGACATACTCCGCCATATCTTCAATTAAGCCTGCACAAAATTTTTGTTTGTGCTCTCCAAAATCCATCTTTTTGAAGACAGTGGCTTTGAGATGTAAGTCCCAAAACTTGTCTACATATTTGTGAATGGATCCATATGGAGAGAGCTTCAAGCTTGTCCATTCGATGAGTACTTCGTCTTTGGCATCGTTAGCCAAAAATTGCTTCATGCTGGAAGCCCTTAAAGCTTTCCATGTTTGTGGAGCTTCACTATTTGCCCGTAGGCTAGACCACCATTGCCTAGCGGACTTTTGAAAATGCATAGCTACATGGCATAGCTTAGAGGACTCTGTGAAGCCCTCCAAACGCCACATCGAATTGCTGGATGAAAGCCTAGAATTTGTCTATAGCACCAAAGGTGCCATCATAGGTAAGGAAAGAGATGTTCTTTCCTCCCTCTTTGAACTTCTTGAGCTTGGACAACCTCCTCCACGCGGCATAGGATTTCCTATGGACTCTTCTTTTTGATGGTTCAAAAGTTGCACCGTCGCTTTCTTCAGAAGATGAAGAATTTAAGGAAGATGGGTGACCTCTTTCTTGCTTTTTTCTTGTCTTGTTCCTCTTTGTCTACACCATCAATTTCTTCATAAGAGGAAGAGGATGAAGAAGATGGAGAAGAGAGTGACCTCTTTCTCACCTTTTTCTTCTCTTGTTTTTTGTCATCCCTCTTTGAATTATGTTGTGGAGAGGTGTGCGATGGTCTTCTTCGTTTAGGAGGTGATGGAGAGTGTTTTGGCCACCGTCTTCGTGGAGCCATCTCTGTTGAGGTGGCAAGAGACTCACTTCTTTCTCGTTCTTTTGGTGGGGGACTCTTGAGTTCTCCTTTGGGAAGGAGATGCATTGTCAAGTAGTAAATTTTTGAGCCCTTCATATGGATCCTCTTCTTCTTCCCGAATTGGAGAGAGGCCTCTTTTGGACGTCTCACAAGGAGGCTTCCTAGGTACTCTCTCGTCATGGTGGGGAGTTTGGACAATCCCATGAGCACATAGCTACCGTTGCACTTCACTTTGGAGGGATGGATTGCCAATGGCTTGTTGAAGCCTAGAAACAAGGTAGTTAACAAGCATATTGGGGGCATCATTAGTAGCCTGCTCATTAGCAAAATCAAAGCTATCGACATTAATTTCACTCTCTTTACTATTGTCATCCATTATAACATTTTTTTAGGTGTACTTTGGCACTTCAAGCCCTAGTTGCTGCTTCTCTTTACCCCTTTAGAAAAGCACTCAGGCTATTGTACTCGTGGCTCGAATATAATAAATTGCAAGGAATAGAAGAGAGGGTCTTTCAACACCAAAACAATACCGGCTCCTCTCAAGCTTCTAATAGCTCAATAGTGGTTAAGCCGTAGGCAAGCCCCGTAGGACTCCACTATTAAGTCCATAGATCTTGACGGTGATGCCTTGTTATCTGCACGAAGGAAGGCACACTCCAAGGCTGAAAAATCCCTGTTCTACTCACTCAATTGAAATTAATAATACCAACCATTTATAGCTAGCTTGCGGACCTCCCTTCCTGAGCAAGAAAAGAGAAACCTTGTTCTTTGATACCAATGTAACATTTAATGGCCTAGTAACTTGTGTGTAGTGGAAAATAGAATAAACATAGTGAGCATTTCATTAGTATAGATTCCTAATGAGCGTAGCAAGAGTGCTTGGATGGAGAGAGCAAAAAAAAGCATAACACCTAGTTAGAGAAGCATGAACAATACTTCAAAAGAGAGAGAAATTAAGCTATTGACAATAGTTGAGGACCGGATTTACATGGAGCCGGTCCCCCTCCAAAAGGCTTTGTATTATAGGTTTCCACCATCAAGGGAGACATTTTACAATACAATACTTTGTGTTCCTTCAATAACTTGATGGTGCAATGAAGATGGAAGCTTCAAGCACCATGCACACACTGATAAAAAACAACATCAATTCCCTCACAGTCTCAGACCCAAGACCTCACACACCTTTGAAGATGGTGAGAGCTAGCAAGATACAAGAGTAGATTGAGGAAGGAGTAGTCTTACAAGAAAGAAGTATATCTCCTCACCTAATCCCTCATAAAGTCTTAGCATAGCTTAGTAATTAGCATGGTAGAGGAGATGAGCATGCATTGGAGCTTGTCTCTTGGTTGGATTTGCATCACAAAGCCAAGAGTTGTTGGTGTAGGCCTCCCTTCACACAAGCTTGGAGTAGGTGATGAGCTTTCCATTAAAGCTTGAGAAGGAGAGGGAGTCTTCTTTGCTTCACACATGAGATTGTGTGAGTGTGTGTGATAATGTCTTGACAAAATCAGCCCCCTCTCTCTCTTGGTCAAACCCTCATGCTTTTTACTCATGCTCACACCCCATTGAACCCTACAAAGCCTAGCCAATGATAATTAAGAAGCATACATGATAGCCTTGTGACATGTGTCCCCATTTCCCCTTTTGTGAGAGCTTTAGGTAATTAAATAATGCAATTAAACTCTCATTGGACCCCTTAGTCTTCTGGCCAATAGGAATGAGGCAAGCCATCGGGCTGTTGAATGCTCATTGGACCCCTTAGGAGACTGGCCAATACTCTTCTAGAGTGCTTAATTCTTATGGGTTCTTTTATTAAGTTTTTTAAATGAATTAAACTAGATTTACTCTAGCCTAATTCTCATTGGTCCACCTCTATGGCCATCCAATAGGATTTGAGGCACCTTGTGGGCAATTTGGCTAGGGAGCTGACGTGTGTCCATTATGCCCTTTGTGTAAAGGGGCTTGCATGAGTGTGTCAGTGTGTGTGTTTCTCTTTCATCCCCTACCAAAAGGGCCCGCCTCCTCCTCTTTAGGAGCTTGGAAAGGCTTTTTGTACACTATCAAGCATCCAATTTTCGTAAGCATTGACCATTGGACATAACCTTTGATTTTGGAACCTTAGAATTTTGGAAGTCTTAATGGGCTTAACCTTAGGTCTTTGAAGCCCATTGCTTGCACATTTCACTTCTGCAGATGGTCCCCCTTTGGATCCCTATTTTCCCTCCTTTGGATCCCTACTCTGACTAGTCTACTAGCCTTACCAATAATCTAGCCTTTTCTCCCCTGGTACTTCCCATATTAAATGATCAGTTTAACATGAGAAAATCATTTAGGAGAATTAGATATTAGTTATTATGACATTATCAATACCAACCCTTTCTCCGATGGATTAAACCTACCATGTACTTAAAATTGATAATTAACTCCCAAAATATGAAAATATAGATAAGAATCTATTCTCAAATATCCTTCAAAGATGGATTGTAATTAAGTAGATTTTGGCTAAAACTTCTTTGAGTATTCTTGATTTGTTATGGTTGTCATGTGTCCATCGGAGAAGATTCTATTCATAAAAAATTATGAGTGTAAGTGGAAAAAAGTAAATTAGCTTTATCTATGCCACTTTTTAAAAGGAGAATAAGCTCAACAAGGGTCACTTTATGTAGAACCTATATATCGTGTGCATTCAAGGACTATTTATAAAATCACTTAGCTGTGAATTTTTCACTAATAAAAAGGACCCTTTTTCTATTCAATCTGTAATTTTTTTTCCAATAACATTTTTTTTTAGCATCCTTCTATATGTGAAAATGTGAGAAAATATAGAAAAACATAATCCCTACTATTAAACCCATGTGATAGGATTTTTTTTATAAAAAAAAAAACTTAGTGAACTACACCCGCACCCCTTCCCCAACCCAGCGAATAAGCAAGCTTCTAGGTTCCTTCAAATCAACCATTTATACCAAACTTGGGGGAGTCACTACAAGTAACATAAAGATGTCACCTACACTAGAACTGCCATTCTTTTGTAAATTCTTCTTCTCATGAACCACAAAAAACCTAATCAAAACCTTTTAGGGATTTTTTCTCAAGGCATGTAGGGAGTTAAAAGAAATACAAAAAAATTATTTCATATTAAATTAGTATTTTTCAAGAGTCATCTTTTACGTACAATCAAACAAAAATTTCCCTAAAGATTTGATATTCTATGCAGGCTCCTTGAAGACCTTCAAAGTATACTCAGACTTTTTGGAAAAATACTTGGACATGTACACTATAAGAATCCATGCATAAACTATTTTTAGAAGAAAAGACTCTCAACTTGTTTAAGGCTGTAAATGTATGTATGCTATCAAATTTAAAAGTCAATTTTGTGGTTTTTTTCTAATTTTTTAAGATCATATTTTTATATTTTGAACTTTTCTAGAAGAAATGATATACTAAATTGTTACTCTATGTGTTAGAACCTCAACGATATCCTATGCTTATGGTTTCCTGAAAAATAGTCAATCTTAGAGAAAATTTTGTAGAATGAGGTTCCAAGCCACTTAAGTCTGTCCTTGATCTCTACTCCTATTCTACCTTATCCAACTAACTATTCTAATTCATGAAACTTTATTAGGTTTGTATGTATCCACACTAATCTAGGTACTCATTCCCCGACAACAAGGCCAATGTCTCAAGACCAAACCATCAACACCTATCACATCTCGCAACAATGAGACAGAACCAGGTCAATTTTGGAAAGCAAGTGACTCAACTAGAGCATAACGGTATGCCAAGAGTTTTTCAGTCTTTCGTTTGAAAATGACACACTCTGATTTAGCAGTCAATGTACACTGTATCTACAAAAAACTTGGGTTCTATCCCTCTAATCCCTTCATACATTCACATGAAATCCACTAGCAAACCAATTACAAATGATTTCAAACTTATTAGGCAGCATCCTTACATGATCAAGAACACATCGAGAACACATCTAAGTTATCAAATTTAAAATATGATCATAGAAAAAAACATCCTAATTCTAAGTCATCAAATGAGGTACCAGACATGCCTACTAGGGACTCCCAAGTCCTATAAATCTCATATAGTCAATGAAATATCAATACAAAACTCGGGTGGTGAGATAAGTCACTTGGAAAGTTAAGGAAGTCAATGCTTGGAATGCATGAAGTTCTTACATTATAGATATCCACGCATAGAGCTCAATGAGACTCATACAATCGTGCCGTTGAACTTACTGCAAAGAGATAACATTATAGTAGAAAAAGAGAAGCATCCACCAATGTACAAGAGAAAGACTTATCCACTCATTTCATTCATAATAATCCTCCCTCAAAACTTTACAATGCCCCCTTTTATACCCTGGCTCAGGGTTTCATGTACAAAAGGCTAAATTTTCTTTAATAATAGTAGGAATGAAAGCTTGGGGCTTATAATCTTGACCTTTTCATAATTACAAGATGATCATGTGGTTAAGGGTTTTGGGAAAAATATTACAACTAGTTTCCATTACAAGTCCAAAAAGTCTTCTCACCCACGTCTTTACATAGTTGGCCTTCATTGTTGTTGGAATATTCCAACAAGGCTCATCAACATTCCTGCTAGTGGTTGCATAATTATTTTTTTTCCTTCTTTCTGGACAGCCATGTTCAAAGTGACCATGTCTTTCACAACTCCAACATACTACATTTAGGGTTGACCTGTATTGTTACGTTTCACATATCCGTGACCTTTTTGACTCCCCCTGCCTTGAAAGTCTCCTTGGCCACCTTTACTGTCTTTTTTATATTGTTATTTTGTTGTGCTTGGTGGTTGCCTCTTCCTTCATCTTCTCTTCCTGAAGATCCTTCTCTTCCATATTTGGTAAAGACACCAAATTTGTAAATGAGGGAATGTTCTCTATATTATGGATACCAGTTTTAAAGTGTTTGTATTTTGGACCCAAACCTCGTAGGAAGGCTTTCACTTTATCATCATCATTGATTGTAAGAACAATAAATGCAAGTGACTCACATGTTCTTTATCTTCAATGATTAGTCATTGATAGACATATTTTTCTTCTACATTGTATTCAACTCAGTCTTCAATTGTAGCTTCCTTGCCTTTGTGTTGGTAAAATCCAATGATAGTAAGGTGTCCCAAGACTCCTTATGGGTATGAGCATCTTGTATGTGTGCCCAATCAAAGTGTCATGCACACTCACTGTCGGTAGTTGAACCAGATGGGCATCCTCCTAGTCGAACCTGTTCTTCATGAGTCCTAAAATTTTGATGTGTCATTATTACATTTACAAAATAACTTCTAATGAATCAAGAGTTTTTTATTGTAGTCAGGAAATCTCTTGAGTCAATTTATGCCAAACTTGAGTTATAAAGTCTGTGAATGTGTCTCACCCTTGTAAAGCCGGGCACCACTCGCCAAGAGATCCCTAGGTACAAAGCTCATTTTTGTAAGTGGGAAAACACACATTATATTTATCAAAGGTTTTATGAGTTTTGGAGCATACCACTGACAGTGGCTACTCTCACGTGCTTTATAATCAATCTATCTTGAGCTCTAGTAATCCAATTTCCCAAAACTTGCATTGTGTTCCTTGTCTACTGCTCTTTCATTTAATTGTAATCATTGTCATTTTTGTTGTGGTTTACGGCTAAGCATTAGTGAGCTAGATCGCTATTTTGAGTGCTTTAATGGTTGTTTTTTGACATTTTGACCATAGGAGAGTGTTCCTAGACCGTAGGACGACCTTTCTAGTATGTTCTCTTGCAGTTTTTAGGACCTTGATAATGATGGATCGTGATTTTGGTGCCTCATTGGATTGCGACCATGGATTGTGACCAAACTTGATAGGATAGTGTCCCTATATGTGCTAGAAATCCTTCTAAAGTTTCGTAGCATTTGGACTTCTTTGAGTGCCAAAATGGCGTGGTGATCGAGTGCGGTGACATAGGACATAGGCAATTTTCCAGTTTGAGAGTGATAGATTTGCTCCTGCAAGAGATGCTTCGTTTCGTAGGTTCACTTCTTAAGATTGAAATTCCCAAAGAGTCTCCATGTGCCATTAGAGTCACTTCCCTAAAGATTGACATTATGTTAGACTAGATAGCTATGCTACAGACGTCCATTGTGGCGACCCGCTAACGTTGGCATCATTGTCGGGGATAGTGATCCTTACGTGGTGAGTGACCTAGTCATAGATTTATACTTTAGAAATCTTTGATTTTGATGGCAGCTAGACACGAGGTTTAATGCTTGGTAGAGGCTAGAAGTCGGGGACTTGCTAGATATATTCTTGAGAGGTATTGGGAGTTGTGAATGAGATATGAAAGCATTTCATTTTGCATATTTCTCAATGCTTTGGAAGTATTGTTTTATTATTTGTTTTTCTTTCACTTTTGCACCATTTGCTAGTTTTGTTCATAGGATTCATTTCAGTACTTAGGAGTAGGTTAGGTGACATCTACAACCATCAATTTGGGCAAAAAGGATCAGGGGAAAAAATGTCAAAACCATATTTTGGTATCTGAGAAACTCTAAAATTTTGAAAATTTGATGGTCAAAACTCAAAAGCTGATACAAACTCAGCAAAAAGTGCAAAAAGGGGCAAACCAAGCCAGGGAGAGCTGATCTGGAAAGTTTCAAGCCAACTGGTGAAGGAATATCCATGAATCCCTGGGACATTTTGGGCAGAAACTGATACCAAAGGGTCCAATGAGGTTCTAGATCAGGGATATACACTTTTGTTGGAAAATTAACACATAAAACTCATCCAAATCAAGAAATTGGGAAAAAGGCACAAAAACCCTAGAAATTGACCAATATTTGGAAATTTTTGGTGTTTTAGAATCCAAATTTAAAAATAAGTGAAAATCTAATCTCTACATGGTGCATGGATACATCTGACCAAATTTGATGTTCAGACAAACATGGATTGCGATCCATGACCGAGTTGATCATTTGGAGCTGAGATTTGAGCAGTGAGTAGCTGACCACATTTGGACAACTTTTGTAAAGGGTACCATAGAAAAAAAAAACAAAAAGTTGACCAAATCACCAAAATACCAGTTGGAAGTCAAAAACCGCAAGGCAAATACAAAAATTTTCTATTGATCATGAAAATATTTTCCACATCTAAAAGTGAGTGATGGACTGTAGGTAATCACCAGGCTAAGTTTGGGGTTCGTATATGATCTATAACATAAATCGTGGTCCATGACCCCTTGCTAAATTGACAGAGACTATACAGGCTTGTAGTAGCAGAGACCAATACAAACAACTTATCCAAAAGCAAGGGTACCAAAGAATTTCAGGAAGTGGGTCAAAATAGAGAAAAAGTCATTCAAGGCCAAAAATTGCCTTGAAAGTGACCTTTGGGTGATCTAAAGGGACTCAAACGACATAAAAACTACATAGCATGGATCAAGAGACTTTGAGGGACTTGTGTGCCATATTTCAGTTCAATTTAACACTGGGGTACATGGATCACGATCCATGACCTTGTGACACAGATTCAATCCATATTGATACCAGCGTTAGCACTAGTCCTTAGGAGCATAGTGGCCTTTTCAAAACTCCATCTCAATTTAATTTATGCATATTACAAGAAAAATAGGATTTTGTGTCAAAAGTGCGATACTATTCTGATTCGAATAGATTTTGACTAATTGAGCGGTTGTAGATTTATAGACACCAAGTGATTTTTGTACAGGTTGTTGAAATTAGAATTTGTAGGTCAAATTTTTATTCATTGGAAGGTTGGATGCACCATAAAAGGTAATAGGTCAGGGTTTTGGAAGCATAATTTTCTTGATGTATTTGCAATCATGCAGGTTATATCAAAATAGAAATCTTATTTGTTAGAGATCAGTCCAATCATATTTCAACAGAAGGGAGTGTCAATCAAGGAACTTTACCGACCTTAGAGCCAATTTTGGAGAAAAGTCTTTCTGACACGTCATCAGAGGGTATGGGTGAGGGATCCAAAAGTGTGAGTTTCAAGGAGGAAATAAAAATGGACGCGAGACCATCACAAACTGCACCAACCACAAAACTTTTTCACCTACAATACTAGTTGGAAAATGAACAGGGTGCTCATATCTACAAAGACGTTAGGGATCGTTATTGCGTGAAAATGGAAGAGAGACCCAGTGAGCTCAAACTCATAGTGCTCCTAGATCATGGTGGTGATTGATACCTTAATGAGGAAGGAAACATGCATTTAGGTGTGCATAATCCCTTTACTGTGGACAAGTGGAGATTAATTGGCACAAAGGAAAAGTTTGATGTTGAGCCTTAGGAAAATCCACCAAAGCTAGACATTTCTACTTCAAAGCTTAGGCGAGTAGATATGGATATTCAGGTCAACACTGATAACACGCATGGGGGCTTATATACATATGATAATGATGAGGAAATTCTCTAGTACAAGTGTGATGAACCCAATGTGAGGGAGTTAACAAAGGAGAAATACTTGTATGTGTTCACATACAAAGTGGAGAGATATACACATTTAATCAGGTCAGAGAAATATGATCACAGGTATTCAATAGTGAGCAACAAAGATCTTGAGTGATATATGTACTTTAGGGGGCCACTTCACCAGTAATATGTCACCCCTCGCATTCATAGATCGGATGTATTCAACAAGTGAGCACCAAATATCTTGAGGGATATACGTGTTTTGGGGGGCCACTTTACCAGTACTATGTCACCCCTCGCATTCATAGACCTACTATCTCTAAAACAAGAAGACTAGAAACTATGAGAGTAAGTTTGTCTAGAACTCGAGCGGAAGATTCCTTTAGCTGACCACATTTTTTTGAGCCAAGACGAATGGGATATTTGAGTTTGTGCTCCTATGTCTACGCACCAAGGTAGTAATATTTCGGATAAAAATTCAGCACAAGGATGCTTGATACTAGAACCAAGGGTAGAGACGTAAGACCAGAGGGGAAGTTAATTGATTGGACTCCCTCTATAGCACCTATGAGTGGGTATGAGATGAGAGATGTAGTTGTAGGAGAGCCTAGAATGATGAGAATGGTAGTAGAAACTGAGAGAATGGAACCTTCTCAAGTGGAGAAGTGTGTGCAAGAAGTACAATGGATCAAGGGATCCACACACACATGTTTCCATATTTCAGCAAATCTTAAGAGCAAAACAATTATCATATTTCCACATGCGAGAAGGTGACCAAGCACTTAGATGCTATGTTTCAAGCCTACGAGGCAAGGCTAAAGAACAACCAACCTTTGGAACAAAGATTGATGACCTATCTGCATCTTGAAATAGAACCCAAACAAATGGAAGTGTGCAAAAAGATAATAGAGACCGCTCAAGCACTAATCTACCTAGAAACCTTGAAAACCCGTGGGCAAGTAGTGCATGTGCTAGAAAAGGTAAACACAAGTACACTCGATGAAAACAATATGGATAAGCAAATCAAAATCTTTGGATTCTGTCATAGATGTGGGTGGGATCACCTAATCAAACACTAAGCTAAGAATGTAGAAAATCTCAGCAAATTGGCAATAGTGGAATAAGAAGGAACATTGTATACAAGGGTTGTTGTGAACACAACGAATGAGGCTAAAGTGCTTGAGGTGCCACCAATGCCTCAAGTGGATAAGCCGTGGCCGTAATCACTATGTGAGACAGTTGGAAACCAAAAGGACAGGAGTGTCATGTTGCTATCAATACCAATCCTTGATATAAACATGGATCATGAGATTTGTCTTGGGGATCTACAATCATTATATGGGGATGCAGGGATGGAAGTATCAGTGGAGAGTAAAGTAGCAAGCATAAGAACCTTAACATCCTTTGTTGGGGAATATGAGACAAAATCTGAAATGAGAATAGTGCCATCTCAATGGTTTCCAATTCCACAAAGGACATACAAAAAAAGCCCGCACGAATCCATGATTTGATGACTTCTCCTATAAGATGCAGCATTACTCTCATCAAATTTCTAAAAAATTAGACCACATTTGTGGGGAAAAATGAGCAAAAAATTGAAAAAATGGGGTTAAAAATCCATCCATAGGATAAACTTGTAGGTGAAACCATGGGAAAAAATCAACCAGAGAAAGACAAAGAAGAGCCTATACGAGTGAATAAGGTGGGTGATTATTACGAAGGCAAAGAGGGAGACACAACCTTACCACTAGAGTACAAGGGGATTAATATGATAACAATATGTGATAGTGGGGCCGGAGTAGCCATTGCTACAAAGGGAATCTAGGAGAAATAGGAAATACCAGCTCTCAGAAGAACGTGCATGAAGTTGCATCTAGCAGATAGATATATGGAGAGACCCTTAGGAATGTTGGAACAAGTTATTGTATCCTTGTATGGAATTGAATACAAAAATACCTTTGTTGTTGTTGATTTTGGGAAAGGCAATAACTTTGAAGCTATTTTGGGATGACCATTTATGAGTCAACCCAAAATGGTTCAAGATTGAGGCTACAACCATCTCTACCTATGGCAAAAGGGTATCACAACCAGGGTTAGCAAGAAGGATCATAGATATAGAGGTGTAAACCAAACCCCACTAGAAAAAGTTTATGTAGCTAAAAATTTTAGAATGTATTTGTTTGGGGAGGTCACTATCTATAAATTGTGCACATCCCCTGCATTCAAGGACTATTTATAAAACTCCTTATCTGTGAATTTTTGACAAACAAAATACACCCTTTTATTATTCAATCTGTATTTTATTTCTCTAATTTTATTTTACAGTACCCTTTTGTATGTGGAGTGCCCCCCTGAGCGTAGTTGCTTGCTTGGTTAACAAAAGATGCACATATTTGGATGTGCAGAGCATCAGAGTGTGATAGCCTAAAAAGGGAGAATTGCATCCTAGAGAGCTCTATAGAAGATAACTACTACTTGAAAGATCCATTTCTAGAGGAGTTGTTTGAACCATTTGGATGGGAGAAAGCACTAGCCACTCTAGATGTTTGCATGGAGGAGTTGACCAACACAACCTTTTGCAACAAAGGTGGTTACGGCATAATGTCCTTCTAGATGGTAAATGATATCTTGACACCAAAAGAGGATACTGAAACAATAAAAATCAACAAACCAATCAATTTCAAACAAATAGTGGATGAAGTTTCTGTCCGAGATCTTAGTGAAGATGACAAGGACGAATTTCATAATTCAAGGAGCGACAATTTTGGGGAACAATATTGAAAACGAGCTTTCCAGTGGCTTAGAAATGAGAAAGCGCCAAAACAAGATGAGCCAAAGTTTTGTAATAAAAAATTGTGAAGACAACAGAGATATCAAATGAGACAAACAAAAAAACATTGAAACAAATTTGAGAAACCAATGCCAAAGCTAATGACCGAAACCTGGTATATCATGCTACTGGGGACAAATGATCCTGTCCAAGGCACAATAACTACAAAACCCTTAAAATTGACAACTTTTTAAACAAATTCAAATAAATAGTGCAAAAAGAAAAGAAAGGATACGGACCAAAAATCGATGAAGATGTCCAAAATTAAACAAAAAAGTGAATACCAAAGTTAAAAAGAACACTGAAAGAGGCTTAGAGAATAGAAATGAAAAGTGAGTAAGACTCTAACACGGAAATTTGGATGCACCCTCTCGCTACAAAAAGTACAACGTTCTTGATAAATGTATTGTGCTTGAGCAACCAATGTGAGAGTTTATAGAAGTAGGGACATTGTACAATGGACATGAGAATGCAAAGAAAATTGATCTTACTAAACCAAGGGAAGAACAAAGACCGGCTTACATAGCCATGGATCTCACTGTAGAGGCTTCTGATACCTATTCTCAAGCAATATAGAGACGTGTTTGCTTGGTCGTATAAGGATCTTAAGGGAGAAGATCCAAACATATGTCAGCATATAATACCCCTTAAGAGCAATGCTAAGCCTCAGAAACAACATCCACACATACCTATAACAAAACATTTATGAAGAAAATCAATGAGGAGATAGACTCAGCTTAAGGAAGCATAATCTTTGGCTCAATTAGTCACTTAGCTTCCATTGTCTTTAACGCCGCCTGTTCGTAAAATTTTGGAATGGTTTCGGGATATGGCATACCAAGCCATTACTACTTAAAACTCTATAAAATACTATTTTGGGCTACTTTATGGTAACTATTCACTGGCTTTCTTACGGGTTGCTACCACTTGACTTAGCAAGGCAATACTCTGTCAAGAGTAACCGGGCATACCATTGATGCTCGTCAAAATACTTTGAGACTTGCTTAGTATTGTCACTTTTTTCATTGGTTATTGATCCACTGAAGCCTGGTAAGGCCCTGTGAATTGGTTGGATATGGGAACATAAAAAAGGGGGGTGGGGTTCTCTGACCTTCTAGCACTGATATTAAATGTTTCTTAAAAAAGGGGGGACTCAAAGGGGTGTTGAGCCCAATTGCACACTTTTGTTGTACTTGGTCATTACTGTATTGATTAGAATGGGTTTATCAGTTTTGCCACCACAATATATGCTGCATAGTTTGTAAGGCCCCCATATGAGGAGAAGCTAATGGCGCACATATATTTGGTGGATTCCAGCTTTGAATGCTGATGAGATCTCTATTTGTGATCGTTGATGGTACGGAGAAAATTCAGGGGCACCTTTCTTTTGCCCTTCGCCGGAATATTTCTTTTTTGCCGGAATAAATTGGTCGGACGACGGTCGGAAGACAATCAGAAAATGGCCATCCGGTGGCCGGTGGCCAGTGGTCCATGGTCTTTGGCCGGTGGTCGGATTTCCTTGGCCAGTGGCCGATTTCTAGGAGCACTCGTCTACCCAAAAGCGGCTACACATGGGCGCATAGGAGAGTCCTACTTGGACTTGGCTATCTAAGGGCGGCTGCACATGGGAGTTTAGAGGCTCCCTTACATCTATATAAGGAGGCCTTCTCATGAGTAATTTGGTAGAATGGTGTTTACACTTGACACACACAACACATCCTTGTGTAAGGATTGTTAATCCCTTGTATTCGTACTTGCTCTAGTTGTCTAAATCACCATCTAAGCTCTACCTTGAGAGCGCATGGGTGGATGATGCCATCACTTTGTAATAGTGTGCTAATCTAAAGTTTTTGATTTTCCACTAATCTACTTTGCATCATATCTCTCTCTACTCTCCCTGCTACTAGATCCTTATTGTATTCCGCATTTCTTACATGGTATCAGAGCACTAGGTGCTCGTAACTAAGAAAGTACGAGAAGTACTTGTATTACTTTGAAAAATAAATTATGTCGGCATCTTCAAGTGTTGTTTCCGGTGCTACTGTGCTTTGCATTCGTCCACCAGCATTCACCGAAGGAAAGCTTGATGGCACCAACTACACATTGTGGAAATTCAAAATTTTTGCAATTCTGGATTTATATGAATTGTTGGATACGGTTTTGGGACCAAATGGTACAGACCTGGAGCCCACTGCAACAAATGATCCAGCAAATCCAAGTGTTGTAATTCCCCTGGATGCTACTCTTCTACCTGCCTAGAAAAGAAAGAATGTAGATGCATTATGCGCCATTGTCATGTGTGTAAGTGATTTTGTCCTCACTTTGATTCAGCATACCACTAAAGCACATGAAGCTTGGAACATATTGGCTCGCCAATATGAGGCATACAATCACACCAAAATTCAAAATCTAGAAAATCAGCTTGCTTCTGAGAAACTTGCTGATGGAGAGAAAGTGGAGGCCTTTTTGAAGTGGATTAAGGACCTCCAAGATCAATTAACTGCCTTTGGTGTGGCTATTTCTCCGAAAGATTCAGCTCGGCGCCGCATTCGCATACATTCGACGGAATATGATGGTCTTGTTACGGCACTCAACACTCAGGTTCGTTCAACCCCTCTTATGTTTGAAGAATTGAGTGCAATGTTGCTTGAAAAGGAGCTGCGACTTAGAACCAGGGATGGTGGAGGTGATGCTGCCTTCACAACCAATGGAAAAGGCAAGGGGACTATGTCAAATGCTTCTAAGAAGAAGCCCAAGAAGAGGAAATTTTTAGGTAGATGTTTTAGATGCACGTTTTTACATGGAAATCATTATTTTTACCCTATTTTTATTGGCATCTATGCCTATGCATCACCTTGTTGCTAAAGAATTTTGCACCATATTATTTGTAAATGATCTTGGCTATTGAGCAGGTCTACAATTGTGAATGCCAAAGCATAAAAACTCTCTTTAGTTTTAAAAAGTCAAGCCATAAGCCTTGTATACACAATTGAAAGCCTAAACATAAGGCTGTAGCTCTTTAATTTTTGGAACAAATAAAGAAAAGGGTAATTTTGAGTGGTCATGTGATTTGGGAGGTTTAGAGAAATTGCAACCAACTTTTCCTTTATATTCCCTCTCACAATTCATTTCAATCTCTCTTGGATTGGGCACAACTCTCTCTCTCTACAGTTTCTTGCTTCTCTCTCTGTGCAAATTCTTCCTAGCTAGGGAGGGAGAGAGTGAGGACAAAGAAGAGGATAGGATTCTTGCTTTTCTTTTGTGTGCCATAGAGTAGGCTAGGCTGCTTGTGAGTGCATGGCTATGGCCATTCTTGAGAGAGGAGAGAGATAGTGAGTCTGTGTGTGTATATGTGTGATTCTTGAGAGAAATTCTTGCAATTTTTATGGCTCGGAGCCAAGCTCCTTGCATATACTTTGCAAGCTTGAGCGTGAGTCTGTGTTTGCTATGAATGCTTGGAAGGCGGTCTTCAGGATTATTACAAACTAGCTTCAATTAGAGGCATTTCACCAATGAGAGAGCTCTATGTACCCTGCTTATTGAACAATTTTCTCCCTAATGGCCTTCATTATGACAAGCTTTGTCTCCATGCCACCTTCCATAACTTTAGTGCAAGAGCTTTTCTATAATATTTGAGAGTATCTTAATAAAATAAGAGAAAATCTAGAAATATTTGAGAGAAACCTATATGAAAATGTGGATTTTGATGAAATTAAGCATAGGTAAGGGGTGATTATGAGAGAGGTTTTAGGGTTTTTTTATGAGCTTGGGAGAGAGAGGAGAAAGGAGAATAGAAAATGTAGAGGCTAATGGATGATTTGATACAGATGATCAATGTGAAAAGGGTGTGTGTGTGGAGCTGGATAATATGACTGCTTCCGTATGTGGACAGATAGGCTCCACCATTTTGGCCTTATCTTCCAAATTGTAGATTTAAAACTTATAAACAAAATATGGGGAAAACGTTCAGCTTGGCACCTACATTTTTGGTGTTTGCAACTTCCTCAAATTTGGAATGAAAAACATAGAGAAAAATCCCACAAAAACATCTGTCTATTTTTTCCTTTCCAAAAGTCTTTCTCATGGTCCCCTCTTGACTCCATGTGAAAGCATTGTGTCCACAAGTAAAGTATGCTTTCATTTGATAATATTTGTTGACTTCAACTCCATAATGCATAATATTCTTAACCCTTTCACTATTGCCTCTTATTATTCACCTGTAGTGATGGTCAAGTAGAATCAACATCCAGTCAAGTTTTTTCCCCCTTTTTCTTAGGGTTTGCTCTTATCTCTCCTTATTTCCAAGATCCAAATGTTTCAAAATCATAGCCATTTATAAATATATACATAGATATCTTTTGTGATTTTGTTGCATCATTATGTATAGATGTACACATGTGTTTATATATGTATGTATGCATGTACGCATATATATACATATATATGTATGTATGTACATACATACAAACATACACACTAGTACTTTAGTCAAATTAAGTTTAAATTTCTATTTTTTATACAAATACAAACTCCTCTTGTAGTCTATCGCCTCCATATTATAGCCATGGAGACCAAGGCTTATATGATGGGACATGAAGAAGAGGTTTTAGAGAGAGTGCGTTCATTTTATAATAAAGAGGAGCAGATTCCATGTAGGTGCGATATATATCAAGGCTTACATCAAATTCCACAATGCTAATGTTGTTCACGTGAGCTGGACTAGGGTGTTTACACTCATGCACCAACGCTTGGACACTGAGATCAACCCATGGTTAATATTCTTTATTCTAATTTTTATTTAATTTAAATTTTTATAACTAATTGTGTCAATATTATAAATAATATTTCACATGTTGTGACATGCATCTCTAGATGAAGATGCCATCCATGATCAAGTTGCTTGTCATTCTCCCACACGACATGGTCATGCAAGAATTGCAAATGAATGTCTTGCGATAACCTTTACCTCCTGGCCTTGAGAGCGAGACTCGTGACAATTATGCATTGCCTAATTGTCTATATGTCTTTAGTGTAGATATATAATTGTAGACAATATGGAGGGTGTCATGGAATATCTCTTCCTAGAGATGGAGAGGTTTTTAGCCTTTGGGGTGCTTGTTACATGATAGCTCCTTCTAGCCTTTCAAATGGAAAACATGGCATATTTATTGCACAAAATCTACAAGTACCACCACATTAAAAGGTGATCCTTATGTGCTTTTTTAATCCCATATATGGACGGGGCCCTTGGCATTAGTTTGCGTGCTACATCGATAGCATGATCACTTATGGTTTATGTCTCATTGTAGCATTCCTTTCTGGTAGAGGCATTATCCATGCTGAAAGCCAAAGACTTAATGTAGATGGTAGACCATATACACATGGAAACATTTGTGGATTAATTAATAGCAGTCGAGGAAGAAATGCAAGAACCAATTGCACATTTGAGGAATACAAAAATGGGCATAACCCAGAATACATGAGTAGAGATGCTCCAAGATACATTCTTGTGAATGCCATTAGATCATTAATTACATGTTGGTAATGAACTATTGGTAAACTCCAAAATTCGCAGGATAGAATGCGCACCTCCACCTCTAGCTTGAATATATAAAAGTGTATACAAAAAATATGCACTTGTGGATTATGTATCAATTTTTTAAAATTTACACGTCTATATTTCATACTATATAGTTTTTTCTTAGTCAATTTGTTTCTTTCTTGAATTCTAAGTATGTGTTACAAAATATTAAGTTTTAGTCTTGTATATAGAATTCTTATAATTGTATCTATGTGATAGGTTCCAAATTATGATGTTGAAAATGATATACGTCTACCTTCTCATGGCATCTCACGTATGTCAATTGAGTGCATGAAACTCCTTTGCAAGAGTGATCCAAATAGCTATGAGATATTAAAGAAACTATATGGTTTGAATTTTGACAAAAAAATGATTTATGAAGATGATGGAATGGAGGATTTTATTCATGATTGGTACGAAGAAAGTGAAGCGTGTAATGAAAAAAGTTTTCTTAGAGCAGAAGCACTTGAGAAAATCTACGAAGGCACAAATTTATCACTGCTAAGTGCAAGTTTTCTATTCTAAACCTCAAAAACCATTATGCTTGCAGTAATGCATTGGTTTTGGCACTATTAAAGTAAATGAATTCTCCATTGTCAATGTTTACTGCATTATTTTTAAATCTTTTAATGCTTAATTTGTATGTGGTGTTTTCCCAAAATGTTGCAGACTGCCATCTCAAAAGTTCTTACCCTCAAACAACATCCTTTCTACGTCAAGAGATGAAGTGAAAAAGATCTTGAGCAAGATTGGACTCGATTACAACACCATACACACATGTTTCAACAATTGTATTTTATATAAGGATAAATTTGAAAATGAAAAGGTATGTCCAAAATGTAAAAAATCTCATTATATAGATATGAGTGGATAGATCCCTTATAAGATGCTTTGATATTTTCCATCAACACCCCGTTTACAACACATATTTCAAACCCTTGATTCACCAAGACGTATGGACAAGGGAGCAAAGAATGCAAGTACAAATGACAATATGAGAATTCCCTCGTATTTCCCTGCTTTCAAGAATATCAATACAAAATGGTCTGAGTCTGAAACAGAACCATGACACATTAAGATGGGCATTGGCTTGGATGTTGTGAATTCATTCTCCATGCACTTAGGTAAATGGTATACTTGTCTAGTAGTTCTAGTTAACTATAATCTACCACCCTTTGTTTGCTTTAAAAAAGAGCATTTAATTTTGTCTCTAAAAATTTCAATAAAGCTTCAAGTTAAAAACATTAATTATACTTGGCATTAACGATAGATTTTTGAAAGCACGGCCCGCACGAACCAACTTCAATCGGGAAGGAGCACAATATGAGAAAAAGATTAAAAAAATGTTTTTAAGCATGCACCAGTCCTCCATTATCATGAGAAGACAGATCCTCTCTCTCTTGCTTGGCTCCACCAACATCATCTCTCTCTCTCTCTACCTCTATCTCTCTCTCTCTCTCTCTCTCTCTCTCTCTCTCTCTCTCTATCTCTCTCTCAACCCTCAGGTGCTTGTCATGGAACTCCTTCATTCTGCGCTTTTGCGCGTAGATGCCTATGATAGCTTTCATTCTTGTTTCATCAAGTTTCTCTAGGTCATCTAGGCATTGTATGAGCTCATGACTTGTCCATTCGAGTGCTTGTGCCACTCTTAAAGTAGGAATTAGGAATTCCATTGGCAATATTGCATTAAGACCATACACCATATTGTATGGTGTTGTATTTAGGACAGTCTTATAGGCCACTCTATATGCCCAAATTGCAGCGTGCAATTTCTGGTCCCAATCAGTCCTATTGTTATTCACTATTTTTGTGAGCACTGTGCATAAGACTTTGTTTGTGCTCTCCGCTATGCCATTGGCTTGTAGGTGATATGGAGCTGACTTCTTATTTATGACAAGGAACTCGTCAAGCAAGTATTCAATCACTTCATTGACAAAGTGGGTTCCTCGGTCATTGACTATTTCTATGGGTAGCCCATATCTGGTGAAAATTTCTTCATATAGAAACTGAGCGGTGGTGCGTGCATCATTTTTAGTCGTGGCTTTTGCTTCGACCCATTTTGTTAAGTAATCTGTAGCCACAATGATGTATTCAGTGTGACTCTTATAGGCCGGTGTGATCGGACCCACGAAATCAATTCCCCATTTGGCAAATGCTCTAGTTCCTAGCATAGGTCTAAGAGGCATATGGTCCTTTCACATAAGAACGTTTGCACGTTGGCAGTCGTCACATCGCTTGACATACATCTCCGTGTCTTGAAGGAGTGTCGGCCACCATATCTGTCATAATAATCAATATCTAATTCTCCTAAATGATTTTCTCATATTAAAATGATCATTTAATGTGGGGAAGGCCAGGGGAGAAAAAGCTAGAATATTGGTTAAGCTAGCAGACCGGCCACAATAGGGATCCAAAGGAGGGAAAATAGGGATCCAAAGGGGGGGCCATCTGCAAAAGATCCATGTGCAACAATGGGCTAAAAAGACCCTAAGGTTCAGCCCATTAAGACTTCCAAAATACTAAGGTTCCAAAATTCAAAGGTTGTGTCCAAAGGTCAACCCTAGGGAAAATTGGATGCTTTGTGTGTGGCCTAAAAGTCTTTGCACATCCCTACATGGGAGGGGGCGAGCCCTAAAGGTAGGGGATGAGAGAGAAAGCCACACACACACACACAGGCTCCCTTTACACAAAGGGAATGAGGGACACATGTCAACTCCCTAGGCCAGATGCCCACAAGGTGTGCCCAATTTCTATTGGATGACCCTTGAAGTGGACCAATGAAAATTAAGCTAGAGTAAATCTAGTTTAATTAATTTAAAAACATTTAATAAAAGAAACCAATGAGAATTAAGTCTCCTAGAAGACTATTGGGCAGTCTCCCAAGGGGTCCAATGAGCATTCAGGAGGCCCATGGCTTGCCTGATTCCTATTGGCCAAGAGGCAAAGGGGTCCAATGAGAGTTTAGTTTAATTATTTAATTACCTAAAGCTCTCACAAAAGGAGAAAGGGGGACACATGTCAGAAGGCCATCACTTATGCTACTTAATTGTAATTGGCTTGGCTTGGGGAGGGCCAATGAGGCTTCAGGAAGAGCATTTAGCAAGAGGGCTCTCCCAAGAGAGAGAGGGGGCTGATTTTTGCAAGGCATTATCACACACACACACTCACAAAAGCTCATGTGTGAAGAAAGAGAAGACTATCTCTTCCCAAGCTTTAATGGAGAACTCATTACCTACTCCAAGCTTGTGAGATAGAAGCCTACATCAACACTCTCTTGGCATGTGGATGCAAATCCAACCAAGAGCCAAGCTTCAATGCATGCTCATCTCCTCTACCAAGCTAATTACTAAGCTAAGCTATGCTACATATGAGTGATTATGTGAGGAGATGTACATCTTTCTCGTAAGATACTCCTTCTTCCTCTTAATCTACTCTCATACCCTGCTAGCTCTCACCATCTTCGAAGGTGTGTGAGGTCTTGGGTCTGAGAAAGGGGATAATTCAAGTTGTGTTTGTTAAGTGTTTTTCTTAGTGCATGAAGTTTCCATCTTCATTGCACTAGCTAGTCTTGAAGGAACATAAAGAATTGTATTGTATAATGTCTCTCTTGATGGGAGAAACCATAATACAAAGCCTTTTGGAGGGGGGACCGGCTCCATGAAAATCCGGTCCTCAACTGTTGTCAATAGCTTAATTGCTCTCTCTTTTGAAAGTATTGTCGATGCTATCTAACTAGGTGTTATGCTTTTTGTTGCTCTCTCCACCCAAGCACTCTTGTAATTCTCATTAGGAATCTACTCTAATGAAATGCCCACTATGTTCATGCTAATTTCCGCTACACATAAGTTATTAGGCCATTAAATGTTACATTGGTATCAGAGCTCAAGGCTTCTCTTTTCTTGGTCAAGAAGGGAGGTCCTCAAGCTAGCTACAAATGGTTGGTATTATTAATTGCCTATGAGTAAGTAGAATAGGGATTTTTCAGCCTTGCAGTGCGCTTGCCTTCGTGCAGTTAACGGGGCATCCTTGTCGAGAGCTATGGTCTTAATAGTGGAGTCCTAAGGGGCTTGCCTACGGCTTAACCACTATTGAGCTATTAGAAGCTTGACAGGAGCCGGTGCTGTTTTGGTGTCGAAAGACCCTCTCTTCTATTCCTTGCAATTAATGGTATTCGAGCCGTGGGTATAGTAGCTTGAGTGATTTTTCTAAAGGGGTAAAGAGGAGTACACCTAAAAAGTTTACACCTTAAAGTTGTTAGAATGGCTGACAATAGTAAAGAGAGTGAAATTAATGTTGATAACTTTGATTTTGCTCATGAGCAAGCTACTAATGATGCTTCAATGCTTCTTAACTATCTTGTTTCTAGGCTTCAACAAGCCATGGGCAATCCATCTCTCCAAAGTGAAGTGCAACGGCAGCTCCGTGCTCACGGGATTCTCCAAGCTCATCACCATGATGAGAGAACACCCAGGAAGCCTCCTTGTGAGACTACCAAAAGAGGTCTCTCTCCGATTCGGGAAGAAGAAGAGAATCCATATGAAGGGCTCAAGAATTTACTTCTTGATGATGCATCTCCTTCCCAAAGGAGAACTCAAGAGTCTCCACCGAAGGAAGGAGAAAGAAGCGAGTCTCCCGCCACCTCGGCGGAGATGGCTCCACGAAGACGGCGGGCTAAACGCTCTCCATCACCACCAAAGCGGAGAAGACCATCACACTCTTCTCCACGCCATAATTCAAAGAGGGATGATAAAAAGCAAGAGAAGAAAAAGGCGAGAAAGAGGAAACCCTCTTCTCCATCTTCTTTATCCTCTTCCTCTTATGAAAACTATGGTGAAGATGACAAAGATCAAGACAAGAAAAAGGCGAGAAAGAGGTCACCCTCTTCTTCAAATTCTTCACCCTCTGAAGAAAGTGATGGTGCAACCTTTGAACCATCAAAAAGAAGAGGCCATAGGAAATCCTATGCCGCATGGAAGAGGCCGTCCAAATTGAAGAAATTCAAAGAGGGAGGGAAGAGCATCTCATTCCTTACCTATGATGGTACCTTTGGTGCTACGGACAAAGTCTTGGCCTTTATCCAACAATTCGATGCGGCGTTTGGAGATGAGGGCTTCATGGAGTCCTCTAAGCTACGCCATGTACCTATGCACTTTCAAAAGTCCGCCAGACAATGGTGGTCTAGCCTACGAGCCAATGGTTAAGCTCCACGAACATGGAAGGCTTTAAGAGCTTCCATTATGAAGCAATTTTTGGCCACCTATGCCAAAGACAAAGTACTCACCGAATGGCGAAGCTTAAAGCTCTCTCCCAATGAATCCATCCACAAATATGTAGACAAGTTTTGGGACCTACAACTCAAAGCCACTGTCTTCAAAAGGTTGGATTTTGGAGAGCAAAAGAAACAATTTTGTGCGGGCTTAACTGAAGAAATGGCGGAGTATGTCAACTCCCAAAGACCACGTACCATATCGGCGGTAATACACCACACTGTGGTCGCCTCTCGAATCAATTTCCAAACAAGGACAAAAAGAAATAATAAGCCCCCGGAAAACAAGGGCTCCAATGAGCCTAAGGGGAAGGACAATGTCCAAAATTCTCCTAAGGGCAACTCCAACAAAGCTAAAGAGAAGGGAGTTTACAAAGGGAAGAATAAACTCTCTCCTGAAGAGCTTGAGCGTTATCGTAAGGATAACCGTTGTTTCAAGTGCAGCGAACAAGGGCATGTGTACCGCGCTTGTCCCCAAAAGAACAACCGCCAAGATCCTCCTAGAGATTCCTTGGTTGAAATCCAAGAGGAGGAGACTTACCAAACTCACCACAAGGATCTCCTCTATGCCATGCTTGGAGAAAGGTAAGAGAACATGATGCTTTTATTCTCTTTGACCCTGGTTCTACTCACAATTTTTTATCTATAGAGTTGGCCACCAAGCTAGGAATACAATCCTACGAGATGGGAGATGTCCTACCCGCAGACAGTGCCTTCAAGGGGCAAGAAGCTTGAGTTACTCCCTTAATTGGTAAATTGAGGCTTCATGTCCAAGGCTATGTGGACAAAGAGGACTTCTTTATCTCTCCTCTCAAGCATGAGGATGTAATCCTAGGGGCACCATGGTTTGACCGCCTGGCTGCCGATGTTAAATTTCCTGAAAGGAGAATCTCCTTTAAGTTCAGGGAAAAAGACATGTATATAGATGCTAAGGAAATGGGTAACACCATCCCCATTGTACATACACCAACTTTCAATAAGTCAATAAAGATCTCTATTTCCGTGTACATGATTTTTGTTAAAGACTCTCAAAATGAACCTAATGCTTTAGCAAAAGATAATAAAAGCAACCAAAAGGAATTAGAGCTATCCAATTTTCTCAAGGGGTTTCAAGATGTTTTTATTGACGACATCCCTTGTGAGCTACCTCCAGGAAGTTCACTGCCTAAAAAACCTCCTTATAGAGTTTCTCAAGCTCAACAAGAGGAGATTATGCGGCAAGTGCATGAGTTAGTTGAGAAGGGCATGGTTAGGCCTAGCTCATCTCCATTTTGCTCACCTGTGCTACCTTAGTAGGGTTGACGTAAAGAGTGGCTATCATCAAATAAGGATAGTTGATCAAGACATTGTAAAGACCGCGTTTCGCACTACATTTGGTCTTTACGAATACATTGTCATGCCTTTTGGATTGACCAATGCACCAGCCACATTCAACCGCTTGATGGAGAAGCTGTTCAGGCCTCATCGAACCTTCACTGGATTGTTCTTTGATGATATTATCATCCACTCTAATTCATTGGAGGAACACAAGCAACACCTCCAGGTAATATTTCAAGTTTTAAGAGAGAATAAACTTTATGTTAATCGAAAGAAAAGTGAATTTTTCTTGCAAGAGATTCAGTATTTAGGTCACATTATCTCTCAAGATGGCATCCAAATGGATCCATCCAAGTTAGAGGTAATAAAAAGATGGCCTAAACCAAGGAATCTTCATGAACTAAGAAGCTTTATAGGTATGTGCGCATACTATAGACGCTTCATAGAAAATTTTTCACAAATTGTGGGACCATTACATGACCTAACAAAGAAAAGCGTTAGGTATACATGGTCTGCTAAGGAGAACAATGCTTTTGAAAAGCTTAAAGAAAAGCTTATCTCTCAACCTGTGCTTACACTACCGGATCTCTCAAAACCATTTGAGGTCCAATGTGATGCTTGTGGTGATTTCCTTGGAGCTGTTTTTCTCCAAGAAGGGCACGCCATAGGCTATGAGAGCCGAAGGCTCGACCCTGTTGAGCAAGCTCTAGGCATATACGAAAAAGAACTCCTTGCAGTTCTACATGCCTTAGACTCATGGAAGCACTATTTATTGGGGACTCCTTTCATTCTGCGAACGGATCACCAAAGTCTTAAGTACTTCATGACGCAGACCAAGCTCTCCGACAAACAAATGAGGTGGGCAAATTTCCTTTCGCAATTTCATTTTCATATTGCTCACATTGCTGGCAAGCATAATCAAGTAGCCGATGCACTCTCAAGACGGCCGAGAGTGAATGCGGTTTCCATAGCAACTCACAATGATCTATCTTCAATGATAGATGAGTATGCTATTGATCCCGATTTTAGAGATGTGATTTCAGCCCTTACATTAGGGAAGAAAGAAGAACCATTTACTTTACAAGATGGTTATCTTCTCTATGGCAATAGACTATGCGTTACTAACTCCCTGCGTGAGAAAGTAATGTATGAATCTCATGCTCCCCCGTATGCAGGGCATAGAGGGATTCAGTCTACCTTAAAGGGAATTGAAACATATTTCTATTGGCCTACCATGAAAGTGAACATACAAGAGTATGTTTCCAAATGTGTGGTATGTCAAAAGACAAAATTTGATAGAGGGAAGCAACCTGGATTGCTTCAACCCTTGCCAATCCCTAATTCACCATGGGAGAGCATATCCATGGATTTTATCTTTGGATTGCCTAAGTCTATCCATGGGAATACGGGAATATGGACGATAGTAGACAGGTTCAGTAAACAAGCTCATTTTATACCTGTCAAAAAGACTATTGATAGCCGTTTTTCGGCTTTTCATAATTGCCATAGTAAGCTACCTCATCCTACCAAAATCACCCAAACACTATGGCTATCCCTACCATTTCACTGTAAATGGGCGTGTGTGAGTTAGGGGGCTTTTCCCATATCTTCTTAAAAACCCTCAGCTAGCTAGTCACTCTGCTAGTTGAGCCAAAAAAATAAAAAAATAAAAAAATAAAAGTATATTATGGCCTCTTTGTGTGTAAATATTTCATTGTATATATGGCCTAAATATAGGGATTTTTTATAATTATTTTGGTGTTTTATTTAAATATTTCTACTTAGGTGTGTGTTTTATTAAACCTATGTACACCTTCTTTCATCCTCTTACACCATAATTATATTTTTTGCCAATATGTACATACTCTAACCTCATATTTTTCCTTTATACAAATCACTCCCACATTTTCACCCTCACCCTCGTAAAAACAAAAAATTGATTTCTACTCATTGGTTACGTTTATTATATTATTTACTTGCATATCTTTTCCTCTTTCACCCAAAATAATTCAAGGAGGGACCATATCATATGATTCCAATATCTTTCCATATCTATAACTCCTCCATATTTTTATTATTATTTTTACTCATTATTCTAACACCATGTGCTCATTGAGCTAAAGTCCATGAATAGTCCATACACTAGTCCCGCCATGTATATATTTCTTTATTCACCAATAATCCTCCTCCATGCATGGGTCAAGGGTAACTTGGATGCTTTGTATTATAATATGACAAAGGAGGGGCTCACTCTTGGATGCATTGTACAAATTCAACAAACGAGGGGCCCACTAAAAGACTTTTGCAGGCATAAAAACAGGCTTTTTTGTGAGAATTTTGGCACCTATCTCCACTCTGAATTTGGAGCGGTGGTCAAAAGAGAAAATGTAGCCCACGCTCTGAATAATCACCTCAAAGTTTTTCATGGTTTTTGAAGCTACCAGTGGTGAGCTATGATTTTTTGAGTGGACCCCAGTCTGCCCACTTTTCTCACAAGTAGCCCTTAGTCTTCTCTCACCCTTCCACACACCTACTCACTCTTACACATACCTTCCTCTCAATCCCTCACTCAAACCTGCACCTTCAACGGTTTCTCTCACCTTCTTCACCATTAACCTCCCCACTTACTCCCATAGCTCTCATATGAGCTCTCCATGTACATACACCATCTCTATGCCTCTCTCTATTATCTCCAAAGTACAACTCCATCTTACCCCTTATATATATACATAAATTCAGCATGTGTACCATGCTTAACCTCTGCAAATCAAGAGATCTCATCAATGGAATTACCATTTTCATCACGATAATCAACCTTGGCGGCGGTGGCGTAAAGAAAGGAAGACGAAGAAGAAGATCGATAGTCATTTTGAGAACCTATACAAGTAAGTCCAAAAATTCTTCAAGCTTCACCATCACAAGGATTTTCTCACTTCATTCAACCATTTTATTTCAACCATTCCCCCCATTCTACCCATTGTAAATATATCATTAACTTTCTAGTGATTACTAACACTAACCACTAACATACTAACACAAAATAGCCATTGACCTAACCATAAAAGACACCTCACCTCAAGACATGTACAAAGTAATTCTCTCACTCTCTCTCTATCTCTCTCTCTCCTTACTTAAAACTTTACTTTCACCTTATCTACCATCAATAATGCTCTTTTTTGAGCCCACATCCATGACTCAAGCAGACAAAGAAGGCCCGCAATATTTTGATATTCAAAAAAATCATAATCCTGATTTGTTAGCTTATAAATTAGGATTTCCAATAATCTTAATGAGGGGTCTCCAACCTATAAATAGGCCCCTCTCCTTCTTGTAAAACAACCTCCAACATCTCACATAGCACCCTAACACTCTATGCGTGAGGAGAGACTTAGGTGTAGCAACCACTTGTGAGCTTCACTCTTGGTGTGAGAGAAGCCTTCAAGCTACACATTGCAAGTGAGAGAGCGTGAGTTCCACAAATCTCAAAACCACTATTGTATATGCTCCTTCATCATCAATAAATTGAGGTTTGGTGCATCAAAGGCGTGATTCGACGTTCAAATCTTCGTCCTTCCATTTGTGCAATACGGTTTGGTGAATTCAAGGTGACTTGTGTATTTTGAGTTTTTATCGGTTGATCTTGATTTTAGGAAGTGTTTTAGTGTGTTTTTCATTGCCAATTTTGTGTCCATTGTAAGAGGGTATTGTGGTGAGAGGTCTCCCACACCCTAAGACAGTGCGTGTGTGTGTTTTGGCAATGTTTAGCAATCACTAAGCATTGAGTGAGTTTTTTGTACAAGCTCTACGATAGCATCATAACAAACCATCTCCATTTGCAAGTCACAAATAAGGTATTACGCAAGATCTCTTTCTCTCTCTCTTCCCTTTGCTCTAGCTCTCTCTGGTCCATTTTGTGTGTGTCTTGGTGTGAGGTTGCTTGTGTGTGTTGTGTGGCGCATCTTCTTGGTTGTACCAAAATCTCTCTTGCATCCTAGTTCGCATACCATAACTAGGTGGTGCCCCTATCTTGTTTGGGTTTGGCTGTGGGTTTGTTATTTTGTTGTGCTTGTGGTTGCCCCAGCCCCAATTGAGCAGCACGGGAGCCTTGAGGGGTGTTCAGAGGTCGCCTTTCTTGTTGCTCGCCCCGGACCGCCTCACTATCAAAGCCCATCAAATGGCAACCCTCTTCATTTCACAAATTTTCAAATACCATGGCGTGCCAATGTCCATAGTGTCGGATAGAGATCCTAGAATGACCAGTAATTTCTAGAAGGGTCTCTTTGAGAATTTAGGGACAAGGCTAAATTTCTCTTCGGCCTATCATCCACAAACAGATGGCCAAAGTGAAATAGCTAACCTAACAATTCTCGATCTACTAAAAGCCTATGTAACAGAAGTAGGTCAAAGATCCCAATGGGAGAAGTACTTACCCTTAGTGGAGTATTCTTACAATAACACTATACATACTTCCATAGGAAAAGCACCTTTCGAGGTAATTGAGGGAAGATCAAAAAGTCCCTTGCTACTTAAGGTACATGGGAAGATCTTCGCTGCAGATGAGTATAGCCGAGACCTACAAGAATCTTTCCAAAAGATTTAGGATGCTATCTCTATCTCACAGCAAAGGCAAAAGGCTGCTGCTGACAAGCACAGAAGATCCCAAGCCTTTAAAGAAAACGATTGGGTCTTGTCAAAGTTTCCCAAGGCTCGATTATGGCACACAACGGGTCACCAAAAGTACTATGCTAAACTAGCAAAAAGGTACTATGGTCCCTTTCAGATTCTTAGGCCAATCAATGAGATGGCCTATCAACTCAAGTTTCCCAATCATTGGCTCATACACAATGCTTTTCATGTGAGCCTATTAAAGCCTTACAAAGGAGAGCCACCTCAAGAACCAACTATTGAAGACCCACCGGAGATCGAGGACCAAGAAGAGGTGCTGCAGCCCGAGTCCATTCTCCGACATGAAGACAAGGTATTAAGAGGCAGTAAGACTATCCGAAGATATCTTATTAAGTTTAAGAATTATCCTTTTGAAGATGCTAGATGGATGCAAGGCATACAATTAAAGGATAACCTAAACCTTGTCAATGCTTACAATGCTTCCCAAGAGTAAGCAAATGTACAAAATGTTAAAAATGAACAAAATCATTAGGAAAAATATGAACCCTCTAGGGGCCCTTTGGGATTACGGTTAATTAGAGGCCAGCCAATGAGAAGAGGGTGGTGGACACACTCCATGCCCTCAAAAATGTAGGGGGACAAAGTAGTCTTACACTTTTTAATGGGCTCTTACCTAGTGAGAAGGTGGGGGGGGGGGGGGGGGGGGGGGGTGGGTGGGCCATATGGAACCTCCAACTTCCCTCCTTTTTGATCCGGTTTTGAAAAAATCCCGAAATTTTTCAAAAATTTCAAAACTCAAATTTCATCTTCTGAAAACCCCCCTAAAACTATTTTATGGTCAAAAAAGCATTTTTTGATCTCAAAAAGTCAAAACGTGCATCCAAAAACCCTAAAATTCAAAATTTTAAAAAAAATCTTTTTTTGGTATCGAGAGCTCCCCCAAAATTAGTTATTAGGCAAAAAGAGATTTTCTCTCTCTAGAACCCCTTTTCCAACCCCTCCTTGGTTGCAACCATCACACTCATCCTCTACTCCAACACTCTCTCTCTTTACACCATCTCCATTGCTGCAGCAAGGAAGCTCCTCTCTCCTCCCCTACCACCTTCCATTGCCACACCAAGCAAGGCTTATCCACCTTCTCCTCCCAGTGCCACACCAAGCAAGGGTTGTCCACCTTCTCCTCCCATTTCCACAAGGGTTGACCATTTTCTCATATCACTTTATCACACCTACATTGTAGCAACAAGCAAGGTTCTTCTCCTCCTCCTAGTTTGCTTTGCTCAACCATGGCCAACTCTACTTCGCAAAGGCGACCAAAGGATGAGGTCACAGCACTTGCATGCCACAACACTAGAGGTGTAGATGATGAGTGGGTGCCACAAGAGTTCACCAAAGGTGCTTGGGTATACATGCAACCATCTGCTGTTGGCCCTCATCGTGTGCGGAATCGTGCAAACTTGGATCTTCATTGGAAAGGAAAGCTCCTTGTCTTCAAGAACCGCAAAGACAAGGGGACCATAGCCATTGTGCAACATGTTTTCTCAATGTCAACCATGCACTTGCAACAACCACCTCGATTTCCAACACATTGTAAGTACATGTTTTGAGAATACAAAGCTAGGTGTGAAATCACAATGTAATGTTATTATGGATTCATACTTAACATTTGTCATGCATTTATAGTCATATTTCCATCCACGTTGGTGGAGGAGCAGCCACTACATAGTCTCTCCGACACATTCAATGCTATACATGCGGATATTGGAGCAATAATGTTCCCGCATCTTTGCCCAACCAAACTGGTTCAAAGAAGGATTTTCTTCTATTCTCACTCCTATATTGTCCCTACTTATACATAAGCATTTGGAACGCTTGAACCCATCAAAGTAACTTCCTTATTAAGTATGGAGTGGCCGGTCCCAGATTTGTGGTCGGTAGCATCTTTCAAGCAAAAGATGATAATGGATGTCCAAAACTCTTTGAAATACTCTAAAGCTTCTAGGTCTGTGGGCTTGAGCTGGTGTTTGCCTATTCATTGTTTTGTGCACATTTTTAAAGAGTTTGGATTTGTGGAGACTACCACAATGCTTGTATGTAAAGATGCGCATTACGAGGAATTAGGAACACTTTTAGAAGAGGACTGGGGTTTTGTGGAGGGCATGCACAACGGGGACCGGTACCGTTGTAAGGTTGGAGCTTCAGGTATTGGAATGCGCTATTTGAAATCCCGCACCTCCTTGTACATACGATTTCACTATGATCGTTGGATGTGCAAGCTTGGAGTGTGGACTCCCTTACAGAGTGTAGACGGCGCTATTGCAAGCTTTGACATTGCAGTGAAGATGCCCAACGATGCTTTGGAGGCAGTCCAAGTGAACAAGCATTGGACTCTCAGTAATGTTCGAGAACATTTGGTTATTATGGGTTTTGAGGCCCTTCAACAAGCACAATTTCGTTTACAAGGTCACAAGGTGAGAATCCTTCCACCACATTTTCAATACATCATGGTTTGTCGATCATTAGATGCTTATTGTAATGAATGTCCGCAGATTGGGAAGAGAATGGAAGACAAATTGAAGGTCGAGGAGGACTGGGGGATAGATGAAAGTATGCTATCAATCTTATAACTTTGTAACTCTTGCAATTTTCATATTGATCCCTGCTGTAATCAACATGATTTGCTTCGGCAAATCATGCCTTTGAATATAATTTTTTGCATTGGGATGAGAAATCATTTTTTGGTGAAAGTGCCTTTTTTTTTTAATGTCTTAAAAAAAGGGTACATTATAAAAGGGGGGCCACCTAACTCATTCACTATTTTCACTTTTGCAACTCTTGAGCTCCTCCACTCTCTATCCACACCCCAGGCTAAACATGGATGCTGCCACAGCCTCTGCATCTGTACCCACATCCACCCCTTTGTCACGCTTCATCCTCTTCCTCGAGGACACCAAATACAAAGGGAAGTTGGACCTCCACACCTTTTTTACTTGTCTCCCTGACCTTGATGCCAGAGTTGCCCTTCACATGGATGCATTTGAGGAGATTTCTGCATTCATGGAGGAGCACATCATAAAATATTATGTATCTATCCCCCCACATGCAGGGATCTGGGTGCCTTGCGATCTTTTGCATTATATACACAAAGGTGATCGCCCATTCTCCAAGCGGTTGCAACGATTCCAAGAAATTGCAACCAATGCAGGCCATTACTTGGACGAGCAAGCCCCTGGGGTGTCAGCGCTCAAGAAGCGCAAGTTGGGGGTGGAGTACCTTTCTCGGCTCGCAACATTTATCTTCTTGGTGAGCGAGGAACCTGATTTGGAGGAGCTCCGCTTACCACACCTTCAAGTTGGGTCCTTTATCAAGGACACCAAGGAGCAGCAGGTTATCCCCATGAACCTTGCAGTGGAAGGAAAAGCACACCAGCTCGAGTACCCTAGGGGTCTTGAGGAAGTGGTTGAGAAATCCATAGTTGCGGCTGGCCCTAGTGACACTCCAGTGCCACTACCACTGACGGATGTGGCTATCCCAGAGGTAGAAATTAGCCGCTTCTCCTCAGTGTTAGTGGATGGGGAGGAGTTTGTGTTCCTGCATGATTTGGAGAAAGCATTTGGCCTGCGCATGGATGAATGCTTGAGCGTGCTATGCAACAGTAGCAAATGTCCCTTAGACAATATGCCAGATGCCCTAGAAAGCAAGCTCTTGCCAGATGGGGACTCTGTTGCTGACACTATTGCAGTTGTATGTGCGGAGGTCCTGGCAGCAGAGCAGTTTCACGTGGCTGATGAAGATTTCCAAGCCACGCAAGCCAAGGTTGAGGCTGCTAGGATGCCTATGCCATTATGCAACCTCCCATCTGATGATCCAAAGCTTGTATCTGTGGTGCATGGGAGCATTGACTCGGATGCAAAGGGCAACAGGGAGGAGGACGACAAGGAGCAGGAGGTAAACTGTATCCTAATTTTCATGTTACTATTTTATCCTTCGTTGTCTTTTTTCTCAACCTTCATCGGTTTATGATAGGATGTTGTGGAGGTTGATGATTTTGCTGCAAGGACGGGTGGCAAGCGGACGGGCTTTGGACCTCAAGCTTCCCTTGCGCATTACCTTGGACAACTCCCCCCTGGCGATGTGGCCATTATCCATAATGAATTTACTCCCCAAGCCCATTTTATGACTTGGTCGTTAAAAGATTTGAGCAAGTTTTTGTGTTTGAGTACCATTGCTCAAACTGCGCATCAAGTGTTCCTAGTGCGTAGATCCCTTGTATGCACAGCGTTTGGCACTGGCTTTCGTGGTAAAGTGCTTGCCCAGATAGGGATACATGCTTCCATTGGCTCAACTGACCCAAATGCCATAGCGCAGTCCCTCTTGACTGGGGAGTTGCCTTACGCGCAAAATAGGTGCCAGGAAATGGTCAAAAAAATTCTGAACTCCTCAGATACATGATGTAAAATCACCGTGCTAGAAGGAATAAAAAATATTTGAAATTGTCTCTCTATATTGCAAATTCTTTTCAATCTGATTTGTCAATCTTGAAAATTGTTTCAATTGGTGATATGAATTGTTTTTTGACTTTGTTATTTCAAGGTATGTAATTGCAGTCAATTTGAGTATAATTGTGATTTTTAAGTACCCTAGGGGGTTAGATTAGCCTATAAGGGGCAAAAAATGCCTGGCCACAAGGGCGTGCAAATGGCCCATCCATCAGTTTTGGATGGGCCATTTGCGCGCCCTTGTGGCCAGGCATTTTTTTGCCCCTTATAGGCCAATCTACCCCCTAGGGTACTTAAAAAGCACAAATTTATTGCAATGGATTGGTTTTGCATCATTCATTTAAATGCAACCTTTTTATGGCAATTCCAGTATATGCTCACACTCAAGGACACTAGAAAAGCTCAAATCAATTATGAAATGAAGTTTCCAGCAAACTATCACTTTCTTTAGCTCTACCTACTACACCCTTGCACCAAAAAGTCAAATTACATTGGACACTTCGTTTCACAATATGTTATTTGTTTTGATATCCTATAAGGAATTCAAAGCTTGAAATGACCAAAAAAAGGTGTCCATAAGGATCCATATAAAATATTGATGCAAAACCAATAGGTTTTAGTAAATTTGGTTATTTTAAGTACCCTTGGGGGTAGATAAGCCTACAAGGGGCAGAAAAAGGCCTGGCCACAAGGGTGCGCAAATGGCCCATCCATCAGTTTTGGATGGGCCATTTGCGCGCCCTTGTGGCCAGGCCTTTTTCTGCCCCTTGTAGGCTTATCTACCCCTAAGGGTACTTAAAATGCACAAATTTACTGAAATTGACTGCAATTACATACAGAACTTGAAATTACAAAGATAATAGACAAAGTAGACACAACTGTTGATCATATTGTCATTGGAAAGTCAAATCATTACAAAGATAAGGGTGTGCAATACAAAAAGAGGGGTAACTTCGGCTAATGCTCAAAGTCTCGTCGCAATTGTCGTGCAAGCTGCATATCTTTTGGTTGTATTGTCACTCGCTTTGCATGAATGGCACATAGGTTGGTATCTTCCAACACTGAAATGATGTGGGCCTTTGCAGCTTCTTGAATAGCCTCTAGAGCTATTGCTTGCATTCTATACTGATTTCCATAGCTTTGAAGCACTTCCTTCACAGTGCGAGCAAAGGGGGCGCGTCGAATCAAGAGCTCCATCGTCTTCTGGTAGTGGCAGATTTCTGCAAATGCCCTTGCTATTTTTTGGCGCCGCTGCGGTTGTCTTGGGGGCACTTGCACATTTGCTGGCGGGCGGCGTGAAGGCTTCTTGAAAAACTTAGACTTGCGTCTGTTTACATGCTTAGGGGCTGGTTCTGCAGCCTGTTCTGATTCTTCCTCTTCCCTTGGTTGCCGATCTTGTCGTGTGGGGAGAGCTCCCTTGCCTTGAGGCAATGTCTTCCCCCCAACGGCCACCCGGTGTGTGCGCGGTATTTTTTCTCGCAGCCATGGTGGCTCACTCTCTGATTCGGTGTCTGTATTGACCACCCGAGTCCTGGATGGTCCTGCTTGTGATTGGGGGCGCGACGGATGCTCCCTATCGGACTCTGATGTTTGCTGGCCCTCTGCTTCTCTCCAGCGCTGAGCACGTTGCTTCATTCTCTTTCTAGATGTTATATCTTGAGGAGGTGGAGATTCAACGGTCCTTGATGACTCTCGTGCCCTACCACCATGCCCACTACCAGAAGAGTTCCTGGAACGGCCAGGTGTTCGTGGCCGTTTTCTTGTGCCTTTAAGCCATGACGGCTTCTCACATCCTTGGAGGGTGTTTTTGTTGGTAGGCGGATGCTCTTTCGCGGTTTGTTTGGTGTGCGCCATTTCGTTGGTAAGAGCTCACATGTTCTTAAGAAATGAGTGATTTATGAGAGCATGCAATATTTATAAGGGCCCATTTAAAAAGGGCCCTGATAACACTAATTTTTTTAAAAAGAAGTATTATTTTTTAAATAAACATGTCGCTAAGAGTTGGACCCTGCGTTCACGTTTAGTGACTCGCGCAGTATCCACTTTGATCCTTGTCGCACTCTGCATCGCCGCCATGCAGCATGCTTGGTGGGACCTTGCAACATTTGCCACTTGTTGCTATGCTCTTGACGACTCCATTTGCGCACTTCAATAGAAATCTTGGATTGTCATGCACGCTCCATTGTGAGCTTACGAGCAAATGTTGTGCGAAAAAACCAGTTGAACATCTCCTCCAAATAATTGGATTGCACCATTCCACCACCATGTCGAGTATTTTTGAAGTACACTCCCCTTGCTCGATAATGGGACTTCTCCATGCCTTGAGTGCTAAAAATTTCAAGCGATCCATACTTGTGCATAAAAAATGCACCATGCACAAACAAGATATGCTATTCACATGAGAAAACGATCCACATTAGTAAATAAAAACAATCCCTTGTAATGAATACACCATGAATGACTTACCATATAATGTGTGATGTTATTTTCACCCCAAGAAAGGGTGAAGACCTTGGTAAAATCCGCCAAAGCTTCTTGAAATGATTGCCGTTGTTCTTCTGTTGTGCTGTTAAGGCTCATAAGCTTGACCATTTTATCAAAATGGGCCCAAACTTGCTTGCGCTTGTTTGCAAGCTCGCCATTTGAATCATTGTCAGTAGTAGCTTTGCATAACTCCTTCCAAAGCTCCCAAAGGTTACCTGCCTGCTGGTTGGAGCTGCTTTGAGCATCATATCGACTTGGCTTTCCTTGGGAAACTTTCTTCAAAAAGTGTCTAGCTTTTTGTCCACTCATTGACACTTGTTGAGCAATTTCATGGGCCTCCCCTGTGTTCTTTGCAGCAACTATAGACACATTTCCACCGTGACAGCCAATGGAATTCAAGAGTACCTCCACTCTTTCGATCGCTTCCTAGGACTTTTCCAACGGTCTCATTGTGAAAGCATAGTCAATGTGGAGCTTCAATAGCCTATCAAAAATACGCATGAATGCGTGTAATGTACAAAAATGTACATTCGATAGAGGAAATCGAAAGATTGGATTGCAAGTGTGGTCCTTTTGATCACGGTCTGGGACATTGAGCATGGGACATCTCAGAATAGACGCTTCCCATTCTCTACCTTCATCTCCGACATCATGACAATCTAACCCTTGTTCTCCATGCCCTTGCCATGGAAGCATGTAACTGGCCTTTGCAGTGCTCTTATGTGATTTTTGTCCATTAGGTTTGTACCCTCGAGTGCAAAATGGACAAGGCATGAGAGAAGAAGCCCCTTGTTTGCAGCCAAGCAAACACTTTATGGTTTTCAAATCCCCACCTAAGTGCCACTCCACATCATAACTACCAAAGCCCTCAATCTCCAACTTCTGACCTGCAATTTGGGAGTGTATTACTTCTGTGATCCATGGAGGTCTCTCAAAAATCCACGAAAGTACTCCATTGGTCTCTTTGGGCACCTCAATAGCACCCAACCACCAAATGTTTTTCTCTGATTGCACGCTAAAAGATAGGGTGGAATATGGCTCGACTGAATCCCTTCGCTTGGTTTGTAGAAGGGCCTCGTTCATTAGAGTAACACTTAGCCTCTCTAACCTTCGGCCTTTCACTATTTGACACTCATCGAGTTTCAGCACAAAAGCGACTTTTGTGCCAAGCACTACAAAATAAATAATGCTAAGACCTTAAACTTCAGCGTCTATGAAAAGAATAATACCAAAGAAAAAAGTAAAGTGTGTCACCTTCTTCAGGTAACTCGTAAAATCTAAGCATGGCTTCTTGAAGCCTTCTAAGATCCACAAAAATATTGTTCCACATTGTGTAAGGAAAGCCCTTATTCGAAGGTCTTATGGATTGTTTCTTACCTTTTCCCCTTGTCTTTGTTGCGCACGAAGCATAAAGGGAAGTTGGCATTGTGTCCTCAATGTGTAGGTATGTCCCAATGCGGGAGAACACATCTTCGTTTGTGGCCTTCTTTGCGAGCTTGACCTTGTGAGGAACGGGAAATAGGTTTTCCACAATGCCATGTTCTTTGAGGGCATCCTTTAGGAGTTGAAAAATAGCCTGATAGGCTTTGGTGCTGATTCCAGCCTCATCACAAGCTTGTTGAACGTCATCATCATTAACCACATTTCTTAATTTACGCATAAGGTCCTTGGTGACTGCATCCTTAATGTGCTTACCTCCAGGTGATTGTAAGATAGAATAACGTCCTCGGTATTGAGACAACTAGTGAGAAGGTTGACTCGATTATCTTGGCTTGTTCCACTGCATGCCTCCTGGATGAAGTTTCTAGCAACAAATAAACATAAATGTTAGAAAATAGTGTGAAGTAAGAATGCAGCATGCAAGTAAAGACCAAATCACCTTGTGGCTGTAACTCATCGTTTGCGTGCTCCTCTGAAATGTGCAAGAGTTTCAATGGATGAATACGGGCGTTTGCGTTCCCTTGCACCAAGGGGTGTTTCTTTCAAGTATGTGATGGTGTTGGTAAGATTCTGGATGTGGGACTCCTTTTCTTGCATTTGTTGTTCAAGACTTTTAACTACCCTCTCCGAAGAGGCAACACTCTCTTGTAATGCCGTCATCTTGAGGTGAAGAGCTTGACATTCGTGCATCCACATATGCAAAGAAGCACCTGCACCCATACACAGCCGCTTGCAATAGCCTAACAAGCCTGCTTCTCCCCTCCCAAGAAATTGAAGAAATGTGGAAAGGCTATTAAACGGTGGATGGAAGCGGCTTATATGATCGTAAGGGTACAAATGGCCATCCACCCAAATGTCAACATAGGTCTCACAAGCGGTGCGACGTTCCTGTGATGACCTTTGATCATCTTCACTAGTGGTCTTCGGTGCAAATGCCGTGGGTAAGCGAATATGTATGCTTTTGGTGTGCGGAGTACGTGGTGGTGGAAGCAAACCATTTGTGATGTCCGTGAGCACCATGGAAGCTGTTGTGTGAGGAAGCAAATGATGAAAAGATAGAGGGGGAAGGGTAGAGAGGCCGAGCAAAATGGGAGGAGAGAAGGAGGGAGGGAGGGGAAGGAGAGATTGGGGAGGAGGAGGAAGGTAGGGGCAGAGAGGGAGAGGAGAGGGAGAGGGAGAGAGGAGGGAGGAGGGAGGAGGGAGGAGGAGGAGAGAACAAAATGTTTATTACTTTTTGGGGGAAAAGATTTTTGAAAAAATGGACTTTCTAAGCTTGTGGGTTAAAAAATGGATCAAAAAATGATTTTTGGATATGTATATATGTTGGGAGGGAGTTTTAAGTAAAAAACAAAGAAAAATGATTTTTTTTTTTAAAGTCAAATTTTGACTCTTTTTGACCCATGGAATTGCTGATGTGGACACACCCCTATGCTTCCTTCACTTTAAAAAATGCTAGAGAGAGAAAGCAACCCTTTAGGTCCACATCCTACATTTGTCTAAAAAAAAGGCTAGAAAAGCCTACTCAAAACTACCTTCTTCAATGCCCTTGCCCCCTAAACCCCACACAGCATTAGCCTTAATCCCTAAAAATTAGGATTCCTTACAAGGACCATGCAAGGTTCATATTTCTCCTAATGTTTTTGTCTTATAAGACTCTCTTTTTCTTTATTTGTGCACAAAAATGAAGTAGTATGCATGCTTAGATCAAGTTTGCGGAGACGACGTCTCTCAAACACCAAGTAGAGCTTGTCACTCTACTACGGAAGATTGATAGGACTAATGTGCAGACATGCTTGCGGCAGCCTCAGGCTCTCAAGTGCCAAATGGACTAGTCATCCATTGTGGAATGATGTCGTAGGGTAACATAGGGATCCTCTACCCGCTAAGAAAAGGACTCATGAACATGCTTTATCTTCTCTACACCATAGTCGAGGACGACTATGATTTCAAGAGAGAGGTAATGTCATAATAATCAATATCTAATTCTCCTAAATGATTTTCTCATATTAAACTGATCATTTAATGTGGGGAAGGCCAGGGGAGAAAAAGCTAGAATATTGGTTAAGCTAGCAGACCGGCCACAATAGGGATCCAAAGGGGGGGCCATCTGCAAAAGAGCCATGTGCAACAATGGGCTAAAAAGACCCTAAGGTTCAGACCATTAAGACTTCCAAAATGCTAAGGTTCCAAAATTCAAAGGTTGTGTCCAAAGGTCAACCCTAGGGAAAATTGGATGCTTTGTGTGTTCCCTAAAAGTCTTTGCACATTCCTACATGGGAGGGGGCGAGTCCTAAAGGTAGGGGATGAGAGAGAAAGCCACACACACACACACAGGCTCCCTTTACACAAAGGGAATGAGGGACACATGTCAACTCCCTAGGCCAGATGCCCACAAGGTGTGCCCAATTTCTATTGGATGACCCTTGAAGTGGACCAATGAAAATTAAGCTAGAGTAAATCTAGTTTAATTAATTTAAAAACATTTAATAAAAGAAACCAATGAGAATTAAGTCTCCTAGAAGACTATTGGGCAGTCTCCCAAGGGGTCCAATGAGCATTCAGGAGCCCCATGGCTTGCCTGATTCCTATTGGCCAGGAGGAAAAGGGATCCAATGAGAGTTTAGTTTAATTATTTAATTACCTAAAGCTCTCACAAAAGGGTAAAGGGGGACACATGTCAGAAGGCTATCACTTATGCTGCTTAATTGTAATTGGCTTGACTTGGGGAGGGCCAATGAGGCTTCAAGAAGAGCATTTAGCAAGAGGGCTCGCCCAAGAGAGAGAGGGGGCTGATTTTTGCAAGGCATTATCACACACACACTCACACAAGCTCATGTGTGAAGAAAGAGAAGACTATCTCTTCCCAAGCTTTAATGGAGAACTCATCACCTACTCCAAGCTTGTGAGATAGAAGCCTACATCAACACTCTCTTGGCATGTGGATGCAAATCCAACCAAGATCCAAGCTTCAATGCATGCTCATCTCCGCTATCAAGCTAATTACTAAGCTAAGCTATGCTACATATGAGTGATTATGTGAGGAGATGTACATCTTTCTCGTAAGATACTCCTTCTTCCTCTTAATCTACTCTCATACCCTGCTAGCTCTCACCATCTTCGAAGGTGTGTGAGGTCTTGGGTCTGAGAAAGGGGATAATTCAAGTTGTGTTTGTTAAGTGTTTTGCTTAGTGCATGAAGTTTCCATCTTCATTGCACTAGCTAATCTTGAAGGAACACAAAGAATTGTATTGTACAATGTCTCTCTTGATGGGAGAAACCATAATACAAAGCCTTTTGGAGGGGGGACCGGCTCCATGAAAATCCGGTCCTCAACTGTTGTCAATAGCTTAATTGCTCTCTCTCTTGAAAGTATTTTCGATGCTATCTAACTAGGTGTTATGCTTTTTGTTGCTCTCTCCACCCAAGAACTCTTGTAATTCTCATTAGGAATCTACTCTAATGAAATGCCCACTATGTTCATGCTAATTTCCGCTACACATAAGTTATTAGGCCATTAAATGTTACAATATCCCTGCAAACATAATCAATTGCGCAGTGCGTTCTGCTCAGAAATGGCCACCTGCCTGTCCTGCATGTGCTTCCTGTAGGATTGGCAGGTATTCTCTTTCCGATGCACATAGCCTTAACTGATTGTCTTTGTTTCGTTTATACAATTGACTGCCAATCAGTTGATACATTTCTGCTTCCTTTATTATCGCTCGTTCCCTTGTCTTGCTCATTTTCTCGGGAAATGGAGTCCCCTTAAGATAATCGACTATATACTGACTCCATTTAGGTGCTACGGTCACTTGGTATAAGGTGGCATGATCCACCGGTGGTTTGGCTTTGCATCGTACACATTCTTGAATGTACTTGTGCACATCCTTCTTCATCTGCGGCCAATACACTCCAAGTCGATTCAACTTCCTGGAAGTCTGGTGGAATCCGTGATGTATTCCAATGACCTCTGTGTGAGCTTCAGCCAGATATAGTGGAATCTTATTTGGCTCAATGCATAATTAGAATATACCATAAGCATTTTGACAATACAATCTTCCACTAATCAGCTTGAAGTTCTTGCTTTCAAAGACCACATCTGGTGACATCAGTCGTTCAGGCCCTACTGAAACTTGTCCGATAGACAGGATTTGGACGATTTTGTGACTCCATTGAGGTATCATTTCTATATTGAAAAGGTAAGCGTCAGGCAGATCATCATCAATCCCCATTGGTGGCTCTCCGCTTAAGATTCGAGACAGATGATCAGCTCGTTGGTGGGTTGTACCTTTTTTATCTACTACAACGAAGTCAAACTCTAGCAATATGATGAACCATCTGACGATTCTTCCCGTATTGCATGGTTTGTTCACCAAGTAGAGTAGAGCTTGATGATCTACAAAGAAGGTGAAATGATTGGCTAGAAGATAGTGTCTGAACTTCTTTACAGCGTATATCATTCCCAAACCTTCTCTTTCAGTGGTGGTATAATTCTTCTCAGCACTATTCAGTTGTCTACTGGCGTAAAATATTGGGAAATCCATATTACCGTCGCCAGGTTGAGCTAAGATACACCCAATCGCTATAGCTGAAGCATCTATGTGAACATGGAATTCTTTCGTCCAATCTGGAGCCTTAACACTAGAATGGTAACGGGACACTTTTATGTCCTTGCACTTTTGTGTCCTGTTAAGTGACCATTTTGCTTGAATTATTCGAAGAGTATGAAAATTAATTTCTAGGTGCTATATATTCACAAAGTTTCCTTATGAGCTGAAAAAAACTTAGCATTTTTTTTGGAGTATCGATCTCACCATTAACATTACTCTTGCACAACATTTTTGAACCTAAACTGTGTGAAAAAACGGGTTCTGTTTTTGGCTTTTTTTCAATTTTTGGCAACTATACCACTCTAAACTTCATGTTTGTGAGGTTTAGATGGCTAGAGGTTAGGCCTTCATAGTTCTCAACATGTTTTGATGCTTGTAGGGAGACCTAAGTGTTAAAATTGAAAGTTATGACCAATTTACAAGAATTGCATAATCCTGTTTTTTGACCAAAATTAGCACTTTTATGATTTTTTTGGTGGCTTTCTTGATATCTAAATTCAATTTTGATTGTGTAAGTGTAATGTATAACATAAATCTAATCTTGCTTGAGTTTTAGGGGACGTAATATGCTATATAGCATAGTATATGATGATGGTGAGTTTTTTGATTGCTGAAGAATACAATACATTTTAGAGTAGCAAGTATAACTTTCTCAATATTGCTAGTTTTTTAGTCCAATTGTGTGTATTTTGTAGGTAGTAACCATATCTAATCGTAGACTACAAACTTGGCTAGATATTGAGTAGTTTCTATGGGTTTCTAGAGGTCATAATGCTAAACCCAGTTTTTTCATGTTTGTTGTATTTAGCACTTTATCATTGCCCCCAAGGTTCCAATTCTAAGAGATCCATTATCATTTTGGCATGCTCCATGGCTCCTTTTGAATCCAAAGGCCCAAAGGGAACCAAGAAAAAATGTATATAGTATCTGTATTGAGCGTGACTATAGAAACTTTGATGATACGTCCGCAGAATGGCAAAAATGCAAATTTTTTGTACCTTTTTTTTTTGCCCAAAAAAAAAATAGTGAGGTAAAAGCAACCATATTTTTTGGTCACCAACCCATTGAAGTTAACGGGGCATTTTATCTCATGTCCTACAAAAATCTCGACTCTTATTTATATGCAATCAACCTTAAGAAATTGCTGTTTTGGGCAAAATGCACTTGTCCATCAACTTTGGAGGCTTGTAGTGACCAAGTGATGAGAAAAATTACAATTTTCTCATTTTTTCCATACGTAGTAGTTATTGAACTATAAGCTCATGAAAGGATTTTTCAAAATGAGTGGATCTACTATGGTTTTGGATTTTTTTCCCAAAACCTTGAAAGGACACTTTTATGTCCTGCTAGGTTACCATTCTAGTGTTAAGGATAGGAACCATGATCAGCGCTTCCTTCAGCTTTCTAAAGGATTCCTCACATTCTTCAGTCACTTTGAATTCAGTGATAAGGGCATACAAAGGTCGTGCAATCACAACATACATGTAGATAAATCTGCGATAGTATCCACAATGGCCCATAAAAGCCTGCACGCCTTTGGCATTTGTAGGTCTCGGTAATTCCATTATGACTTTAATCTTTTCAAGATCTGTGGATATCCCATTTGCTGACACTATGTGCCCTAATATCTTCCCTTGTCTAACCATGAATACGCATTTTTCAGGATTCAAGCATATTCTATATGTTCTACACTTCTCAAAGACTTTCTTAAGGTGAACTACATGTTCATCTCTCGCAAGGGAATGAACACATAGGTCATCCATATAGATTTCCAAGAAATTTCGAAGATACTCCTTGAACGCGTGACTCAGCAGTCTCTGGAAGGTTGCTGGTGCATTTGTGAGCCCAAAGGGCATCACTCTATACGCATATATGCCCCATTCTGTAGCAAAAGCGGTTTTGTGTTGATCTTCTGGCTTGATCCCCAGTTGATTGTAACCAGAGAATCCATCCAGAAAGCTATACGCTCTTTTGTCTACTACTCTCTCTAGAACGTGTTCGGTTATGGGAAGAGGATAGTTATCCCTGATTGTAGCAGCGTTCACTTTCTTAAGATTGACACATACTTGTTGTCAAGAGTTTTTTGGAGCAAGGGATTGCGCATATGAACATATACATGCATGGTGCATCAAATAAAGGTTTGCCCATTTTCCATAGCCAGGTGGTTACGTGGGGTCCACATGTGTACAGGTAGGACAAGGTGTACATAGTGCATCGATTTTCATTATTACCAGTACCACTATGTTTTTTTCTACAATAAGGAGTTGGCAGCGCATAAAAATTCTCGAGGAAGCTATCCGCGGGCCGACGAAATGAGGTAAGCAGGTGTGTCAGATGGCATCGAGTGGCGTCAGGAGGTTGAACGGGGTCAATACTTGCACGCGGAGAAGTATGGACACGACGTGGGTGTTTTCTTGTGATACTTATGCAGAAAGGTCATCATGAGGACCACGTTTTGGGGCCACTTCACGTGGTTGTGGGATGCATTATTTGGAAAAACTGAGTGCCAGGTGTGCGGATGATGCAAAAAGGTGACAACTATGCACTGCGAGGTCAGTTTTTGGCCTGTTCGGGGTCTGTTTGAGGTCATCTAAAAGGCCACGGGTGCCCAACTAATAAAGCTAAGTGTGGGAACTGAAAAAACTGAGAGAAGACCAGAAAAAACGTGGAGAAGAGAGAAGGAACAGCCGCAAGTGTTTTTTTGCTATTTTTTGAGCATTTTTTGGCCCTAAACTGCTCATCCGAGGTCGGATTTGAGCACTGTGACATTGTAGGGTGGGGTTTTTGGGCATTCCGGACGCAATGGTGCTGTCCATCTTTCTAAATTCCTAACAGATTTTCTGCTGTTTTTCTGTGTAATCTTCTCCGGTGAGTGAAGCCTATGCTTAACTTTGTGGTTGTATCTTGTGTATTTCCTCAATACTGTGTAAACTATTTACCTCATTGGTGTTGGACTGAGCTTCATTGAGTCTAAACAAAAGCAACTTGCCTCCTTTGAGATGAATTGAGAGTGTGTGTGTGTGTGAGTGTGTATGTGTGAGTGTTGAGTGGGCAAGTGGGAAATCTCTCTCTTCTCACTCCGTCTGTGTGTTTTCTGTCTCGACCAGGTTGGTTGTGTAAACCGAGTGGTACCCCATAATGTGTGTGTGTGTATCATCCCAAGAGTGTGTGTCGGGTCATTATAGAGGCGTTGTGTGTGTTTCCATCCTGCTCACATTCTTTTTGTGTCCCCACGGAGGATCTTCTTCGAGTACCTTCTGCTTCGAGCTTCAAGCTTCGAGATTCGGGTTTACAGGTTACAGGTTACAGGTTACAGGTTACAGGGACAGGTACAGGTACAGGTAGCTGGAGTACAGTGATATACAAGCATTGGTGTCACTTGCAGTTGTTGTGGGTATGCATCACTTGGCGCCTGTTTGAGCCCATTGTCTGTTGGATTGTACGTTACTTGTGGAAACTGCCATGGTACGCCTTTGTGGAGCCATATATGGTTTTATTTGGCAGTCCTAGCCATTTCTGAGACTTGGTATGGAAGATAGTGATTTCTGAGACTTGACTATACGCGATTTGCATTAGCCTTCGTGTGAGGGTCGATAGCGTGAGGGTTTATTGAGCTGGGGGATTCTCAAATGTGGAGATCCTTTTGGTGATACAGGTAGTTGGAGCACCCTTTTCGTGACCTCGTCATAGGCTATGTACTAGTGAGTCCTATTTAATGCTCGGGTTCTATTGTTGACAGTTATGCATACTATATACAGTCAAAGAATCCAAATAAATGTTCATGTGTCCAAGAATATTTTTTTCCAGCAAGGCATAGTCTTTATGTTCGGGCCAAGAAGATTACGAGAGATCCTGGAATGTCCATTGCCTGTTGTAATTCCGATGATTAATTCTGAAAACTCATTTGATGTGCATGTGTTTGTCCTTATCTAAAGTGAAGCTCCATTGAAGTTTCTAGAGGTTGAGTCAGTGAAAAGTTTTGGGTTCTTGCACGGGTGTTCGAAGGGGTTCTCAAAGCATAGTAACTTGGGTAGCCATGGCTTTCTCTTATCCGGAGTTTCATGGAAGAAGTGATGAAGATGTGGAAGACTTTTTAGAAAAGATGGAGGTTGCCTGTATTAGCAACCAAATTCATGACCCGGCGCAGATGTTACGCCTTCTCCAAATTTGTTTGAAGAGTGATGCACGAGTCTGGTCCAAACCATTTGAAGAGGAGTTGCGTGTGGCTGATCCACCTGTAAGATTGAGTTGGGACAATCTAAGGCATGGATTGGAAGTGGAGTTTGTGAAGATAGAAGATCCTGACAAAGTGTGGCAAGAAGTACACGATGTGGTGCAAAAGGAAGGTTATCCAGTAGATGCGTACATACGTAAGTTTTCATTGGCATGGGAGAGAATGTGCAAGGCCTTAGCACCACAGGTACCCCCGCCTGACATGATGAAGAAGGACAGGTTCTTGACTGGTCTTTGGGAGAATATACGTTGGAGAGTGGAGCTAAAGAAGCCTAGGACATATGAAAATACACTAGAGGTAGCAAGGAACAAAGAGTGGAAGCTGAGGAAAATGAGCCACTTAGGGGTGGAGTCTTTGCCCATGAGGTCTAAATTTCAGCCTATGGATTCTTCGCAAGGTCGCATGCCAGGGGTTCATTCATGAACCAGTGGTTTCTGTTAACTCAGTTATGCCAGCAGTGGTCACTACAGCAGTGCAAGATGATAGGCTAAGGAAGACATGAGGCAAGTGGTAGATTTGATGAGAATTCAGCCTAAACATTCTAGGTCAAGTGGGAAATAATCGAGGTGGTTGAGGGAGGTATGCAAATCAGCCAGGAGGTGAAGAAAGACCTAGGAATGGTGTTGGACAAAGCAATGGTAGGTTTTGGAGGCAGACGCCCACATGTTACAATTGTGGAGAGTTGGGTCACATCAGCCTCAATGTGATAAGCCACCAAGGATGGGGGGAGACATGTATCCATTGCCAAGAAGGGGTGTTTAACTAGGTCAAATGATTATGGCATCTAAATTAAGGGGAGACGAAGGAACCAGTGGATTAACCCAAGAGGGAAAAGGGAAAGACAAAAGTGCTCTAAGTGTAGTCACCTTGGAGAAGGCATCAAAGCTAGAGGATACATTAGTGATGCCTATTGGGAAGAGGAACAAGAGGATAAGGGAAGAAGAAGTGCCCCAGGTCCTAGTAAGAAGAAAGGAAAGAGCCATGAAGGCGAGGATGTCAAGGCCAAGAGGAAAAGGAGATCTCGTCGAAAGTTTCATGTTTCAGATTTTCCACTAGGGGATGGGCAATTAAGCTATGACTTGAAGGAGGATCTGATGAGCAGGAAGGCAGATGTTACTTTTGGGCAGCTTATAGAGATGGTGCCTAAGCTAAAGCGACAGTGGAAGAGATGGTTAACCCAATGGAGAAAGAGCCAGAGAGAGGTTCAGTAAAGGTGTTGGCAATGGATGAGCTACAGACATTTGTCCAATAGTAGATGTGTGGCATAAAAGGGAAAATTTGGGACAAGGTTATGTGGATGGCGGAGCCAAATATGCGTCATAACACACTCATGCGTTGAGAAGATGGGTCTCACAGTGGCTGGGGTGTCATGTTTTCGGATCTGATTGGCAAACCATCAAAAAGTAAAATGCTTGGGTGTTGTAAAGAGCTTAGAAGTGGATGCATATGATGCAAAGGCAGTGGTTGATTTTCATGTGATGCCAGTAGGGTTGGGAGCATATCCTATTATACTAGGCAGACCATGGTTACGTGCAGTGGAAGCTGTTCAAGATTGGCGACATGGTACGATTAGCCTCTATGGAAATACACGTACCAAGAAGCTTTATAATATGGACACAAGGAAACGATTAGAGGAGCTTTATGAAGATGAGGATGAGTCTAGTGATGAAGACCCTTCCACGGTGACAGATGAGGATAGTGGTAGCACTACCAGCAGTGATGAGGATGCTGATATTGCATTTCTTTTGATGGACAAAGAAATCCCGGAGTTTGGTTTAGTTGCATTTTCGAATGAGGTTGAAGATGAAAGTGAAGGGCCTTATGAAGTGATTGAAGGGCTGATGCAAACCAAGGTTGAGTTGTCAAAGAAGCAGGAATTGATGACACAAATGATCAATGGAGACCTCTTAGCTATGGAGAAGGATATTTATTTGCACATGCTGGCTAGTTTTCCTGATTTGTTCATTACTTCATATGAAGAGATCAGAGGGTTCAAGGGCAAAGAGATGCATATAGAGCTGAAAGAGGTGCTAAGCCAGTGCGGCAAAGGCTAAGAAGGATGGGTCAAGAGCTAATGGAAGCCTTGCGAGAAGTGGTGGACAAAGTTGTTGAAGCAGGGTTCATAGTCTGTGGAGACAAGAATGGGTGAGTCCAGTTGTAGTCAGTCCAAAGAAGGATGGGAAGAGGAGAATTTGTGTAGATTTTAAACCCTTACGCATCATATGAAGAGATCAGAGGGTTCAAGGGCAAAGAGATGCATATAGAGCTGAAAGAAGGTGCTAAGCCAGTGCGGCAAAGGCTAAGAAGGATGGGTCAAGAGCTAATGGAAGCCTTGCGAGAAGTGGTGGTTGAAAAGTTGTTGAGTCCTGGTTCAAGTCCCAGATTGTCCCAGTCCATTGTAGTCCAAAGTAGGAAGAGGAAGATGAGGAATTTTGTAATTGTGTAGAAATAAACCCAACCCAGCCACTAATCCTCCCCCATCCTCTTCCAATCCGATCAGATGGATTCAGCGGCAGGTTATGAGAGGTAAAGTGTGTGTTGATGGTTTTTCACTATTCAATTTTTCAATTGAAGATCTTAAAGACCGCAAAAAAGACCACTTTTTTATTACGCCATGGGGCTGCTATTGGTACACAATTTCCATTTGGGTTGTCAAAACCTTCTTCCTTCAAGAAGAAGAGAAAATTGGGTGTGGACCATTCATTATTTGTGTTATACTTGCTAATTTATGGATTTTGACTCTAGTTTTGAGCAGTAGAGAACACCATGAGAAATGGTGCTTGATATGATAATGTGAATCGATATGATGAATGTAACTAAATCCAAATAATGTCATCTAGCACAGCCAAGGGTGAAGTTATTGGGCCATATGGTGTTAAAAATGGCATTGAGGCTGATCCAGATAAGGTTAAGTCTATTATTCTTCTTCCATCACCTACGAGTACGAAGCAACTGGCAACTTTTATACACAAAGTGAAGTACATGGCATGGTTTATTCCATTGTCTTTGCAGCTTCTTTATCCATTACGGCAAGTGGCAAAGCATGATCCATTTCAATGGGAGGACAAGTGTGAAGAAGTGTTTCAAGAGGTGTTAGGGGGGTTGTCAGCCATGCAGGCTCCTGATTGGGAGAAAGTTTTTTATGTAAATCCCTCAGTAGGGGATGATGCCATTGGAGCCATGCTATTGCAAAAGGGGAAGGGTAGCCATTATATGAGGCAAGTGTATTGTGCAAGCCGTGTGAAGCTAGTAGTAGAGAGAAAATTCTCAGAAGTAGAGCTAGTGATGGCCAGTGTAATATTTGCTTGTCGACGATTTCGTCATTACTTGCTACCACGACCTTTTGTTTTCTTGACGAGTTATGTCTTTTTGCCACATTTCATTAATGACACTAACATGTCAAATGTGGTCAAGAAATGGGTAATTGAGCTGCAAGAATTTAAGTTCTCTTTTCTAGTGGAAGATAGTACAAGGGCTACCCTAGCTGATTTGTTGACCTACAAGGAGAATCCCCTTATTGTTAAGGAAGAGGTGGTGAGAAAGGTAGTTGAAAAAGTGTAACAGATCATCAATGCACATGTGTTGTTCTTTGATGGTTCATACAGAAAGAGCCATGATGCAGCTTCAGGGGGTATAGCACTTTATGATCCAGAGGGGAAGCTAGTATGCAAGAGAGGGTTCAAATTGGATGTGCATAGCAACAATGAGGCTGAATATGCTACTCTAGAAGCTGGATTACACATTTGTTTGAATCATGGGGTTAGAAGGTTGAGCATAAAAGGTGATGCCTTGTTAGTGGTGAAGCAAGTGCTGGGTGCGTGGAAGAGCAAGAACACCTCATTGAAGGAAATGTGCTTCAGAATTAAAGGTGTGCGCTCCTTGCCGCACTGTCGAAGCAAGGGACTTGCCAATACACTGTGTGCGAGCCACAAATGGCTCCAAGCACACAACAAGCCTAAACTAGCAAGCTCAAGAGAGCAAAGTGTGTGTCACTCACCGCTCTACGCTCGCCTTCGTGGTGGATTCCTCGCCGCGATGAAGAAGAAGCTGCAGTCGTGCCGCGTTCAACCGCTTTGCCGCCATCGTGCCTTCGTAATGCTCGATCGCACACACACTCTCCCTCCCTCTCTCTCTCTCTCTCTCTCACACACACACACAAGGAGGTGAAGAAGAAGAAGATGGAGATGGAGATGGAGCAAGAGCACTCTTCTATTGCACAAATGAGAGAATGAGTGAATTTTAGGTTTAGTTGGCTTTTATATGAGCTCACCCCATTCACACTTGGGCACCCATGCTTAGCCAACTAATCCCTTGAATGTCCCAGTTAGAGTGCGCCTCTCATCGGCGATCACCCTTACCCTGTTCCTATTGGTCCGACAAACCCGGTACCTGACTCTAAATAATACAACGTTTATAGATCATAGGGTGTCCGTGTGCCGTGAGGGTTAACATGCCCCCCTTCCTGATGTAGATTCCGTCCTCGGAAGCTATCCAGTTGAAGCTCGTTCGTCGAGATAGGAGAGCAGTCGACATGGATGTGCGTAGCCGTCTTCAATCACTGCAAAATCAAACAACATTGCCACAGTAATTGCATTCTCATATACAATTAAAAATCACATGCAATTTTAGACAGACAAATTGATTGGTAAAAGAATTTCAAACAATTTGTTAGCAATGAACATTAAATTGCAATGTAATCAAATGCATAAACAGATGTAAAGGTAGAAAATTAAACAAGTCTGGGGTCGCTAATTTGACGGTCGAAAGGCACTAGAGATCGAATATTAATACCATGGGTAAGCTTCTTAATTATCTGTGGTCAATTAAGTTGTTTAATCACGAGAGCCAAGTATTCATGTTCGAGGGTTGACTAGAGGCTATATCTAGAAGACCTTGTAGTTAAGCTTTGAAATCATCGCCTGACTGATTACTTTTTCTTTGACCCCCCAAAGTCTTTTCACAGTGATTCAATTTGATGTGTGTGCTTATTTTGTATGCCTTGGGTTTTTTGCTTTTCAAGGAAAAGCGCCCACACTGGGAACCTCTAGGGCTCAAGTACCATAGGCGATACATGTGAGTGAAGTACCAATTTAAGCAGGGATTTCTCTTCCAGCTTAAAATTTTACATTGTGGCACTTTGATTTTGTAACTTTGGGGGGTCATATGACACTGTTACCCTCCCCAGGCTCATCACATTAGTAAACTCCCTTTATAATACTTAAACTAAAGGTCAATAGGGTTAAGCCCACTAGAAAGCCCTAGTATATTTCACACAATGCTGCCTAAATCGGATTAAGAACCTAAATAACCATGGCTTATTAGGAAGGCATTCCCCATGGTATTAAGAGAAGATTTCTAATACCTAGCTTGGTCAAACTAGCTTAGTCGGACTGCTTGATTTTTAAACCTAGACAATTGATTATGACAAAACATTACATTGAATTAAATGTTTGATACTAAGCAAATGCGCTGAATATTATGCTACCAATCACAATCAAAGCAGAAAAACATGGATGCAAAAAGATAAGGGCAATGCTAATGGACATAAAACACCTGTTTGTGTCGATGGTCGCGCTTGATTTGAAGTGTGAACGAGAGAAAGGTTCCATGAAGGTCCAAATCCTACCAATAGCAACACGCTCCTGTACACACTAGGAAACAAAAGGAATACCTCCAGGAGGCACATTAGTGGAAAAAGAGAACTTTGCTAATCACTCAACTCTAAAACAGAAACACTCCTATCGTACTAATCTTACCTACCCTCCATCACTCAAGTGATGAGGATCAAAGGTGTTTTATGGCATAGGTTTCTGTTTCACTGTACCAGATGTGACATGTGTAGGTCTGAGTCAATGTTTTGACTTTTAATGTGCATACTCGTTTGCTAATTGCTCTTGCTCTTCTTTTTTTTTTGTGAGTATAAAGCTTTATATGTACATTCCCTAAGATTGGGAGATATAGAGGTCAGGGAGAAAGGTTGAGAGGGAAGCAAGTGAATAATGGATGTCCACAAACACTCCCCCCTTCCTTGGGTAGATCATACCGTTTGAAATGAGCTTGTCACCCTTTGAAACCAATTGTTCCAGTTGGTAATAGGTGAGGATTTTTTCCAGTAGTTTTCTATTACCCTAGGTGCCTCATCAAGTTGCAAGGGTGGTAAGGTACTCTCCCAGGATCGAACTTGAAGTGGTTCATCAGGTGATTCTTGAACACTGGGAGGTGTGGATTCTTTGGTAGCTTCATGGAGGTCCACTACTATAGATGGAGGCTGTGTAGAAGCTTTTACCTCTATGGATGTATTACATGAGGATCTAGAAGCTTCATGGGACTCCCCCCTTCCTGAGCTAGGTGGAACAAATCGTTCTTTCTTTGGTACCCAAACTAGCTCTGGACTAGGTGTGTAGCATTCTGTGATCTTTCCCTTTCCACGATCATTGATTCGTTTTGGAGCTACGGGATTGGGCTCACTTGGGTCAGGTGATAGGTAAGAGCACAATCTACGTTTTGGCACCCAGATTTGATCATTTCCTTGATAGTAGCCTTGGGCTTCCAATAGTCGTTTAGGGATCCATCGCAACATTTTCTTACTTTTCTTGAAGCGAGTGGTACGTTTCTTACAAGGCTTCTGTTTTTTAGCACTAGCTATGGTCACTAAAGAAGCTTTAGGGACCCACTTGTATGTTTTCTTCGTTACATTAGGATGAGTCTTGTCGGAAGCGATATGCATTGCTTGTAGCATATTTAAGGGTATATGCATTTCATCCCCCTCAGGTGTTACCCAGGTCGTCCCCCTATTTCCCCAAGTGTCTATGGTTGCTGCTAGGTGGACCCAATCCACATTGTCAGACCCAGTCATCCCCGGTAGGATATCCATATAAGGAGAATCTTGGCCAATGTCTGTATCCTTCTTACAAGTGTAACAATATTGTAGTGGGGCCGAGTGAACTGTGGTGTCAGAGCGATGATCAATAATGGTTTTACTCCCTAAGGGGTGTACCTTACCAGTCACCAAATCCACTCTAAGGACAGAGTCTTGGAATTGCAAATAGACATGATTTTTAGACCAATCATGAACCATTTGTGCTTCCCTCATGAATGGTCGTCCTAAAATCATTTCATATGACATAAGGTGTTTAGAGAAATCCATTACAATGAACGTATGACGTACCTTGTGTCCTAGAACTTTGATCTTAAGATCCTTGAGCATCCCCATAGGTTTGGCTATGGTACCATTTGCCATCTTTACCACAATGTTAGTAACACTGAGGCGGGGTTTTCCCATGGATTCCCAACAATCTTTTGTAACGATGCTCTCCTGCACCACCATCAAGAATTCCCTTTATAGTTAATCCCTTGGTAGTGATGGGTAGGGTCGCATTAGACTCGTCGCCTTAAAAATACTGCCCTAATTCGTTAATGGGTACCTCGATCACAGACTCGTGTCCATCTAAGTCAAGTGATTGCACATGATTTTCCTCATCAATCATAATCGAGTCAGGCCTATTTGGTTGCGCAAACTGTGGTAATCCCGTTCGTAGCTCTCCGTTAAGGAATGCTCGAAGTGCAAGGAACAACTTAGGGTCTCCATATAGCTTTGCTATGATCGTGGTTCGGACCTCAGAAGACATGAAGTCCACTAGTTTGGCAACATTCATTGGCATTTTGCAGGGTGTAGGTCCTTGACTAGGAACTGGTGAGGATGGAATCTCATATTCCTCAATGGGATCAGGTATTCCTTCGTTAAACATCCTTTCCAATAAGAAAGGTGTATGCTCACTTTCTGATGTCCCGTCCTCACTCCCTTCTTGGATGATACTAGATATGGCTAATGGTCTATGGTTCATGTGGGGTGGATGAACTTGCGTGGGAAACACTGTGTCATGAATTTTGACATGCATGGGTTCTGGTTCTAGTTTCCTTTGAGTCTCCTCCACTAAACCTCTTAGATGTTTCACTTGCTCAATCTCGTCTACTGGGTTTGGGTACATCCCAATCTTCTTTTTACGATTCTTCCCTTTTTGCCCCTGCGGTTTATCTTGGGGGTCTTGGATTGGATTTGGACACACTTGTGGTGTTTTCAGAGGCTCTTTATGGTTTTCTCTTATTCGGTCTTCATTTGGTTCCATGTTACGGTTTTCTTTGTCGGTTTTTCCCTTTGTGGTATTGGTTCTGGTCTCCATTGTCTCGATTGAATCTGAATCATCCTCGAGGTCATTCATATACACGGGGTCATCTCCTGTTCCTATGTTTGTTTTGGAACTTGGCTTTGAATTTCCCGTATTCTACGACCTCTTCCTTCATGTCTTCTTTTTCTTTGCTTGGATAACTGACGCGATATCTCTCTCTTCGAGGATATGGCCTGGCCCTTGAAGCATGGACCGTGTAATCGCATAAGCGGGTGCGACGGGTGGTATTGGTGATGACACACTAGCAATTTTGACCAAATTTAGGGGTGTGATTTTAGGCGCATTTGGGTTATAGGGGCATTGGGCAATCAAGTGATCTATGCCACAACGATTACATGTGAGTATTGGCATTGCAGACGTGCTCCCTTGATTCATTTGCATCTGTGTAGCATTCTTTTGCAGCCTAATAGGGCACTCCGCTGCTCGATGTGGTCCACCACACTCGTAGCATTGAAGAGGTGGCCTCCTAGCCTGGGTGTTGATATTTTGACCTCTGGATGCGAGAGCAGCAGCTTGATAAACCGGCTTGACTTACCCCCAGCAATCTTCCATGTAGTATATAGGACACTCTTCCAATGTATCAAGTCCGTAGGCAATACTAGTGTCTATTTCCTCCTCACAGCCATCTGCATAAGCATTAGATGGCTCGCCACCCACTTGGTTCATAGGGGTGACTCTTGGATGCGGGGGCTGCGGTCCTAGCACAGGAGGTGGTAGCGGTGTAGCTTGTAAAACATTTTGAGATCTAGGGACCATGTGTTGCAGTAGTTGCTCAACAGATGGAGCAGGCATCAATACAGGAGCTCGAGGTGCATCCGTCCAGGCTACAGGTGGTCTATTTGCCATCATACGTTTGATCATTAAACAATCCTTAGATTGGTGACCATACCTACCACATGCGTTGCAAGTTCCATTAAATTTTACTCTAAACGTAGGGCACTCACTAGTGCTATGTGGACCCAAGCAAATGGAACACCATTGTTGCTCCCTTCTCGGATAGATGTGACTATTTTGAGGGGGTTGATTATCCTTAAGAGACTCTTGGATTGCCTTGGTGAGGTCTGTCAAGAATGTCTCAAATACCTTTGGCTCATTGGCAATGGGCTTTGCAGTCATGGGTTCATACTCAATGGCTTGTGAGCTAGTGGATCTCGTGTCAGTAGACACCCTCATGCCTGCTATCATCAAGTTGTCCTCTAATTGGATTGCATTGGCAGTGACATCTTCCCAGGTCGTGATACCTCTAATCACTAGTCCATTATAGATTCCTTCATTCCTCAACCCTCGAATGAATTGATCAAGCAGTTGGTTATTGTTGAAGCGCTCATTTACAGGGAAGCAAGAGTTTAAGTGCTTTAGACGACTAATGAAGTCCCTTACTGACTCTCCTTCCATACGTTCGGCCTTCTGTAGCTGAGATGCTACACCCCAAAGCACACCTTCTCGTATGTACTCCTTTAGAAACAACCTTCGAAGGGTAGGGTAGATTGTTTTCTCGTCCACCCTTAGGGTTCTATACCAATCTCCAGCCTTCCCACTTAATGTCAAGCTTAAGGCATTGCACTTATGTAGTTCGTTGCATTGCCCTAAGGAATCACATACTTGTTCAAACACTTCAATGTGTTTTCTAGCATCTTCGTCCCCATTGAATTTTTGCGTGAGTTTGGCAATTTGTACTGCCTTACTTCTAGGCTCTCTATCAGATGCATGACACATATTTTCCGCGATAGATCGACCTATGGTTTGAGCAAACACTGCCAAGTCACCTATGTGAGGAGGCAGGGCCGGTGGAGGTACTCTTGGAATCATATGTGGGAGAGGGACGGGTACCGGTCTTGGCATATGTGTGGATGATGCAGGATATGGAACATAACCGGGCATAGGTCCACTCGGATAAGGGCTAGGGAGCGGCACTCGAGGAGCATAAACAAGTGGTACAATTGGAGGTGTGGGGGCCATGTGTGCATAAGGGGCTAGAGGCACATACGGTCGAGGCCCCATATTAGGTACTACGACACTAGGTAGTGGCACTGCGCTAACCGTAGATGTAATTGGTACATTATCTGTCAGGCTTATCCCTGGAGTGAGCACTGTGTTTTCCTTAATAGAGGGTTGAGCCAAGTTAGGGAAGCTAAAGTTGTCGCTCGGAGGCTCAGATTGCATAGAGACCCCAGGTGAAATGACATAAGATGGGTCCATGGGGCTCATTAGAGGAGTCTCCATTTGTGATAGAGTAGGCTGTTGAGCCTTGCGCGTATCCAAAAATCTCATGGGGCCAGTTGAGAGTATATTTACCCCTCGGTTTTGCCTTTCTGATTGAATAATGCCATGGATAACATTACAGATCATTTTCTGTTGATCTTCGAGGCTCGTGGCACTAGAGGTGGATCGTACAATCTCTATCCATCCTACATGGTAGGCGTGGCCAGAGTGTAGATCCGTCAACACCTCAGTGTGGAGGTCGTATGTCCAATGATCATTAATGAACAATCCTTCTAGAGTCGATGTGTTAACGGTTTCTTGTGAGGTAGAAGCAATGTTGGTCCCCATGGTTTTACTTGTCACCAACGGTACTCTAGAGGGAACTTCTGAAGGAGGCAGCTCAACAGGGCCTTCTTGGTAAGAAGTTGGCAGGATATCCACATGGACACTCTTTGGTGGTGTGGGGTCCACGTGCGATGTGAAAAGAGAGTCCACTTTCCCACCCCCTTCGTGTGCTTCATTTGCATCAGGTTCCGAGAGAGTAGCTCTACCTAATGTTTCCATGAAATGGCTAAACATACTAGTACTAGGCTGTGGAGCTTCGGGAGGTGAATGGCCTTCTCTCTCAGTGTTTTGGGTAGGGTATGCTTCCATGATTTCTGAGTCGGAGGAGGAATCACTAGCGGCTATTTTAGGGTCTTGGGTGGTACTACCTTGTGTCCCCGCTGAGGGTCTAGAGCCTATCGAGGATGGGTAATGGGTGTCCGTATGAACAGAGGCACCCTCAATATGCTCGTGTTCTAGCACCCGCCCAGAGCGTAAGTGCATGTGCTTTTGATACCCTAAGGTGTCAAAAAGCTGCTCTAGGAGGCCTTGTGACTAGTTTTTTGCGTGTTTTTTGTTTGTTTTTTTGCTAGATTTTTTATAGAGTGTCGTGGAATGAGCCGTGTGATAGCTCGAAACGAGCGTATTGCTAAGAGGGACGCGCTGTGCTTTACAGCCCACCGTTTGGTTCTATTTTGCTCCAGAAAAGCCCGAAACAGTCTTTTCCTAGCTGGGGAACTAGGCTCCAAATAGCAAGTCTAAGGGTGCAAGTGGGAAGAGAAGGGAGGAGAGTGGAGGACTTGCCCCACATGCTCTCATTCCCTCTTGAGGGAGTAGGGTATATATATAAGAGTGAGTCTAGTATATATCATAAGACTGAGGTCTAAGGCCTGGGCCTGGGCTTGGGCTTGGGCTTGGGCTTGGGGAAATGATCCCGATCCCGATCTAACTTTTATACAAACCAACCCGTCCGTTTTAAAACTCACGTTTTTTATTTTCGAAAATTTAACCTCCCCCTTACTCACGTTTTTATTTTTCGATTTTTTTTAATTATTTTTTTTAAATTTTTTTATGTTTTCTTTTTTTGGTACGCGTTGACCTCACCTACCTGCTTTCTGTCTCACCTAATTACTAGCCTACTTAATTAACTAGCTGTGCGTCTAACTGTGCACAAACCAGAAAACACAGAAAATGCAGAAATTGAAACTTGACAGAACTGTGCAGTGCAAACCAGAAAATGCAGGAAATGCAAAAACGCAAGAAATGCTAACTGTGCAGTGCAAACCAGAAAACGCAAAAAACAGAAATCTCCACACAACTACACACACTCATTCCCTACCTTTCCTATGATAGAAATTGCACCATAAGAAAGCGTAAAGTGCTTAACCGAGCTTAGTGTAGGGCATTTCCCCGGCAGTGGCGCCAAAAATGTGCGCTCCTTGCCGCACTGTCGAAGCAAGGGACTTGCCAATACACCGTGTGCGAGCCACAAATGGCTCCAAGCACACAACAAGCCTAAACTAGCAAGCTCAAGAGAGAAAAGGGTGTGTCACACACCGCTCTACGCTCGCCTTCATGGTGGATTCCTCGCCGCGATGAAGAAGAAGCTGCAGTCGTGCCGCGCTCAACCGCTTCGTCGCCGTCGTGCCTTCGTAATGCTCGATCGCACACACACTCTCCCTCTCTCTCTCTCTCACACACACACATACACAAGGAGGTGAAGAAGAAGAAGATGGAGATGGAGATGGAGCAAGAGCACTCTTCTATTGCACAAATGAGAGAATGAGTGAATTTTAGGTTTAGTTGGATTTTATATGAGCTCACCCCATTCACACTTGGGCACCCATGCTTAGCCAACTAATCCCTTGAATGTCCCAGTTAGAGTGCGCCTCTCATCGGCGATCACTCTTACCCTGTTCCTATTGGTCCGACAAGCCCGGTACCTGACTTTAAATAATACAATGTTTATAGATCATAGGGTGTCCGTGTGCCGTGAGGGTTAACAAAAGGCTTGTTAAAAAAGTTTGAAGCATGGAGCATCAGACACATTGAACGTGCTCTAAATGGAGAGGCACATGAAGCAGCTCAAGGCATGATTGGGGAGCTATTTGTGTTGAGGACCACTTTACCTCTTTATCATGGCCGGGAAAGTTTGGCTCAAGAAGAGGAGTTTTTGCTAATAGGAATCATTCCAAAGGAGATTCAGAAGTCTAAGAAGTATGGCTTTGTGCGTAGAGCATACAGGTACAAATTGATTGGTGATGTCTTATACATGAAAGGGGCTGATCTCGTGTTGAGACGTGTACCTTGGCGGGAGGAGCTTTACAGAGTGTTGGAAGAGAATCATGAAGGCACATGTGGTGGCCATTTTGCTCTAAATATCACCTTGCATAAGATTTTGCAAGAGGGGTATGTATGGCCTAGTTTGCACAAGGATGTTCACCATTGGTGTAGGTCTTGCAATAGGTGTCAAGCATTTGGGAAGAGAGTGTTGAAGTCAGAGCTACGAAAAACCATCATGGCGTTTGATGTGTTTGAAAAGTCGGGGATTGATGCAATAGGCCCGTTACCTATCACAAGCAGGGGCAAAAGCTATATCTTGACGGCAGAGGCTATAGTAGTAAAACAGATCACTGCAAAGGATGTGGAAAAATTTGTGTATGATGAAATATGTTGCAAGTTTTGGGGTGCCATTAGAGCTACTTTCAGATAAGGGGCCAGGATTTAGAGCTAAACTGCTAGACTTCTTATGCACAAAGATGAAGATTAGGCACCAGCATACCACTCCTTATTACCCGCAGTGTAATGGCTTAAATGAAAGATTCAATGGTGAATGGTACAAATTATTTCTAAAGTGACAGAGCACCAAGGAAAGAATTGGGATTTGGAATTGCCTAGTGCATTATGGGCTTACCGTACTTCGGTGAAGACAGGTACATGGTTTACTCCATTTCATTTGGTGTATGGAAAGGAATCACTATTGCCTATGGAGGTAGAGTTTCTTGCGGTCAAGATGTTAGAGAAGTTGCTTGGGCCACCTAGTGATGCATTCAAAGAGAGGCTCTTGCAGTTACAAGAGGTCCAGCTGGATAGGATGAGCGCATTGGAGCATTATAGGCGGATGAAGGATAAGGCTTTGGCAAAGATAAATGAAAAGGTCAAAAGTAAGGGTATCAAGAAACATGACTTAGTTTTGTGTTACAACAGTAAGCTGGACAACACCTTCCAAAAGAAGTTTCAGATTAAGTGGGAAGGCCCTTTCAAGGTAGTGGAGTGTGGCTAACCTGGATGGTGTTCTACATAAGTCAAGGGTAAATGGATTGCGTCTTAAATTGTATCATGCTAAATTGATGATGGTGGAGCAAGATGAGCTGTCTGTGGATCAAGCAGTGTTGGTGAGGGATGAGGAGAACTGTGATGCGGCGAGTCTCATATCTCTCTTTGCTGTTGTTGATCATGAATGATCTAGTAGGCTAGGGGATGGGAAAATTATGTTAGGAGTTTTTTGGAGCAAGGGATTGCGCATATGAACATATACATGCATGGTGCATCAAATAAAGGTTTGCCCATTTTCCATAGCCAGGTGGTTACGTGGGGCCCACATGTGTACAGGTAGGATAGGGTGTACATAGTGCATCGATTTTCACTATTACCAGTACCACTGTGTTTTTTTCTACAATAGGGAGAAGTTGGTAACGCGTAAAACTTCTCGAGGAAGCTATCTGCGGGCCGATGACATGAGGTAAGCAGGTGCGTCAGATGGCATCGAGTGGCGTCAGGAGGTTGAACGGGGTCAATACTTGCACGCGGAGAAGTATGGACATGACGTGGGTGTTTTCTTGTGATACTTATGCAGAAAGGTCATCATGAGGACCACTTTTTGGGGCCACTTCACGTGGTTGTGGGATGCATTATTTGGAAAAACTGAGTGCCAGGTGTGCGGATGATGCAAAAAGGTGACAACTATGCACTGCGAGGTCAGTTTTTGGCCTGTTCGGGGTTCGTTTGAGGTCATCTAAAAGGCCACGGGTGCCCAAATAATAAATCTAAGTGTGGGAACTGAAAAAACTAAGAGAAGACCAGAAAAAACGTGGAGAAGAGAGGAGGAACAGCCGCAAGTGTTTTTTTGCTATTTTTGGAGCATTTTTTGGCCCTATACTGCTCATCCGAGGTCGGATTTGAGCACTGTGACATTGTAGGGTGGGGTTTTTGGGCATTCCGGACGCAATGGCGCTGTCCATTTTTCCAAATTCCTGACAGATTTTTTTTTGTTTTTCTGTGTAATCTTCTCCGGTGAGTGAAGCCTCTGCTTAACTTTGTGGTTGTATCTGGTGTATTTCCTCAATACTGTGTAAACTATTTGCCCCATTGGTGTTGGGCTGAGCTTCATTGAGTCTAAACAACAGAAATTTTCCTCCTTTGAGCTGAATTGAGAGTGTGTGTGTGAGTGTGTATGTGTGAGTGTTGAGTGGGCAAGTGGGAAATCTCTCTCTTCTCACTCTGTCTGTGTGTTTCCTGTCTCGGCCAGGCTGGTTGTGTAAGCTGAGTGGTGCCCCATAATGTGTGTGTGTATCATCCCAAGAGTGTGTGTCGGGTCATTATAGAGGCGTTGTGTGTGTTTCCATCCCGCTCACATTCTAACTTGCCATTCTTTTTGGGGACAACCACAATAGGTGACACCCATTCTGTATGTTTAATCTCATAGATGAATTCTGCTTCCATAAGTTTGTGTATCTCTTCCTTTACCTTTCTAGCGAAGGTTTTGTTGTACGTATATGGGTGTTGTTTGCTAGGTTTTGCATCGGCTTTTAGGGGAATGGTGTGCTGATAGATAATAGGATCCACACCCTTCAAGTCCTTGTAAGACCAAGCAAAAACATCCCTATACTCCTTAAGGGCATCGATTAATGTTAACTCTTCCTTTGGAGTAAGATCCGTGGCAATGTAGGCAGGTTTAGGCTCTTCTCCAGGGTTTGCCAAATCAATTCTCTTCACTTCTTCAAGACCGTCATACGATGTCCCAACTTCTTTCTTCTCTCGAACAGGCTGTTCCAAACATATACGCCTATCCTGAATAGTATATCGCTTGTAGTGGGAAGGAACACTGATTCCATCCTGCACTGAATTGCTTCCTTCTGTGCTATTTGATAGCTCTGTGGTCCATTCTTCGTTGGTGTGCAAGCTTTTCTTGGCTGAATTCTCTCGTCGTCGTTCACGTCGCGCTTTTTTAGCGGAAATATTGCTTTTAGCCTCAGGTTCTTTTTTAGGTGGCTGATTCTTCATTCTTCGTTTTTTTTCTCTGAAATACATCCCCGTTACCCCATCTTTCATGCAGTCTTCAGCCTTGACTAGCATTAAGAACTGTAATTCGCTTTCTAGCTCCGGCATCGGGTTGGTTTTCTTGTATCTTCTCTGGATCTTCCTCTTGTAGCGCTGCAATTTATAGTGGGGTGGTCTAGGTATCGTCAAAGGAATCCTCATTTCATCCTCAGACTCACTATTCTTCCCACTCGAGTGTTCGTCGTCTGCATCTTCTATGAAGAGGCACTCTCGTTGGATCCCTTTGTTTTTTGACTCTGTGTCGTCTATCGTCTCTTGAGCTGAAGAGCAAGGAGTTAAGTCTCTAATAGAGATTTCATCTTGAATTGTCAGGCATTGGACTTGCTTCTCTATCTCATCGACTTCATTGACCATTGTAGTCTCCTCATTGCCTTTGTCTATCGTGTGAAGTGCTTTTAGCATGCGTGGGGGACTAAGTCCAAACCTTCACTGTCACAAAACTTTGTGGGAGTGGTCTCGTTAGTGCTTACATCAAGTGTAGCTAAGATTTGCATCCATTCCAAAGGCTCTAAGGCTTCTTCTGGAAATGGCTCTGCAATATATGCATCATCCACTACACTTCTTTCCAGTTTGCACTCATTTCTATCCAAGCTTCCATTGTCTGAAGCTCCGCACATCAATGGTTGAGGTTTTTCGACCAGAAATGCTTGAATTTAGGAATTAGCTATTGTGGCTAAGTCAAAATCCTCCACAAGTGTTTGCTGCACATCACGATAAGAGTAATCTTTGAGGTTTATCCTTGTGATGTTGTCCATGTGGCGAAGATATAGGTAGTTGTAGCCCCGGTCTTGTATCATCATGAGCTGGCGCATGAAGGTCTTCCAAGAATAACTCCATAGTTATTCCTGTCACCAAAATCAACTACTGTGAACGTATGCTCATATTCTATACCACATGACATTATGATGATTTTTTCCAATATTCCTAAGGGTCTTTCGACATAACCATCGGCTAATTGTAGCTTCATTGTGGTCTTTCGGAGTGCTGGTTTTCCCCATTTCTCCCAAAGATCTTTTGTGACTATGGATACACCTGCTCCACTATCCAAAATTGCCATGGTTTTGACGTCATTGAACTCTAGTGGTAGCATCGTGTTGCCTTCCTCACCTTCCCAGTAATCTCCAACTTTGTTTACTGGTACAGGTTTGACACTAGCTTTTGTCTTTTGATCGTCACCCAACTCTGCTTCAAGCGTCTCTTGCGAATCCTTTAGACCCAATTTCTCTAAGCATGTGCTCACTTATTTCCACATATGTGGTCGTATCTTGAGCAGGTCTGCCAACGTTAAAGTGCATCTCACTTGCGTGGACGGCAACTCATGAAGCGCGTTAGAGTCTAAGGTTGGCTTGAACGACTTTCTTGGCTTCATATTTGCCTTGATAAGCAGGGAGTTCCTTAATATTTTCATCTATGCTCTCTGTCGATTTTTCTGACCCCATGTCTCCATACATCGACCCAGCATCTAGATCGGGCATCTGGCGTTCTACATCAACTTCCTCTAGAGGAGTTGACTCGAGTGTCATGCTTCCATTTTTGGCGTTTCTGATGGAATCTAGCGTTCTACATCAACTTCCTCTAGAGGAGCTGACTCGAATGTCATGCTTCCATCTTTGGCTCCCACAATTTATGAGGCCAATCATCGCTGACTTCAGGTGCCATGGGTGGTTCGTTATAGATGGATTTGTCTGTGCTATTTTCCACCACTCTATGGTCCAAATCTTGTCTTTTGCTCTCTTCTTCAGCTCAAGATTCTTCAATCTTTACTTGTGGATCAGATTTCTCTTTTGGTTCCTTGAAGCTAGCTTCTAGAACATTCACCTCCTCAGGTATATCACATTTTAGGTCAAATGGAGGTTGTTGACTTATCCTTTCCTCAACTGGCATCGTAGGAGGCTTTTCTAATAATGCCTGAGCTGTTTGAATCGATTGTTTGTACATTTCGAACCTCTGTTTCTCTAGCTCCGCATTTGGATAAGTCAGCCATTGATTTTCCTGAGTTTGATACGTTTCTATCCTGGTTTCATAGGCTTTTATTATAGCATCTAAGGGTTCACATACCTTCTCAACCGGGACTGATCCACTTGAACTTAGGCTACTACTCTGCTTATCTTTCTCTTCTTGGTTGTTCGTGTTGTCTACCTTGTTTGGTTCTGCTTCCCCAGAATCAGATGCTACTCCAGAAAGATGCTGTTGCAATTGCTCTTGAGATTTTGCAAGCTCAGCAGATACAGTCTTGTATTTATGATGATTTCTAGCTCTCTCCTTAGAGCGGATTTTACGTCTTTCTACCCTGTGACTAGGACCTTGACTAGCTCTCTCTTGGCCTTCATCCTTTTTCTCACCTTCTTTCCCCTTAGCTTGATCTCGTGTAACTGCCTTGACAGGTACAGTCGCTTCAGTCTCCGATCCACTCGAAGAAGGTATCACTCCAATCTTACTTATGGTCACTTTTCCTTTATTGTCGGTTTTGTTTGGACAATCGGTATACAAGTGGGTGATTCCGGATTGATTACACTAAGGTTAGATACTCTGTTCCCCCACTAGACAATTGTTCATCAAATGATCTCCACCACACCGGTAACATGGTCCCAATGGTCTTGGTGGTTGTTGAGGAGGTTGCGGGGTGAAATTTTGCCTTGGAGGATAAGATATTGGCTTCATTCCTCCCTGTTGATTAGCTATGAACATCAAAGTTCCTTGACCCACAGTCACTCCCTCGTTAGACATCATGGAAGTGTCTGGTTGTGGAATGTAACTGGTGGTGGTTCGACATCCATGGATCATACATCTCCCCCTCCTGTACTAAGTTCTACATTTTGACCACATCCATAGTTCTCGTCCGTGTGTAGGGCGGTGTAGGCACTAAGGCTCTTTCCTCTATTGATGGCTGATCTATATACACGTACCTGACTGCTACCTGGGCATCCCCTGGTAGCGGTGGTTGATGTCCAAGGACATGTTTCGCTCTTTCCATCCCTAGCTGAACATCCGGATGCCCTGTGGCATATCTAGGTGGTGGTGGTGGTGCCCTATTAATCTGATATGGAGGAATGGCTTGCCCTTGTTGTGGTTGGTACACAAGGTTTGGATGGTACTGCCTTTCTCTCACATATCCCCTTTGGTGGTAGCACTCTTCCGTCAAATGATTTGTCCACTTTTGTTCTATTTCACACCACTTTTGTTGCCGCAGTCTAGGTTGATTGCGTGGCTGAGGTTGCATCTCATGACACTGGGTTGTGGGATGACTCCCTCCACAGATGCTACATACGCGTAATTGTGGCTGTCTCACATGTTGAGGTGCCAACCCAGCATTGTTGAAATGCTCAAGGAGTTTTTCTATAAGGGCATCAGTTTCTCCAACGGTTCGCACAGGGGTTGTTGGTCCCGTGTTCACAACACTGGTAGTGACCCTCAAGTCGCTTGACCTGGTATCAAAATCCTTTCGGGATTCTCCATATATATTGCAATTGTTGACCAGGTATACCGCTTCTTTGATAAACTCGTCGAAAGTTTGGCATCTTTGAATATGAAAATCCTTCTTGAGATTCTCGTCTAGTAACCCTTCTATGAAGAGCAACACTAGCCTTTCTTGTTGAGGGATCTCCATGGGAGGACATCTCTCCACATATTGCTTCAATCTCAAGGCGGCTTCCTTTACTTTCTCTTTCTCTTGTTGTTTGAAAGAGTATATTTGTGAGACTGTGTCATGATTTATCCCACGTTTGGTGAATTCTTGGACAAAGTCAGATAAGAGATCCTCTATGTCAGAGAATGAGCTCTTACTTAATGGCTGGAACCAAGTCATAGTAGTACCATCTAAGGTCAATCCAAAGCCCTCATATTGCGTATGGAAGTCATGTACTTGCTCTGCTCTCAGCACTTGTCTAAAGGCAGAAGAATGGGCATATGGATCCCCAGATCCTATATATTTAGACGACACGCATTTGGCGACTTAGGGGTCTGAATCCTACAGTTGGTGTTCCAAGTACTTGTATAGTGTCCCCTGTATGTGCAGTAGTGGTTCTCTGTTGTGGCCTAGCTACATTTTGCGTCGTTTGAGTAGCTCTACCTGAGTTTCTGTTTGTCTCATTTTGTCGATGAATTCCTCCGGAGAGTTCTTCATCGCGTGCTGGATTCCTTGTTCCCGCCTGGAACGAATATCCACTCATGTTTGGCACTTGTTGCGTGTGGAATTCTGTTTTTTGAATAGTGATAGCCATTTTTCGTCTCTTTGTAATTGCCACAGTGAGTTACCTCACCCTACCAAAATCACCCAAACACTGTGGCTATCCCTACCATTTCACTGTACATAGGCGTGCGTGAGTCACTGGACTTTTCCCATATCTTCTTAAAAAACCCTCAATTAGCTAGTCATTGGGCTAGTTGAGCCAAAAAAAATAAAAATAAAATAAAAAATATAAGTATATTATGGCCCATGCGTATGTAAATATTTCTTTGTATATAGGGCCTAAATAAAATATTTTTTCATAATTATTTTGGTATTTATTTAAATATTTCTACCTAGGTGTGTGTTATTTATGCTCTGTACATTGCCTCACCATTACCACAATTTTTTCTTACCATTTTTCATACTCTTTATTCCATATAGAAATATTTTTTATTTTTTTTTGGTGTAACTCCACCCCAACAAATATCCAAAAAAACTAGTTTTATTTATGTGTATATTTTTTCACTATGGTGATTTTTCCCTTCCTACATCTATTTTGTTTTTTTCTAAACAATTAGAACACCAAAAATATTTATCTTTTTATGGTAGCCTCATAATGAGAGAGATTTCTTTTGACCCCTTTATATTTTTTCCACTTATATTATTTATATTTGACATGTACATATTTTTTAGACCCCTCAATATTTGATTTTCTTAGTTGTACTATTCACTTATATCATAGTCTCAACAATATTTTCAATTATAGACCTACCAAATAAGATCAAGGGTAGGTGGCATGCATACATGCACTATGGAGGGCTCACTCTTGGAGGTATTCAAAAGAATCATCCAAAGAAGGACCCCACAAGGACCTTTGCAGTGGAAAAAAACGGTTGGTTTTGCTAAATTTTTAAAGTTCACTTGCTCTCCGAATTTGAAAAGGTGATACAAACAAAAGTTGTAGCTCGTGGGCTGAACTTTTCCCTCAAATTTTTTCATATTTTTTTGAGCTACGAGCTGTGAGCTATGATTTTTTTAGTGGACCCCAGTTTTCCCATGCTATGCAGCCACACTCTCTCTTCCACTTTATCATTTTCCTCTTTCACACACACTTCTCCACTCATCATCCCCACCTCTCTCACCACTCCTCTCTGCACCCTACTCACCTTCTCCTCAACCTTGAAGAATAAGAGAAACCATGGTGAACTCATACCTCCCACACACAATTCCATTCCAAAATTGACCACCTAGTCTCATTTTTCCTCCTCCAATTTACCCATATCTATCAAAAAAACCACAAAATTCAGCCTCTTCTCTTAAAAGACAGCATCATGGTGGTTGATTACTCAGCTTCAATTACCTTGTCTCTTAAGGAAGGTCAAGAGTGGAGAAAAAATGTACCGTCAAAGCTAGTGGACCGTCAACGAGCGTCAAAATTGGCCCTACTCAAGACACTTGGAGCATCAACCTTGTAAGAAATCCACCTTTTCCTACCTCTTAAGAGTTTTTCTTCCTTATTTGTATCCTACATGGATACTCCCATTGTAAATATCCAATTCCATTTGTAAATTAATACTAACTCTACTAACACTAACCCACTATGAAAAGTCCTATCACCTCCATTTCTCTCCTCTCTCTTTCCCTACCAACTTCTTGATAATTCCAAGCAAAAGAAATTAGATAAATTGCTGAAAATCTAACCCAACCATGGTTAGAGGAGTAACCCTAGCCTTCAAAATTGCTATAAAAGGAGGGTGTAGCTAGCACAAAAAGGGGAGCCATAAGCAAGAGCACTATGCTATAGCTTGAGAAGCCAAGCTCAAACTCTCTAGAAGGAGCTCTTGAGTGGAAGCTCATTGTCTTATGCACGTGCATGTGTTGTAATAGGGGATTAGCAAGGAAACTCTATGCCATTGTAAGAGAGAGAGTGATCATTCAATTGAGAGTAGGAAATCTATCATTTCTCCTACTAGTGTAAGCCCAACAATTGCTGAATCAAGGAGGGTGGATTTGGACTAAGCTTGGATACTTTGTCTCCCTTCCAACGTGAAGTAATGGACAACAATGATGCGTAAGTGTCTTGGTGTTTTTGTTAAGTTCTTGATAGCTTGTCTCTGGTGTTGTCATCAATCTAGCCATAAATCCCACATACTGTAAGAGGGCGACAGGGTGGAGAGGACTCCCCTAGCCTTAAGACAGTGATTGGGGTGGCTTTTCTTGTGATGTGTTGTGGTGAAATTTACGCAAGCTATGTTGAACAAATACTAATCTCACTTTGATTTGTCATGACAGATTTGTAAGAAGGTATTAATGCAACAAGCACCCCCTCCCCCTTTCTCTCTCTTTCTTAAATATATAGTTGTGTTTGCTTGATCATTGCCGATACGTTTCAAAGAAGCCCGAGCACTATCTCTCTCTCTCTCTCTCTCTCTCTCTCTCTCTCTCTCTCTCTCTCTCTCTCTCTCTCTCTCTCTCTCTCTCTCTCTCTCTCTCTCGTGTTTTAGTGTGTGAGAGTGTTCTATTGGTGTTAGGGTTAGTATAAATTCCTTGCTTGTTTGTGGGTTGCTCTAACGATTCTCCTCTTTTGCGTCCTAGTTCGCTCTTAAACTAGGTGGTGCCCCTTGTGTAGTTGGGATTTGGCTGTGGGTTTGTTGTTTTGGCTTGTGTTGTGTTGTGCCCTAGCCCCATTGAGCAACACGGGAGCCTTGAAGGGTGTCTAGAGGTTGCTCTTCTTGTTGCCCGCCCCGGACCGCCTCAATAGGTTCAAAGAAACTAGTCTAACCAGGATTCTGCATAGGTTGCCTCTCTACTTTCCTCTCTACTTGGATTGGTCTTAGTATGTCATCGTCCATTAAGTTTCTTACTGGGATTGTAGGCGGTGCACTTGCTGCGGGCTTTGCTACTTCAGGGTACACAATGGGTAACCCTAAGTATGTATACCTACTCATCTTTGCAGCAGAGGTCGGCGTGTACTCCTAACCAAACTTGTCTACGATTAAGAATTTGCTTTCATTCAAGAGGTAGACATACAAAGTCTTATCCGGAGTAGCCTCTTTCTCATTTACATCCTCATTGACATAGTACGCAACGGTTTCTTCAAGAAAGGCTTTGTAAATTCCCCATCGAGGATTGTCGGACATAAGCCTTCTAGTGGTGAAAGATCTGAACATGGTTCTATTGTTGTTTTCCTCTAGAGGCGGTTTCTCCTCAACCTCATCATCAGCTTTCATCTTGGACGCATTTCGTCCCCATTTGTCCGCGACATCAGGGCTTTTGACTATCATGTAGGAAGCACCTTGTTTATCCATATAACCTCCTTTGCCATCATAAGTGGCCAGGACCCTATACTGTAATTCGACCGGATTATCTCCAATCTGAACACAACTATGGTTCATAGAATCCTTGAAGATTATGGCATCTTGTCCATTGTTATAGGCATACAGCAAGATTGCTGGAGGTCTCTCATGGTCTTTGGAGGATTCTCCCATAAAGTTAACTCCCTCTTTGAAGTTCACTGATGGTTGTCCCCCTGCCATGGTCTGATAGTATAGATCTTTTGATGATGTGTCAGAGATGTAATCCTCTGGAATTGGGCCTAAGGATACCTGGGTGGTTTGATTAACACTCACCTGGGTGGTCTGAAACTTGACTCACCTCGTCCCTAAGTCCTGAGGGTACTACAGCTCCTGACCTCAAAAACATGAAACGTGCTTAACCTTGGATGCACTAACCTAGAAAGTTACCTTACTTCTTGCTGGCTGTGCCCTCAGGCTCCTGGTACACCCTGCAAGCAGTTTACACACTTTTACTATCTATTTGAAGTATTTCTGAGTATAGAAACTATATACATACATGCATTCAATGTATAGATTAGGTGGCAAGCCAAATATCACAATTTGGGCACTGGAGATAGTAAGGGCGCTTACTCTCTGGAGGACAGTATTACACTTTCTGTGCTTACAGGATGTATTTTGACACTCCTAGCAATAGGAACCTCTTACCTGGGTGTATACTCACCTTCTGGAGTCTTCACCTGGGTTGTGGGATTGCTGGATTGAGTTACAGTCACTTTTGCAAATTTTGTTGTGTATACCAAGCACTTGACAAGACCAAAACACATCAAAATTGGATTATAACTACACAAACTTTCTTGTTACTGAGCCTACAACATGTGTACATGCTTTCGCTAGGTCAATTGGCCAAATCTCGGTCTGGAGACAGTAAGGGCGCTCACTGTCTAGACTTGCAGATTGTAGCTTTTTTGATACTTGACACTTGCTGTGGTTACTAGAGGTGATTTTAAGTGCTTTTGGACACTAATACCAACTCTGTACACCAAGATGGCTTTTCTAGGTCACTTCAGTCACTTTACAGCACCAAACACACAAACCTTGGGCAAATCCAAAGTAAACTGAACCTTTCACATCCAGAACACTCCACACATTTGTCCTACTTATTCGAACCCTAAAACAACAAAGAAAACACTGAATGGTATCTAAATCCTAAGAAAAAGCAGTTTTTAGGTGTTTTTTTTTCTGGATGTTTTTGTGCTTGACCTTACATGCACTTTTGGCACACACTAAGCCAAACACACTTAAGCTACTCAATGCTGAAAACACAACTTTTACGCTAAACTACAATGATACTCTAAACTAACAATAACATCGGCAAGAAACTCACCTGTCCTAGACTAACAAAGCCAAGGATACCCCGACTTTGGCAAAGTGATGAAAGATTCTTTCCGTACATCCATAACCACACACTAAGGTATCCACTCTAATCTAGGTCGCTCGTCCCCGGCAGCGGCGCCAGTTGTTTTTCGAGTGTTGCTCGTAGCAAGCGAGAACCTACTCCAACACATAAATATGTCAACTAGGGACGCCGCTGACCCGATTAGGGCATGGAGGTGCGCCAATAGGGTGTCAACCTCTTGTCGAATACCTATGGAATGGTCATCTAAGATCTCTAAGTCTTGTGTGTGTGGGAATACCCAAATCTGCCAAGAACGTCCTATGTCACGAAACTAAGCTAAACCTTGGGCTAATGACCTCGGTTTGACACGAAACTCACCGTAGGCAATTTCCTACATGTCCCCAAGCTACCTAGACCCTCAAACCTGAATTCTGCACTCTGGCAGAAAACACTCTTACTGTCTACTTCCATTTTGGCGTCTGCTGACAGCAAAATGGAAGTTGTCGGAAACGGTCCCAGATGGTCTCTACACCTGTGTCTAAGGGAGAGCTACCCTACTCTATGGTTGGTTTCGCTGAAATCTACCCTAAACTCCCTAAAACTCACCTGTAAGTCCATAGGTCGATGCTCATGAAGTAGCGTCTCATGGCGAATGGTTGGCGTTGAATCGAAGAGCTCGATGAGCTGAACGCGCCTGTGGTCTTGGTTCTGCAATGCAACTCGTGTAGCACAAGATAGCAATCAAAGAAGATGCACACACAAAGATAGATAAGCTGCCCGCTCAGAGAGTTTTTTTAACTCATCAAAATCAATCCTACAAAACCCTTCATTTTGACCTTTATACTTAGGTCTTGTGGGAGGAGGGTTTCCCATAGATACATGGCTCAATAATCAATTGTGTGCTTGAGTTGGGAATCAGTACAACTTGGAAGCCCATGGCCCCAGAAGATAAACCCTTTACATTTGAATAGCAAAAATATGACAAGCTCGGCTTCAGAGCAGAAAATTAATACAAAAAGGCGGGGATTTGACTTGATGTAGTGGTGGCCGCTATCCACCGTTGCTGACCTGCAACACACTTGTAGGCTGGCCAAATGATCAAGTATCTGTTTGAGAAGCTAAATGTCCGATCTAGTGAATTTTCAAGTCAAATCAGCTCCAAATTGGACCAAACTTGACTAGTAGGCTTATATAAGGCTATACAACACTGTGGTATGGTCATAGTAGGGTTTTGGCCTCAAAATCATGCAAGAGACATCCTACGGGCAGGATGTCTATTTGCTCAGAATTGGCCCAAATTTGAACTCAAGACTCTCCTTGTGTTCAACAACCCAATGGTATGCTCAGATTTGGGTTTGGATGCCAAAAGCTCCCAAAGCTCGCTATTCTTGCCTTTGTCTGGTACAAAACGCTAAAATCCTCTTAATCTTCAATTTTACTCATGCAACTGAGATGAAACTTGTCACATACACTCAATACAATGTTTAGAACATGCATATGATGTCAACTTATGGGTTGGTCTCAAAATCACGCCTTGTACACAATTTGGATAGGATGTCTGGAAATTATCGTCTTTTGCCTTTAATCTGTCAAAATAAGGTCAAATTCCTGGTTTGAGAGTGTAAATAGGGTAAAACCTACCTTCTGAACACTCTGGTGACCTCAGAATTGCAAAATTATGCCCTGATCACCTTGTAGACATCCTACGCCCAATTTTGTTTTTGCTCAGAATGAAGCAAGATCTGGTCCAGAGATTCTCCTTGGTGTGTTGATTCCCAATATGTCCAAATTTGGTGATTTTGACCACTTTGAGCTAGTCAAACACTCAAGATTTTGCTTTAGATTCTAGGGTTTCCTCATGCTGTTTACCCATTCAAATGATTTCCAATTTTGTCCAACTTGGTGTGAAGGCTTCTTTTATGCTAAGAAACACTTTGGTTTGGTCAAAAATTGATCTGGGCACCCAAATCTAGCCTTGAGACATCCTACGCGTAGGATTTCGATGTCTATCTGCTCCAAATGATCCAATTTTTGTCCCACTTAATCCCCTAGATCCTGGAAACACTTTGGTGATATCAATTTTGCAAAATGTTGTCCCAAAAAATCCCTAGAGACATCCTATGCGTAGGATGTCTCTTGCATAATTTTCCTGATTAGAGTATTTATGATGTTTATTTATGGTCTCTACACTTGGTATCAATCACAATCAACACTAAAAAGCAAAGAAATCACTCAAAACAAACACTTTATGAATTTTTCTCGCTTTCTAGCTTCTCCTTTTGACTTTTGAAAACCAAAAACATGTTAAAACAGACGACTCAACATGTTCTTAGGGTAAAACATACCCACTGAACACACTGGTGACCTCAAAAATTTTAAAATCTTCAGAGTTTTACCCCTAGAGACATCCTACGCACCAATGATAGAATTGTGATTTTTTCAGTTCTAACTTTCTCTTTAGCTCTCCCAACCCCTTTGGACTACTCATAGCAATTATCAATCATCAAGAAAACATCCAAATGCAATTTTACTTTTTCCTTGGTTTTATGTTTTCACAACTTTGATGAGCCTAGTAGAAAATATGACATGCATGATATGCTCAAGATCAAAATCAATACGTCCTACTTACTCTACTCCTACTCATCATATGGGATGGTGATTTTGGGTGTCTAAGTTGCTTCTTGGCCTCGCGCGGAATCTCAAGCTAACATCTCACCGCATCTACCACTCCAACTCCACTCTTCTCACCACAGCCTATCCTCTTACCTAATACTACCTAAGTTGAAGGATCTAGGCCAGACACATGCTCCCTAGACTCCCTCTATGACCAAAAGATTCCACCACTTTCCAATCCTATCTAAAAGAATGAATATACTCTAGCAAGCGAGAGGGACCTATATCCTCAAGGACTAGTCTCGGTCACCTACTTAGGACCCTCGTCCTCGGCAGCGGCGCCAATGTTGGCAGATACGCCGCGATGGACGTCAGCATAGCGAGAACTCACCTAACATATAATGTCAACTGAGGACGGAGCTTGACCCGCAAGCGCGTGGAAGCAAGCAAAGGGTTTCAACCTCTACTTGACCGACTACTCACTACTTCCTATAGAGATATCAAATCCACATGCCATCGGTTTTGTGAATGTGAGAGTCTCCTATGATGCTACCGCAAGCCAAAAGCCCATTAGAAATTCTCGAAACATTATGAAACTTGACGGATATCCTATCAACACCAGTAGGCCACTCTCCCTAAGGTCCGTGACCCAAACCCCTACCCAAAAACACTCGGTGCAGAATCACGTAGGATGTCTGTCAGGTTTTTGCAGGTCAACGTTTCCAAAAAATAAGATGCCTAATGTGTATCTCTACTCGCTCTGATCGCGTGGATCTACTGAAATGAAAAAACGGACAACGTTTACTCACCGAAACTCCAAAAGTAGCTCGCGGGTGAATCTGCCAAAACACAGACGAATGCACGTGATGTAAGCATCAATGCGTAGCTCTCCTCGTGGGCAACATGCTTCTGCTCTCCATTTGCGATTCCGACCACCATAGCTCTTGTAGCACACACACACACACTCTCTCACTCTCTCGTAGTCTCCCAATCGACACAGAAGATAAGATTATTAGAAGTCCCCTTACAATGCTTTAGGTTTTGGTTTATATACTAAGCCTTAGAAAACCTAATGTCCGGCCAAAATGACTTGATTTGTCCCTAGGCTTCCATAGAGCTTAATTACAACACCGTGAGCTAGCTTTTCTCATCCAACAAGCATCTGCGACCAAAATACAATTACAAAAGTGGCAGTAATGGCTCAAAATAATAATACCGGGATATTCGATGATGTCCATGAGCTTGTATCTTCACATTACAGCATCCATCTTCATCTTCATCACTTCATCAGCATCTTCATATGGAATCTTTAGAGAATCTTTGAGAAATCTTCATGGAATCTTTGTGGAAGCGTTGTTGAAAGGTTGGTCTATCAACAATTACACAATAAGTTTCTTGGTTACTTGGCATTTTTATGTTATGTAAGCGACTTAACAAAACCCAAGTCACCTAACGATTTACCTTTCTTACTGTGTGCATGCACTTTAAAACAATGTTTTTTTCATATACCATAGTGAGCCTCACTTTTTCTAGTATTATCATATTTTTGAAAGAATAGGCTCACTTATACCATACATCGATAATAAAAATTATATAGATCTACCAACTCAAGTGCTTTTGGTCTAGCACTACTTCAAGTTTTTTTTAAACTAGTCTCTCACAATAGCAAAAGCAAACTTTGGTAGGTAGTGGGTATTTGTCACCTTGCTAGCACTTATGTATTAAAAGATTATGATTTTGAAAAATCTTTTTAATGGTGATGGAATGAAAAAAAATCTCATATCTTAAACTTGTTTGGGACACTAATTTGGGTAAAACACTTGGATCGAAAGGGGTAGTGGCCTTCTGATTAAAACTTAGCCAATTTAAATAAATATGAGCAAATTTATTTAAAAATGGGGTGTTTACTAGCTTTATTTATAAGATATGATCTCATTTGGTAATTTGAAGGACGAATGACCTTTGGATCATAAAATTAAAAGAAAAAAAGACACTCTTTCAAGAGATACAGTGACAATGTTAGCAACAAGCTAACCCATGTAACATTTTTCAGGAGATTTTATTGTAAAAATACTTATTCTTTTGATAGATTGGGAATATTGTAACTTGTATTTTCCAAGTGGATATTGTAATCATGAGCCGGGGCTATAGGCTTTTAGATTGTATCAATTTATCCTTAATTAGAGCTCCCAAATTATTAGTTTTTGACCAAAGAAACCTTGGCTAAGGTATAAAAGCCAATTATTGGACAACGTGAGCTAACATCGCTCACTTCTAGCTCTCCTTCTCATGCTTCCTACTCCCATGTCCGTTGTCACATTGCACTACCATCTGCCGCATTGCAACCATAGGTAAGAGCTCTACGCATTGATGTAAACATATCATGGTAAACTATAGCTTATGGCATCGCCGAGCCGCGGCCTAATTTCATCATAGGTAGGTATTTAAGCTAGGAAATCACAAAGTAAGCATAGGTGGGGGTATTGGGGAATTATTGCTAAGCATTTAAATGCATTTACGATTAAAAAAGACTAGGCAAAAAACTCACCTAAATGCATCTAAGCATTGAGATGCATTCGATATAAAAAACGACTAGGTCAAAAACTCACTGCTGTTTAATAATCACATTTTTTGCACTTCATCAAAAGTGAGGTTTGAGACCATAAGAATGTGTGCTTAGGTCTTATATACTTTTTCTAGAAGTTTTGTAACATTCGGATGTCATTTGATGCTATAACAGTCATGTTTTGTTTGCCGATTAGGGACTAGCTTCTGATGAGTTTGGTCATTTGACACCCTCTTGTAGGCTATATGCACTAGTCGAGTCAGCTTCGTCCCATGGATTAGAATTGCAGGTCTGCGACTTGAAACAACACCAAAAGACTGTCAACCACTAAATCCAGCTAGAGATTTTGCTCATAAAAGTTGTATGAACCAGTGGGTAAGCTTAAAGAAGCATTTGAGGTAAATTTTCAAGAGTTTGCAAAAATTCATATTATTTACATTTTCTTGAGAATTTAGGCCAAAAATTAAGTTTTGACTTGACTGAGAGGCTTAAAACATGTCATACAAAGACTGACCATTGAAAAAATTGCAAAAAGTATTCATTTTATGCCAAAAGTAAATAATCGTTATTATTTACTTTCAGCTCAAAATTGACCAAGGTTGATACCAGAGACTCTATGCATGATACCAGAGACTCTATGCATGATTATAAATATATTTTGTGAAGGCTCATAGAATTTGGATAACAACAATGACCAAAAACTTGATAAAAACTAAAATTTATACTGATTATCAAGAAATTGAGTTTGACTTGCTAAATCTTGTTCAAATTTGAGAAAACTTGACTCAGAGGCTTAGTTTGAGGTGTTAAACAAGTGTGAATGCTCATTTGATAAAAAATATTTAAAAACTTATCAAAAATAAATAATCACGATTATTTAATTTTGTCGTATTTTTAAATCTTTTGGCTAACCAAGCATGCCACCAGTTCTATCATGTTGTATTAAGCACATACAACAAACTTGGTAAGATTTGGATCTATAAAGTTAAAATTGCGGCCAGATTTGTAATGCCAGTTTGCAGACACAAAACAATTGACCAAATTGAGCAGAGTTTATCCAAACTTTGTGAAACATGGCTAGGGAGCTTATGTTGAGTTGCTTAACCTGTTTGTATCAACATATTGGCAAAAAGTCGCAAAAAATTTCAAGAAGTAAATAAGTATGATTATTTACGTCTGCTTCAAAATTGAACATTTTGCACAATTGAGTATACCACAAGGTCAAGCATATCAAGTAGACTCTACAAATCAAATTCAACAAAATTTGGATCGCAAAAGTGAGACTTAAGTCAGATTCTTGAAAACTGAGTGTGTAGACATTAAACAATTGATAACTTGGGCAAATCTTGTGCAAATTCAGTGAAACTTGTCCAGAGACTACAACAGGGTGTTTATATGGTAGAACAAGCCTAAAAAGTGAGAGAAATGGGAAGAAGTAAGAATTAGATTATTTACTTTTGAGCCCAAGAGACAGGATTTTGGACTTTTGAGCTTGTATTGAGTTAGAACAACATAATACAAGGTCATTGGCCAAGTTTGGGTTCCATCGGATCCAAATTGGTAGATGTTCCTGTTGGGGGCAATTGTAGCATAGCTTAATCAACATAAGACCAACAAAATTATCAATCCTAGGATCAATTCCGGCTAGGGCATGGAAGCACGAGCATCATCGAATGAGAGGATCCAAGAGAATGCTCTTTCAATGAAATAGAGATTAGCCATGAATCACTAACTCTAATCACATCATCAATCAAGTATCCTCTACACACATTAAGCCCACCAAAGTCCGACTTGCCATAGACTAGAATCTCAAGGTACACTCTTAACAAGCATACTTTAATTGTATTGGTGCTGGCCTCTCCAATCACCACATGCCAATCAAAGGTACTTCATCAAAAGCTACACACACAAGGTGAATGGTACTTGAGTTTCATTAAACCCATACACACACAAGAAAACAATAGGGCACTAATCACAAAATTAAGAACCAACTTAATGAACCTAATTAGAGATGTTAAATATTGCAAATCGAGTGCTCATAGAAGGATAAGAGTGGTCAATTAGCAAGAAATCATCAGACACACTCAAATCTAGAATAATGAGAAGGTGAAACTACTTCATGACATAATAGAATATACAAGAATTAAGACTAATGAAGAAAGTAGAGACTAGATTAAGAAATGCCTTTCTTAATTACAATGGATTAGCACTAGCCTTCTAAGCATGGGCATTAAGCTCAAGGCTAGGCCATCCATGGAGTGAACACGAGAGAGAGAGAGAGAGAGAGAGAGAGAGAGAGAGAGAGAGAGAGAGAGAGAGAGAGAGAGAGATAGAGAGATCTCAAGAATGGATCGTCAATAATGAATCCTCTTTGCATAAAAGGATTTCTTATAAATGCTTGCACCACAATCCTTTCTACTATGGGATTAAGTTGAGGCCTCTAGCTAGCATATACAATTTGGAACTCCCAAATGAGCCCAAGACCTAATACAATGTGGAAAGGAAATATTGTCCACACCCATAGCACATCCCTAGATTGGTGCATAATCCCTCTCATGTGTTAGCCACTGCTAACATTCCCCCGTTCCTAATTTGACACACGTCCTTGTTTGTCTACTGAAGCAAAGGCACAGAGACATGGTAGAAAGAAAGTCCATGGAAGAATGTTGAGCTGCAAATCATAATAAGCAATGAGTATCAAAGGCCAACACGAATGAATAAAACATGAAGTACAATGAGCAATCATGCAAATTTAATTTTTGCTTCTATAAGATGGGTCAATCATAGTAAAAAACTAAACAACATAAAGAAAAAAAAACACCTAAACTATCATGAAGATTAAACCACTTGAGATTTTAGTTTTATGCATGAAACACAAGCAATCAATTATGACCCTAGGCTAATGCAAGGTCATAAAACTACTAGCCTAAATACTATATGAACAATCTTAATAAAGCATCCAAGTCTATCATGTCTACGGGCTATAAAAAAGCTCCTAATCTATTAGTACATTGTCACAAACTTTTGAAGCTCATGGAAAAAAAAAATCAACATTCATTGAAAAAAGTGAAACATATCACAAGGCTACCACCCCAAGGCAATTTTAACTTAGACTCTTGGCTTCTTGAACCCTCAAGAAGGTGTTCCAAGAGTCTACTAGCCTACCAAGGTGATGGCTAGCCCCTATCGGCCCAGGGCATCAGTTTAGGGCATTGACCAAGCCAAGAAATCCAAGGTGATTTCCGTCACCTACCAAGTGCTAATAAGGCATTGACCTCACATAGACACAAACATAACATCTATATTTGATTTTCATGTGTCTAGTAGCATTTTTGCTACTTTTTCTTGACACTTTTTTGCTTCATTGTTTCATTTTTTAGCACTTTTTTATTGCTTCCAACATGAGATGTTTATGGTACATGGACTAAGGGATTAAAATCTTAACACTAGGTTGGTAATGGGACACTTTTATGTCCTGGGACACTTTTATCTCCTGTTAAGTGACCATTTTGCTTGAATTATGTCAAGAGTTTCAACATGGATTTCGAGGTGCTATCTTTCTAGAAAGTTGGCTCATAAACTGAAAAAAACTCGACATTTTTTTGGAATATCAATTTCATCTTGAACCTTGTCCTTGCACAACATTTTGCAACTTAAACTGTGTGAAAAAACGGGTCCTTTTTTTGGCTTTTTTCAACTTTTTGTGAATATACCACTCTAGAACTCATGTTTTGTGAGGTCTATAATGCTAGAGAACTATCTTTAGTAGTCCTCAACATGTTATGATGCTTCTAGGGAGACATATATGTTAATGTTGTAAGTTATGACCAAATTACAAAAATTGTCAAATCCTGTTTTTTAGCCAATTTTAGCTCTTTTATGATTTTTTTGGTGGCTTTCATGATATCCAAATGCAGTTTTGATTTTCTATGTGGAATATTGTAACATAAAGCTAATATTTCTTGAGTTTTGGGGCAGCTAATACCCTATTTTTCATAGTACACAATGATGGTTGATTTTTTCAATTATACAAGAAAATAAAACATTCTAGTATATCAAGTATAGCTTTCTCAATATTGCTATTTTCTTGTGACAACTATATGAATTTTGTAGGTAGTAACCATATCTAGTCATAAGGATCAAATTTGGGTAGATATTGAATAGTTTCTATGGGATTCTACAGCTCATAATGTTGAACCCAGTTTTTTCATGTTTGCTGTATTTAGCACTTCATCTTTGTCCCCAAGATTCCCCTTGGTAAAAGATGTATCATGCTTTTGACATGTTCCATGGCTTGTTATGAACCTAAAGGCCAATAGGGAACTAAGAAAACATGCATATGTTATTTGTATTGAGCGTAGCTATAGAAACTTTGATGATAGGTTCGCAGAATGGTAAAAATTCAACATATTTGTACCTATTTCTTTTGGCAAAACAAAAAATAGTGAGTGAGAAGAAATCATATGTTTAGATCACCAACCCATTGAGGTTAACTAAGGAATTTATCTCAAGTCCTACAAAATTCCTAATCTTATTTTTATGCAACAAAACGTAAGAAATGACTGTTTTGATGAAAATGTACTGGTTCATCCACTTTGGAGGCTTGGTGTGACCAAAAGATGAGAAATTTTACAAGTTTCTTATTTTTTCCATGTGTAGTAGGCCTTGAACTATAACCTCATGAAAGGAATTTACAAAATGAGTGGATCTACTATGGTTTTGGAGGTTTTTTTGAAAACCCTGAAAGGACACTTTTATGTCCTGTTAGGTTACCAACCTAGTGTTAATCATAGCCCTAGGTCATTTAAAAATGAATAGAGTATTAAAACTATCACTAAGAGTCTATGACTAACAAGCAATGGTCCTACGTTAGCCTAAGGTCAACGCCAATTACCTATGATTAGCACACATAGAACCAAATTTTTAATGAGTTCATATTCACAAAGAAACGTGTTGAAACTTTAGTATGCCTAGTTTATGAAAATGAAATAATTAAAGCTTAAAAGAAAAATCACTTAATCCAAGCATGGGGAATGGAGAGATAAACAAAAGAGAAATATCATGGAAGGATTTCATGCTCTTTTGAGCATCCTTGAGCAAGCATCCACTTTGTGTAGAGAAGTCTCTTGATTCCTTTTATTTACAATCCAAGCTTCTTAAAGCTAAGTGTAAACACAAGCTCCAAAGGCCATTTATTGAAAGCCACACAGAAAACATTATTGAAAACCTAATCCTAGGGTCTCAAATACACAAATATACCAAAGGGAAAAAACCCTAGGGAAAAATCTTCCTTTGGTTATGCAAATGATGCTCTTTGATATAAAATTTATACATACACATCAACAATGAGAGATAAAATGCTTCTAAATAAGCAAATTTGTAATTTTTACAACCTCTCATGTATGATTCAAAGTTGATACATTGCTAGCTCAATTGAAATATGGAATTTAAAACAATCTAAGAGCTAGAAACAATGCATGTTTAATGAAATGAAGTGGCTCTTGAAAGCCAAATTTTACATTTCTAAAGCTCTCCAAAAAAGTTGTCTACACTAGCTCAAATGGAAGAAATTGTATTTAGACAAAACTTAGAGCTAGAATTTATACAGCTTGGGTCAAATGAAATCAAATGGTTCTAAATAGCCACATATTGCAATGCTAGCATCCCGCATCTGCAATGGAAATCCCACTTTGCCAAAATAGAACAATCATTAGTGAAAGTCTAGCACATGATCCACAAACTCTGCAATGTACATGTGATCTATGACTCAAAATCCTGAATGAATAAGCACAATAGCATGCACAAGATCCAAAGATTTCCTTAACGTGATCACAAACATGTGAACACGTAAATAATGTTGAGTGATCATGTTTCAAATACATGATCACGTTAAATATTCATGTGACCTCCTCTTAACCTATAGAAATCATCCAATTTGGTAAGACCACTATGCTTTTTTTAATTTCTTAATGGGATTGATTTAGGGTTCACATAGTTTCCAAGTAAGCTTATGATAAAAAAACATACCTTAGTGGGGTTTTGGTGGGTTTCCACATCACCACTTATTGCCTTTTTTGTGATCACGTTAATTGTATTATGTGAATGTGGTTTTAGACATTATGATCACAAGAAATTTCACGTGATCAGGTGAATGTTAAATCCCTAACAAGATCAATGCTCAAGAGAAAGAAAGGCACATAATGAAGTCAATTTTAGCTCTCTCAAGGAAATCAATTCAATTTCATGCCATTGGCTAATATCTCTGTAAATTAGCTCAATAATTAGTGCATTGTAAAATTTCATCATTGAAATCAAGCACTAACAGAAATCTAACTAGAAATGCAATCTCAGTCAATGAAAAATTTCTCAATCCGGACACATCATTTTCCAAGAATGAAGCTCAACGGTATTAAGTGATTAAAAATAACCCAAAAGAGTGCAACATGTTAACTTGAGAAATTTTGGGCTGGTTTTAGTCCTATCATGTGTTCGGTGTTCTCCTATGATGGTCACCCATTTTAAAATAATCATCATCTTCCTCCCAAACAATGAGAATTACCAAAAATTTATCAAGCTCAAGGTTAAGTTTCTTGCTTGACCAAACCCTCTCTCATGACATATTCAACAGAGTTTAGGTGAGAGCCTCCCCTTCTTCTTTTTTTTCCAATTTGGAAAGAGGAGAGGGTGAGAACCACCCCTTCCCCAAAATTATTTTACTCATTTCAAAAAATGTTGGCCACCTTTTTTTTTGTTTTCCATTTTTGGCGGGTCGTGGTCTGGGGAAACGAGCGAGAGAGAGAGAGAGAGAGAGAGAGAGAGAGAGAGAGAGAGAGAGAGAGAGAGAGAGAGAGAGAGAGAGAGAGAGAGAGAGAGAGAGAGAGAGAGAGAGAGAGAGAGAGAGAGAGAGGATTAAGGGAGAATTGTGTGTGTGTGTGTGTGTGTGTGAAGCCAGGTAAGTGGGGTGGTCTTGGGTGTGTGTACGCGGTGTTTTTGCATTGTAGCTTCATATTGGTGGGACCAAGGACAACAAAGGAGAACAAGCCAGAGAAGTGTAGGTACGCTAGTTTGTAGGAGACGGCTCATATTATTTGGTCGGGCCAGTGTGCATGCAGCACACTTATCAAAGCAAGGTGGGGAAGCTTGCGTGAGTGAGAGCCATGGACTCAATACTCAGTAAGCTTGCTAGTGTGCCTGTTTTGGGTGCACCAACTCACAAGTGGGCATAGTGGGTGTTTCTTTGCAATTTTCTAGTGGCCAAGAGCTACGGATTCAACACTTTTGCAGGTGTGTGTGTGTAGCAATCATATCGTGTAACAAAGAAAATGTAGTTCAAGCAGTTCTGCAAGAGAGGTGGCATGTGAGGTCATAAGCAACCAGCCAACAAAACTCATGGGAGTAATGGCAATCTTGGCGGGGAATGGGAAAAATTACATGAGAGTGTGTGTGTCGGTGAAGTGGGTCTGCTTTATTTGGAATCAATGCGCACTCAGCAGTGAGGGTGGCCAGTATTGCACCTACGCACGAGTTGATGTAAGTGACAAAAAGAGATGAGAGTGATCACAATGTAGGGCCCTTCGGTCATTAATGTTGGAGCTATATATGGCTCACTCTACTCAACTTGGTCTCACCTATATATTTGTATCTTGTCCTCAATATGAATCAGTCTTTGGGAGCGTATATGGTGTGTCTCTTGTCTCGTCTCTCTCTCTTTCTCTCTACATCTCATCATGGTATCAGAGCAGTAACGATCATGCGCCGATTCAATTCATGGTGACAAAACAGTATGTGTATGCGATTTGCATGTAAGATTCAAAAATTGCTACAAATTTTATTTTTGAGCATTGATTCTTGTTAATTGTGGTTGTTTTGTGTTAAGAAGAATATGATTAGTGTTTTGTGTGACGTTTATTGCTAATCAATCTAATCGTTGATTACGTTTTCTTGTTGATGACACCCTGAACTTCATCTCAATTTTTCTTACTGTTCTGCTCAAAATTTGGAGAAACGGGAAAAGTGCAATGGAGCGTAGCGCAATGGCATTATTCATCCAAAACTTGTTCGTCTCCTCGAGCTCTTCGATTTGAGTTCTAGGTTTGCGTCAATCGGAGTTCACAGCAGAAAGTTATACTGTTTTTACTGCAATTGAGCTTGACGCAGCTTTCTTCGTCCTACTTCTTCGTGAAGCGTCCGCGATCGTTTTTCTTATTTTGGCGTTAACTTTTTCGAGAAGATTTAGCTTTTTGCTATTCATATTGTGGCCGTCAATCTTGCGTCTCACGCCACTCTATTTTGAGGACTCTTTTATTATTAACGTCTCCTTTACCTTGCCCTTTTTGGGTGACGTCTCTCACATCTTTGGAAGTTCCTTGAGCATCCTTCTTACGTTTATCATTGACAGAACGCAGTCCTCATATCTCTCTCATTCTCAATTACGGCCTTCACCATATATGGTGTGCAAATTCTGCGATCTTATCTTATACGTCTTCTCGCAACAAGATATAGCTATGAATATTCTCGTCAACGGCTTTCCTTCTGGCCAGCGTTCTGTTCCTCCTTTCCAAGGTCAAGGTTTTCCAGGCTAGAAAGCAAAGATGTTGTTAATTCTTGAAGGCGATGAACTCTCCGATGCTGTTCTTGGAAATCGTGTTTGTCCGCCTCAGCCTGTTGATACGGATAATGATAACGTGCTTATCACTGAAGGACCTATATTTGAAGATTGGAATGTTGCCTATATGGATTGGCAACGACGTGATAAAGCAGCTCGTCGGTATATTCTTTCTGCTCTTACTGATTTCCTTTTGCTTGATATGTACGAACTGCCTACTTCCCACGACGTATGGAAGTACCTTATTGCAAACTTTCAGAAGAAATATGTCACATAAATACTTTATTTGAGAGGGTTGCTTAACAAGTTACAATATGAAGTTGGTACTGCCATGACGGGACATATTGAATCTTTCAAATCTATTATTAATCAACTTGCTGCTGCCGGTGATCCTGTTCCACAAAAGCAACTGATTACACTTCTCCTTGATACGGTGAAGGACTCTTCTTATGATAACATTGTTACTATTCTCTCTAATAAAGATGGTCTTGATTTCGACCAAGCCTGCATGTCTTTAATTGAATACTCTCAACGTCAAGAACGTCGTAATGCTAGTCATGATACAGCTATGATTTCACACGAGGAGACTGAGTCACAACAGATGGAACGGGCTTTTTATGCTCGAAGGCGTCCATTTCAACGAGGAAACCGTAGAGGTGGCCGTCGCGGTAATATTTTCTCTCGTCTCAAATTTCCTAATAAGCAATGTTCTTACTGCAACAGAAATGGCCATACTGAAGATGATTGTTGGGCACGTCAATATGATGAAGAACACAATATTACCACAAAACAACCACGTTTATCTAGAGACTCTTCTTCTCCTTCTTGTGAATATTGTGGACGATCTGATCATCCCACTCATATGTGCTATAAGCGTCGATTCGACACAGATCGGAATAGAGCATATGCTACTGAACATCGAAACAACATTGTACCAGAAACAAGCTGCGTCCTATGTTCAGTTGCTCCAGACAAAATACTTCATGTACGCGATGGATCACTTTTTATTGTCGATTCTGGTGCTACAGGAAATATGACATATCAGTCAAAATGGCTCCATAACTATCATCCACTGCCAGTTCAACGTGTTGTTTATCTTGCTGATGATACTACTTGTCAAGTAAAGGGTATTGGAGACTTATATCTTGGTACCTTATCTTCTTCCACTCGAATTTTGCGAGGAGTATTACATGTACCAGATCTTCAACGTAATCTTCTTTCAGTTGCTAGACTTGTTGATCTTGGTCTGTTTGTTGGATTTGATCATACCAAATGCCGAATTGAGAAAGATGGACAGACTATAGCCACTGCTCCTCGAAATGGTAATTTGTTTGAACTTTCTCTCAACGATGCTGTAGCAAATGTTGTCACTGCTCCAGGTGATCATGATTGCAAAGTATGGCATCACCGTTTTGTTCATGCTGATTTCTCAAAACTCCTTGATCTTCAACGTCGTGATCTTGTTCATGGCATGGATCTTAAAGCCCATCCTCATATGGGAATTTGTGAATTTTGTGCTCTTGGGAAACACAATCGCAAACCCTTTCCTCTTTCAAATACAACTCATTCTCATGACATATTGGATCTTGTTCATACTGATATATGTGGACCTCTACCTTCTTCGAGATCACAATATCGCTACTTCATTACTTTCATTGATGATTTCTCAAGGTATACGACAGTATTTCTACTTAGACAAAAATCTGAAGCCTTATCTGTTTTCAAACAATTCCACAAGGCTGCGGAACTTCAAACTGGTCGTCGCCTTAAGAAGCTTCGTAGTGACACTGGAGGCGAATATGTTTCTTGAGAGTTTGTGAGTTACTGTGCTGACAATGGAATTCATCATGAACACACTATTCCATATTCGCCTCAACAGAACGGTGTTGCTGAACGAAAGAATCGCACTATTCTCAATGCTGTAAGATGTATGCTGATTCATTCTGGCTTATCTCGTGTTTTTTGGGCTGAAGCTACTTTGACAGCAGTATTTATTCAGAATCATCTTCCTACTACTGCACCCTCTGGTAAGATACCCATCACAGCATGGATAGGTGACATTCCTTCTGTATCTCATTTTTGAACCTTTGGATGTATTGCTTATATTCATGTTCCAAAGAAACACGAACAAAGCTTGATGCTCTTGGTATTAAAGTTATTTTTATTGGATATTCTGACACTTCCAAAGGCTACAAATTCTATGACCCTTCCTCCAAGAAAGTAATTGTGAATCGTGATGCTACTTTTAACAAACAGCTTATGGGAGGCTCATGGTCCATGGATGATTCTGATGATACTAAATCATTGCTTCAAGCTTTTCCATTTCTTTCAGAAGATGAAACTCTTCCTATAGAGCAACTTTCCACTTCACAACCATCCATTCCGAATGTCGCCAATGATGATATTGATATTTTTGTTGATCTGCCTATTGAATTTGAACATGGCTCATGTCATGTTTATGATGACGATATTGCTGATAATGCTTTTTCTACTTCCGAAGATCCAATTACTTATGATGAAGCTATCTCTTCACCACAAAAGGATCAATGGCAAGAGGCTATGGAAGCAGAGTACGATTCTCTTATCTCTAAAGGTACATGGATACTAACTGAATTACCTCCTGGTCGTACAACTATTAAATGTAAGTGGGTGTATAAGACAAAAGTAAAAGCAGATGGATCTTTTGACAAGTTCAAGGCGCGTTTAGTTGCAAAAGGTTATTTCCAAGTAGCTGGTGTTGATTATCAAGAGACTTTTTCACCAGTTGTTCGCATTACAAGTGTTCAAGTTTTATTGGCATTTGCTGTTCAATTTGATTTAGAAGCTCATCAAATGGATGTGCGAACTGCTTTTCTTAATGGTGACTTGGAAGATAAAATTTATATGGAACAACCAAAAGGGTTTGTTATTCCAGGTAAAGAAGACCTTGTTGCTCAACTCCATAAGGCACTATATGGTCTCAAACAAGCTTCGCGAGCCTGGTATACAAAATTTGATCTTTTTCTCATCTCTAAAGGATTCATCTCTTGCTCGTCAGACCCCAACTTATACATAAAACACCAAGGTAGCAGTTTTGTGATTCTTGCTCTTTATGTGGATGATACCATCCTTGTTTCCAATGATTTGGGATTTCTTCAGCAAGTGAAAAAGTTATTGTCTTCTGCATTTGATATGGTGGATCTTGGAGAGATTCACTCGTGTCTTGGCATTCAAATCCAACGGAACCGTACAAAAGGTATTTTATTCCTTCGACAGTCAAAGTTTATTGCAGATACTATTCAAAAATTTGGTATGGAATCTGCACATTCAGCCAACACACCTTGTCTTGCAAGCTCTACGAAGAACACTTCTGACAATGGCGGTCAACTTGTCACAAGTCAACATTATGCTAACTTGATTGGATGTCTTCAGTTTGTTGGCATGAACACTCGTCCTGATATTCTGTTTGCTGCTAATTATCTTGGACAACATCTTGCATGTCCTTCTCTTAAGCATTGGTCTGCTGCAAAGCGTGTGTTGAAATACTTGAAAGGCACTACAGATTTTGGTTTAGTCTATCGACGACAACTCACATCGGATTCTATGCAATCTCTTTCTCTTTTGGGTTACATAGATGCAGACTGGGAAATCTCACATTTATCTATGCGATCTACTAGTGGAAATTGCTTCTTTATAAATGGTTGTCTTGTTTCTTGGACTAGCAAGAAACAACGTTGTGTTGGAGTTTCTACGACTGAGTCAGAATATGTTGCGGCATCACTTGCAGCTCGTGAGTTGATTTGGCTTCGACAAATGCTGGTTGATATTGGTCACTCTCCTCTTTCTAGCACACCCTTGCGGTGTGACAACCAAAGTGCTATTAGTCTTGCAAAAGACTATGTTCAACATAATAAGTCAAAGCACATTGCTGTCCATTATCATTATGTCAGGTATGAAGTACGCAAAGGAACCATTATGGTTGAACACTGTCCAAGTGACCAGATGATTGCAGACATTTTGACCAAAGGCCTCAACGAGTCACGTTTCATCCTCTTGCACTCGGAGCTTGGAGTTGCTTCGACCTCACTCTTTCTAGATTAGCTTCTTTGCTATTGTAATAGCTTTGTACATATGACATTGTAATCTTTTAGGTACCATGCACTATGCACACTCCACATTTGCACATTGTGATCTCTAAGTCACTTGAATATTTGTAAATAGATGCACAATTCACTTTCACATCATCATCGCTGATTCATATTTTCACATTGTATAGGGGCTTGGGTTTTTCCCTTGAACTCCCCAAGGGTTTTTTTCATCCAAATCTAGAGACCTTTGTTTGAGTGGGGGTGTTGGAGCTATATATGGCTCACTCTACTCAACTTGGTCTCACCTATATATTTGTATCTTGTCCTCAATATGAATCAGTCTTTGGGAGCGTATATGGTGTGTCTCTTGTCTCGTCTCTCTCTCTTTCTCTTTACATCTCATCAATTAACATTAGACAACCCTTCAAGAATGTGCCTCGCTAGTAGGAGGCAAGTGGCTTACACTAGAGAGAGCAAGTAGGAGAGTTGGGCATATGGCGGTGATGACTTGACAAGTGTGTGTGTGTGTGTGTTTTGTTTTCTATCTCAAAATTTTTCTTGAAAAATCCTCCCAAGAGGTTAATCCCACGGAGAGATTGTGTGTACGGTTTGCATACATCAGACCTAGAGATGAATAAGTATGAGTGTGGCACACCAAGACTATGAGATTGGGTGTTACTTTTGAGCCTTCGATATGTTCCAAACTAATGATGAGTGTAATTGAGGGAGTCGAGATTAAACTTGTGGCACACAAAAAATGGGGTCAAATGGCAAGTATAATGCACAAAATGTATTGAGATGTTAGCATGGAAATCATGGAACTGTTTGGCATTATCTGTACATTAAAACTCATTATAATGCTTGATACTTGACTTTGTCACTGAAATGATTCATGAAAAATTGAAATTTAAACACTAATGCAAGCTTCAAAGTCATCCAAATCCACAAAACAAATGCCATTCCATTCAAAATCCTCATTCATTTGAAATGCATAGAGTTGAATTCTCATTCTTGTGACTACACTCAAATTGTGCCATCATACAAGGCTCTAAGCAATAGCATACACACATCTTGTAATGAGACCTTGCATATCCAAAATTAGGCCAAAATTATTCGATTTTTCACTAATGTATGTAATTAGTCTTGCACTCCAAAAATTTAGACACAAATGTAGCCTTTCATTTTCCTTCCTTTCATTGAAATTAGTGTGTTCTCAAAATCTTAATTCAATTTTCAAAATCCGATCAATTTACGGTCGATTAGGAGATGCCCATATGCTTGATTAATGAACATTTTTTCTTTCAATTGCCAATTTAATCCGACTTATCAATCATTGCAAGTCAAGTCGCTCATAATTAGGCAAACCCAATTGTCTCAAAAACATTGGTCAATTCAATCCAGATTTTTAATCATTGCAAAACTAATTGCTCATGTCTCAAAGCCTAAATCATCGAAATCCAATCAGATTTGTCATTTTTTATCTACACACACATGACTTTTGGATACAATTGTGCACACACATCAATGTAATATTGCCATGTTCATAACATTGATCATTCATTAGCATGGAAATAGAAAAAATCTTCACAATTGAGCTTCAATTAAGTGATTTATCTCAATATTCAAGCTAATTTGTGACACACACATCAAGTATTTGGCCAATCCATCATCATAATTGGTAAAAAATACCAATTATTCATTCAAACATTGGATTGCACATGCCATTGATTGGCATACACACCCATATTTAGGCCAAAAATATATGCCAAAAATACATCAATTCCACATTGCAATGCTCACATTTCACACTTGATCAAGCATAAATGAATGTATGCATGCTCAATTTCTCAAAAATTACATTAATTTGACCCAATCAAGCAATGCATACACTCAAAAATTAAGCACAAAAGTTCAAATTTGGCTCAATTGGCAATGAAATTAGGCTTATACCTAATGATTTCACACAGTTTTCATGAACATTTTGCTTTAAAAAATTATTTGAGTGGCCCAATTGACCATCGATCATTAAATCAAGTGGTCTTCAATTGGGCACACACACTCAAATTTTGCCCAAATGTTTTGGCATTTAGACTTATCCAATGATGGGATTAGCCTAGCATTCACATCAATTACATGATTGCACACTCACATATCATCACTTCTATCAATTTCTATGCATGCACATACTCAAGATTAGGTGCACATACACTTGTTTGTTTTGGCAATTTTTTCTCTCTTTTGGTGCATTACACACACAATGATTTTTATGCACACACATGAATTCTTGTTCCAAATCAAGATTAATCTTGATACACATGTCATTCATTAGTGAGAATTGACCATCAATTTCATTTCAAAACAATAAAATTAGGCTCTCAAAGTATGTCAATTGAAATACACACCTAATTTTAGCAATGAATTAGCAACACATTGGAATCAAATTAATCACCCAAAAATTGAATGGAGTAAGCCAATGTACTTACAATTGATTGCATCCAAGCTAATCCTTGCTCCACGTGATGATTCCACCATGCACACACATGTGTGGCTCTTCCAATTTTTGCCCAAAAATTGATCATTATAGGCCAAAATTTAACCCCCATTACAAGAGGTCACTTAAATTCCAGTGCCACATTACTGGCATCACTGGCGGGCATCGGTATATGTGTGTGTATGTATGGAGGGAGCTAAAGTTTTTTAAAATTTTTGCTTTTTAAATTTCCAAAGTATATTCTGACGCGTATTCCAACAAAGCGCGAATGGACTTTTCGACGCTTATTCCGACAGCTATTCCGATGCCTAAGCCGACATCTGTACCGACGGCACCTGCAATAAACAAAACCGCATGCTTTCTCTGCGCATTTCTCTTGTTCTTGCACATTTTCTCAAGCTCTCTTCTTCCCCATCGCTCATAGATCTGGTGCGAAACAAGCTGTCGGAAGTGCTAATCTTGCTTGTGGGTTAGCGCATAAGACTAAGGTGAGATTATTTTCATGTTTGCTTGTAGATTTAGGGTTTAGGGTTTAACTTTGTGTTTGTGTGTGTGTTTTTGTAGGTTCCAGGACTTTTACAACAACTTTCATTGCTCAAATAGGACGAATGTGAGTGATCGAACCTTTAAATGCATATTAAATTTATTTAAATTACTTTGAATATTAATAAAAAAAATATCACGATTTAAACTTTCAATGCTTTAAAAGAAATTATGGTTTGTGATGTGAAATTTCATTTTAAATTATGAATTAAAAATCTTGTTTTGAAGAAATTTTGTTTTGAATTATGTTGTTTTTGAAATTATGCAATTGACGGAGTTTATGTTTTAGGTTAAGTTTAAGCTATAAGCTAGGTTAGATTAGTCTAGGTTAAGTTATCTTATACGTTAGGTTACGTTAAGTTAAGCTACGTTGTTAGGTTAGGTTATACGTTAGGTTATCTTATATGTTAGGTTAGATTAAGTTAACCTACGTGAGGTTAAATTATATTCGGTTAGGTTAGGTTAAGCTACGTTAAGTTAAATTAGGTTATCTTATATGTTAGGTTAGGTTAAGTTAATCTACATTAGGTTAAACTACGTTAGGTTAGGTTAAGCTACGTTCGACAATATAGCAAGCCATAGAGCTTACCCACAACACAATGGCAATCCGTTCTTCAATACGACAAGCCATAAATCTTACCCACAACACTTATGTATTGTGGGCAATCTCTATGGCTTTTCGTATTGCCAACGGCTTGCCATTGTGTTGTTTATATGTCCGTGAGCGGTTTTCAAGTCCTAAAATAGCTAAGTGGCCCTGAAAATAACACCATGGTCAGCCGTTTGGCAATACAGAAATCCATAGAGCTTTCCCACAATGAATATGCATTGTGGACAAGCTCTATGGCTTGATGTATTGCCAAACGGCTTGCCATTGTGTTTTCTATATGTCTGCAAGCAGTTTTCAAATCCTAAAATAGCTAAGCGGTGCTAAAAAAGACACAATAGCAAGCCTTTTGGCAATACGGAAAGCCATAGATCTTGCTTACAATGCATATGCATTGTGGAAAAGCTTTATGGCTTGCCGTATTGCCAAACGGCTCGCCATGGTGTTGTTTATATGTTTGCGAGCGATTTTCAAGCTCTAGAACTCCCTCGTGTCCCTAAAAACAACACAATGGCAATCCGTTTGGCAATATGTCAAGCCATAAAGCTTACCCACAAGGCATATGCATTGAGGGAAAGCTTTATGGCTTTACGTATTACCAAAAGGCTTGCCATTGTGTTGTTTTTAGGACCGCAAGCGGTTTTCAAGCCCTAAAATAGCTAAGTAGCCCTAAAACCAACACAAAGGAGATCTGTTTGGCAAAATGAAAATCCATAGAGCTTGCCCACAATGCATATGCATTGTGGGCAAGTTCTATGGCTTGCCGTATTGCCAAGGGCTGGCCATTATGTTATCTATATGCTTACGAGCGATTTTCATGCGCTAAAATTGCCTCGTGTCCCTAAAAACAACACAATGGCAATCCGTTTGGCAATACGGCAAGCCATAAAGCTTGCCCACAAGGCATATGTATTATGGGAAAGCTCTTTGGCTTGCCATATTTCCAAGGGCTTGATATTGTGTTGTCTATATGTTTGCGATCGTTTTTCAGGCCATAAAATCGCTTTGCAACTTTAAAAACAACACAATGGTGAACCGTTTGCCAAATTGGCAAGCCATAGAGATTTCCCTCATCGCATATGCATTGTGGGCAAGCTGTATGGCTTGTCGTTTTGCTAAACACCTTACCATTGTGTTGTTTTTATGTTAGGTTAGTTTAGGTTAGGTTTAGGTTATAGGTTAGGTGAGATTATAGGTTAGGTTAGTGCTATCGACAAATTAATAGTAGTCAAAAAAATACAAATGGACTTCGAAGATGACTCGTGTACTTCTAAAAATGCAAACGTAGGTTATAGGTTAGGTTTAGGCTATAAGTTAGGTTAGATATAGGTTTTAGGTTACACTAGATTATAGGTTAGGCATAACGATTATAGGTTAGGTTAGAGCTAGCGTCAAATTAATAGTAGCAAAAACACAATCAGACTTTGAAGATGACTCGTGTACTTCTAAAAACACAAACGGACTTCGGTTAGGTTAGGTTCAGGTTATAAATTAGGTTACATTAAGTTAGGTTAGGTTTATGTTATAGGTTAGGCTAGATTATAGGTTAGGTTAGAGCTAGCGTCAAATTAATAGTAGAAAAAACGCAATCAGACTTCAAAAGTGCACACGGACTTCAAGAACCTTAATATATAGTCATTGACCAATAAAGACAAGATTATTACCCTGTGGTACTAATCTCTGTGCACCTCTAGAACGATGTGTGCGGAGATCGGCCCTGGCTAGAGAATGTGAGGTTGTTAGAGCTAGCAGAAAATAGTTGGAAAAATGCAATCGGACTTCAAAAGTGCACACAGACTTCAAGAACTTTAATATATATTCATTGAAAAATAAAGACGACATAATTACCCTGTGGTCCTAATCTCCGTGTAACTCTAGACCGAGGTGTGTGGGGATTGGGTCTGACTAGAGAATGTGAGGTTGTTACAGCTTGTCATGTACTTAGTAGTGTGTAGTTATAACAACTAGAGTGTTTTAATTATTTGTTGCATCATTGGTAGATAAAGCACGGATGATAGGATGGCGTGTCCTTGTGCGCATTGCAAGCATCAGATCTTTCAAAAACAAAAAATCTGTGACCAACACATACGCAATCACGGTCTCTTTCCGATAGAGCAAGTACAAGACCTGCGTTATCGATCTCATGGTCTAGAGATTGAAGGTCAAATTTTGCAAGTAGATATTGCTCCAACTTCATCCCAGAGAAGATGATTTTCAAACGAGCATCCATCGAGACCGAGTCCTCCCAACTAATACCTGAAGTGGCATTTCAAGAAGTATTGATGGAGCAGATGTTGAAAGAATTCTTTGACATGGATTCCAACATAGAAGGCGACAACATTGAACGTCGTACTGTGGACCAACCTCGGTCATCCCGTTCATATCGACGGCATGATACGATGAAGAGGGCGAGATGATGCAAAGTCTTGCACGCATGCCGCTCTACACTGGTGCAAAAATCTCAGTTCTCCGTACCAAGTTGGCAATGCTTAATTTGTAGTCTTGGTCTGACGCCTCAGTCACATATTTTGGGTGAAAGCATGCTTTGGTGGTACAAAAAAAGGACCAATTTCAATTGTACCAATGAAAAAGTGGGGATTGGTAAAATTTTATTAGTTTAGGTCAAAACTTGTCGAAACTTGTATTTTTAGATTATTCTTTCAAATATCTATCCAGTGATATACAATATGATAGGTAGTTTTTCATGTGACTTGTAGAAATTGTAGCTCAAAGATTTGTTAAAGATATTGTCAAGGACACTCCTTTTTGTACGACCAAAGTGTGCTTTTATCCTTTTATCCTAAGCATGGTAAAGTGCAAATTACAGTTCATATAAAGTGATCAAAGGGATGATTTGTTGTAATGACAGGTTGATGAATGAGAAAATCTTGCCAGAAGGGAATCACATGCCCCCTACCCGTCCAACCGCTAAAAAGCTTCTTACTAATTTGGACTTGGATTATCAGAAAATACATGCATTTCATAATGATTGTATACTTTTTAGCAATGAGTTTGCAAACCTAGAACAGTGTCCCAATTGTGGATCAAACAGGTACAAGAAGGACACACAAGGAAAAATTATCCCTACCAAGGTCCTTCCACACTTTCCTATCATTCCAAGAATAAAGAGCATGTTCAGGTGCAAGTCCATAGCCACTTTGATGACATGGCACTCAAATACTAGATCGATAGATGATGTTATGAGGGTACCTGCTGGCTCTCATGCATAGAAGCACATAGAGGAAAGTTGGCCTACATTTAAGAACGAGCCTTGATGTATCAGCTTTGGTTTGGCAATGGACGGAGTAATCCATTCGGATTAAGAAGTTCGTCATGGAGCGCGTGGCCTATTTGTCTGGTTAATTATAATCTTCCACCATGGCTCGCTATCAAGAAGGGCCATCTATTGTTGTCATTGATTATCCCAGGAAAGTACAAAGCGAAGAGTATGGACGTCTATACGGCACCACTTGTAGTAGAGATCCAAATCTTGTGGACAGAAATCAATGTGGTTGATATGACCCAGCCAATCGGACGACGTAATTACATGTGCAAGGCATACTTATATGTGCCATTCACGATTGGCCAGGCTTCGGTGAGTGCTCATTCATGGCTATTTCAACACTTTTATATTTTAATTTTGTGATTTTTCAAGCTTGAGTTACTCGTGCAATCATGCATGTCCAAAACGTGGTCCTTGACTTGGCTTCCGCCGCTCTGAGCATTTGAGCAAGACAGTTTACGAGGATCATGGTAGATTTTTGCTTGAAGCACATGAGCTATGTGGACCAAACATATGAAAACGTGACATGCATCCACTGAATGTGAGCGATTGGAAAAACATGTGGCTAGAGAGGGGAGATTGGATGCCACCTAGAATGAAAAGACTTTCTATTTTCCATGATCTCTCGTACTGGAGTGACCTGCTGATCAATCATTTTCTTGACCCAATGCACATCTTCAAGAATGTGGGGGAGATCATTTGGAAGACTATTAGTGGAAAAAGGGAGATCAAGGCCCAAAGAGATTACCTGCAGGCTGTGGGTCAAATGCCAGAGATGTGGCCTTGACTTAAACCCAATGGAAAGTGGTCTATACCAAAAGGTCCATGGGTTCTGAGTCGCACAGAAGAGCAACAAGTGAAGAAGACTATATCTTTATTCAAGACTCCCACAGGGTGCATGCGATGTTTGAAAACGGCTTTTACGAGAGATGACAATCTTAGCGGTCTTAAGTCCCACGATTGGCACAAATTTTTATAGTTCATCTTACCAATTTTTATAAAGGGTTGTTTGACAGATGACATTAGAAGAACAATCTACAAAATTAGTGAGTTGGTACGCTGGATAACTTCAAAAGAGATAAGAGAAGACAACATCGATGCAGCACGCTTAAATGCTATTCAAGCAGTGTGCAGTCCTCTCACCTTGTTCTCCGACCACCCCATCCCACACTTGGGCGCGGATATTGAAATTGTTTTCCATGGCATGTTTGATTATGTATATGTATGCGTCCTAGCCGCATATCTTGCTAGGTGGGGACCCTATTGTGTATCTCCCATGTGAGGCCATTGTGCATAGTCTTGGTGTAGAGGCCATTGGGTCTGTTTTTGCACTTCCGCCTCTCACTATCCACATTGTATAAGGTCTTGTGCTCATTGGGAGTTCCAAATTGTATATGCTAGCTAGAGGCGTCAACTTAATCCCATTGTAGAAAGGATTGTGATGCAAGCCTTTATGCAAAGAGGCTTCATTCTTGAGTAGTCATTCTTGAGAGTCTCTCTCTCTTGTGTTCCCTCCATGGATGGCCTAGACTTGAGCTTACTGCCCATGCTTAGAAGGCTAGTGCTAATCCATTGTAATTAAGAGAAGAATTTCTTAATGTAATCTCTACTTTCTTCATTAGTCTTAATTCTTTTATATTTTATTATGTCATGAAGTAGTTTCACCATCTCATTATTCTAGATTTGAGTGTGTGTGATGACTTCTTGTTTATTGACCACTTCTATCCTTCTATGAGCACTCGATTTGCAATATTTAACATCTCTAATTAGGATGATTAAGCTGGTTCTTAATCTTGTGATTAGTGTATGTGCCCTATTGTTTGCTTGTGTGTGCTTGAGCACCATTCACTTTGTGTGTGTAGCTTTTGATGAAGTACCTTGATTGGCATGTGGTGAGTGGAGAGGTCAACACCAATACAATTAGTGTGTGCTTGTTAAGAGTGTGCTTTGAGAATGTAGCCTATGGCAAGCAGGATTTTGGTGGGCTTTATGTGTGTAGGCGATGCTTGATTGATGATGAGATTAGAGTTAGTGATTCATGGATAATCTCTATTGCATTGGAAGAGCATTCTCTTGAATTCTCTCATTTGATGATGCTCATGATTCCATGTGCTAGCCGAGTTCTGATCCTAGGATTGATAATTTTGTTGGTCTTGGGCTGATTAGGTTATGCTACGCTTTCTCTCAACATTTGGCATCATTGCCAGGGATCGATAACCTAAGCTAGTGAGCATAGGATGTTTAGAATAGAGTAATTTCACTATTAATTTCATCGATTTTGAGTGTGTGCAACTCTATTTTGATTTAATTTTATGATATGTGTGCAAGTAGTTGAAGCTAATTTTCTAGTTATGAATACCCCAAACCCCCAATTTCACTAATTTCATACTAACCCTTACTAAGTTTGCTTCATTTCCATGCTAATTGTACTAATTCCATGCTTACTTTTACTAATTCTTGACTAGCTTTGCTAACCTAACTGCTAACATTTAAAGTGTAATGTATGTTTAATCCCATTATAAGAGGTGGAATCAACACTTTTATCAAGTTTCTTTGTGCTAATCCATGCCTAATCTATTGGCTTGAGTGCACTACAACACATCATGCAAAAATCGGTGCAGATACCGATGAAATAAAGTTAGTTTTTAAACTAAAAAGCATTGAAATAGGCCTCGAGAGACGTTGGTATCATAGCGTCGGTATGGGCATCGGTATACGTAACGTCAAAATAATCCTTGAAATACGCATCGGAAAATATGCACCGGTATTTCTATAGTATATTCCAATGCTTATTTAGAAGCCTATACCGACACTCATACCATTGTCTATACCAACGACCAAACCTGCAAATTTTTTTGGGCAAAGAGGGCTAGGAACTAATGCTTCATGTACTGCAACAAAAGAAAACAGCCCTCTTTGTCCATAGGAGGAGTGCACAAGAAACCGCACTCCACCTACAAGCTAGCGCTAAAGAGCGAGTGTATGGCAATTAGCAAAATTGTAAGAATAACATAACCTGTTGCCACACCATAACCTGTTACCATAATTAAAACATGAGTCGAGAATTATAAAACCATAAACATAACCCGTTTGCCATACCATAACCACTACCATAACTTTCTTGTCATACCATAACCATAATAGCCATACCATCATTGCACAACAATAACCATGACCATAACCATCAAATGATGGCTATACCATCATATCAAAACCATAACCATCACATGATTGCCATACCATAACGGTAACCATAACCAAAACCATAACCATCACATGATTGCCATACCATCATAGCAAAACCATAATCTTAAGTTGACTATCAAATCTTAACCATAACATCTATGCCATACCACAAACATAACCATAAACCATAACCACAAGTACTACAAAACTATACATATGCAAAATAATCATTGAGTGAGAAGACCCTCATGGTAATGCCTCCCAGTCGACGTCCTCTCCCTCCTCCTGCAGCAGCTAGGTCTAAAGGGCCACAAGTCCATTCTTGTACCCATACTTCTCCTCTCGGCATGTCGAAAGGCGCTTCACGACAGCTTCCTGCAAAATTATGGTTTAATCATTAGATAAATCTTCAAATAAAATATATATTATCAATAATTTAAAGCACACGTATAATATTACAAACTCTTATCGAAGCGTATGGTAGCCTCCACTCTGAAGATGTGACGCTCCAGCAAACTCCAAACGTGCTCTAGTTGCATCTCTCTACTTGCTAAAATCTATCAGGATTGTCTTGTGTCTCTCGTGCAATCCCCGCCCACTCCTCTGCGTCCAACCATGCCGGCTTGGGACTACCGTCATTGTACCTGTCTCTCGCCTCTAACTGATGGTGTGACATTGTGGACTTTGCCACGCTCAAATCCAATTGTTCGAGACTTGATCGTACCCCTCTACCGGCATGTACTCTCTCTGAATAGCCTCGACGATGTAATTCTTTCTCTCAACTTATCAAGTTTATCCCAAATCTCCATCATAGAGTGACCAAACTGAATTGTACAAAGCTGTCAAATCCTCTGTCGCATGGCCTTTCCTACCCTATTTTCCACAACAGTCCCATACCTGCTCTTGTACACCTTGCTAGGATCATGCTCGTGTGATCCCCAAGGTGTACGTGGTGTGCCAATTGGTGAACTATCTACTGAACAGAATGGTGGACGCTCTCTCGGTGGTGTGGACGCATCGGTACAATTGCTACCACGACAACCACCGCCTCTAGAATGACACCTACCTCGTCTCGAGGATGAACCACCCATCGGTGTAGAGGGCACACGAGTCCTAGGTGTAGGGGGCACACTAGACTGAGGTGTGGGGCCGCTCGATGTAGGGATCACACTAGTTCTGGGCGTAGGGTCGCGATCGTAGTAGGTCTAGAGGGACCTATTGCCCAAAGGCGTTGTGCCATCGCGATCTGCTCTGGTGTGAACTGAGACAAAAACAAGCCCATTTTCTCGGGCTACATGCCGGTCAGAGTGACAAGAAAACTAAACTAGGAGAGTATGTCTCATCGTCATCGGCCATGGCTAATCATACACAAACAACATCCATAAAATACGTTAGTTTACGTAAGAAATTCTCAATCAATACAAATAATATGTTGGAATTAGGGTTGCAGAGAAAACACACACAGCTTGGAGAAGACGAAGGAAGCTCAAGGCACACAATAGAGAGTGTGTTACTTAGTGTGCAATGGAAAGATCGATAGCCCTAGAGTGATGGGCGTATATACCATGCATGGGGGAAAAAACCTCCAATCACTACCACATGTATATGGTAACAAATCCCCCCTGGAGTGATGCGGTGAATGAGAGCTGGCACATGAGTAAAGGGAAGTGCCATGACCTGAGGACAGGATCAGTCCACAAAGGGGAGTAAGCCCAAAGCTTTGCGGAAAGCTTCAAGCTTCTCACGAGACAATGCCTTTGCGAAAAGATCTGCAAGGTTGTCCTGTGTTGGCACATAAGCCAAGCTAATCTCTCCTGCTGAGAGCCTCTCCCTGACATAGTGGTAATGCACCTCAATGTGCTTTGTGCGAGCATGAAAAATTGGGTTCCTTGCAACTGCCAATGCGCTCTGACTGTCAGTGTAGATAGTGTTGGTAGTGTCCTGTCCAACACCCAAATCAGCCATAAGGCATCTGAGCCATACACACTCAACCGTAGCTGTGAAGACTGCCCTATACTTAGCCTCAAAACTCGAAGTGGACACAGTAGGTTGCTTCTTGCTCAACCATGATATACATGAACTGCCAAGCATGAAACAAAAACCACTTGTGGACGCTCGCGTGTCAAAACAACCAGCCCAATCCGAGTCCGAAAAAGCATGTAATTCTGGCGTGAATGATCCCCCCTTGGGATAAAACAAGCCAAGATGTAAAGTGCCACTAAGGTAGCGAAAAATCCTCTTGACAGCCTGCCAATTCTTAGACCTTGGGCTATGCATAAATCTGCTGACCTGTGAGACTGCAAATTGAATATCCGGCCTCGTGTTGCATACATAAATGAGGCAGCCAATAGCAGTTTGGTAAAGAGTGACATCAGCAGGATCACCAGCATCATGTAGACTCAACTTCAAACCTGTTTCCATGGGAGTGGCAATAGGTTTGCAATCCTCAAGTCCAAACTTACATAGCAATGTCTCTATGTAACTTTTCTGACACAAGGCAATACCACCATCACACTGCTTAAACTGTATACCCAAATAATGATGCAACAGCCCAAAATCTTTCATCTTGAAAGTAGCATTCAAATCAGCCTTAAATTCAGCAATATGTCTCTCATTTGGTCCAGTGATCAGCAAATCATCAACATAAAGAACCACAATGAGAAGTACATCACCCTCACGCTTTACATACAATGTGCTTTCTGTTGGACTGTTACGAAAGCCTCGTTTAACCAAATGAGTGTCAGCTTTCTCATACCAAGCACGAGGAGATTGCTTCAACCCATACAAAGCCTAGTTACATCTGCACACTTTGTCCTCTTGTCCTTTTAAGACAAAACCGCGAGGCTGCGCTACATAAAATTTTTCAAATATGTCACCATTCAAGAAAGCAGTAACAATGTCTGATTAATGTACATCCCAACCAAAATGAGTTGCCAATGCACATAGAAAACGCACAGTAGTCATACGACAAGTAGGAGAAAAAGTCTCTTCATAATCTATGCCTTTTTGCTGTGCATAACCTTTTGCAACGAGTCGAGCCTTATGGCGATTGATCTCACCATTCGGCTTGCGTTTCAACTTGTAAACCCACTTCGTACCAATGGCCTTTTTGCTAGGAGTCAAATCACATAAAGTCCATGTGTCATTTTCTATAAGTGCATCATATTTTGAATGCATGGCAGCCATCCAATTTTCTGAATTTTGTGCTTCATCAAAAGTCAGAGGCTCCTCAACATCATGTAAGCTAGACACAGCCAAAGCATAACAATCTGATGCATAAGATGCATGGCGAGAGCCTGAATGAGTACGACTAGACAAAGGTGCATCCAATTTACTGTCACGCAAAGTGTGCACCATCCATTTTGGCATACCTCTAGCCTGCTCATTTTCAGCCCTTTCCTCATCAAGTACATCATGTACATCTGCATCAGTAATAAGCTGATCTAGAACATTTTCAGAAACCCCCATAGGCTGTACATTTGCCTCATTGGAACTTACATTCGTATTTCCACCACTGAAAAGAGGCAACAAAGTGTCATAAATGTCTCTAGTACATGACAGCAAGGGCTGAACAGAATCTTCCACAAACACTACATCCCGAGAAACCAAAATACATTTTTTTTGCGGATGATACAACCTGTAACCTTTGCTTTCAGCACTATAACCAACAAAAATACATTTGACAGCCTTATCATCTAGTTTTCTGCGCTGCACTTGTGGCACCAAAGCATATGCCAAACAACCAAAAACACGCATGTGCTCAATAGAAGGCTTTCTATCATGCCATGCTTCATATGGAGTAATAGACTGCAAAGCTTTCATAGGACACCTGTTAAGTACATAAGTGGCACACATGATGGCCTCAAGCCAAAAAGAATGCGGCAAAGCTTGACTTTTGACCATACATCGTGTCATTTCCATCAATGACTTGTTTTTCCTCTTAGCAACACCATTTTGCTGAGGTGTATAAGGCACTGTACATTGGTGTTTTATCCCACAACTAGCCAAAAATGCATTAAATTCATGAGACATATACTCCCCCCCTCGATCGGAATGGAGGGTGCCCATAGTACATTTCGAGACATTTTCAGCCATAGCCAGAAATTGTTTGAAGCACATAAAAACTTCGTACTTTGCTTTAAGCAGAAATACCCATGCATGCCTGGAGTAATCATCAATGAAAGTCACGAAGTACAGGTAATTGCCCAAGGACGGAGTTTGCATAGGCCCACAAACATCACTATGCACAAGTTGCAACCTGCATGTGGCCCGAACTGAACCAAACTTTGGAAATTTAGAATGCTGCATCTTACCCAAAATACAGCCTTCACAAACATGTTTGACAGGTGCTTCAAGAGGCGGCAAAGAAGCAACCATGTCAATTTTCTGCAAACGCAGCAAACTGGCAAAATTCAGATGACCAAAACGTGCATGCCAAAGTTTTGCATTTGAAATAGCCCTTGAATCTGCAACAGCATTTGCAAAATTTTGTCCACACTTGTCATACAAAGTGAGCTTATACAACCCACGACACAAAAGCCCAAATGCAACAATTTCATCACCAAAACTGAGATCATGAACTTTACATCTGTCATCCAAAAATTTGACTACAAGTCCAATTCTAGCAAGTGCAGATACAGATAAGAGATTCTTCTTGATCCCAGATACATAAAGTGCATCAACAAGTGTGAAAGAACTGCCATTAGCAGCAGTAAGCACAATCTTTCCAACTCCCTGAACTGGATAAGAGGCGTTGTTGGCACAAGTGGCTGAATTTCCATGAGGGACATACTTGAGAGAGGTAAACAATTCACGATGTGAGGTAATGTGCTTTGTAGCACCACTGTCGAAATACCACACATGTGAATCTGCAGCAACTGACAAGCATGCATCATGGACAGTACGATTGTAATTGCACTCTACGCTAAAAGCCCATTCTGCATCAACATCAGCAACATAGGCTCCTTTCACAGAAGACTCAACAATGGCTGCATTTGTAGTGGAACCACCCTCTTTCTTCTTAGCCTCTTTGGCCTTCAACTTAGGACATGACTTGATCAAGTGATCATTGGATTTACAATAATGGAAACGCATATTCTTTTTGCCCTTATCACCAGAATTGCCAGACGAAGTACTACCAGCAAAAGCATTAGGAACAGAATTTTTGCCACTCGCAGCAGAACCATAAGAAGTGGCTGCATTGTTGTAACCACCCTTTCTTTGAGAAGCAATAAAAGCCTGTTCAACTGCACACTGCCTAGTCCTGTTTTTTCTAGAAAGTGACTCTTGCAACAGCAATGTGCATAATGCATCAAACTTGACAACTTCAGGATTTCCTTGGGTCATCAGTCTCTAAGTACTAGCAAAAGTCTGGTGGGAATCTGGTAAGGCATCAAGAACAGTCTACACAAGGGAATTGTCTGAAATGACTTCACCTGCAGAAATAAGCTACTCATTGATATCCTTAACACTAGCAAGGAAAGTGTCCATATCATCTTCCTCATGCATAATCTTTGATTCCAGCTCTTTACGCAGCAAAGCAATTTTAGCCTCATTGCAGCTTGCATAAAGACCTGCTAAAATATCCCAAGCCTGTTTTGCAAATTTTGCTGAACGGATGTGAGGAACAATGGTGCGCTTCACAGACAACGCAATCAATGCATGAGCCTGCGCATCCTTAACATCCCAACGAGCTTGTTCTGCCGTAGGCAAAACAACTCTAATAGCTGCAATCCTCGCAGCAAGACCGACAACATCCTCAACACCACCTACATCCTCAGAACCAGGACGTACATCAATGCCCTACACAATGTTCGAGACACCCTTTGACACAAGAACATGTTGCATCATATAAGCCCACATAGGATAGTTATCCCCATCCAACCTGTCCTCATCAGCAAACATCTTGAACACATCTGTGTTGTTGTTGTCAGCCATGGTAAATGCTGCACCTGATGTGAAAAATGCCAGAAAATAGGAGAAACGGAGCGGGAACAACCTGTGCAATATAGCACAAACCGTAGAATACTATAAGGCACTTGTTATGCAGAAATCGGCACTGATAGAAATCATGCACAAAATGACGAAATAGCCTGTGCAGTACTATCTTTAGTGGAAACGGAGGCCGAAATGAGCCCAAAACAAAATTCTGAGTAGACCGAGCTCTTTGAGCTCGCCTAATATATTTGTCGACTTGCAAATGCTCGCCAAAGCTCATTGAAATTGGAGAAAGTGAGCAGGCGTGTGCTAGAGCAGCTGGCGACTAAGCCCGAGAGGACATGACCTGCTCTGATACCAATTGTTGGAATTAGGGTTGCAGAGAAAACACACACAGCTTGGAGAAGACGAAGGAAGCTCAAGTCACACAATAGAGAGTGTGTTACTTAGTGTGCAATGGAAAGATCGATAGCCCTAGAGTGATGGACGTATATACCATGCACGGGGGAAAAAACCTCCTAAAGAGGGAAAAAATGCCCCGGCGGTCCTAGTGTGTTCACACACATCACTACCACATGTATATGGTAATATAACAAATCAAGAAAACTACGACACAAATGACAACATCTAAAGTGTATTCTAGACTAATAAAAAGAGCTTTACAAAAGGGTTCCTAGAAAAATTCAATAGTTAATCTCTCATCCTCTATGAGATCTGATGCACCAAAGATGTCTATCTCAATCTGTACTTCTACATCTTCGTCTTCGAACTCTACTTCTTCGTCTCTCTCCGCATCAGCTTCACTATTTTGCACCTCATCTATAGGTTCAGACAATTGCTCAATGCTGACATCCACCTCAAAATCTAAACTTAAAGTTGGAGTCCGTCCTGCGCTTTGTTAATGAATCACCTCTTTCACCTCAACATCCAATCCTCCTCACGCTTTCTTACTACATGGAGCAACTTGAACAACATAGAGATAGCAGGGTTTAGACAAATCATTCTCATCATTTTCTATCCATAGTGGATCGTGTATGAACACAACTTGTTCACAATGCTCCGGAAGTACAAATGTATCCCACACATCTGTCCACACCCGCCTAGAGTTCACTTGAATCAATCCACTCTTTTCTTTACGCAGAGTTGCATTAGGGCCGCTGGTAATAACTTTGAACAACTTGACATCAAAGATAAACATATCAAACTTTCTAAAGCTAATCTTCAAGATGTCTTGGATGTAGCCAAAGAATTCAAGCTAGCTAGTCATTTTCATCGTTGGCACTACTCCTACTTTCTTGGACCAATCTTGCTCTAACATCACTATCAAAAGTGACCCTTTGTTCGTCGATCCGTTGTACTCTAAAGTGCTTCCCATGCGACCACAAAGATCCATATTTGTGATACTGCAGCCACAAATTTGAAACAGACTAAAAGTTATTAAAGCAAACTAATCTTCATGTGGAGATCAAAAAGGAATTTGTGAAATATACATGCCAATCGCAACCCCTTGACATATCCTCTTCCTCTTCAGTAATCAACACTCCATTCCTCTTTGCCTCAGAGAGTGTCACATGTAATCACCACCCAGTTGGAAATTCATGCAATTTTTGAAGATGATCTAGAAAAGGAAGGTTTCTACGGTTGCGCTTGAATTGAAGGCGATCTGTCAAACGTTTTTTCTTTTCCCCTTCGTACCTCTCTAGCCACTTTTGCATGATGTCTGAGTTGAGAAGGCAAAATCTCCTTACCTTTTCTCGCATTGTGATGTCCATCTTCCTAACGATGCCTTGTCCCTGCGGCTCGTCCCCTATCACCTTCACATTGACCTTAGTAGTTCACATTTGGAGCATCTCTGGATCAATTGAGACAAAAAATTCACTGATGAGGACAAGAGACTCTTGTACAAGGCATACTTTGACCATGCTATCCCTTTGACGAACAAACCCCTTTAAAGTCATCATATATCTCTCCAAGAAGAACATCCACTTGCTACGGACCACCCTAGCAACTGCAACTTCATTGACCACATGCACAAGTACATGCATTTGCATGGTAAGGATGTTTGTTGGAAAGTACTTCTCCAACAGAGAGTGTGTGTATGGTGGCAAATCCGCGCACCTTAACATAAGCAAAAATGGCAAGAACAAGCATAAACCATACTCACAATGAGTGTATCCCAAGTGACACAAGGTATGGCACCAAGATGGAGTGTGTTGATTGCTTGCAAAATATGAATACAATAGGTAGAGTATGGAAAGAAGATGAGAAGGGAACAAGACCGTAGGAGGCATAATGGAGAGATGGGAGTTGATGGCAAGGAATATCATGAGTGTATCCCCACCAGTATTCTTCTTGAAATGGTGCCTTCAACCATTATAAGTGTGTGGAGGTATGGTGCTCATTTTTGGCATGGTGATGGTGTTGTGATTAGGGTTCATGTTACTAGCATGTAGCACAAGGGTGTGTATGCCTGTGTGTGTGTTTGTGTGTGTGTGTGTGTGTGAGAGAGTAGTGTGTCCCTTTAAAGAGAAGGCCTCCTTTTATAGGCCAAGAGAGTGATGATTAGGGAAGAGATTATGAGAAAGGGAAGTTATTACAGAGTAACATTAGCTAGAGGCATTCCCCCAATGAGAGAGCTCCATGTGCCTTGCTTATTGACCAATTTTCTCCTAATCGCCTTCATCATGGTAAGCTTTGTCTCCATGCCACCTTCCATAGCTTGAGGTTAAGAGAATCTTTATAAAATAAGGAAAAAAATACAACAATAATGGAGAGAAACCTATAATAAATTGTTTGTGTGGAGTTGGATAACCATGACTTTTTCCCAAGTGGACAGATAGGCTCCACAATTTCTGCCATACCTCCCAAACCGTAGCTCCAAAAATCATAAAACAAATAGGGGCTAAAAGATTAGCTCTGCGGTTGTTAAAAATGTTTTCCAATTGGAATTTAAAAAATAGATAAAAATCCCACAAAAATATGTGTCCTTCTTTTCCCTTCCAAAAGTCTTCCAGGTGGTCCCCTTTTGACTTTGTGTGCAAGCCTTGTGTCCACAAGTGAATGATGCTTGAGTTTGATAAAATTTTGTTGACTCAAACTCGATAATGCATAAGATACTCCTCCCTTTCACTATTGACTTTTACTCTTCACCTATAGTGACCGTCAGGTAGTGACTGTCGGGTAGAATCAACATCAAGTGTTTTTTTCTTTCGATAGGGTTTGTTCCTACCTCTCCTTATTCCGAGATCCAAATGTGTCAAAACCATAGCTATGTACAAAATAAATACATAGGGTTTTTTTTTTGTAATTTTCATGCATCAAGTGCATACCAAGAGAGAGGTGGAGCAAAATTTAAAAAACAGTTCTCAATAGAAAATATTATGCACATACATAGCACATCCCTCTCTTGGTGCATAATCGATGTAGCATGTGTTAGCCACTGCTACTAATAGTTCCCTCAGTTTTCAAGTTGCAGATTAGTCCTTTGGCTCTTTGCAAGGGTAGAATTTGAAAGTTTCATTTGCTGACTCACTTAGCTGAGATTGAAGTGATATACAAAGACCAATCACAATAGTTCGCAAAAATTGTACAGTCTTTAAGAGAAAATAGCTAACTTGGTTAGAACTGACACAGGAACCAGGTTGGAGACAAAGAATTGAGGGTTTGATAGAAGTTGAATTCAAGTCAAGTGGAGAAATGGATAACAGTTCAATTCAACGATAAGTACTCTATACAGAGCTTAAAAGTCTATATAGACCTTAGATCAGTCGTATACTAGCAAATCAAGGCATATTTGGAGAGACCGCTAGTAGGGTATCCACCGAGGAGAGCGTGAATCAAGGTGATCACTTGGGAACTATCTTTGAAGAAGTCTCACACTTATTCAGACTCAATATCTGAAATGTCTTCCTATTCCACTCAATCAGGAACCGGAACAACAATGCAATATAAGCACATACTCACCTTTTATAAAACTAATGTACTTGGAGCTCAGGTTTACCTAGATCCTAATGAGGAGTATGCCATTCGCATTGATGAGCAGGACATAGAGTTTGAAGAGGAAAAAGAGGAAATCAGAGAAAACAAACAAGGAAAAATGTATATGGATAAAAACGGGACTCGGTATATAGAAGTTGAAAATCTTGATGTGATAGACAAAGAGGAGTTAGAAGTGAATACCATAATTCAAGATATGGCAGCAAAATAAGGTCCACCAACTTTAGAATTTGAGGGATATGATCAAGTTGATCTAAAACCTTTAAAACAGCTTAGCACGGGTAATCCTAGGATCAGAGTCTATTGTTGGGAGGGTAGAAATGTCAAGGATCTTTTATGGACCTCTCATGCCAAATCAAGGTAGTTAACACCCATGAAGATCATCTATATCTTCAAAATCAAAGATAAGGGTTCAACAAATCTACAAACTTACCTATTTAGGGATTTTTATAACAGTAACTTTGTTATGATGAGTCTTGAGACGGTAGAACATACCAAATACCAAGGGTACTCTATAAGATATTGGATATTGGGCCAAGGACTAGAAACTATTCCAAGAGAGGAACTCCGTGAGAGATTTTGGGAGCAATGTTAAAAAACCGAAACCTACCTCATCAAGAAGAGAATTGAGTGACATTAAATCCAATCCAGGGCTACATGAGTCACTATTCCCAACAGATTGGTTTGAAGGACTCGAGACATAACCAACTTTCAGAAGAGTTGGAGTTGAGCCAAATAGACATGTCAGACCAATTGATTTTCAAAAATGGGTTAGAAAATACAGTGGATCTAGGGATCCATATGACCACTTGGCAAGCTTCAAGCAAGTGCTAAGAGAAAAACCAACTGCCAGAAGAGTTGGAGCTGAGCCAAATAGACGTGTCAGACCAGCTAATTTTCAAAATTGGGTCAAAAAATACAGTGGATTTGGGGATCCATATGACCACTTAGCAAGCTTCAAGCAAGTGACAAGAGTAGAATGAATATTTGATTTCCACACTCAATTTGAGGGATTTGGAATGACTCTAGAAGAAAAAGCTTTGACATGGTTCCGAAACATTCCACCAAGGTGAAACATGGATTTAAATACATTAGCTCAGGAATTTGTAGCTGCATGTTCCAAAACTGGGATCAAACATAATACGGTAGCTCAAATCTATAGCTTCAAGAAAAAACAAGGTAAGTTTGTTAGGGATTGTGCAACTAGGATGAAGCAATACATTACAAGATACCCAAAATTAGAAATATCAGGAGAAGAAAGATTAGTGTCGTTGTTTCTAGAAGGATTTCTCAAGAAGCATATACTGTATAGCAAGAAGCATATGACCCTAGAAGTGTGTGTATTAGACGCTATTCACTTGGGAGACAATTGTTATATTTTGAATGAAGGAGATGTCCCTAAGGATACTCAGATTCAGAAAACAACATCTTCACAAAACCAACACAAGTGGGAATGGCTGTTGCAGCACCACTTACAGCCATAGAAGACATGCTCAAAAGGATGAAAAAAAGGATGAATAACATGCAAAAAGCACCTATGAGAGGACCAAGGCAAGGGATACCTCAATAGGGACAATGAATTAGGCCACAAAAATGGTGTGCTATCGAGGGTAAGTGGACTAACTATGAGACAAATGAGTGCTATTACTGACCAAAGTATGATCACTTAAAGGACGAAAACTCTTAGTTCCAATTGCACCGAGCAAAGAGGAATGGAAAAGAGGTCGCCCACAAAAGAAAACAGGGAACAATCAATGTACGTCAACATCTAGACAAGAAAATGCTATAGGTAACATGCAAGGAGTTAGGCAAATTTGGGTACCAAAAGCACAACTCAAGGACAATCCATCTCAAGTTTGGGTGCTCAAAAGATCATCTACCATACTGAAGAAAGTTTCAAATCTGACTACTCAAAGAAAAGCATATTTCAAAAGAGACACTAGCACTAGATGGTTTTATAAACCAAAGGAGCAATTATCTTCTCCACCAAATGTAAAGCCGATGAATTAGTGGAAGGCTAAATCTCAAAAAACTCAACCACAGCAGTTCACCAATGGAAAACCAAAATACCAATGGAGAGTCAAAGCTCAACAACTGTCATACCTATAGCTTAGAAATCAGTACGCCAAAGCATCCAAATGGTACAATTAGGCAAAGAGTACACAAATTACAAAATCTGCTATTTAGAAAACAGCAACAAGAAACCTCGACCACGGAAACCCTTGAGTTAACTACTCAATACCCGATTCTTGCACCGCATATTGGTTTGAATTGCATTGAACTTCAAAGCATGGTAGATCCAACCACAAATATGGATAGACACAATTACTAACCCATGCACACAGTCCTCTCGGAGTTCTCCATCTAGGAGGGGTGAAAGGGACTTCATTAATTAAGGACAATGTTTGAAGAGGGAGGAAAAGTTGAATATTAACGCGTGCCTTTTTGAAAAATTACCTAATAATATCCTTAAAAATCATCAACAAGGAAATTTCAACTGATAAAATCTTCCTAATGAGTGTAAATAGTGTATATACTATCAGAAAATACATTAAAAATAGCCTTTTTTCTTATTTTTTTCAATTTTTCCTAATTTGGGAGCGTCAAATAAAAAACTCCACCAAAAAGTAATAAAACAGTGTTCTTCAATGGATTTTCTTAATTGTTGATTTTTTAATTTGCTTTTTCAATGCATTTTATTATTTTATTTGATTTTTTAATAAATAGGTCAAAAATTAATAATAAATAGCAAATGAGCTCAGATGGAAAAATTGAAGATATGTTGATGATCAAAAGAGCAAGACAGATATAGACAAAAAAATTCAATCAAAACGACAGACGAAAGCGGGAAGCCTAACTAGGCCGCCAAGGCTTGTTTCTGGAAATTCTCGCAAAATGAGCTAACGGAGTCCAATTGAAGAAATTTTTGAGTCTAATGTAGATTTCACGGCCTAGTAGGACTAACAGGGGAATCTGGGGAAAAATAGTTTGGGGAGTCCGAGTATAGATATCCAAGGTAGCTTGGAGAAGAGAGCTGTCTACCTTCTTTGCGCACAATTTTCGGAGTCCACAGCACCCAATTTCAGCACAGTCTCACACGAGACATGAGGGATGAGCTCTAAACTCATCATAGAACATTTCTATGCGGTTGGGTAGCAAGTCTAGGCCCAAGAAAAAACCCCTAGAATCTCAGCTATGTACGAATTCCTAGAACACAATAACGAGCATAGAGGCCTGTCAGCTCAAACGAATGGATGAGACTTGAACTGTAGCATGCCCCTAGATAGTAGAACACTTCCATATCATTAGATGACCATTTGGAAGGGGTCGAGGGGGTCCCAAGTAAATAATCTAGGTTTTAGCCACATGTCAGAATTGGATTCTGACTCCACGGGCAGCTTATAGACAAGGTCTATACACAATGTACCTAGATGGTTTCAAGAAAACAATCAAGGTAAGCTCTCAAACAGAAGGAAGCAACTCAAAGTCTACAAATTGTCAAATTTGACATATGAAGTCAAACTGACTCCAAATGAGCCCAAACTGTATGAGTAGCATCATGACTATGTAGCGGACAAGTCCATGGGTTCAAAAGTGATCAAACAACTCTGCACACCAAGTAGTAACAAAAACCAGTTATTTCATAGTCAACTAGAGAACAAAGTTATACCGACACGACAAAATCTTACCAAATTTATTTTAGGATTTTTTTTATATGTATTAAAGATGTGGTCATAAAATTATCTTTTCAAGCAAAAAACACAACTGTAATTAATAATTGCGATTATTTACTTTTGTGCACGTTTGGCTTGAAAATCATCATGTCACTTCACTTATCACTTATACACATCTATTTCATGCCACATGTCAACTTTGAGCCCAAAAGATCAAAAAAGTCTCAGATTTTGTCAAAAAACGCACTAAAGGCTCTTTTGTCCAAATTTTGAGTAAAATGTCACATTTTTTAATCCAAATCATCCCATATCTCACACAGAGGCTCTATATCATGTTTAGAACCAACTTGCAACAAAAAATGTCCAATTTGATGAGAAAGTTAATCAACATATTTATTTACTTTTTTGCGAGAATAAGTCTAAATTTCAACTTTGACCTTATGGGACCGAAGTACATGATGTGACAAGCCCACCAATCAAGTTTGATCAAATTTGGATCACAAAAAATCAAAATCTCTTCACCACTGTTTCAGAGGCTTAAGCCTAAATCTGGCACCATTTCCACCCAATGCACTTAAATGAGCCCACACTTCACATAGAGTAGTTAAATCACATATGTTTCAGGCCTACGATGTCAAAAATGCCAAAAGTTGGAAAAATTTCCCAGCTGTAAATAATCGTGCGATTATTTACTTTGGTTGCAATTTTTTCTTGGATTGCATGGTTCTGATCTTTACATGTTTTTATGCATCTATGTATGCTCCAAAATTGATTTGAAGCAAAATGGACATCATTTGTCATCAATTCAAACACAAGACATTTCAAAGCGGAAATTGTGGAATTTTCTAACTTTGACATTGTATTCTCCTATTAGGTGCAGTGCAAGAGACTGAGAAAGCAAAGAAAAGGATGACTCAGAAGGAAAAGCTCGAGAATTGCCACCATACCAGTTGGAGCCGAGTTCACTGAAACGGCCAAGGTAACCTACCTATCAAAGGAACAACTCGAAGAACACAATACGATAGTCTTCACTGGCAGATTCAAGAGTGACGATGGAAATCAGGTAGAATTGCAGATGCTACTAAGACAAATTTATGATGTAGCCGCAAAGCCAGCCATAATAGAAGCAAACAGAAGTCTAGGGCTTTGAGGATTCTACGACCAAGAGCCATGTGGAGTAGATTTCTAGTGAGCTTATGAATTATTTTTCACAATCAAAAGAGGATGGATCAGCTCAGATCACAGATCAGCAAGGCCAAAAAGTCAAAGTGGTCATTAACAAGGACATAGTGGCTGAGTCATTAAAGCTGCCAACTGAAGGAATGACAATGAGGGCTAGAGATAGGAAAACAGCTGGTACATTCACCAAGGATACAACTGCTGTCATCTTCTCTGGCCTAATTCTGAAGCAAGTAAAGGATCCCGCCCATCTTTATCACCAACACTTCCATTTCCTCTCAAAGAGACCTCCAAGGTACAGTAGATTAGGAAAAATATGAACCCTCTAGGGGCCTTTTGGGATTAAGGTTAATTAGAGGCCACCCATTAGGAAGAGGTGGTGGACACACTCTATACCCTCAAAAAAGTAGGGGGATAAGGTAGCCTTACAACTCTTAATGGTCTCTTACCTAGTGAGAAGGTAAGGGAGGTGGCTAGGGGAAAGGGATAAGGGGGGGGGGGGCATTTTGACCTCTTTTCCCCCACTTTTTGGCTCGGATTTAAAAATACACTAAAAATTTGAAATTAAAAAAGAAAAATTCAAAAAAAATCAAATTTCAAGTTTTCCCTCCTGAAAAGGTCCCCGAACCTATCTCATGGTCAAAAAAGTATTTTTGACCTACAAAAGAAAAAAAACGTGCACTAAAAAATTTCAAAATTTTATTTTTTTTCAAAAAAATTCAAAACATCATAATTTACTCTTTGTATAGTTGTCATTCGATTATTAGAATGATATGATTTTGTACTTTATAACTTTGTGCTCACATAATTTGTTGTTTACTTATAGAGTCAACTTGTTTTGAGAGGACATGAGCAAGCAATCATGTGCAGAGATGGAAATCACCCTATTTTGTTCCGTGAGAAACCTTTCACTACCATGTTAAAAGATTTTGATAAGAATAGTAGGATTTTTGTAGAATCTTGAACCAATAGGTACTCTCTAGGAGCTCTTAGAAAAGCCATCCCTATAGTACTACTATCTTCCCTAGTGTCATAGACACACAAATACTCAAGTGTATATGAATCTCTAGATGAGGAAGACAAATACTTGTAAGAGAAGCGTAACAGCAACAACATTGTCTCCGTTTGTAATTATTTTTATGAGGCTGGATTCCTCTATAAATGCAATATTAATACGTCTTTTTGTTAAATGGTGTCGCATTGAGTGAGAGCATGTAATTTAGATTACTGGAGTTTCATGTAGATTTGAGAAATATTGTTGATTTTTATATATATTTTGATTTTTATGGATATTTTGATTTGTCTGTAAGATGTTTCAAGTCTCAAGTCTTAATCATTCCACCATGAAGAAATTCATGTAATATTTTTATTTCAGTTTAATCATTAATGATTATTCTTATTAAAGTGGATCATAACCTTTGTCAAGATGTCCTCATTTGGGGATGTTGAATATATATCATTAGCAACATTTCACAAGTTGAGAAATTTAAAATCTTGCTTTCCAACATGTTATTGTTTCCATACTATGCCTATGTCAAGTTTGACTTAGAGAAATGAAAACTTGAGATGGAGGGTGACTTATTATTGATTCTTGTTTCATCATACACATATTGTAAAGCCTTTGAGTTTCTACCTTTTTGAGTAGTGTTGACAAGTTTTTGGTATCAAAGTTTCTTAAATATCCCTACATTCGCTATTGGTAGCTATTTCTTTGGTATTGCTAAAAATCATACCAATAGCTATTACCTTGTGAACTTAATTGTTAAATTACAGATTTGATTTTTACTATGTAGCTCATTTGGATAGAGAAAGTGTAGACATAAATTATAGATGCATGCATTGTTAACATAGAAGATATGTTTCACTCGAACCTATGTAAACTGCTAATCAAGAAACCTCTGGTTGGATACCATAACAGTAGGGGTCACATGTGGTTTCAAATACCAAAGAAATGGCTTAACCAAAACATTCCCAAGAACACGAGGTGAGCACAAGGAAGTAAAAATTGGCTCCTTGTTTGGTTGATTTCTAGTGTTAAATGTTTAGTGCACAGAATTTGTGAGGCCTTTGACCTGGGGAGTTCACTAAAGTATATGTAACATAGCACATGTGTTTAACAGAAGGGAATTTATATTCTTAAAAATTTACAGAAACATATGTAGGTAAGGCCTATAAGGGGTACTTTCAATCCATTGTGGTGAACGCATGTGATGTAGGAAAATTTTACATAGTGAATACTCCGTACATCAAACACTACACCTCTATCTCATGGCCATACATTAAAACAAATCCCCCATTTGTCATTCTAAAGCTCCAGGGACCCTCAACAAGAGGGGCCACAAGGGCGCGCAGAATGGCCATCCAGGGACAAATAGGGACCAAGATATTTCCAAGAATAGGGGATGGACCCAAGGAAGTAAAAAATGGTTTATAAGCATGATACAAGGTTTAGGTATTTTCCATTTTTGGGGGGGGAGGAGTTTTCTATGAACACATTAAACTGCCCAGTTCTATCGCATGGCCATGCATAAATTGGCCCTTGTGGCCACTCTTGTTGAGGGTCCCTGGGGCCTTAAAATGGCAAGTACAAGCTTTTTTTTCATGCATGGCATGATACAAGGTCTAGGTATTTTCCATTGGGGGGGCGGGCAGAGGGGGGGGGGGAGGGTGGAGTTTTCTATGAACACATTAAACTACCCAGTTCTATCTCATGGCCATGCATAAAAATAGCCTATACTTGCCATTTTAAGGCCTGAGGGACCCTCGACAAGAGGGGCCACAAGAGCGCACAAATATTTTTGGATGGCCAATTTGCGCGCCCTTGTGGCCCCTCTTGTTGAGGGTCCCCGGGCCCTTAAAATGGCACGTACAAGCTTTTTCTTAATACATGGCCATGATTCAAGTGGTAAGTCTTTTTTTTTCTTAAAGTGTTGAACTTTTAGGCTATTTTTAAGAGCTTCTAGTTTCCCATCGGCTCCGAATCCGTCTGAGCTTGTCTCACATAAATTTGTTCATCTCGTCGCGCTCTTCAACGATCGTGTGATGCAAAAAAATCATAGCCTACTTGGATTCTCAAAAAATCAACATGAAAGCTAGGGATTTCCAATTTTTTTTAATGTAAAACAGACATTTCTTGCTTTTTCTTTAATCTACGGGCTCGAACGAGCATTAAAACCATGGAATCTAAAACTACTCAAAGAATCAATGTTTTTTATTTTGTTAAGGACTATATTTCCTACATACAAAAATTTCTCAAAATTTCACCCTAACACCTTTTAAAGTGGCTTCCAAGGAGTTCCCTTGATCAAAAATTGAAATTGAAGGAAAACAATCAGAATGAACTCCTACATCTAGTCACGGTTTCATTAGATGGCTAGATACTGTTCAATTGGTCAACTTTTAATGTAAAAATTGAATTGTAAGTAAAAGAGTTGACCACCAAAAGCCAGCCATGTTTTTAGCAAAGTACCAAAAGCTGTGCACTTATTCTTGGGCCAAAAACTAGCGCTAGACTTTGCCTTGGGACTCACTCAGGTCTTGCACAGTGCCTATAAAATCACCTGCAAGCCTCGGTTTTCAGTGGCATCTGTTGCATCTACTACCGCAAGCCAATACTTACTTATTATACGGAGTGGTGCAAGCTCTTCATCACCATCTCCATAAGCTCTTCTCTCTTGGTTATGGGAAGAAGAAGAAGAAGATGGATATTCTGTAACATTTAATGGCCTAATAACTTGTGTGTAGTGGAAATGAGCATGAACATAGTGGGCATTTCATTAGAATAGATTCCTAATGAGAATTACAAGAAGCTTTAATGTGGAGAGAGCAACAAAAGGCATAACACCAAGTTAGATAGCATCGACAATACTTTCAAAAGAGAGAGAAATTAAGCTAATGACAACAATTGAGGACCGGATTTGCATGGAGCCGGTCCCCCCTCCAAAAGGCTTTGTATTATGGTTTCTCCCATCAAGAGAGACATTGTTCAATACAATTCTTTGTGTTCCTTCAAGACTAGCTAGTGCAATGAAGATGAAAGATTCATGCACTAAGCAAAACACTTAGCAAACACAAATTGAATTATCCCCGTTCTCAGACCCAAGACCTCACACACCTTCGAAGATGGTGACTAGAGCTAGCAGGGTATGAGAGTAGATTGAGAGGAAGAAGGAGTATCTTACGAGAAAGATGTAGATCTCCTCAACATAATCACTCATATTAGCATAGATTAGCTTAGTAAAGGAGATGAGCATGCATTGAATCTTGTCTCTTGGTTGGATTTGCGTCCACATGCCAAGAGTGTGTTGATGTAGGCTTCTATCTCACAAGCTTAGAGTAGGTGATGAGCTCTCCATTAAAGCTTGGGAAGAGATAGTCTTCTCTTTCTTCACACATGAGATTGTGTGAGTGTGTGTGTGATAATGCCTTGCAAAAATCAGCCCTCTCTCTCTCTTGGGTGAGCCCTCTTGCTATTTGCTTTTGCTGAGCCCTCATCGGCTCTCCCCAAGTCAAGCCAATCACAATTAAGCAGCATAAGTGATAGCCTTTTGACACATGTCCCCCTTTCCCCTTTTGTGAGAGCTTTAGGTAATTAAATAATTAAACTAAACTCTCATTGGACCCCTTTGCCTCCTGGCCAATAGGAATTAGGCAAGTCATTGGGCTCTTGAATGCTCATTGGACCCCTTGGGAGACTGCCCAATAGTCTTCTAGGAGACTTAATTCTCATTGGTTTCTTTTATTAAATGTTTTTAAATAAATAAATTAAATTTACTCTAGCTTAATTCTCATTGGTCCACTTCAAGGGTCATTAGATAGAAACTGGGCACACCTTGTGGGCATATGGCCTAGGGAGCTGACATGTGTCCCTCATTCCTTTTGTGTAAAGGGAGCCTGTGTGTGTGTGTGTGACTTTATCTCTCATCCCCTAGAAGAAGGGCTCGCCCCCTCCCATGTAGGGATATGCATTGACTTTGGAGAGCACACAAAGCATCCAATTCCCCCTAAGCTTTAACCCTTTGGACACAACCTTTGAATTTTGGAACCTTAGCATTTTGGAAGTCTTAATGGGCTGAACCTTAGGGTCTTTTTAGCCCATGTTGCACATGGCTCTTTTGCAGATGGCCCCCTTTGGATCCCTATTTTCCCTCCTTTGGATCCCTACTGTGGCCGGTCTACTAGCTTAACCAGTATTCTAGCCTTTTCTCCCCTGGAACTTCCCCACATTAAATGATCAGTTTAATATGAGAAAATCATTTAGGAGAATTAGATATTGATTATTATGACATTACCTCTCTCTTGAAATCATAGTCTGCCTCGACTATGGTGTAGAGAAGATAAAGCATATTCATGAGTCCTTTTCTTAGCGGGTAGAGGATCCCTATGTTACCCTACAACATCATTCCACAATGGATGACTAGTCCATTTGGCGCTTGAGAGCCTGAGGCTGCCGCAAGCATGTTTGCACATTAGTCCTATCAATCTTCCATAGTAATGTGACAAGCTCTACTTGGTGTTTAGGAGAAGTCGTCTCCGCAAACTTGATCTAAGCATGCATACTACTTCTTTTTGGTGCACAATAAAGAAAAAGAAAGTCTTATAAGACAAAAAATTTGTTCATTTTTAACATTTTGTACATTTTCTTACTCATTGGGAAGCATTGTAAGCATTGACAAGGTTTAGGTTATCCTTTAATTGTATTCCTTGCATCCATCTAGCATCTTCGAAAGGATAATTCTAAAACTTAATAAGATATCGTCGGATAGTCTTACTGCCTCTTAGTACCTTGTCTTCATGTCGGAGAATGGACTCTGGCTGTAGCACCTCCTCTTGGTTCTCGATCTCCGGCGGGTCTTCAATAGTTGGTTCTTGAGGTGGCTCTCCTTTGTAAGGCTTTAATAGGCTCACATGGAAATCAATGTGTATGAGCCAATGATTGGGCAGCTTGAGTTGATAGGCCATATCACTGATTGGCCTAAGAATTTGAAAGGGACCATAGTACCTTTTTGCTAGTTTAGCATAGTACTTTTGGTGGCCTGTAGGATTCTTGCCCGTCATGTGCCTTAATCGAGCCTTGGGAAACTTTAACAAGACCCAATCGTTTTCTTTAAAGGCTTGGGCTCTTCTGTGCTTGTCAGCAGCAGCCTTTTGCCTTTGTTGTGAGATAGAGATAGCATCCTTAATCTTTTGAAAAGATTCTTGTAGGTCTTGGCTATACTCATCTGCAGCGAAGATCTTCCCATGTACCTTAAGTAGCAAGGGACTTTTTGATCTTCCCTCAATTACCTCGAAAGGTGATTTTCCTGTGGAAGTATGTACAATATTATTGTAATCATACTTCACTAAGGGTAAGTACTTCTCCCATTGGGATCTTTGATCTACTTCCGTTACATAGGCTTTTAGTAGATCGAGAATTGTTAGGTTAGCTATTTCACTTTGGCCATCCGTTTATGGATGATAGGCCGAAGAGAAGTTTAGCCTTGTTCCTAAATTCTCAAAGTTAGAAGTAATTTCTATCAATGTCCATAGAGACCCTATCCGACACTATGGACATTGCCAAGCCATGGTACTTGAAAATTTGTGAAATGAAGAGGGTTGCCATTTGATGGGCTTTGATAGTCTTTTTGACAGGTATAAAATGAGCTTGTTTACTGAACCTGTCTACTATCGTCCATATTCCCGTGTTCCCATGGATAGACTTAGGCAATCCAAAGATAAAATACATGGATATGCTCTCCCATGGTGAATTAGGGATTGGCAAGGGTTGAAGCAATCCAAGTTGCTTCCCTCTATCAAATTTTTTCTTTTGGCATACTACACATTTAGAAACATACTCTTGTATGTTTACTTTCATGGTAGGCCAATAGAAATATGTTTCAATTCCCTTTAAGGTAGACTGAATCCCTCTATGCCCCGCATAAGGTGGAGCATGAGATTCATACATTACTTTCTCACGTAGTGAGTTAGTAACGCATAGTCTATTGCCATAGAGAAGATAACCATCTTGTAAGGTAAATGGTTCTTCTTTCTTCCCCAATGCAAGGGCTGAAATCACATCTCTAAAATCGGGATCAATAGCATACTCATCTATCATTGAAGATAGATCGTTGTGAGTTGCTATGGAAACCGCATTCACTCTCGACTGTCTTGAGAGTGCATCAGCTACTTGATTATGCTTGCCAGCAATGTGAGTAATATGAAAATGAAATTGCGAAAGGAAATTTGCCCACCTCATTTGTTTGTCGGAGAGCTTGGTCTACGTCATGAAGTACTTAAGACTTTGGTGATCCGTTCGCAGAATGAAAGGAGTCCCCAATAAATAGTGCTTCCATGAGTCTAAGGCATGTAGAACTGCAAGGAGTTCCTTTTCATATATGCCTAGATCTTGCTCAACAGGGTCGAGTCTTCGACTCTCATAGCCTATGGCGTGCCCTTCTTGGAGAAAAACAGCTCCAAGGCAATCACCACAAGTATCACATTGGACCTCAAATGGTTTTGAGAGATCCGGTAGTGTAAGCACAGGTTGAGAGATAAGATTTTCTTTAAGCTTTTCGAAAGCATTTTTCTCCTTAGCAGACCATGTATACCTAACTATTTTCTTTGTTAGGTCATGTAATGGTCCCGCAATTTGTGAGAACTTTTCTATGAAGCATCTATAGTATGCACACAGACCTATAAAGCTTCTTAGTTCATGAAGATTCCTTGGTTTAGGCCATCCTTTTATTACCTCTAACTTTGATGGATCCATTTGGATGCCATCTTGAGAGATAATATGACCTAAATACTGAAACTCTTGCAAGAAAAATTCACTTTTCTTTCGATTAACATAAAGTTTATTCTCTCTCAAAACTTGAAATTTTACCTAGAGGTGTTGCTTGTGTTCCTCCAATGAATTAGAGTAGATGATAATATCATCAAAGAACACTCCAGTGAAGGTTCGATGAGGCGTGAACAGCTTCTCCATCAAGCGGTTGAATGTGGCTGGTGCATTGATCCAGCCAAAAGGCATGACAATGTATTCGTAAAGACCAAATGTGGTGCGAAATGCGGTCTTTACAATGTCTTGATCAACTATCCTTATTTGATGATAGCCACTTTTTAGGTCAATCCTACTGAAGTAGGTCGATCCTTGTAGCTTATCAAATAGGTCTTCTACCCGTGGAACGGGAAACCTATTCTTGATAGTGATCCTATTTAGTGCTCTATAGTCGACACACATACGATATGTGCCGTCTTTCTTTTTCACTAATAGCACAGGTGAGCAAAATGGAGATGAGCTTGGCCTAACCATACCCTTCTCAACTAACTCATGCACTTGCCGCATAATCTCCTCTTGTTGAGCTTGAGAAACTCTATAAGGAGGTTTGTTAGGCGGTGAACTTCCTGGAAGAATTTCAATTGCATGGTCATCATTACCTCGTCTGGGAGGGAGCTCACAAGGGATGTCATCAATAAAAACATCTTGAAACCCCTTGAGAAAATTGGATAACTCTAATTCCTTTTGGTTGCTTTTATTTTATTTTGTTAAAGCATTAGGTTCATTTTGAGAATCTTTAACAGAAATCATGTACACGGAAATAGAGCTCTTTATTGACTTGTTGAAAGTTGGTGTATGTACAATGGGGATAGTGTTACCCATTTCCTTAGCATATATATACATGTCTTTTTCCCTGAACTTAAAGGAGATTCTCCTTTTAGGAAATTTAATATCGGCAGTCAGGCGGTCAAACCATGGTGCCCCTAGGATTACATCCTCATATTTGAGAGGAGAGACAAAGAAGTCCTCTTTGTCCACATAGCCTTGGACATGAAGCCTAAATTTCCCGATTAAGGGAGTGACTGAAGCTTCTTGCCCCTTGAAGGAACTGTCTGCGGGTAGGACATCTCCCATCTCGTAGGATTGTATGCCTAGCTTACGGGCTAACTCCATAGATATAAACTTGTGAGTAGAACCAGGGTCAAAGAGAATAAAAGCTCATTGGAACCCTTGTTTTCCGAGGGCTTATTATTTCTTTTAGCCCCCGTTTGGAAATTGATTCGAGAGGCCACCATAGTATGGTGTATTACCGCTGATATGGTACGTGGCCTTTGGGAGTTGACATACTCTGTCATTTCTTCGGTTAAGCCCGCACAAAATTGTTGCTTTTGCTCTCCAAAATCCAACTTTTTGAAGATAGTGGCTTTGAGTTGTAGGTCCCAAAACTTTTCTACATATTTGTGGATGGATTCATTGGGAGAGAGCTTTAAGCTTCTCCATTCGGTGAGTACCTTGTCTTTGGCATCGGTGGCCAAAAACTACTTCATAATGGAAGCTCTTAAAGCTTTCCATGTTCCTGGAGCTTCACCGTTGGCTCGTAGGCTAGACCACCATTTTCTGGCGCACTTTTGAAAGTCCATAGCTACATGGCATAGCTTAGAGGACTCCGTGAATCCCTCATCTCCAAACGCCGCATCAAATTGTTGGATAAAGGCCAAGACTTTGTCCGTAGCACCAAAGGTACCATCATAGGTTTAGGAAAGAGATGCTCTTCCCTCCCTCTTTGAATTTCTTCAATTTGGACGGCCTCTTCCACGCGGCATAGGATTTCCTATGGCCTCTTCTTTTTGATGGTTCAAAGGTTGCACCATCACTTTCTTCAGAAGATGAAGAATTTGAAGAAGGTGGAGAAGAGGGTGACCTCTTTCTCGCCTTTTTCTTATCTTGATCTTTGTCATCTTCACCATCGCTTTCATAAGAGGAAGAGGATGAAGAAGATGGAGAAGAGGGTGTCCTATATCTTGCCTTTTTCTTCTCTTGCTTTTTATCATCCCTCTTTGAATTATGGCGTGGAGAAGAGTGTGATGGTCTTCTCCGCTTTGGTGGTGATGGAGAGCGTTTAGCCCGCCGTCTTCGTGGAGCCATCGCCACCGAGGTGGCAGGAGACTCGCTTCTTTCTCATTCCTTCGGTGGGGGCTCTTGAGTTCTCCTTTGGGAAGGAGATGCATCACTAAGAAGTAAATTCTTGAGCCCTTCATATGGATTCTCTTATTCTTCTCGAATCGGAGAGAGACCTTTTTGGTAGTCTCACAAAGAGGCTTCCTAGGTGTTCTCTCGTCATGGTGATGAGCTTGGAGAATCCCATGAGCACGGAGCTGCCGTTGCACTTCACTTTGGAGAGATGGATTGCCCATGGCTTGTTGAAGCTTAGAAAAAAGATAGTTAACAAGCATTTAAGCATCATTAGTAGCTTGCTCATGAGAAAAATCAAAGTTATCAACATTAATTTCAGTCTCTTTATTATTGTCAGCCATTCTAACAACTTTTAGGTGTAAACGTTTTAGGTGTACTTTGGCACTTCAAGCCCTAGTTGCTACTCCTCTTTACCCCTTTAGAAAAAGCACTCAAGCTATTGTACCCGCAGCTCGAATACCATTAATTGCAAGGAATAGAAGAGAGGGTCTTTCGACACCAAAACAACACCGACTCCTGTCAAGCTTCTAATAGCTCAATAGTGGTTAAGCCGTAGGCAAGCCCCGTAGGACTCCACTATTAAGACCATAGCTCTCGATGGTGATGCCCCGTTAACTGCACAAAGGCAGGTGCACTGCAAGGCTGCAAAATCCCTATTCTACTTACTCACAGGCAATTAGAATACCAACCATTTGTAGCTAGCTTGAGGACCTCCCTTCTTGAGAAAGAAAAGAGAAACCTTGAGCTCTGGTACCAATGTAACATTTAATGGCGTAATAACTTCTGTGTAGCGGAAATGAGCATGAACATAGTGGGAATTTCATTAGAATAGATTCCTAATGAGAATTACAAGAAGCTTTAATGTGGAGAGAGCAACAAAAATCATAACACCTAGTTAGATAGCATCGACAATACTTTCAAAAGAGAGAGAAATTAAGCTAATGACAACAATTGAGGACCGGATTTGCATGGAGCCGGTCCCCCCTCCAAAAGGCTTTGTATTATGGTTTCTCCCATCAAGAGAGACATTGTTCAATACAATTCTTTGTGCTCCTTCAATACTAGCTAGTGCAATGAAGATGAAAGATTCATGCACTAAGCAAAACACTTAGCAAACACAACTTGAATTATCCCCGTTCTCAGACCCAAGACCTCACACACCTTCGAAGATGGTGAGAGCTAGCAGGGTATGAGAGAAGATTGAGAGGAAGAAGGAGTATCTTACGAAAAATATGTACATCTCCTCACATAATCACTCATATTAGCATAGCTTAGCTTAGTAAATAGCGTGGTAGAGGAGATGAGAATGCATTGAAGCTTGGCTCTTGGTTGGATTTTCATCCACATGCCAAGAGTGTGTTGATGTAGGCTTCTATCTCACAAGCTTGGAGTAGGTGATGAGATCTCCATTAAAGCTTGGGAAGAGATAGTATTCTCTTTCTTCACACATGAGATTGTGTGAGCGTGTGTGTGATAATGCCTTGCAAAAATCAGCCCCCTCTCTCTCTTGGGCGAGCCCTCTTGCTATTTGCTCTTGCTGAGCCCTCATCGGCTCTCCCCAAGTCAAGGCAATCATAATTAAGCAGCATAAGTGACAGCCTTTTGACATGTGTCCCCCTTTCCCCTTTTGTGAGAGCTTTAGGTAATTAAATAATTAAACTAAACTCTCATTGGACCCCTTTTCGTCATGGCCAATAGGAATCAGGCAAGCCATTGGGCTCCTGAATGCTCATTGGACCTCTTGGGAGACTGCCCAATAGTCTTCTAGGAGACTAAATTCTCATTGGTTTCTTTTATTAAATGTTTTTAAATTAATTAAACTAGATTTACTCTAGCTTAATTCTCATTGGTCCACTTCAAGGGTCATCCAATAGAAACTGGGCACACCTTGTGGGCATGTGGCCTAGGGAGCTGACATGTGTCCCTCATTCCCTTTGTGTAAAGGGAGCCTGTGTGTGTGTGTGTGTGTGACTTTCTCTCTCATCCCCTAGAAGAAGGGCTCGCCCCCTCCCATGTAGGGATATGCATTGACTTTGGAGAGCACACAAAGCATCCAATACCCCCTAAGCTTTAACCCTTTGAACACAACCTTTGAATTTTGGAAGTCTTAATGGGATGAACCTTAGGGTCTTTTTAGCCCATGTTTCACATGGCTATTTTGCAGATGGCCCCCCCTTTGGATCCCTTTTTTCCCTCCTTTGGATCCCTACTGTGGCTGGTCTGCTAGCTTAACCAATATTCTAGCCTTTTCTCCCCTGGCACTTCCCCACATTAAATGATCATTTTAATATGAGAAAATCATTTAGGAGAATTAGATATTGATTATTATGACATATTCTCTCTCTACTTGCTTAGTATATCCTCTCTCATTTCACAGTGTACGCGCTCTCCGGAAGCTCTCGTGGTGAATACCTCTACGTAGCTCTCACCACCACTCTCTTGCGGCAAAGCAAGAAGCCTTTTGATTGGCCCTAATCAATTCTAAAGTACGGTGAGAAGTTCTAAACTCCATATCCATCATCATCTTTCTCCCTATGTTGTTTTTTCTGAATAGTCACCCTCTCGGTGATTGTTTTTTCATATACGAGTGTATGTATGTGTTTACCGAGTACATATAAATTTACCCCATGATTATTTTATCATGTTTAAAATGCTGATTTATGCAGAGGATGTGTTTATGATCATGTTGTTAGCATGCAAATGAGAAGAAAAGCGAGTGCCTCTGTAGCCTTGCACAAGTCGCACCGTAGGAAGGAAGAACTATTGCACCGCCGAAATCACTTGTGAACGTCTATAGAAATTTATGAAAAACACTTCAATCATAGAACACACTTGAAATTAGGAGAAATTGAGGACATCATGATGAAGCTCCTCTTGTGGAGATGTCCGCAGAGTATCCATAGGCAAAAAACAGATGAGAAGTGAAGAAGTTATAGCCACTCGAACATGGAGGTGTCCTCTTTCTCGCTCAAAAATGAGCTCTCTGGAAGTTGTACAGGTGTTGCACCTTTTAAAATGGGGGCTCCCTTATATTTTATTCCCCAAAAATCTTCTCTCTCTTCTCAACCGACAAGGCTTTCTTTGTGGGCATCTTTTAATTGGCTCATTTTTTGCCTTTTTTGTGCAAGAAATGAGGTGTCGGTGACCCTTTGACCAAGGGAATGGGTGGGGGCAAGTAGCCGAGGACCAAAAATTGTGCGAGGTGCCTATTGAGATAAGTGAAAATTCCCAAAATGCACCCTTTCTCCCCCATGATCCCACGAGCCACTTGATGGCAAGCCTTGAGAGCTCCTCACCAAGTGATACACCTATAATGGGCTCCCCCTTTAGGCTATATACCCCCCACTCTCCACTTTTTCCTTCCCATGTGGGATAATCCACCGGCCACCTGGCACCCTCCTCCTCAATTCTCCCAAATCCCTTGTGCCCAACAATTTTTTATATTTTTCCCAAAACAGGAGGGCCTCTCGAACAAACTTCCCCCAAGCACAACTTGCTGCCCGATCACCGCGTGACACACCGTAACACACAGCTTGGATCCCAAGTCCTTGGCTACTTCTAGAATTCTCAAACCTCAAAATTTCTAATTTCAATCATCAAGTTGGCCCAGGTGCCCTTGTGGCATGCATCTACAATCAATTTATAAGCTGAGACCGCCGACTTTGGATGCTCATAACTCATGATGTACATGTCCAATTCATGATCTATAAAGCACGGCTGAAAATATTTATTGAAAACCATATTTTGGAGTCTTGAGAAACCCAAAACATCAGCACCCAATCCTGGAAAAATCACACCTTTATACATGAATTTTTACATGCTCACTTCTAAGACTTGCAGGGCTATGTACACATATATATACGAGGCTAGTGGGCAAGATTTTTGGCATGACCTAGTGACTTTATGCTCATTCAAAAAATGTCTGACATAGCTTGGTAGCCTCCCTAGACTGCTTGATCATTCATGACAAGCAGAGGTTTCTAGGATGAACAACTGTTGTAGCTCATTCCCATAAACCTCATTTACATTCTCAGATGTTTCCACATTGTTTTCCTTCATTGATAGCATCTCATCTGTCACAATTGTCATCAAACGTGCCAAATATTTCTTCAATCTATAACCATTAACACAATACTTATGTTGTGCACCACTCAAATCAGCCAACTGATATGTGCCATTATGAAATTTTTTCACAACAGTAAATGGACCTTCCCACTTGATTGAAACATTTTCTGAAAGATATTGTCCAGCTTACTATTGTATCGCAACACCAGATCACCCTTTTCAATTCCCTTATCCTGTACGCATTCATTAGCTTTTAGCTAAGCCTTCTTCGTCACTTCTTCATAGTAGCTCAAAGCTAAAACTCTATCCAATTGCAAACATTGTAAATCCAACAACCTTTTCTGCCAAGTATTTGTTTACTCTTCATCTCCCAATGACAACAATTTGAGTGCAAGGATATCCACTTCAATTAGTAATAAATCTTTCTTGCCATAAACCAAGTGGTAAGGAGAAAATCTTGTGCTTGTTTTGATAGCAGTTCTATAGGCCCATAATGCAGAAGGCAACTCCGAATCCCAAGTCTTCCCGTGTGTGAGTCATCTTTGTTAAGATTTTCTTGAGTTCTCCATTGAACCTCTCATGGAGACCATTGCATTGTGGATAATAAGAAGAACTGTACTGATGGTGTATATTGAGCTTCTCGCATAAGAAATCAAATAGCTCTCCTTTGAATCCTTATCCTCTATCAAAAAGTAGCTCAAGAGGCACACCAAATTTACAGCATATATGCTCATAAACAAACTTGCCCCATTTCTTTACTAGTAATCTATTTGACAGCCTTGGCTTTTGCCCATCATGACAAATTATCCACTAGTGTCAAGATGTAAGCATTTCTGTTGCTAGTCATAGGTAAGGGTACAATAGCATCAAGACCCCATTTTTCAAAACATCAAAATCTAGAATTGTCTTTCGCAATTCGGGCTTCAAAATCATCTTTCCCATATTCTGGGAAGGCAAACAAAACTTGCATCAATGGTTAACATCCCACTGAATGCTTGGCCATACATAGAATTCTTGCAAAATTTCATGCAACATGATCTTCATGGCAAAATGGCCTCCACAAGATCCCTCGTGATTTTCTTTCAAGATCTTGTAGATTTCTTTTTTCCAGGGCACACGATGCAAAATCAAATCACTTCCTTTCAACACATCATCAAGTATTTTGTATTTCTTGGCCTTTCTTATAAAAGCATACTTTTTGGAGGGTGGTATACCTTCAGGTAGGATACCTATCAACAGAAAACCCATTTCCTTTGTTAACACTTCCTTCCCATGATATAAAGGGGCATTTTCCTTCAACACAAACACACAAGTAATCATTTCTTGACAGCATTATGAGCTTCTTCATTCTGAGACCTCTCAATATGCTACAAACTCCATGCTTCAAACTTTTTGAGCAACGATTTCATCTTGAAGCATAAATTCTTCAGTTTAGGATTCTTATTCTTCCATACTCCCAACACTTTCTTCACGACCAACAAGGAATCTCGTTTGATCTGCAAGCGTCTAATTTCCAACTGTAAACAAATGTGAAAACCACCTTCAAGGGCCATGTACTCCGCTTCATTTTTACTTTTCGCATCAAGTTTCATCCCTTGCTTCCTTACAAGTTTTCCTTGTGCATCATAAATGACAATGCCTCCCGAAGGAGCATCATGACTTCTTCAATAAGAGCCATCAAAATATAACACTGAAAATACGGCAAGAGTCTCGACTTTCTTCTTTGGCACCACCTCTTCCTTAACCAAAATAGGAGTGTCTTTATAAGTGAGTAAATTTACCAGTGTAGCCCAAGTACTCTCTTCTACCAAAAAGGTGAATTGAAACTCTTGGAGTTCAACAACCAATTTCATCACTATTTTTTATATATTTGAATTATTAAATAGCTGAGGAAGCAATGAATAACTGGTGAGAAAAGTGAACGACTTTTGTAACAAGTAATGCCTGAATCGTTTGCAAGCATACACCATATTAGTCATCACCGATTCAATTTCAGAGTAATCTCTTTCATGAGGAGTCTTCACTCTATTAGCATAATTAATGGCTTCATATACTGAGATTCCTTTCCTTTTTGTAACAACATGGCTCCAATGGAATCATCTCCCACAATAATGGGTTAACATAAAACTCTTTTTCCCAGTCAGGAGCTTGCATAATGGATAGTGTACTTAAAACTTCTTTGATTCTGTTAAAAACATCTTCACAGTCACACGACCACTTCAAGGGATCATTCTTAATTGTTTGTTGCAATGGATACAATAGTTTTGATGCCAAAGGTATGAAATGAAACATATATTTAACCTTCTGTATGAAAGTGGGCAGCTGTTTGGTATCTTTTGGAGATAACAGTAACAACAAAGCCTCCACTTTCTCTGGATCTACTTAAATTCCATTTTCTAAAATCACATGTCCAAGAAGCTTCACCCTTGGCTGCACCAAATGACATTTTTTAGGGTTCAATTGACCCCCGCATTCATCATACCTTGCAAAAGTCATTTCAAGATTTTGAAAAGTAACAACAAAGCCTCCACTTCCTCTGGATCTACTTAAATTCCATTTTATAAAATCACATGTCCAAGAAGCTTCACCCTCGGCTGCGCCAAATGACATTTTTTAGGGTTCAATTGACCCCCGCATTCATCATACCTTGCAAAAGTCATTTCAAGATTTTGAACATGCTATTTCCTTGAGCTGTATACACAAAAATCATCTATGAATTCTTTGACAAACTTCCCAAGGAAGGGGGTAAGGACCCACTCCACTTTTCTTGTGAAAGCTCCAGGCCCATTTGTGAACCCAAAAGGAAGGCAGCAAAAGCAGAAATAACCCCATGGTGTGATAAAAAGTGGTCTTTTTTCGGTCTTTAAGAGCAAGGATAAGCTGAACATATCCTGGATAACCATCAAAAATATTGTATCTTTCAAATCCAGCCACTACATCTAGAAGTAGATCAATGAAAGACAAAGGGTAAGGACCTTTTTTGGTCACTGCATTCAATGGCTTGTAATCAACACAAACTCTCCAACGACCATCTTTCTTTGGAGTGACCACTACAGGGCTCACCCATTGAACATTATTAACTGGCACAATGAACCCTGCATCCAAAAGTTTATCCACTTCTTCCTTTAAAGCATTCATTTTCTCCTTACCCATCCTTTTTAATTTCTGTCGTATTGGCTTTGCCCCTTCAACTAGTTCGATATTCACCGGATCTCCAACAAAACCCTTTATTTCCCTTCCTCTTGGCTTTTGCATCTTCACCCTCTTTCTCTTTACCTTTCTTTTTTATAGGACCTGGCGTGGCACAGCCTTCCCTCTCTCTTTTGCCTATGGGAAACATATATGCTTCTTACTTTTCAATCCGCACAATACCCACATGACCACCAGAGGTTGAAGCCTGATTTTTGTGTTCAGTATGTTGATCTCCCCGTATATCCAATGCAGAATCATTAGCCCTTTTAGGAATCTGCTCGAGAAGTGGAAACATATCACCTCCCATCCTTGTTGGCTTTAAGCAACAAGTGCTGATATGACCAAGTTCACCACAATTATAACAGGTAGGGATGAACCTCCTTTGCATCTCAAAGACACCTTGTCCATGAACCGCATTCACATTAGGTTGAGCTTCACATGCCTGGGCCATTCCTCTACCACGACCGCGAACACCACCACCTCCACCTCCAAGAACACCGAGTCGCAATTCTTGCATCATGGTCATTATGTCGTGCATATTTTGATGTAACTGTTCAGTATTAGCAACCCTTTGGGCAGGTTGGGCTCCAGTCTATGCCTGATTTTCCTCCTTTCCCATACTCATTGAGTCTTTGAGCCTTCCACTCTTTCTCCCTGGCGATAGTGACTGCCTCCTCGAAGATAGCAGGCTTTTTCAGCTCAACTTTGAACTTCATACTTTCTTTTAAGTTTGTCACAAAATGGTCCTTCTTTAACATGGATGGAGGGATTTCATTTCCCAAATCTCGGGCCCATTTATCCCATAAACGGGTGAAGTGCATGACAAAATCATCAACGCTTAAATTAACCTTTTGAGTGTACCCTAGAATTTCATGTCAAACTTCATCAAACACTTCAATGGATCTGTACTATGCCAGGAAATCTTGCTTCACACAATTATAGTCCAAAACCACCCCTCGAGTTTGCGCTTGCACCAACTCTTCATGATTGTATAACCAAACTATTGCCTCATCCTGTAACTATATTGTAGTAGCCGCAACAATATAGCTTGGTGTATTATATTTTGCAGTAAGCAATTAAATTCCAATTTTTTTCAATAAAAGTGTGTGCATTCTCATTAGGCAATCCATGAAGCTGTGGAAACTCGCCCGCCATGTTTGATTGCCACAAAAACACTTACATGTGACGTCGAAAGCTCAAGGGATGTCCATGGGTCTCTCTAGTACCTAATCCACCTCACAGTAGGTAACCCGGCCTCTAGTGCTTGGCTTCACAAAACCTCGTGACCCTCCAAAGGCTGCAATCCAGTTACACGACCGTCTCAAGTGTCGTCCACAATTTGCACATACATAGGTGGTTGTCCATAAGGACCCACATCCACTTTACATTCTCTGCCTACAAAAAAGACATATTTCACAAGACTTGGAGCATGGAAGCACTTTCTCCTTTGTGAGGGCACCAAACGATGTTAGCGTGCAAAGGGGAAGAAAAATGAGTGCCTCTATAGCCTTGCACAAGTCACATAGTCGAGTTTAACTATTGCACGGCCAAAATCACCTGTAGAGATTTACAAAAAACCCATCAAGCATAGAACACACTCAAAATTAGGAGAAAATAAGGACATCATGATGAAGCTCATCTTTTGGAGATGTTTGTAGAGTATCCATAGGCAAAAAACAGATGAGAAATGAAGAAGTTATAGCCACTCGAACATGGAGGTGTCCTCTTTCTCGCTCAAAAATGAGCTCTCTGGAAGTTGTTCAAGTGTTTCAGATATTAAAAATGGGGCTCCCTTATCTTTTATTTCCCAAAAATAGTCTCTCTCTTCTCAACCGACAAGGCTTCCTTTGTGGGCATATTTTAATTGGCTCATTTTTTGCCTTTTTGGGCAAAAAATGAGGTATCGGTGACACTTTGACCAAGGGAATGGGGTGGGGGCATGGGGTGGGGGCAAGTGGCCGGGGACCAAAAAATGTGCTAGGCACTTGTCCAGCTGAGTGTGAACTCCCAAAATGCACCCTTTCTCCCTCATGAGCCCACGAGTCCCTCCATGGCAAGCCTTGAGAGCTCCTCACCAAGTGATACACCTATAATGGGCTCCCCCTTTAGGCTATATACTCCCCACTCTCCATTTTTTCCTTCCCATGTGGGATAATCCCCCTGCCACATGGTAAAATCCTCCTCAATCCTCCCAAATCCCTTGTGCCCAACAAATTTCCAAATTTTCCCCAAAACAGGAGGGCTTCTCCGACAAACTTCCCCCAAGCATAATTTGTTGCTCCGGTCACCGAATGACACACGTAACACATGGCTTGGATCCCAAGTCATTGGCTACTTCTAGAATTCTCAAACCTCATCATTTCTAATTTCAATCATCAAGTTGGCCCAGTTTCCCTTGTCGCATGCATCTGCAATCACTTTCTAAGCTCAGACCGCCCACTTCGGATGCTCATAACTCATGATGTACATGTCTGATTCATGAGCCATAAAGAACGGTTGAAAATATTTATTAAAAACCATATTTTAGAGACTTGAACAACCCAAAACATCAGCACCCAAGCCTAGAAAAATCACACCTTTGTATATGAATTTTTACATAGTCACTTCTAGGACTTGCAGGCCTAGTTACACATATATACACGAGGCTAGTGGACAAGATTTTTGGCATGACCTAGTTACTTTATGATCATCCAAAAATGCCTCACATCGTGCATGCATGAAAAGCACTTTTTCGTTTCACGTCATAGAAGCGGTAGGAACATTGTTTTGGTCATAACTCACAAACCGTTATGAATAAGCTCAAAGCCTTTATAACAGAGATAAAACACATCATTTAGAACATTTTATCTCTTAGGTGTCATGTGAAAATCACGCACGAGCTAGGAGATATGGTAAAAAATGAGCTTGTTGTCCACTTCACAGTCAAAATTTTGGACATGTGGCTTCTTGTAGAACCACTATATAGATTCACCGGATGGGCAAACCCACTTAGAAAATTGGAAATCTTGATTAAACTTGATGATAAATGTATTTATATGTTTGTTATCACCTTGGGTATGCGAGTTATTAATCATTCCATAATCGGTTTTATCCTACGCGTGTAGGGGTGCTACCAACTGGGAGTGCCATATGACGTCGTAAGTTAACCGACCCACTTATGTATGATTTATGGTTGGTTTTGATGAGTTGATTTCAGTTATTAGATGTCCATAAATTTTTGTGAGGGTATATGGTTAGTCAACCTGAACCGCATAGGCAGATATGATTAAACTGGCTTTCTTTTTGGGTTACCGTTTGTTGTGTGAGTAACATATGGGTAAAGTGGTGTGATAGACTGGTAGTCTATATTATGGATCTGAGATTGATGCATTGTTTTGAGGTAAAATACTTTCATTTTCATGTTATGCAAGCTCCCGAAAATGTCAAAAAGTTGTTTTTTGAATATGTGCAAAGTTATGGTTTATGGTTCACCTATGTGATGGTTTATGGTTCACCTAAAGGTCGGAGCTGTTTTGCATCATGTTTATATGGTGATGGAATGTTATCATATGATAAATGGAACCTTATTGATTGATGTGGATGCCTCATGTGCATGGGTATGATTGCTTTCCACCTTTCTAGGTCAAAACTAGCTCTATGTGCTAGAGAGGTGAAGTGCAGATATGATGCATCAACTTTGCATAGTTGAATGTTGTAAAAATTGGATTTTTATATCATATTTAATTTTTGGTTGGTGGACCTATTTTATGCATGAACAACTCATGTCTCAAGAGCTATGTGTGTGGGCTTCGATGACTAAAGTGGTTATGTCAAACTCCAAGTGTGGGAACTGGTTCAATATGAATATGATTGGTGGTTAAGGGCTGAGATTCCCTCGTGGTTTATGGTTGCGGTTTTGTGGTGGAAGCCGGTGTGGTTTTGTGGTTATGTTCTAAAGTGGTTATGCAAGATTGGCTGTGCCTCATCCGAGTTGGATGGAGTGCTCACCCGTCTAAAGTGATTGGATTATGGTTTATGATGTTGGGATTAGATCATGAAGTGGTCTTGATGGTTTATGGTGGACGTGTAAGGGTAGCGACCCTATACAGTCTAACTGCTTGGATTGTTTGTGCATATAGAAAATGCTATAGTGATTGGACTCACGTGTTATGTTTCTCATGGCAGCATCGTTACAAGACTAAGATCAACCACATCGCTTAGCCTTAAACAAAAAGGGCCGTTGACCTGCAGCTTTGCTAGATTGGGGGTGTTTCCTAGGTCTTCTTCTTTTGTTAGGCTCATCTACATAGTTAGGCTCATCTACACAGTTAGGGAGTCAGGGGTTGAATGACCTACACGGCTAACCCGTCGGAGACTTTGCCTTGGCTTTGCCTAAACACCTGGTGTTGGACATCGAAGGGATGTGGTGCCTAAACTGGTATGGTTGGTATTGACACCCTACCACCTACTCGTACTTGGGATCCTTTCAGAGCTCGGGTTCATGGAGGGAGGCAAAGCTTCCGCTGCCTCAGCTTATTTCTGGCTCAGGTAGGTTGGAGGTGTTCTGGCTCGCTCTCAATGAAGTGAAATTCTTTATGTCCGTAGTAGAGCAGAAGTGGATGGGTGGACCGGTTGATCCCTACACATGGTCCGGTGCTCTGCTAGTTATTTTGTCATAAACTTTTTGATGTTATGCTATACCCAGATTTAGTCATTGCATTAATATATGGTTGTCTGTTTCATTTACATGGGGCATTTAAATACTCTCTATTGTCATTCTCTCATGTCTCTATGAACTCTATTCACCCTCCACTATACTCTCTCTCTCTCTCTCTCTCTCTCTCTCTCTCTCTCTTCCCACAATGCCGTGTACACATATATGCACCCTCCATAATGTTATATTATTATTGAGTACACTTTCATTCATAACACCCATTCAGAGGTAGCACTATTTGCTAGGTACCTTTGGATGCAGTCCGGATCATGGCCTAAACTCCATGCTTGGTCGGATGCTGACAACTCCTCCCCTATGCAAACGCTTCCGCAACTCTGATGTATATTGAAAATTGTATAAAGGTGTAAATTTTATATTTTGTGCATAGACCCATGGGGAGGGGTATCTCTCACATCATATCATATTCCACATAGAGATTTGATGTATGAGGTTTCACTTGAAGAAAAACAATCCATCAAAGAAATTGAAAGGTTATGGCTTTGATGATTCATAAAGGTTTTGATTGTAGATATTGAAGAGCTCTAATTTTGATCATTTGTGTTATATTTAAAGATTTATGTTAAAAAATTATGTTTGAATAATTTTTTAAATTCTTTCTATGTCCATTCTTTACATACGGATATTGAAGAGTTACAATTTTGATAATTTATTAAATACATACATTTTAACAATTTATTTTTAATAATAAATATCAAAGATTTGTGTTTTTTACTCATCATGAGTTCTTATGATCATTTATTATTGAGATTTGGATCATATAGTTGTTCCATGATACCATGATACATTTTCATGATGATTACAAGTTGTTCATACTGATCGTTATTACTGAGATTATTATTCTTTTATAGAGTTGTTCTATGATCCATGATGCGTTTCCATTGTGTTTATAAATCGTTTTTTGTACTGATCATTTTTCACTAGAATGATTATTCTTCCATGTATTTGTTCCATTATATATTTTTATAATTAAAAGTTTTTTCTATTGCTCATTTATTACTGAGATAGTTAATATTTCATGGAGTTGCTTCATGATGTCATGATTCATTTTTCAGGATAATTAGAAGTCGTTCATATTAATAATTCAGATGGTTATTATTCCATGGAGTTGTTCCATGATGCCATAATGTGTTTTCATAGTGATTAAAAGTCTTTCGTACAAATCGTTCATTTTATTGAGATAGTTATTATTCCATGGAGTTTTTCCATCATGCCATTATGCGTTTCCATGATGATCACAAGTCGTTCATATTGATTGTTTGTTATTGAAAAGATGATTTCTTTATAGAGTTGTTCCATGATCCATCATATGTTTTTATAATGATTATAAATTGTTCTTCCATGCAGTTGTTTCATGATGCTGTAATATGTTGCTCTCTTATCTCTTGAGTCACATGGATGTGGGCTTAAGAGAAGAGAATTATTGAGGTGAAATAGACAAAATTCTAGAGAGGTGAGTGATTTTTTGTGAGGTTGCCTACTCCAAGGTAGAGTAGAATGGGTGCAATTTACAAGAAAGAATTAGCAGCTAGTGTTAGTAGTTTGTAGCTAGTAGGATGGGGTAAAATTACATGGAATATGCACTCAAGGTGCATTATATAATTTATACAATGATAAAAATTAAGAGAATGATTAGAATATACACAATTTGATGGAAACTACAAGATAGAAATGGAACTTTTCACCTATCTCCTCCAACAAATGAAGCGGTTGTAGAACTCTGCCGGTGTAGTTCTTGTGACCATGAAAAAGTTGAATTTTTCATGATCAAACTCATCCTTTTGTAGAGCTTGAGCTTGTGTATTCACTGATTTTTTCTCTTTTTGTGAAAGGATGAAGACGTTATAGTAATATGAGTTTGATTGTAGAGAGAGAAATTGAGTTATATATGTGTAGAGATGATAATTTTTAAGCTATGGAGTAAGGGAGAGATGGGAATGGTGAAGAAGATGAAAGAAGCCATGAAAGTTATAGATTTGAGTGAGGTATGGAGAGGAATGAGTGTGTGTGTCTGTGTGTGTGTGTAAGTAGGAAAGGAGATGAGAGAAGACTACGGGTTACTTAGTGAGAAAAGTAGGCAGACTGGGGTCCACACAAAAATCCTATCGCATTGGTGGTAGCTCCAAAATTTATTGGATTTTTTGAGGTGATTACTCAGCTCTTACTTCACATTTTGTCTTTTAATCATCACTTCAAATTTGGAGTGGAAGTACTGGATATAAAAAATCCCACCAAACTGCCTAGTTTTCTTCACAAAAAAGTCTTCAGTGGCCCCCCTTTTGTTGAATTTGTATAAGGCCCCAAAGGTGAACCCCTCCTTGTATGAGAGAATGACCTAATAGATTTATAGAGTTTTAAAAACATGCATGGGTATGGATTATGCACAAATATAATATATGGATATGATTGGGAAAAAACAGATTAGTATATAATTGATTCATGGAATCTAGAATAGTGTTAGTTGTATATACAAAAAATAAATATATAAAAATATAGGGAATCAACTTGGGAGGGTCCTCATTTGTTTTCAATTATGTATATTTATTTACAAGAGATAAAGAAAAATACTTGTAGAAAATAGGAATTTAGTGAAAGGCAATGATTGATGGTGAAATGTATTTTTGAGGGTTTTCCTCGGAGTGGATTCACACCAAAAATAAGAGAAGCTTGCATGAAATGATTTTTTAAAGAATACATGATAAAAACGAGCATGAATGGTGAGTAAATGTACATAGCATACTTTGATATATAACAGACACCTAGGCATACATATTTAAATAAATACCAAAAATAATTATCATAAAAAATCCTATATTTAGGCCCTAAGACCATATTACGTATTTTGGTAAAAATCTCACATTATGGGAATCTTCAAATCGACTAAATTCATGTTATTTGGGAATTTTCCACTTAAAGTGGGAAAAATTGAGGTGTGTGGTTAGTAAATAAAGTGAAAATCTCATAGGATTGTGGTGTTGATAAACACCAAAAGTCAAGAGGATGTACAACACATGGATTTGAATAATAACTTTAAATTACATAAAACAAAGGAAGATACAAAAAAGATTTTGTTTACAAACTGACTAGTATAGTCACAATAGAATCTCCACATAATTCTACTCCACATTTGATACCATATCTGAACTTTGATCCAAGTGTGGTTGATGTGCACGAGTGAGGCCTTCTTTGGCTTTTAGAGCATGCCTTTCTGGAATCTTTATTCTAGAAAATGGTCCTTCTTTGTTGGGTCTCCAGGACCAAACAATTGCATCTACATTTTCCCACACTTGTGGGTCCTTATAGTTGACAGCCCAATAACCCTTCCAACAATTGCTGTAAGCTTGAGTATCTATCATCCCACTTTTTCTCGCGCAAGGTGCCCAATATTGAATCAAGTTTTTTCTGTAGTTTGGTGATGTAGGCTCATTATCAATGTCAGATAAAGCCATTGCAAGCCACACTGGATAGATTTCTGTGTCACTCGGAACAAGCATAAGAAAGTCACCTTGGTGCACATCAGACATAGGGTCAAACTCTTCCCTTGGCCTATCTCGTTGAGGCCCACAAAAATGATCGTTCAACTCTTCAAGGCCTAGGAATCTTTCTGCTCCTTGTTGCATATTCATTGTAGTGCTTTGTAGGTGAGAATATTCTTGAGTTTTTGGCCAAAACATTTCATACAAGACTCCCTCTGATATGATTGCTTTTCCAATCTCTTCAATTACCTTACTCCAATAATCTATCACGGGTCTATAATATCGCGGAATACTTGAACCATTCCCTAAATTTTTCCAAAATTTTATATAGTTCTTTAGCCCCAAAATGACTTCTTCGTGGGCCTTGACATACTCCGCCATTTGTACTAGAGGTGGATCTCCATGTGGTAACATTGGCTTGCCTTCTGTGTCTGTTTTCCAAAGGCGAATACTTCCACTCCAACTTGATACACCTACATGTGTCTTATATTGCATCATTGGTGTCTCATCCTGCATAAAGAACCTGAACTGAAGCGGTTTGGAATGTCCAACAAGTATGTCTTGTCCATCACAAAGATAGCCATCACAATATTGCTTGAAATCGGGGATCTTTGTGAGAAAAAATGGAGCTGGAGATGAAGATGAGCTGTTTCGTAATGTATCCATCAAATGTGGCAAAGTATAGGTTTGTGTAACTCTCAGCTTCTCTGAAAACCTACTAAACATGGCGTCTATGTCCTCATGTGTATGCCCAACCATTAAAAATCCCAGCTGGATGGTTTTGAAAACACCCCTTGCAACAAGCATTGACAAATAGGCAAATAAGTATCGACTTTTGTTTTCCCTTGCACAATTATCCAATTGTAGCAACAAGTTCTCTGGCAATCTGCGAAATGTTGACCCCAATTCCTCTTCTGCAATTTCTGACGACTGCACAATGGGCTCTTTTCCATCACTCAAGTTATGGTAGTCCAAAGCATCCCTTGAGTTCAAAGCATGTAGTAGTGAAATATTGCTCCTTGGAAGTCCATTTGTTACTAGATCACCAAGAGGATGCTTATCTATCCTCTCTAGGTTATGTAAACAATTAGCAATTGAGCCAATTGTAAGATTTGGATCAGCTGGCCACAAACCATTCAAGACAAAGTGTCCGTAATGACCTTCTCCATGTCCATGAGTGATCATGCCAATCAATGCCACCTGCAGATTATATCCTGAATCCACACCCTTGGGAACAATGCGTAATCTAGGAATGGCAGTTTTCTTTTGATCCATCTTATCATGGATTATGCATACATATTTTTGTGGTTGAGTTTCTGAATACGTGCGCCATGCATAATATAGGCTTCTGCAACTCTTTTGTTGTGCCATGTGAACTTCTCTCTCCCTCAAGAGAAGAGCTCTCTCTTCAAGAGAAGGTTTAGCTTCTAACCTTGCCTTGATTGAGCTACAAATATTGCACTTAGAGAACTCACTCGTCTTTATTAAAGTGACATGTGGGTACTTTTTGTTCCAAATTCTACCAAAAGAAGATTGGGATAGCTTCTTCTCATAGCCCATTTGGTCAAGTGTCGTATTGATTTCACATAAAATATCCACTTGTTTGTATGTTGATGGAATCACCAATTGAGTCTCTCTTGAGCCATCTAGCAGTGTTCTACTTCTATGTGGCATCTTCTCAGAGTTGTTTTCCACAAACTCATTTAGTAGTGCTCTTGCTAAACTAGTATGTTGAAGTCCCCTTCTCAATGTACATGTGTTCCCATGTACATATTGGCGCACACCATTTTCAAAGTTCTCCTTGTATCAATAAAATGATGTCTTTGGTATTCCATGTAGCTCATACCATGCTCTACAACAAACAATAGAGCCATTTAGCCTGAATTGGTATCATGACTTCTCATCTTTCTGATAACATATAGAAAGAACATCATAAACATAATTAGTGCGTGATTTTTGAGACTCTCCCCAAAACTGTTGTTGTAACCTTGTCACCATATCACGATCTGAAAATTGGCAACATTTTTGTGCACAACAATCAATGCATGATACCCTTTGAATTGATTTGTTTGAAAGGTAAAAAGTCGAAGCTGGTACTGCTTTTGATTTTTGAGTCCTGTTCATGAAAGTGTATCGTCTCTTCCTTGACAACTGGACAACATTACTCCCATCAAGTTTTTTTCCAACATTGTCATCGTTGGATACATCCTCATATGTAGCATGCATGCCATCAACAGGAACAAATCGTTGTAATGGGCTCCCATTCAACATTGTTGTCTGCTTGATGGGCCACTTTAGCTAAGTGATGCTACCCACTTCAACCACATCATCAATGCTTGCATTTTCTCTTTCAATACCCACACCCACACAATCAGGACCAAGTTCCTGAAATTTGACATAATCATGTGGAAATACATATAAGATGGTCCCTTCATTCATGGTTTGCATCATTGTGTCATCTTTTAAAAGGACCCTCTGATTTCTCCAAGACTCTCGAATCATTGCTTCAAATTCTGGTCTTGTCATAGGTATTGCATATGTAACTAGAGGATCAGAATGATCATGTTCTTCATCACCATTGTAGCTTTCCTGTGGATCAATTAAGTTCCCATTTAATACAAAAGATTTCAAAAGAAGCTTTGACCATCGAACAGCACTCCATAATGAGCCTTGGAGAGATGAAGTATCCATTGTAGGAAAAGGTAGGACCACATCCTTCAAGCATTCCTCCACTAGTATGGAGACATTTCCTTGCCCTATCTTTGTACCACCACAAGTGGAATCTGGATCTGTTCTACACACACAGCCAATACCAACAATTTCATTGTCAAGTATCATATGTACTTTCTCCCCAGATTCAAATTCCATCTTGTAAGTGAAAAAGATTACATTGTTAAATCCATAGTTATAGAAAAATACTCTTCAAACAAAAAATCATGCTACAACATGGAAAAGGTTTGCATAGGTTGGACAAGTGGTGAACCTTGAGACCAAATCCTCCTTGCTATATTAATGGAAACAAGGTTGGAAATTATGGTGGATCTTGAAACCAAAGAATCCTTGTTATATTAGAGCATAGGTTGGACAAGTGGTGGACCTAGTTGTAATACCCACTGCCACCTATCAACTACTATAGGACTATGCTTTCCAATGTCCAAGTATCCCTTGAGGCTTTCAAGGTTGAACACGTGGTGGACCTTGAAACGAAAATCCCCTTTCTATATCAAAGCATAGCTTGGACAAGTGGTGGACCTAGTTATAATGCCCAATATCCAAGGTGAAACACCTTAGGACCTTGCTACCTTTCTTGCCAATGTTTACGTAGCCCATCATTTATTTAATGGAAGTAAGGTTGGACAAGTGGTGGACTTTGAAACCAAAGCCTCTTTGCTATATGAGAGCATAGGTTTGACCTAGTTGTAATACCCACTTCCACCTATCAACTACTATAGGACTATGCTTTCCAATGTCCAAGTATCCCTTGAGTCTTTCAAGGTTGAACACGTGGTGGACCTTGAAACGAAAATCCCCTTTCTATATCAGACCATAGCTTGGACAAGTGGTGGACCTAGTTATAATGCCCAATATCCAAGGTGAAACACCTTAGGACCTTGCTACCTTGCTTGCCAATGTTTACGTAGCCCCTCATTTCTTTAATGGAAGCAAGGTTGGAGAAGTGGTGGACCTTGAAACTAAAGCCTCTTTGCTATATGAGAGCATAGGTTGGACCTAGTTGTAATACCCACTGCCACCTATCAACTACTATAGGACTATGCTTTCCAATGTCCAAGTATCCCTTGAGTCTTGCAAGGTTGAACACGTGGTGGACCTTGAAACGAAAATCCCCTTTCTATATCAGAGCATAGCTTGGACAAGTGGTGGACCTAGTTATAATGCCCAATATCCAAGGTGAAATACCTTAGGACCTTTCTACCTTGCTTGCCAATGTTTACGTAGCCCCTCATTTCTTTAATGGAAGCAAGGTTGGACAAGTGGTGGACCTTGAAACCAAAGCCTCTTTGCTATATGAGAGCATAGGTTGGACCTAGTTGTTATACCCACTGCCACCTATCAACTACTATAGGACTATGCTTTCCAATGTCCAAGTATCCCTTGAGTCTTGCAAGGTTGAACACGTGGTGGATTATTGAAACCAAAATCCCCTTTCTATATCAGAGCATATCTTGGACAATTGGTGGACCTAGTTATAATTCCCCTCCTTTCTTTAATGGAAGAAAGGTTGGAAAAGTGGTGAATCTTGAAACCCAAACCCTTTGGCTATATATAGAGGATAGCTTGGACAAGTGGTGGGCTTAGTTGTAGTATCCAATGTCCAAGGTCCAAGGTGAACTATGTAAAGACCTTACTTCCAAAAACAAAGTCATACAAGTGGTTCTCCTTCAAACCAAAACGTCCTTCCTTAGTGTATTAGAACATAGCTTGGAGAAGTCGTGGACTTAGTTGTAATGGTGAATGTCCAAAGCAAACTATTATAGGACCTTGCTTCCCAAATCAAGTTTGGACAAGTGGTGGATCTTGAAACCAAAACCCCCTTACTGTATTAGAGCATAGCTTAGATAAGTGGTGGACCTAGCTGCCATGGAAAATGTTCAATGTGAACTGCTTCAGGACCTTGCTATTAAATGTCTAAGTAGCGCTAGCTTCTTTAATGGAATCAAGGTTGGGAAAGTGGTGCATCTTGAAACCAAAAGCCCTTTATTGTATTAGAGCATAGCTTGGACAAGTGAGGGACCTAGTTTTAATGTGTGATGTCCAAAGAAAAGTATTACAAGACCTTGCTTTCCAATATTTGAATTGGTCAAGTGGTTAAAACTAAGTATAAAACTTTGACTATTTTCTTCTCGAATTGCCAAAAAGCTAGTTTTAGACACCCCTAAATGAAAATGGTTTAGGGTGGCCTTAAGCAACGTTTTTTCAAAGACTTGAACAAAAGGGTTGCCGAAGAGTAATGAAAATTTATTATGGCTTGAAGTGCCTGAGTATGTGAAAACAAGCCTAGGTTTTCCACGAGGCAAAAGGTGACATAATAAGAACATTGGAAACTTAGGATTGATCATGTGGCCTAAACTTTGGCAAGTGAAGTGGTGGCCAAGTTTTGTGGCACAGTGTGCACTTGGTCCTATATGTGTTGACCACTTGGCTAAATCTAGGACCATAAGGCCAAACCTTTGGCACCTTAAATATAGTATGGGACATAATCTAGAACTGCTATAGTAAATTAGTAGTATAGTTAATATGTTAATATTTGTATTATATTTAAGTATATGCTAAATATAATTTATGTTCAAAATTTCACTAATGAAGAATGTTCCCATTTAGCACTCCAGATGCGGGGTCTTAGGGCAATGCCACAATGGGGTGACAAGGCAGCGCTTCCACGTGAGGTTTGGGGGTAGCGCTCTTGATGGGGATGTGGAATATAGCGCTCTCGATGGCGGGGCTTGGGAGGCTGATTTTGGGATATTGTTCCGGGCGGGGTCCTTGGGAAGCGCCCCAGGCGGGGTCCGGGGTAGCGCCCAAAGTTTTTTTTTTTAAAAGTGAATTCATAGTATAGAGTTACGCATGTTTTGCATATTTTCAACCATGATTTCTTTAATTTTGGCTGTGTGAATTGGTTAATGTTTTATATTGCTTTTGTTTTTTTTAATCCTATGATAAAACATGGGCTTGTAGCATACGTGGCATTCTAATAAACCCTATCAAGATTAGGCACAGAGAGAGCGCACGAGCAACGCACACAGAGAAAGCAGGCGAGCAGCAAACACACAGAAAGCACACACGGATCGCACACAGTTGGAGTATACGCGCACGTAGAGGAGCAAGCCCGGCATCGTACACAACACACAGGTGGAGCGCACAGGATTGAAAGTTCGCGCACAAGATAAAGAAACAGCAGCGTACGCAACGCTTTCCAGAAGGGCAGGATCGGGCATAGCTTCGTCTCAGGAGACATTGCACACCTCATGAATAGAGAAAAAACAGGTATTTCTCTCTCTCTCACTCTCTGTCTTTCTCCATATAGAGAAGATGGTTCTCTATAACTCTTCTTGCACACACACTCTCTCGTCAAAAGACAGAGATACGTAGTTTAAAAATATCCCCGCACACATACACATATTCCTACACATCGTCTTCCTCTCTTCCACATACATAACCACAGTGAAATATGTTATCTTGTTGTCTCTCTCTTGAAAATACATGCACATATTCCCACACATCGTCTTCCTCACTTCCACATACATAACCACAGTGAATTATGTTATCTTATCGTCTCTCTCTTGAAAATACGTGCACATATTCCCATACATCGTCTTCCTCTCTTCCACATACATAAACACAATGAAATCTGTTATCTTTCTCTCTCTCCTCTCTCTAGAAAATAGGTATTTCTCTCTCTCTCTCTCTCTATCTATCTATCTCTGTATCTTGCTATCTCTCTCTTGAAAATACATGCTCATGTATGTGTGCGTCTGTGTTATCTATGTGTATGTATGTATATTTGTGTTATTTCATTGTAATACTCATACATAATGCAGATACACAATTACACTTAATTACGATATGCACACATAGTATATATACATACATAAATATCACAAATAACTAACACATTGTAATACTAGTAAACTTGAATGGAAGACTTACTTGCGTGATCTGTTAAAGTCGATTCTTGTAGCGAGTTCTGGATGTATGCTGAGCTGATTTTCCTTTAATCCATTTGTAGATATGATTGTAACTTTTGTTTCTCAAAAATAGTAGTGTTGTTTAGTGATACACCTAATGGACATAAATGGTTGAAACAAGGACATGTAGACCAAAAATACGTGTATTTCTTTGGATGAATATATACACTTTTTGGTGACCCTTACCACAAGTGGTAGACCTTGAGACCAGTGGACTATAAGGACCTCCAAACAATACCTTGTACACTCAATCCTTCTTGGTATCTAGGTTGGACAAGTGGTGGACCTTGTTCAAATTCTCTAACCACTCTCTCTAACATGGTGACATTATTTAGGTGTGATAAATTCATATCTATGCAAACTAATATCAGTTTAGGCTTGTTAATTTGAATTTGTTTGAATTTATGTAATCAATTTCGCGTGGAATATTTTAAATTTAAGTGGTAAAATTTAAATTTTTATAAAAAAGTTTGAATTTTAAAATTTGGGCGGGATATTTTAAAATTTAGGCGGGATATTTTAAATTTAGGCAATCAGATTTTGAATTTTAAATTTAGGCGAGAAGGTTTTGAATTTATAGCCAGATCTCCCTTACATAAGCGAGTATAGGTTGGACAAGTGGTGGACCTTAAAGCTACAGCATCCATGCTACTGGACATGATAGGTAGGGAATCTAGTTGAATATTGTATGTATAATATATATGTAATAGATCTAGCTTGGACAAGTGGTGGACCTTGGAGCAAAACCCCATGTAAAACATATCATGCACATTCCAAGTGGTGAGAAAAAATATCATTTAAGATATAGCCTTATAGGTTGGACAAGTGGTGGACCTTAACACCAAGATATTCTTAATGTAATGACATAGAGTGGAAAACTGGGGAATCTTGAGACCAAACCATGCTACTAGCGATAATAGCTTGGACAAGTGGTGGACCTTAAAAGTAATCCCCCCATCTACGAAATATCGTGGGTTTAAGGTATTTTGATGGAGCCTAGCATCTTGGAGACATGGTGCAGCTTGCTTCTCTTCATGTTTCAATAGAGCCTATCTTGGACAAATGGTGGAGCATCCTTCTCTCCATGTTTCAATCGAGCTTAGCTTGGACAAGTGGTGGACCTTTGCTTCTCTCTATGATTCAAGTGGTGGACCTTGGAACCAAACCCCCATGTAAAACCTATCATGGCCACTCCAAGTGGTGAGAAAGAATAACCTTTAAGATATAGACTTATAGGTTGGACAAGTAGTGGACCTTAACACCCAAATATTCTTAATATAATGACAGAGAGTGAAAAAGTGGTGAATCTTGAGACAAAACCACTCATGCTACTAGCGATAATAGCTTGGACAACTGGTGGACCTTGAACATAAACCCCCCATGTTTCAATAGACTTAGCTTCGACAAATGGTGGAGCATCGTTCTCTCCATGTTTCAATGGAGCCTAGCTTGGACAAGTGGTGGACGTTTGTTTCTCTCTATGTTTCAATAGAGTTAGCTTGGACAAGTGGTGGACCTTGAAACCAAACCCCCATGTAAAACCTATCATGGTCACTCCAAGTGGTGAGAAAGAATAACCTTAATGATATATCCTTATAGGTTGGACAAGTGGTGGACCTTAACACCCAGATATTCTTAATATAATGGCATAGAGTGGAAAGGTGGTGAATCTTGAGACCAAACCACTCAGGCTACTACCAATAATATCTTGGACAAGTGTTGGACCTTGAATGTAAACCCCTCATCTACGACATATCGTGGGTTTAATGTTTTTCGATGGAGCCTAGCATCTTGGAGACATGGTGCAGCTTTCTTGTTGTCATGTTTCAATGGAGCCTATCTTGGACAAATGGTGGAGCATCCTTCTCTCCATGTTTCAATGGAGCCTAGCTTGGACAAGTGGTAAACCTTGGAACCAAATCCCCATGTAAAACATATCATGGTCATTCCAAGTGGTGAGAAATAATACCCTTTAAGATCTAACCTTATAGGTTGGACAAGTGGTCGACCTTAAAACCAAGATCTTCGTAATATAACGACATAGAGTGGAAAAGTGGTGGACCTTGGAACCAAATCCCCATGTAAAACCTATCATGGTCACTCCAAGTGGTAAGAGAGAATAACCTTTAAGATAAAGACTTATAGGTTGGACAAGTGGTGGACCTTAACACCCACATATTCTTAATATAATGACATAGAGTGGAAAACTGGTGAATCTTGAGACAAAACCACTCATGCTACTAGCGATAATAGCTTGGACAAGTGGTGGTACTTGAATGTAAACCCCCCATGTACAAAATATCGTGGGTTTAAGGTATTTCGATGAAGCCTAGCATCTTGTAGACATGGTGCACCTTGCTTCTCTTCATGTTTCAATGGAGTCTATCTTGGACAAATAGTGAAGCATTCTTCTCTCCATGTTTCAATGGACCCTAGCTTGGACAAGTCGTGGACCTTGGAACCAAACCCCCATGTAAAACCTATCATGGTCACTCTAAGTGGTGAGAAAGAATAACCTTTAATATATAGCCTTATAGGTTGGACAAGTAGTGGACCTTAATACCCAAATATTCTTAATATAATGACATAGAGTGAAAAAGTGGTGAATCTTGAGATAGAACCACTCATACTACTGATAGTTGTTTTTCGGCTCTCCATAATTTCCATAGTAAGTTACTCCACCCTACCAAATTCACCCAAACGCTATGGCTATCCCTACCATTTCACTGTACATAGGCGTGTGTGAGTTAGGGGGCTTTTGCCATATCTTCTTAAAACCCCTCAGCTAGCTAGTCACTAGGCTAGTTGAGCCAAAAAAATAAAAAAAATAAAAAATAAAATTATATTATGGTCTCTTTGTGTGTAAATATTTCTTTGTATATAGGGCCTAAATAAAAGATTTTTTTCATAATTATTTTGGTATTTATTTAAATATTTCTACCTAGGTGTGTGTTATTTATGCTCTGTCCATTGCCTCACCATTACCACAATTTTTCTTACCATTTTTCATACTCTTTATTCCATATAGAAATATTTTCATGTAAGCCTCTCTTATATTTGGTGTAACTCCACCCCAACAAAAATCCAAAAAAACTAGTTTTATTTATGTGTATATTTTTCACTATTGTGATTTTTTCCTTCCTACATCTTTTTTTTTTTATTATAAAAAATTAGAACACCAAAAATATTTATATTTTTATGGTAGCCTCATAATGAGAGAGATTTCTTTTGACCCCTTTATATTTTTTCCACTTATATTATTTATATTTGACATGTACATATTTTTTAGACCCCTCAATATTTGATTTTCTTAGTTGTACTATTCACTTATATCCTAATCTCAACAATATCTTCAATTATAGACCTACCAAATAAGGTCAAGGGTAGGTGGCATGCATACATGCACTATGGAGGGCTCACTCTTGGAGGTATTCAAAAGAATCATCCAAAGAAGGACCCCACAAGGACCTTTGCAGTAGAAAAAAACGGTCGGTTTTGCTGAATTTTTAAAGTTCACTTGCGCTCCGAATTTGAAAAGGTAATACAAACAAAAGTTGTAGCTCGTGGGCTGAAATTTTGCCTCACATTTTTTCATATTTTTTTGAGCTACGAGCTGTGAGCTATGATTTTATTAGTGGACCCCAATTTTCCCATGTTATGCAGCCACACTCTCTCTTCCACTTTATCATTTTCCTCTTTCACACACACTTCTCCACTCATCATCCCCACCTCTCTCACCACTCCTCTCTGCACCCTACTCACCTTCTCCTCAACCTTGAAGAATAAGAGAAACCATGGTGAACTCATACTTCCCACACACAATTCCATTCCAAAATTGACCACCTAGTCTCATTTTTCCTCCTCCAATTTACCCATATCTATCAAAAAAACCACAAAATTCAGCTTCTTCTCTTAAAAGACAGCATCATGGTGGTTGATTACTCAGCTTCAATTACCTTGTCTCTCAAGGAAGGTCAAGAGTGGAGAAAAAATGTACCGTCAAAGCTAGTGGACCGTCAACAAGCGTCAAAATTGGCCCTACTCAAGACACTTGGAGCCTCAACCTTGTAAGAAATCCACCTTTTCTTACCTCTTAAGAGTTTTTCTTCCTTATTTGTATCCTACATGGATACTCCCATTGTAAATATCCAATTCCATTTGTAAATTAATACTAACTCTACTAACACTAACCCACTATGAAAAGTCCTATCACCTCCATTTCTCTCCTCTCTCTTTCCCCACCAACTTCTTGATAATTCCAAGCAAAAGAAATTAGATAAATTGCTGAAAATCTAACCCAACCATGGTTAGAGGAGTAACCCTAGCCTTCAAAATTGCTATAAAAGGAGGGTGTGGCTAGCACAAAAGGGGGAGCCATAAGCAAGAGCACTATGCTATAGCTTGAAAAGCCAAGCTCAACCTCTCTAGAAGGAGCTCTTGAGTGGAAGCTCATTGTCTTATGCATGTGCATGTGTTGTAATAGGGGATTAGCAAGGGAACTCTATGCCATTGTAAGAGAGAGAGTGATCATTAAATTGAGAGTAGGAAATCTATCATTTCTCCTACTAGTGTAAGCCCAACATTTGCTGAATCAAGGAGGGTGGATTTGGACTAAGCTTGGATACCTTGTCTCCCTTCCAACGTGAAGTAATGGACAACAATGATGCGTAAGTGTCTTGGTGTTTTTTTTTGTTAAGTTCTTGATAGCTTGTCTCTGGTGTTGTCATCAATCTAACCATAAGTCCCACATACTGTAAGAGGGCGACAGGGTGGAGAGGACTCCCCTGGCTTTAAGACAGTGATTGGGGTGGTTTTTTTTGTGATGTGTTGTGGTGAAATTTACGCAAGCTATGTTGAACAAATACTAATCTCACTTTGATTTTTCATGACAGATTTGTAAGAAGGTGTTAATGCAACAAGCACCCCCTCCCCCTTTCTCTCTCTTTCTTAAATATATAGTTGTGTTTGCTTGATCATTGTCGATACGTTCCAAAGCAGCCCGAGCACTATCTCTCTCTCTCTCTCTCTCTCTCTCTCTCTCTCTCTCTCTCTCTCTCTCTCTCTCTCTCTCTCTCTCTCTCTCGTGTTTTAGTGTGTGAGAGTGTTCCATTGGTGTTAGGGTTAGTGTAAATTCCTTGCTTGTTTGTGGGTTGCTCTAACGATTCTCCTCTTTTGCGTCCTAGTTCGCTCTTAAACTAGGTGGTGCCCCTTGTGTAGTTGGGATTTGGCTGTGGGTTTGTTCTTTTGGTTTGTGTTGTGTTGTGCCCCAGCCCCATTGAGCAGCACGGGAGCCTTGAAGGGTGTCTAGAGGCTGCTCTTCTTGTTGCCCGCCCCGGACCGCCTCAAACTGGTGCCCCCATTGAGGACACGCTTGTGTATGTTTTGTGAAGGCTCAACCTTTAGCACAATCAAGTAGTTTGCATGAATCACGAGAATTTGTATGATCCCTTCATTCCCATTGCAAGGCAAAAGGTACACATAATTGTTAGTACTAAGTTGCAATTTCAGCGAGTAATTCATAGAATTTTAGGTCCTCTTAGGTTAGCAGAGATAAACACTTCGGTAAATCCTTTTATTTTGCCTCTCATTAGGTACGATATTAGCTTGGACGTTTATATTTTTGTTTTGTTTTGAGCATTAGGTCATGCATAGACCATGGATAATGGCCCAGGAATAGAGGTTTTCCCCTTCCATTTCACTCCACACATTAGAATAAACATTGCAATTAGTAGGAAAATCCATTTTCAACAACGTATGGTGTTCATGTTTGGTGCCCAAAGAGTAGGAGAAATTCTTGCATCACCAAACCCTGTCATTCTACCTCTCATCAACTACCACACTTCTTTTGATGTACATGTGTTCATTTTATTTTAAAATGAAGTGCAGCCTGGCAAAATAGTGTGTATGTTGTTTTTTCTTTGTCCAAGTTGTTACAAGAAACAAAAAACGATCATTTGTTCTAACTGGGAATGTGTGTGCAGTGAAAGTTCAATCCTTAGAGATCTAGCTCTATTACCAATTGAGTTGCAGGAGCAAGTAGTAAGGTGTCTCCCTCATAACAAGAGGGTGGTGAAGTTAAGACGGAAGGTCCTACGCGTGGATTCCATTTTCCTCTTGTTGTTGGGCACTAAGGAAGACCGCGCATTCATCCAACTAGTGTGTGCCCTAAGATTGGTAAATAGAGTGAAATTTGGCATTTGGCGAGTGCATTTCACCATTGAGGAAGACTCTTCAGGAAAATTGCGGCCAGAGTTCATGCTTCATAGACTCACATTTGGTGAATTTTTCCCTCATTTGCGTCTTATTAATAGTCTTCCTTTCGCTTTCAACAAAGGAGATAGGGAGCTATTCAGAGCTTGTCTTAATAAAGAGAGCATAGAGAAGATTGCAAATTTGTATAAATTCTCATCCTTCTCTACTTTCTATGACACTTTGTTCATAGAGACATTGTAAATCTCTTTATGCTTTTGAATGATTTAACCATAATCCTAAGGAGTTTCTGTCCAGGAATTTTGTAGCACAAGTGGAGTCTTTAAATCTTGCAAACTTGATTGGACTTGATGAGGATGTTCTTTATGAAATTGTGAGAAGGTTGCCTCACTCCGACTGTGTGGAACTCGAAGGGAAGGAGCTCCTAGTCAATTGCTACTTTCTCACGACCTTCGACGAGCATGAAGATCTAGTTTTTATACAAACCGCTTGTGCGTTGGGAATTGTAGAGCAAGTGCAATTTATCACTTGGGACGTGGTTGCTCTTCTGGATCCAAAAAAATGAAGTTCTAGAGATTTCTGTTTATCGCCTTAGCTTTGAAGAATTTCAACCCTTCTTAGAGCTCATCAATAGTCTACCTTTTTGTTTTGATCAAACAAATCGAGACCTTATTGAAGCTTGGATAGCTGAAGAACAAAACCTAGAGTGGTATTTTCTTACTTCTTCATTTGCAGGCGAGTGGTTCTAAATCTCTATTGTATCCCTTATTGTAACTCGTGTTGTAATCTTTCATAATAATGGAGAGCCAACGCCAAATGTCTGGATATCCTCTTTTCTTTGGAGAGCCTGGAGAGGATGCAGAATTATTTTTAGCAAATTTCAAGATGTCTTGCCGTATCAAGAGGATAGTAACCGATCAAGAACGTGTAGAAATGTTTGAGGTGGTCCTTAGGAAAGATGCTAGTACTTGGTTTGACTCTTTGCCTGAGGAAGTTAAGGGGAATTACACAGAAGTTTTGAATCCTTTTAAGAGATACTTCTTTGATCCCCAAAACACTCAAAAACTATGGCAAGACATTGTTTCTCATAAGCAAAAAGACTTAGAAGACTCCTACTTGTACAAGCAAGAGTTTCTACGTCTTTGGGCTCTATGGATACGAAATGTTGCTAACCCTGGTGATGGTGCAGAATTTTTAAAGAAGGAGAGGTTCATAGCCGGACTCTTTCCTGACCTTAAGGTAAAAGTTGAGGCTGGTGCACCTACTACCTTTGATGCAACTGAAACTAGGGTTGCTGAGAAATATAGGAAACTCAAGTGCTTAAGGGGAGAGGTTCCAATAGAAGGTCTTAGACCCAAAGGTAAGTCACAAGCATCAACATCAAGGGAGCTTCCTGAGGTAACGGCTGAAGTGATTGAGAAGTTAAATGAATCTTTAAGTAGCCTGTCAATTCACCTTGCACAAGCTGTAGGTCCAAAGGGACAAGCAAAGAAGTCTGAAGAGCGAGATCCACGACCTAGGAGAGTCTTGCAATGTTGGAATTGCGGAGAGTCTGGACATGGGATGTATAATTGTCCTTGGCCCCGTGGGGAGCCAGGGAGACCTAACTTGAATTACCCAGTGATGAATGCAGGTGAAGGAACTTGTCAACAACCAAGGCTTCTACAAAGACCAAATGGAGCAAGACCACCTCCACAAGGAGTGGAAGGAGTTCCACCTTTGCCAGACCCAAACGTGCATGTGGTAGAGGTGACAAATTCAAATGAGGTTGACATGGAATCCAATGGCATTAAGCGTGGCCAAGGAAAAGGTAAAGAGAAAGAAGGAGTCACATCACAGAGTGACCATGGACAAGGCAAGAAGGCAAAGGAAACCAAGGAAACCAAGAGGACTCGACGTCATATCAACCTCCAAGACTTCCCTCTTGGACATGGTATGGTTCCGTACAACTTGTTGGAAGACATGAGAGGTAAGGGTCCTCATATTTCATGGCCTCAATTTCTTGCATTATGTCCACAAGTTAGGAGGGATTTAACAAGGGCAGTTAGCACCAGGAGAAAGGTAAAAGAGAGTGTGCCTGTTGTAAAAATTGCACAAGCTGAAATGAATGAGTACATTACACCGGTGCTAGACTGTTACATCAAAGGAAGATTGGTTAGGAAAGGTCTAGTGGATGGGGGTGCACAAATTTGCATCATGACAGAGGGACTCATGCAAAGACTAGGCATGCACATCCATGAGACACCTGAAATCAAAGTCAAGATGGCAAACAATAGCAAGTCTAGGTGCGTAGGCATTTGTAAAAATGTTTTTGTGGAGTCCTTTGGCATTAAGAAGGTAGTGGATTTCTATGTCATGTCTACCAAGGGAAATGGTTACCCATTTATCCTAGGAAGACCATGGCTAATGAAAATGCGAGCTTTGCAGGATTGGGAGAGTGGAAAGCTAATTTGCAGGAATGACAATCACAAGAAGGTTGTCTTTGACATGAAGGAGCAACGCCAAGAGGAGCTCCATGAAGAATCATCTCAAAGTGAGACGGAAGAAGGTTGGACCGATAGCACTTCAGAAGAAGAAAGTAGCGGCAGCATTACTGAAGAGGAGTCTTCCATCGAAGTCATGGGGGTAAGGTTTAAGCCAAACAACCAAGAGACCTCTTGTCAAGGTTTGGAGGAGGTAGGTTCCTCAAGAGAACCAAAAGGTGGAAGATGAAGGAATGTTAGAAGGTATGTTGTCTACAACACTTACAAAGGATGAAAGAGAGGAGTTCAAATGTGTGCTAAGAAAATTTCCAAGGCTTTTTGCTAAAGACTACACCGATGTGCGTGGAGTAGAGGTTGTTCAACACAAGATTGAGTTAAAGCCAGAGGCCACACCTAAGGCTCAGAAGCTACGAATGCTAGGAGTCATCAAGGAGCAGGCTTTACTCAAGGAGGTAAGAAAGCTTCTAGCAGCAGGTTTCATTTATCCAGTGGAGAATTCAGAGTGGGTCTCTCCCGTTGTTGTCACTCCTAAGAAAAACGGAAAGTGGAGGGTGTGTGTGGATTACCGTCCACTCAATGAGGCAACAAAAAGAGATCACTTTCCCCTCACATTTCAGGATGAGATACTAAATAAGGTAGCTGGTCATGAGAAGTACACTGTGTGTGATGGCTACTCAGGTTACTTTCAAATAGGGATTGCATTGGAGGATCAATTGAAAACAACCTTTATCACTCCTTGGGGTTGTTATGCTTTTAGAGTCATGCCATTTGGTCTGACAAATGCTCCTGCAACATTCCAACGTTTCATGAACATGGTGTTTCAAGCATTCTTTGGAAAGTCAATTAGGGTGTTCATTGATGATTTCTGTATTTATAGCTCAAAATCATTTCATCTACAAAGGGTAGAAGAAGGTTTAAAGAAGCTCTACGACATGGGAGGTCAACTCAACCCCGAAAAGTGCCACATAGGTGAGGATGAAGTGATCTTGCTCGGTCACAAGGTTTCCTATAAAGGCATTGAGGTGGATCCTTCAAAGGCAAAGGCTCTTATTGAGCTCCCATCACCGAAGAGTCTTAAGGAGGTCATCTCTTTCATTCAGAAGGTGAAGTATATGTCACGCTTCATTCACTTAGCCTCGGAGTTGCTTCATCCTTTGCAAAAGTTGACACAACAAGTAGAATTTGCATGGTCTGATGAGCTTGAAGAGTATTTTTGTAACATTAAAGTCATTTTGTCAGAGCTACCAACACTCATGACTCCTTGTTGGGAGTACACATTCTTTGTTAGCTCTAGTGTTGGAAGGGAAACAATTGGTGCTGTGTTGCTACAACAAGATCCCCACAGTACAAGGATGCGACCCATCTACTTTGCTAGTAGGGTCATGAATGCTTTGGAGAGAGACTACACAGAAGCAGAACTCATGATGCTTTCTCTCATGTTTGCGGTGAGAAAGTTTAGATCCTACTTGCTCCCAAAACCTTTTGTAATCCTCACCGCAAAGAATTTGTTCCCTTGGGTGTCATCTCAAATGAATCTTAGTACTAGGATCTCAAAGTGGATTATGGAGTTGCAAGAGTTTCAATACTCTTTCAAGGTAGAAGATAGTGTGCGTGCACAATTGGCAAGGATTCTCACTTATAGGGTACATGAGAAGGAAATTAAGGTGCCTCAAGTAAAGACCCTACCATTGCCACCACCAAAAAGTATTCCCAATGCTTTTACCTTGTTCTTTGATGGAGCTTTTCGACGAGCCACAGGGAAAGCAGGGGGAGGGCTAGTGTTGCTCAACCCAAGTGGAGAGGTGGTCATGAAAGAGAAGGTCAATCTACCAGGTTCAACTAGCAACAATGAAGCAGAATATGACACACTACTTCATGGTTTGAAGATGTGTATTGGCCAAGGGATAAAACGTCTCATGGTAAAGGGAGATGCACTTCTCATTGTTAAACAGATTTTAGGCATTTGGGCATGCAAGAATGGAAGCTTAAGGACAAAAGTTCATGCCATTCGTAGGATGTTTAATCAATTTGAAGAAGTGCAACTATATCATATTCCTAGGAAACAAAATGAAGATGCCGATTTACTTGCACAACAAGCAGTTACATGTGTTGAGAGAGAAGAAGTGCAGGTCATCATGGTGGCAGCAGCTGTCAAGCAACCGAGATACCAGGGATTGGAGTCATTGGCTCCCATTATTGGCTACATTTTGGAGGGTGAGTTTCCACAAGACTTCACGAAGGCTCAGAAGAGGAGACTCATGAAGAAGGCAAGCGCATATCTCTTCCTAGAAGGCTCCCTCTATCAAAGAGGGAAGGATCAAGTGTGCAGAAGAGTACCAACTATCGAGGAAATTCCAGCCATTCTAAAAGGTTTGCATGAAGAGGCATGTGGTGGTCATTTTGCCCAAGAATCAACTGTGAAGAAGATTTTTCTTGCGGGGTATGTTTGGCCAAGCTTACATGTGGATGTTCAACATTGGTGTAAAAGCTGTCACAATTGTGAGATAAATGGAAATAGAAGGTTGGTGCATGGCCGGAGGCAAATAGTGCTTGCAAATGGACCCTTTGAAAAGTGGGGCATTGATGCTATGGGTCCTCTACCTAGGACAAAAAATGGTAAACTCTACATTCTAGTGGCTGTAGACTATATGACTAGGTGGGTGGAAGCTCAAAGTGTGGCAAGAGTGAATGAGAGGACAATTAGCAAGTTTGTGTACAATCACATTTGTTGCAGATTTGGCACACCTTTGGAGATTGTTTCTGATAATGGTCCAGGGTTTAGGAAGGGCTTGCTCACAGAAGTTTATGAAGAGCTTCACATTCTACATCGTCATAGCACACCATACTACCCACAGTCAAATGGTTTGGTGGAGAAGGCTAATGGTGTCATTGCAGGAATCATTAGAAAGATGGTGCAAAACAAGACAAAATTATGGGATGACTTCTTGGATGGTGCCTTGTGGGCATATCGAACCACATATAGGGAAGCCACGGAGTTCACACCATTTCACTTGGTCTATGGTCAAGAGGCTTTGCAGCCTATCGAGCTCAACATTCCAACAATGCGACTTCATGGCAAAGGAGCACAAGATGATCAAGAGGTATGGATGGATCGACTTCTTACGTTAGTGGAGCTTGAGTGGAAAAGAGAAGCAGCATACGAGTGCTACAAGAGGAAAGCCACACAAGCGAAAGAAACGCACGACAAGAAACTGAAGGACAAAGGCATCAAGAAGGAGAGCTTGTGCTAAGGTATGACAATCGACTTGACAATCGTTTTGATGCCAAGTTTGAAACTAGATGGCAAGGGCCATACATAGTCAAGAAGGCTTTCAATTCTAGTTACTATCAGCTTATGGACTTGAATGGTAAAGAGCACTCCAGGAAGGTAAACGGCTATCGCTTGAAGCCTACTTGAGTCGCCTTCTACCAAAGGATCTACCAGAGCAAAGGGCAACTATCCCATGTAAGTATTGTTCCATGAAGCATGAGTGTAACACAAACCAAAATTCTGAGGGGCCAAACAATGAAGATCTTGTCAAGGACTCTGAAGCACTCTCTTTGGAAAAGATGCTCTATGATGGTACATGAATATACCATCATCCTGGGGGAGGGCTAATGATAGCCGTTTTTCGGCTCTTTGTAATTGCCATAGTAAGTTACTCCACCCTACCAAATTCACCCAAACACTATGGCTATCCCTACCATTTCACTGTACATAGGCGTGTGTGAGTTGGGGGGCTTTTCCCATATCTTCTTAAAAACCCCAATTAGCTAGTCACTGGGCTAGTTGAGCCAAAAAAATAAAAAAATAAAAAATAAAAGTTTATTATGGCCTCTTTGTGTGTAAATATTTCTTTGTATATAGGGCCTAAATAAAAGATTTTTTTCATAATTATTTTGGTATTTATTTAAATATTTCTACCTAGGTGTGTGTTATTTATGCTCTGTACATTGCCTCACCATTACCACAATTTTTCTTACCATTTTTCATACTCTTTATTCCATATAGAAATATTTTCATGTAAGCTTCTCTTATATTTGGTGTAACTCCACCCCAACAAAAATCCAAAAAAACTAGTTTTATTTATGTGTATATTTTTCACTATTGTGATTTTTTCCTTCCTACATCTATTTTGTTTTTTTCTAAAAAATTAGAACACCAAAAATATTTATATTTTTATGGTAGCCTCATAATGAGAGAGATTTCTTTTGACCCCTTTATATTTTTTCCACTTATATTATTTATATTTGACATGTCCATATTTTTTAGACCCCTCAATATTATATTTTCTTAGTTGTACTATTCACTTATATCCTAATCTCAACAATATCTTCAATTATAGACCTACCAAATAAGGTCAAGGGTAGGTGGCATGCATACATGCACTATGGAGGGCTCACTCTTGGAGGTATTCAAAAGAATCATCCAAAGAAGGACCCCACAAGGACCTTTGCAGTGGAAAAAAACGGTCGGTTTTGCTGAATTTTTAAAGTTCACTTGCGCTCCGAATTTGAAATAGTGATACACACAAAAGTTGTAGCTTGTGGGCTGAAATTTTGCCTCAAATTTTTTCATAATTTTTTGAGCTACGAGCTGTGAGCTATGATTTTATTAGTGGACCCCAATTTTCCCATGTTATGCAGCCACACTCTCTCTTCCACTTTATCATTTTCCTCTTTCACACACACTTCTCCACTCATCATCCCCACCTCTCTCACCACTCCTCTCTGCACCCTACTCACCTTCTCCTCAACCTTGAAGAATAAGAGAAACCATGGTGAACTCATACCTCCCACACACAATTCCATTCCAAAATTGACCACCTAGTCTCATTTTTCCTCCTCCAATTTACCCATATCTATCAAAAAAACCACAAAATTCAGCCTCTTCTCTTAAAAGACAGCATCATGGTGGTTGATTACTCAGCTTCAATTACCTTGTCTCTCAAGGAAGGTCAAGAGTGGAGAAAAAATGTACCGTCAAAGCTAGTGGACCGTCAACAAGCGTCAAAATTGGCCCTACTCAAGACACTTGGAGCATCAACCTTGTAAGAAATCCACCTTTTCTTACCTCTTAAGAGTTTTTCTTCCTTATTTGTATCCTACATGGATACTCCCATTGTAAATATCCAATTCCATTTGTAAATTAATACTAACTCTACTAACACTAACCCACTATGAAAAGTCCTATCACCTCCATTTCTCTCCTCTCTCTTTCCCCACCAACTTCTTGATAATTCCAAGCAAAAGAAATTAGATAAATTGCTGAAAATCTAACCCAACCATGGTTAGAGGAGTAACCCTAGCCTTCAAAATTTCTATAAAAGGAGGGTGTGGCTAGCACAAAAGGGGGAGCCATAAGCAAGAGCACTATGCTATAGCTTGAGAAGCCAAGCTCAACCTCTCTAAAAGGAGCTCTTAAGTGGAAGCTCATTGTCTTATGCATGTGCATGTGTTGTAATAGGGGATTAGCAAGGGAACTCTATGCCATTGTAAGAGAGAGAGTGATCATTAAATTGAAAGTAGGAAATCTATCATTTCTCCTACTAGTGTAAGCCCAACATTTGCTGAATCAAGGAGGGTGGATTTGGACTAAGCTTGGATACCTTGTCTCCCTTCCAACGTGAAGTAATGGACAACAATGATGCGTAAGTGTCTTGGTGTTTTTTTGTTAAGTTCTTGATACTTGTCTCTGGTGTTGTCATCAATCTAGCCATAAATCCCACATACTGTAAGAGGGCGACAGGGTGGAGAGGACTCCCCTGGCTTAAGACAGTGATTGGGGTGGTTTTTTTTGTGATGTGTTGTGGTGAAATTTACGCAAGCTATGTTGAACAAATACTAATCTCACTTTGATTTGTCATGACAGATTTGTAAGAAGGTGTTAATGCAACAAGCACCCCCTCCCCCTTTCTCTCTCTTTCTTAAATATATAGTTGTGTTTGCTTGATCATTGCCAATACGTTCCAAAGCAGCCCGAGCACTATCTCTCTCTCTCTCTCTCTCTCTCTCTCTCTCTCTCTCTCTCTCTCTCTCTCTCTCTCTCTCTCTCTCTCTCTCTCTCTCTCTCTCTCTCTCGTGTTTTAGTGTGTGAGAGTGTTCCATTGGTGTTAGGGTTAGTGTAAATTCCTTGCTTGTTTGTGGGTTGCTCTAACGATTCTCCTCTTTTGCGTCCTAGTTCGCTCTTAAACTAGGTGGTGCCCCTTGTGTAGTTGGGATTTGGCTGTGGGTTTGTTGTTTTGGTTTGTGTTGTGTTGTGTTGTGTTGTGCCCCAGCCCCATTGAGCAGCACGGGAGCCTTGAAGGGTGTCTAGAGGTTGCTCTTCTTGTTGCCCGCCCCGGACGGCCTCACTACTAGCGATAATAGCTTGGACAAGTGGTGGACCTTGAACGTAAACCCCCCATGTTTCAATAGACTTAGCTTCGACAAATGGTGGAGCATCGTTCTCTCCATGTTTCAATGGATCCTAGTTTGGACAAGTGGTTGACCTTTGTTTCTCTCTATGTTTCAATAGAGTTAGCTTGGACAAGTGGTGGAACTTGGAACCAAACCCCCATGTAAAACCTATCATGGTCACTCCAAGTGGGAAGAAAGAATAACCTTTAAGATGTAGCCTTATAGGTTGGACAAGTGGTGGCCCTTAACACCCACATATTCTTAATTAAAGTGGTGAATCTTTAGACCAAACCACTCAGGCTACTAGCAATAATAGCTTAGACAAGTGGTGGACCTTGAATGTAAACCCCTCATCTACGAAATATCGTGGGTTTAATGTATTTCGATGGAGCGTAGCATCTTGGAGACATGGTGCATCTTGCTTCTCGTCATGTTTCAATGGAGCCTATCTTGGAAAAATGGTGGAGCATCCTTCTCTCCATGTTTCAATGGACCCTAGCTTAGACAAGTGGTGGACCTTTGTTTCTCTCTATGTTTCAATACAGTTAGCTTGGACAAGTGGTGGACCTTGGAACCAAACCCCCATGTAAAACCTATCATGGTCACGCCAAGTGGTAAGAAAGAATAACCTTTAAGATGTAGCCTTATAGGTTGGACAAGTGGTGGACCTTAGCACCCACATATTCTTAATAAAATTGATGAATCTTGAGACCAAACCACTCAGGCTACTAGCAATAATAGCTTGGACAAGTGGTGGACCTTGAATGTAAACCCCTCATCTACGAAATATCGTGGGTTTAATGTATGTCGATGGAGCCTAGCATCTTGGAGACATGGTGCAGCTTGCTTCTCGTCATGTTTCAATGGAGCCTATCTTGAACAAATGGTGGACCATCCTTCTCTCCATGTTTCAATGGAGCCTAGCTTGGACAAGTGGTGGACCTTTGTTTCTCTCTATGTTTCAATAGAGTTAGCTTGGACAAGTGGTGGACCTTGGAACCAAACCCCCATGTCAAACCTATCATGGTCACTCCAAGTGGTAAGAAAGAATAACCTTTAAGATGTAGCCTTATAGGTTGGACAAGTGGTGGACCTTAACACCCACATATTCTTAATATAATGACATAGAGTGGAAAAGTGGTGAATCTTAAGACCAAACCACTCACGCTACTACCAATAATAGTATGGACAAGTGTTGGACCTTGAATGTAAACCCCTCATCTACGACATATCGTGCGTTTAATGTTTTTCGATGGGGCCTAGCATCTTGGAGACATGGTACAGCTTGCTTCTCGTCATGTTTCAATGGAGCCTATCTTGGACAAATGGTGGAGCATCCTTCTCTCCATGTTTCAATGGAGCTTAGCTTGGACAAGTGGTGGACCTTTGCTTCTCTCTCTGTTTCAATAGAGTTAGCTTGGACAAGTGGTGGAGCTTGGAACCAAACCCCCATGTAAAACCTATCATGGTTACTCCAAGTGGTAAGAAAGAATAACCTTTAAGATATAGACTTATAGGTTGGACAAGTGGTGGACCTTAACACCCACATATTCTTAATATAATGACATAGAGTGGAAAAGTGGTGAATCTTGAGACAAAGCCACTCATGCTACTAGCGATAATAGCTTGGACAAGTATCGGCCCTTGAATGTAAACCCCCCATGTACAAAATATGTTGGGTTTAAGGTATTTCGATGAAGCCTAGCATCTTGGAGACATGGTGCAGCTTGCTTCTCTTTATTTTTTGATGGATCCTATCTTGGACAAATGGTAAAGCATCCTTCTCTCCATGTTTCAATGGACCCTAGCTTGGACAAGTGGTAGACCTTTGCTTCTCTCTATGATTCAATAGAGTTTGCTTGCACAAGTGGTGGACCTTGGAACTCAAACCCCCATGTAAAACCTATCATGGTCACTCCAAGTGGTAAGAAAGAATAACCTTTAAAATATAACCTTATAGGTTGGACAAGTGGTGGACCTTAACACCCAAATCTTCTTAATATAATGACATAGAGTGAAAAAGAGGTGAATCTTGAGACAAAACCACTCATGCTACTAGCGATAATAGCTTGGACAAGTGGTGGAACTTGACCGTAAGCCCCCCATGTTTCAATAGACTTAGCTTCGACAAATGGTGGAGCATCGTTCTCTCCATCTTTCAATGGAGCCTAGCTTGGACAAGTAGTGGACCTTTGTTTCTCTCTAGGTTTCAATAGAGTTAGCTTGGACAAGTGGTGTACTTTGGAACCAAACCCCCTTGTAAAACCTATCATGTTCACTCCAAGTGGTGAGAAAGAATAACCTTAATGATATATCCTTATAGGTTGGACAAGTGGTGGACCTTAACACCTAGATATTCTTAATATAATGGCATAGAGTGGAAAAGTGGTGAATCTTGAGAGCAAACTACTCATGCTACTAGCGATAATAGGTTGTACAAGTGGTGGACCTTGAATGTAAACCCCCCATCTACGAAATATCATGGGTTTAAGGTATTTAGATGGAGCCTAGCATCTTGGAGACATGATGCACCTTGTTTCTCTTCATGTTTCAATGGAGCCTATCTTGGACAAATGGTGGAGCATCCTTCTCTCCATGTTTCAATGGACCCTAGCTTGCACAAGTGGTGGGCCTTTGCTTCTCTTTATGTTTCAATAGAGTTAGCTTGGACAAGTGGTGGACCTTGAAACCAATCCCCAATGTAAAACCTATCATGGTCACTCCAAGTCGTGAGAAAGAATTACCTTTATGATATAGCCTTATAGGTTGAACAAGTGGTGGACCTTAACACCCAGATATCCTTAATATAATGACATAGAGTGATAAAGTGGTGAATCTTGAGACAAAACCACTCATGCTACTAGCGGTAAAAGCTTGGACAAGTGGTGGACCTTGAATGTAACCCCCCCATGTTTCAATAGAGTTAGCTTCGAGAAATGATGGAGCATCCTTCTCTCCATGTTTCAATGGATCCTAGCTTAGACAAGTGGTGGACCTTTGCTTCTCTCTATAATTCAATAGAGTTAGCTTGGCCAAGTGGTGAAACTTGAAACCAAACCCCCATGTAAAACCTATCATGGTCACTCCAAGTGGTAAGAAAGAATAACCTTTAAGATGTAGCCTTATAGGTTGTACAAGTGCTGGACCTTAACACCCACATATTCTTAATATAATGACATAGAGTGGAAAAGTGGTGAATCTTGAGACCAAACCACTCACGCTACTACCAATAATAGCTTGGACAAGTGTTGGACCTTCAATGTAAACCCCTCATCTACGACATATCATGGGTTTAATGTTTTTCGATGGAGCCTAGCATCTTGGAGACATGGTGCAGCTTCCTTCTCGTCATGTTTCAATGGAGCCTATCTTGGACAAATGGTGGAGCATCCTTCTCTCCATGTTTCAATGGAGCCTAGCTTGGACAAGTGGTGGACCTTTGCTTCTCTCTCTGTTTCAATAGAGTTAGCTTGGACAAGTGGTGGAGCTTGGAACCAAACTCCCATATAAAACCTATCATGGTCACTCCAACTGGTAAGAAAGAATAACCTTTAAGATATAGACTTATAGGTTGGGAAAGTGGTGGACCTTGAATGTAAACCCCCCATCTATGAAATATGGTGGGTTTAAGGTATTTAGATGGATCCTAGCATCTTGGAGACATGGTGCACCTTGCTTCTCTTCATGTTTCAATGGAGCCTATCTTGGACAAATGGTGGAGCATCCTTCTCTCCATGTTTCAATGGACCCTAGCTTGGACAAGTGGTGCACCTTTGCTTCTCTCTATGTTTCAATAGAGTTAGCTTGGACAAGTGGTGGAGCTTGGAACCAAACCCCAATGTAAAACCTATCATGGTCACTCCAAGTCGTGAGAAGGAATAACCTTTAAGATATAGTCCTATAGGTTGGACAAGTGGTGGACCTTAACACCCAAATATTCTTAACATAATGACATAGAGTGAAAACGTGGTGAATCTTGAGACAAAACCACTCATGCTACTAGCGGTAATAGCTTTGAAAAGTGGTGGACCTTGAACGTAAACCCCCTATGTTTCAATAGAGTTAGCTTCGACAAATGGTGGAGCATCCTTCTCTCCATGTTTCTATGGAGCCTAGCTTGGACAAGTGGTGGACCTTTGCTTCTCTCTATGATTCAATAGAGTTAGCTTGGACAAGTGGTGGACCTTGGAACCAAACCCCCATGGAAAACCTATCATGGTCACTCCAAGTGGTACGAAAGAATAACCTTTAAGATGTAGCCTTATAGGTTGGACAAGTGGTGGACCTTAACACCCACATATTCTTAATATAATGACATAGAGTGGAAAAGTGGTGAATCTTGAGACCAAACCACTTAGGCTACTACCAATAATAGCTTGGAAAAGTTTTGGACCTTGAATGTAAACCCCTCATCTACGACATATCGTGGGTTTAATGTTTTTCGCTGGATCCTAGCATCTTGGAGACATGGTGCATCTTGCTTCTCATCATGTTTCAATGGAGCCTATCTGTGACAAATGGTGGAGCATCCTTCTCTCCATGTTTCAATGGAGCCTAGCTTGGACAAGTGGTGGACCCTTGCTTCTCTCTCTGTTTCAATAGAGTTAGCTTGGACAAGTGGTGGAGCTTGGAACCAAACCCCCATATAAAACCTATCATGGTCACTCAAAGTGGTAAGAAAGAATAACCTTTAAGATATAGACTTATAGGTTGGACAAGTGGTGGACCTTAACACCCACATATTCTTAATATAATGACATAGAGTGGAAAAGTGGTGAATCTTGAGACAAAACCACTCATTCTACTAGCGATAATAGCTTGGACAAGTGGTGGCCCTTGAATGTAAACCCCTCATGTACAAAATTTCCTGGGTTTAAGGTATTTCGATGAAGCCTAGCATCTTGAAAACATGGTGCATCTTGCTTCTCTTCATGTTTCGATGGAGCCTATCTTCCACCAATGGGGGATCATCCTTCTTTAAATGTGTCAATGGAGCCTAGCTTGGACAAGTGGTGGACCTTTGCTTCTCTCTATGTTTCCATAGAGTTAGCTTGGACAAGTGGTGGACCTTGGAACCAAACCCCCATGTAAAACATATCATGGTCATTCCAAGTGGTGAGAAATAATACCCTTTAAGATCTAGCCTTATAGGTTGGACAAGTGGTTGACCTTAAAACCTAGATCTTCTTAATATAACGACATAGAGTGAAAAAGTGGTGAATCTTGAGACCAAACCACTCATGCTACTAAGGATAATAGGTTGGACAAATGGTGGACCTTGAATGTATACCCCCCATGTACGAAATATCATGGGATTAAGGTATTTCAATGGAGCATAGCATCTTGGAGAGATGGTGCAGCTTGCTTCTCTTCATATTTCAATGGAGCCTATCTTTGACAAATGGTGGAGCATCCTTCTCTCCATGTTTCAATGGAGCCTAGCTTGGACAAGTGGTGGACCTTTGCTTCTCTCTATGTTTCAATAGATTTAGCTTGGACAAGTGGTGGGCCTTGTAACCAAACTCCCATGTAAAACCTATCATCGTAACTCCAAGCGGTGAGAAAGAATAAAGTTTAAGATATAGCCTTATAGGTTGGACAAGTGGTGGACCTTAGCACCCAGATATTCTTAATATAATGACATAGAGTGGAAAAGTGGTGAATCTTGAGACCAAACCACTCATGCTACTAGAGATAATAGGTTGGACAAGTGGTGGTCCTTGAATATAAACCCCCCATGTACGAAATATCATGGGTTTAAGGTATTTCAATGGAGATTAGCATCTTGGAGACATGGCGTAGCTTGATTCTCTTCATGTTTCAATGGAGCGTATCTTGGACAAATGGTGGAGCATCCTTCTCTCCATGTTTCAATGGACCCTAGCTTGGACAAGTGGTGGACCTTTGCTTCTCTCTATGTTTCAATAGAGTTATCTTGGACAAGTGGTGGACCTTGGAATCAAACCCCCATGTAAAACCTATCATGGTCACTCCAAGTGGTGAGAAAGAATAACCCTTAAGATATAGCCTTATAGGTTGGACAAGTGGTGGATCTTAACACCCAGATATTCTTAATATAATGACATAGTGTGAAAAAGTGGTGAATCTTGAGACCAAACCACTCATGCTACTAGCGTTAATAGGTTGGACAAGTGGTGGACCTTGAATGTAAACCCCCCATGTTTCAATAGAGTTAGCTTCGACAAATGGTGGAGCATCCTTCTCTCCATGTTTCAATGGAGCCTAGCTTGGACAAGTGGTGGACCTTTGTTTCTCTCTATGTTTCAATAGAGTTAGCTTGGACAAGTGGTGGACCTTTGTTTCTCTCTATGTTTCAATAGAGTTAGCTTGGACAAGTGGTGGACCTTAGAACCAAACCCCCATGTAAAACATATCATGGACATTTCAAGTGGTGAGAAATAATACCCTTTAAGATATACCCTTATAGGTTGGACAAGTGGTCGACCTTAACACACAGATCTTCTTAACGTAATGACATAGAGTGGAAAAGTGGTGAATCTTGAGACCAAACCACTCATGCTACTAGAGATAATAGGTTGGACAAGTGGTGGACCTTGAATGTAAACTCCCCATGTAAAAAATATCGTGGGTGTAAGGTATTTCAATGGATCTTAGCATCTTGGAGACATGGTGCAGCTTGCTTCTCTTCATGTTTCAATGGAGCCTATCTTGGACAAATGGTGGAGCATCCTTCTCTCCATGTTTCAATGGACCCTAGCTTAGACAAGTGGTGGACCTTTGCTTCTCTCTATGTTTCAATAGAGTTATCTTGGACAAGTGGTGGACCTTGGAACCAAACCCCCATGTAAAACCTATCATGGTCATTCCAAGTGGTCAAAAAGAATACCCTTTAAGATATAGCCTTATAGGTTGGACAAGTGGTGGACCTTAACACCCAGATCTTCTTAATATAATGACATAGAGTGAAAAAGTGGTGAATCTTGAGACCAAACCACTCATGCTACTAGTGATAATAGTTTGGACAAGTGGTGGACCTTGAATGTAAACCCCCCATGTACGAAATATCATGGGTTTAAGATATTTCAATGGAGCCTAGCATTTTGGAGACATGGTGCAGCTTGCTTCTCTTCATGTTTCAATCAAACCTGGCTTGGACAAATGGTGGAGCATCCTTCTCTCCATGTTTCAATGGAGCCTAGCTTGGACAAGTGGTGGACCTTTGATTCTCTCTATGTTTCAATAGAGTTAGCTTGGACAAGTGGTGGACCTTGGAACCAGACCCCTATGTAAAACCTATCATGTGCATTCCAAGTGGTGGTAAATAATACCATTTTAGATATAGCCTTATAGGTTGGACAAGTGGTGGACCTTAACACCCAGATCTTCTTAATATAATGACGTAGAGTGGAAAAGTGGTGAATCTTGAGACCAAACCACTCATGCTACTAGGCAGAATAGGTTGGACAAGTGGTGGACCTTGAATTTAAACCCCACATATACAAAATATCGTGGGTTTAAGGTATTTCAATGGAGCCTAGCATCTTGATGACATGGTGCATATTTCTTCTCTTCATGTTTCAATGGAGCCTATTTTGGACAAATGGTGGAGCATCCTTCTCTCCATGTTTCAATGGACCCTAGATAAGATAAGTGGTGGACCTTTGCTTCTCTCTATGTTTCAATATAGTTAGCCTATATTAGACAATTAGTAGACCTCGAATCTCTCCATGTTGTCTAGAGCTGAGCTTGGACAAGTGGTGGACCTTACTTCTCCCTTCCCTTAGTTTACTAGCTTAAAAGATTACTATGTATACTTGCTTAGATCTAACTTGAACAAGTGGTGGACCTTGTATTCACACAAACTTAATTCATTACAAAAAAGTATATGCTAAAATAACATTTGGTTTTTTTTGTTTTAGGAAAGATGGCTCCAAAAAAACAGGTTGCAAGGGTTGCTGTCTCAGTTGACTATACTTGCAATGATGTTAGGAAATGGTATTTGGACATACATGGTATAGAGGGTGCACAATTTCATAAGGTGCATCTATTTATTGCCAAAAAGGAGAATGACAGCTTGTTTGAAGATGTTGGACAAGTTGTGGAAGCATCTGTCTCTGTAGTTGATAGTCATCCGGAGGTGGAATGCATTGACATTCTAGTTCCAATGAATCTAGAATTTCAACTATCTCCAGGAGCATATGCATTGGAGCGCATGTCTAGAAACAAAGAAGAGACAATGTTTTCTCGAGGATGGAAGTTTGCAGAATCAAATCCAAACATCACAGCAGATCAACTTCAAAGCTCCATCATTGCCACACTACAACGAAAAAAGGTGAAAGCTTCACGACCACCATCCACAAAGAAGCAAGCAAAAGTGCAAAAGTAGCAGCTAAGCGAACTAGTTCCATTTTGGATGTAGACAAGGCATTTTGGCATCCTCATCAACAGAGGGTTCAATGTCAAAGATGAGAATTGTGGATCCAGATGTTTTAGAAGCTGAGGCCATGAAAGGACAAGAAAAAGATACAGGTGGAATGAATAAGTACAAAAATTATTTTCCTTTCCAATATAGGGAATTTGATATCCTTTCCAATATAGGGAATTTGATATCCCTATTCAAAATTGTTGGCTTGCTCCTGATCACTATAATGCACGTATTATGGATAAAAAACACGCTGAAAGTGTGTTATTTGGATTTTCACGGAGTACGACCAAGCCTGCAGCATGTGCATATTTGATGCCTGTTCGAAATGCAAAATCAAAGAAGGGGACTCCTTTGGCAGTAGAAGAGGTAGAGGAGCAAAAAATTAAAGATTATCATTATTGGATTCTTGATGGGCAGCATTCAATCTATGCTGCAAAAGTTTTGCTTCACAATGAACAAAACAACAAAGAGATATTTGAAAGACTGATTAGCGTGTATAAATTTAGAAAGGCTCGCATTGTTGTGAATGCTCCTCCATTTGTTGCAACTGCTATATCTGCCATTGCAAATGAGGAGGCTCAGGCATTGTATGTCAAGCAACCTTACAGCCAAATATTGAGACATTTACGGAGTCAATGGATCTTCTCAGGACGACCACCAAAGGCAGCAAGTGGAATTGCAGAGGGACATGCATCTCGTGCCGGATGGGATGTAAGTTATTTTCTTTGTCTTTTTGATAGTGTTTAATTAACAAATCTTGCTCAATAGTTTAATTATTTCTCTATTTCTTTTTAGGCTTTTCTTCGATTGGCAAGAATGAGTGCAGCAGCAAGTTGGATTGCTAAACAGGCACACATGGTCACGTACTCTGATTTAGTTTATGATTGCTGGATAGAAATCATTGAAAAGCTAGAAGAGGAGAATAAGAAACCCCCAAAAACTGTATTTAGATACCTTTGTGGCCTTGAGGAATCAGAGGTAAAGACTATTCAAGAAGAGATTAGAGATGAGAAGATTTTACTGTCAAAGAGTGCAAAGGATGGTGATGCAACTGACATGTATGATCGAATCAAGCAGTTGAAGCAAGACAAATTGATTCAAGATGCACTTCTTGAAGGCTTCAACAATTTGAATGAGTCTTCACCATGTAAAGACTGGGAGGAGGTGGTCAAAATGTATAACATCAATGATGTTGTTTATAAAACAATTTTAATGCTATGCGAGGAATGGATCAAATCTAGTTTGACGCGTGGAACAAAGAAAATGGCTTTTCCAGATGGAGCAATAAAATACATGCAATGGGCAATTCACCTTCAAAAGGAGAAAACTGAGCCTAGAGATTTGCCATGGTCAATCTATGTGGTGAGCCTACAAATGGAAGGCAATCTCTACTTGATGCGCCACTTCAATAATAAAGTGCCTATTGGCTTATGTGTTTTAGATATGACAAAAAACGTTGGAGGCAATTTGAAGTGGAGTGAGGAGACATTTAACAATGCTTTGGATGGGATCTTGGCTATTGCTGGAGGGTCAACAGATCCTGGATTTGTCTTTCTTGCATTTGTGGATTTCACTAACTTCACAAAATTGCAATGTGCCTTTCACGCCATGGGAGATAATCTGAGCTACCATTGTTGTGGTGCATTGCATCACTTTCCATCAGCTCCTTGCAAAGGAGCAATTCAATTCCTAACAGTTATTGCCTTCTTGGGACAAGGCAATGCATTTGAAGACCTGAGAAGAAGATCAGAGGAACATCCCATGCCAATTGATTGTTCTCTTCTTCAAGTAGCAGATAACGATATGTCAGATTTGCAATATTTGGAGGCCAAAAAAAGAGCTTTGGTCAAGCACTACATTCGTACATATTGTTTTGAAGACCGCAAGCTTGTTGATGTTTTTGGTGATGGCTCCTTGGTTGCACAAGAAGGAATACAACAGAAAAAAGAAGTTATATGCTTAATTGATAGTGTGGAGGAGGCAAAAAACATGGAGACCATGCTGCTAGACTTTGCTAAGTCTCATGAAGATATAGAAAAATGGGCTGGACTTCAACAATCCACTTCGCAATCAGATGACATTGTGCCTGTTACAGAGGAGTGCTCTCCACAAAGAGAAGAAGAAGAACAACAACAACATCCTCTGTCAATGGAGGACTTTTTGGAAATGGAGACACGTATGTTTTGAGTTTCTTGTGCATGTTAGTGTTTCTTGTTACTGATTTGATACTCTTAATGTTAGATTTTGCTTTATATAGTATTGATTGAGTTTGTATTTTTTATCTCAAGCATTCAAGGTTTGAATGTAAATAATAAATTACTTGAGTTTTTGAATGGTGGATCTTTAGACTAAAACTATAACATTTAATACTCACAAAGACTTAATTACTTAAGAGCTTGAACTCAATAAGTTTTGGACCTTTTATCAATACCCCCTTGATATGATACATTAGATCGTAGCATGGTTAAATGGTGATGCTTCATAAATTGAACCTAGCTTAGACAGGTGTTGGAGCCTAAATTTAAACTAACCTTGCTAGAAGGGAGCTTATGTTTGGACTTTGAGAACTAGCATAAGTAATCAATTAGAGCATAGATTAGACATGTGGTGGTGGCCTTAGAGACCAAAATCTTAATGAGCTTGGAAAGGTATTTAAGTACTGCAATTTACTTAGTTTTAGTACTCACTAAAGGCATAGCTTGACAAAAGGTGGACCTTACATGGATCCTAATTTCAAGAGGTGTGGTAGACCTTCAAACCAAGATCATATAGCTTGGACATGTGGTGGACCTTGCATGGAGACTAGTTTAGACAAGTGTGGTACACCTTGTAACCAACACCCATTTGTTATATTAGCTTGGACAAGTGGTGGACCTTGCTTTTATGTTTCAATGGAGCATATTTTGGACAGGTGGTAGACCTTGTTTCTCTCCATGCTTCAATGGAGAGAAACATTAGCTTGGACAAGTGGTGGACCTTGCTTTTATGTTTTAAAGGAGCATATTTCGGACAAGTGGTAGACATTGTTTCTCTCCATGGTTCAATGGAACCCACCTTAGACAAGTGAAGTACCTTGAAACCAAACCCCCATAATACAACCTACTAAATAGGTTGGAAAATTGGTGGTATATGAAACCATCCATGATAGAGCATAGTATAGGTGAAAACGTAGTGGTCCTTATATCAATTACCCATGCATAGCTTGGATAAGTGGTGGACCTTGATTCTCTCTATGTTTCAATGGATCCTATCTTGGACTATAGATATATCTTACTTATTTCCATGCTTCAATGGATTGTAGCTTGGATAAGGAGTGGACCTTCAAACAAAACTCCACAGCATAGCATATATTAACAATTCATGGGTTTTATAGAGATTTTCTTGCCTATTTTGGAGAGTTGGTACACCTTTATTCTCCATTCTTCAATGGATCTGAGGTTGGACAAGCGGAGCTGGAGAAGTGGTCAACCTTAAAATGAAACCTCCCATGCTACAACCCATCATAGATCGTATATGTAGTGGACCTTGAAACTCTTTTATGTCCCTAGCTTAGAGAAGCATTGCACTCTTTATTATCTCCATACATGAAGGCAAGGTTGGACAAGTGGTGGAGCTTGTTTTCTCCATGTTCCAATGGAGCCTAGCTTAGACAAACAATGGAGCTTGCTTCTCTCCATGTTTCAATGGATCCTAGCTTAAAAAGTGGTGGAGCTTTGATTCTCTCCATGTTCCAATGGACCATAGCTTAGACAAGTGGTAGACCGTGAAAACACCCCCCGTATACAACATATTATGGGGTTTTCATGTTTCAATGGCACCTAGCTTGGAAAAATGGTAGAGCTTGCTTCTCTTTATGTTTCAATGGATCCAATCTTAGCCAAGTGGTGGACCTTGAAACAAGAATCCCCCCCCCCCCCCCATGTACAACGTATTATGGGTTTTGAAAGCACTGGGAGAAAATAATAGCTTTGATAAGTGGTGGACCTTGCTTCTCTCCATGCTTCAATGGAGCCGAGGTTGGACACATGTTGGAGAGAAGATGGTTGCCCATGAAATAAGACCATGCATGCTATAATCAATCATATGTTGTACACATGGTGGACCTTGCAATTGTTTTATATGCCTAACTTGGACAAGTGGAGGACCCTTGATTACCTCCAGATATCAACAACAAGCCAAGTTTGGACAAGTGTAGTACCACCAAACCAGAATCTCTATGCTACAATAGAGTATAGGTAGGACACGCAATGAACCTTGATATCAAACCATCCATGCTACTAGAGATGATAGGTTTCACATGTGGTGGAACCTTGTATCAATGTTCTATGTGTAGTTTTTGACTAGTGATAGACCTTGAAACTAATCCCTCTAGGCTACAAGAAAAAAGAGATGGATGAGGAGGCTAGACTACTTTTGTTGCATCAATGCATCCCATGTTACCACATATACTATAGGGTTCTTGGATAAGTGTTGGATCTTGTGTCAATGCTCCATGTCTAGCTTGGACAAGTGGTGGACCTTGGTTCTCTCTATGCTTCAAATGGGCAATAGATTGGAGACACAGTGGCCTTTTTTTTCCAATGATTTTATTTTTTGGAAACCTTGGAGGCACCATGTAAGAGGCACTCTAAGTCTTCCATACAATAGACCTATTGGACTATAAAATAATGATATCTTTCTTTGATATTGTCATTATTTTATGCATAATATTTTCTTCTTTTTGCAGACACAAAGGAGTTAAGTGATATAAAAACTAGATGTATTTCACACTATGATTGGCATGAAGATCCTTTTGGGACACCAACTTTTCCTATTCCCAAAGATGTAATTTTCCATATTAACGGTGTGGATTTTGAAGTGCGACTTTCATGTATTGAAGGAGCTGGTTATGGGCTATTTGTGCATACTACCCTGGAAAGTGGTTTGACTATTCTAAACTATGGAGGGCATAAGTATAGATTTCAAGACTGGAAAAAGATATGCAAAATTTTTCCAAGAGCTTATAAATATTCTCTTCTAGAGGATCCAAACATAGAAGAAGAGGAAGATCAATCATACATTATTGGTTGTGTAGAAGAAGGAAACGTGTCAGGCTATATAAATAGTTCTCACAGTACAAATTTCTGTCCCAACGTACGCTATACATTTGATCCAAATTTTCCACCTTGGCATAAATACACCTCTTCACACATCAAGTCAGAAGAATATGGCCATGTATGCATTGAGACTATTTGTCAAGTTGAAGCAGGAGAAGAGTTGTTTGCTGACTATAACTTTACTTGACATTGTAAAGTATTGTACATGGATGGAAATCTCAAGTACATGCATCATTTTCATTTTTCATGGATGAAATCTCAAGTGAATATAACATTTGATTATTGTTTAGTTTGCTCAACGAGAATCTAAAGTGCTCTTATGCTTTGTGTGTTGTCTAACTTATTTGACTACCTTGGCCATAGAATCTTGATTCTACTCTAGATTTGTGATAAATCTTACCAAAATTTAATCAATGTCTAGGTTGGACAAGTGGTGGGGCTTCAAACATTACTGTCTTAAACAAGTGGAGTTATCTTACTTGAATAAGTGGTGGCCTTTGAATCCAAATCTAAGCCAAATCTCTAATTGTTTGCTTGTAGTCTAGGTTGGACATTTGGTGGACCTTGTATCCATGTTTCCTCAACAAGGGTGGCTTTTAGTTTTCACTTTAAGTACTCATCTTTAATAAAGTGTAGGATGGAAAATGTTGAGTTAGTAGATTGTATTTTAGACAAGTGGTGTTTGGTGTACGAATGCTGAAAATGGTTGCAAGGATTCTAACAACGACTTTACCTTAAATAAATTTCTTACTAGGAGTTCTACATATAAATATGGTGAATAAAATTCTAGTGGTTTTGAGATACCATTTGTGTGTGTGTTTTCTTAGATTCACAAACTGGGATGGATAATGCTCCTATGGTTCAGTCAACAACTATAGAATCCATAGATTCTATGGTTTCTAAAGTGCCCAAGATGGATGATATTTCTATACTAGAGTCTAGTGTTGTGCAACTTGAGCAAGCTTCCAATAATGAGAACCAAGAAATCGATGCTTCAAAAATGCAACATACATCAAAAGAGACTGAAAAGTCCACTCACGAGCTATTGCCAATTGGTACTACGTCATGTAGCGTAGATGTTGAGAAATCCATGCTTACAATTATATTGGATTTAAATGGTCTATTGTTGAAACGTTCCCCTCAACCATCCTCACACCACAACTCAGTGCAAATGGATTCAAAAAGATATATTATACTCAGGCCAGGTTGCATCCAATTCTTGAAGACTATTTTACAGAGGTTTAATGTTGCAATTTGGTCGACAGCTACTAGGAATAATGTGTATCAAATCCTTGCAGCACTAAACAACTTAGCTGAGGATACATTGCCTTTCTTTGCAATTTGGTCGCAAGATGTTTGCTACACCGCTCAAACTCAAAAATTGTTTAGACCCGACAATCCAAACGTTGAGGCAATGTTCAAGCCTCTAGCCAAAATTTCCATGGGGTTTGAATGTGATCCACAAAGAACAGTGCTTATTGATGACTCTCCTTACAAGGGATGTATTTCACCAGCAAACAATTGCATTTTTCCACCACAATTTGATGCTGAGAAGATGGTTGACAATATGCTCTTGGAGGAGCTACTGCCATACTTGATTCAGCTTGATGAGAGAAGGGATGTGCGTGATTTAATTGCTTCTAATCGTTATGGACAACCTATAGTGACAAATGATAGTGAATACAAACAAATCATGGAGTATTGGAAGCAGAAAAATGATGTTTGGTCAGCTAAGGTGTTCTTTACAAGAAGAATACCACCTGCAAAAGGTGACAGGGATGAAACTATCATTGAAAATGCAAGTGACACAAGCCACCGCAATGAAATGAGAAGAGCCCAAATACAAGAGATCTTAGCAAAGGAGCGTACACCCATTGAAAGCATGAAGGCGTCACAATTGACCACTTTAGCTAGGCAATTGGGTTGTAACACAAAAGGAGTTTTGAAGGCAACCACAGCAAAGGCTTATATAAATAAGGTGAAAGCTGAGAACAATCTTCTAAGGCTGGATAGAAAGCAACCCTAAGGTACTAGTGACATGTCATATATTCTTGATACACATACTTGAACACTCATGTGCATGGTATCTAACAAATCTTTCTTTTTATTCCTTCCTGCAGGATCTTACAAAGGATACTACTAGATGGAGCTCAATCAATAGAGATTTTGATATGTTTGCTCAAAATAATGAAGCAGTCACCTACATTTTTTGTTTATCAATTTCTTGAGAGACTTTCTTTTAGTTTGTAATCATCAAATGAAATGAAAAGTATCCTTCTTATAAGATTGCTGATCTTTTTCTCGTTCAAAACTTTCAATTGTGATTTATAGTTTTGTTAGCATGAGATTGTGCTTTTTTAGTTTGAAAAAAACTGTCAAAGATCCAAGTCTTTTTGGCTTTACTTAAGTTATTAATTGTGAAAGATCCAAGTCTTTTTGCTTTACTTAAGTTATTGATTGTCTATGTAATAGTCCTTAAAACAATATCGGATGGCTTTCTTGCTCCCATGTCTCACATTGGTCTTTAGGTAAGACAAGTGGTGACCTTGAAAGTATGGTCTCATATCTCGATCAAGTGAAGAGACATGAAGCTTAAATATCACTACTATGTATCTAGTGTTAAACTCCATCAAGAAAAGATACTAGAGTGCCAAATTGCAGTTTAGTTTAAGTGAAAATCCATTTGAGCTAAGGTAAAACTTATAGTGCCTCATTTTTCTAGGATTCTACCCCATCAAGGAAGTTAGAATCTAGCACAAACCAATTAAGACTCTTTTGGAGCCTAGATAGGACAATTCGTGGAACTTAAGAGACTTATTATTGAGTTAGAGTCTAGTTTAGATAAGCAAAAGATCTTCAAGCCAGCACTTGACTTTCTTACTATTCAATATTCAAAGTCCCTTGAGGCTAACAAATTACATACCTACTTGTAACCTAACTAATGAGTAATTATATAGATCTAAGCAAGTATATATAATGAGTCTTCAAACTAATAAACCAAGGGAAGAGAGTAGCAAGGTCCACTACTTGTCCAAGCTCAGCTCTAGACAACATAGAAAGATGCTAGTTCTACTAATTGTCTAATTATAGGCATGGAGAAATGATAGAAGGTTGAACACTTGTCCAACCTATCATCTCTAGTAAGATGGGAGGTTTGGCCTTAAGATTCACCATGTAATCAACCTATACATCATTGTATTATGAAGAGTAGAAAAGGAAAGCTCCACCACTTGTCCAAGCTAGTTCTAAAATCCACATGGAGATAAGCAAGCTCCACCATTTTTCAAATCTCTCTTCCATTAAAACATGAAAAAACTCAGCTATGTTGTACAGGGGGGACTTTTTTCCAAGGTCCACCACTTGTCCAAGCTAGGATCCATTAAAACATGGAAATAAACAAAGCTCCACCACTCGTCCAACCTTTAGAGTTGCAAAGTGTATGGGTTGTCTAAACTAGGTATGGGAAAATAATTGAAGGTCCACCACTTGAAACATGGAGCGAAACAAGCTCCACCATGTCTCCAATATGCTAGACTCCATTGAAACACCCTAAACCCATGATATTTTGTACATAGGGGATGTACATTCAAGATCCACCACTTGTCCAACCTAGTATCCCTAGTAGCTTGATAGCTTTGGTCTCAAGATTCACCACTTGTCCACTCTATGTCATTGTATTAAAAAGGATTGGGTGTTAAGGTCCACCACTTGTCCAACCTATAAGGTTATATTTTAAATGGTTTTTTTTCTCACAACTTGAACTACCCATGATATGTTTTACATGAGAGTTTTGTTTCAATGTCCACCACTTGTCCAAGCTAAATCTATTGAAACATAGAGAGAACCAAAGATCCACCACTTGTCCAAGCTAAGCTATATTGAAACATGGAGAGAAGGATGCTCCACCATTTCTCCAAGATAGGCTTCATTGAAACATGGAGAGAAGAAAGCTCCACCATGTCTCCAAGATAGGATCCATTTAAATGCCCTAAACCCATTTTATTTTGTACATGGGGGGTTTTATTTCAAGGCCCACCACTTGTCTAACCTATTATCCCTAGTAGCACGAGTGGTTTGGTCTCAAGATACACCACTTGTACACTCTATGTCATTATATTAGGAAGAACTATGTATTAAGGTCCACCACTTGTCCAACCTATAAGGTTATATCTTAAATGGTATCCTTTCTCACCACTTGAAATGCCCATGATATGTTTTACATGGGGGTTTCATTCCAAGGTCCACCACTTGTCCAAGCTAACTCTATTCAAACATAGAGAGAAGCAAAGGTCCACCACTTGTCCAAGCTAACTCTATTCAAACATAGAGAGAAGCAAAGGTTCACCACTTGTCAAAGCTAGGCTCCATTGAAGCATGGAGAGAAGTAACCTCCATCATTTTTCCAAGATAGGTGCCATTCAAACATGGAAAGAATCAAGATCTACCATGTCTCCAAGATTCTAGGCTCCATTGAAACACCCTAAAACCATGATATTTTGTACATGGGGTGTTTACATTCAAGGTCTACCACTTCTCTAACGTATTATACCTAGTAGCATGAGTGGTTTGGTCTTAAGATTCACCACTTATCCACTCTATGTCATTATATTAAGAATAACTGGGTGTTAAGGTCCACCACTTGTCCAACCTATAAGGGTATATCTTAAATGGTATCCTTCACCACTTGTCAAGGTCCATCACCACTTTTCCAACCTGTAAGGTTATATCTTGAATGATATTTTTCCTTATCACTTGTAATGTCCATGCTATGTTTTACAAAGGGGTTTTGTTCCAAGACCCACCACTTGTCCAAGCTAACTCTATTGAAACATAGAGAGAAGCAAAGGTCCACCACTTGTCCAAGGTAGGCTCCATTGAAACATGGAGAGAAGGATGATCCACCATTTCTCCAAGATAGGTTCCATTGAAACATTGAGAGAAGCAATCTCCACCATGTCTCCAAGCTAGGCTCCATTGAAATACCCTAAACCCATAATTTTGTACATGAGGGGTTTACATTCAAGGTCCACCACTTGTCCAACCTATTATCCCTAGTAGCATGAGTGGTTTGGTCTCAAGATTCACCACTTGTACACTCTATGTCATTATATTAAGAAGAACTATGTGTTAAGGTCCACCACTTGTCCAACCTATAAGGTTATATTTTAAATGGTATCCTTTCTCACCACTTGAAATGCCCATGATATGTTTTACATGGGGGTTTCATTCCAAGGTCCACCACTTGTCCAAGCTAACTCTATTAAAACATATAGAGAAAGAAAGGTCCACCACTTGTCCAAGCTAGGCTCATTGAAACATGGAGAGAAGGAACCTCCACTGTTTCTCCTAGATAGGCTCCATTGAAACATGGAGAGAAATAAGCTCCACCATGTCTCCAAGTTGCTATGCTCCATTGAAATACCCAATACCCATAATATTTTGTACATGGGGGTTTAAATTCAAGGTTCACCACTTGTCCAACCTATTATCCCTAGTAGGTTTGGTCTCATGATTCACCACTTGTCCACTCTATGTCATTATATTAAGAGGAATTGGGTGTTAAGGTCCACCACTTGTCCAACCTATAATGTTATAGCTTGAATGGTATTTTTTCTCACCACTTGTAATTCCCATGACATGATTTACATGGGGGTTTTGTTCCAAGGTCCACCACTTGTCCAAGCTAAATCTATTGAAACATAGAGAGAAACAAAGGTCCACCACTTTTCCAAGCTAGGCTGCATTGAAACATGGACCTTAATACCAAATTATTTCTAGTAGCATGAGTGATATTTTGTACATGGGGGGTTTACATTCAAGGTCCACCACTTGTCGAACCTATTTCCCTAGTAGGTTTGGTCCCAAGTTCACCACTTATCCACTCTATGTCATTATATTAAGAATAATTGGGTGTTAAGGTCCACCACTTGTCCAACCTATAAGGTTATATATTAAATGGTATTTTTTCTCACCACTTGTAATGCCCATGATATGTTTTACATGGGGGTTTTGTTCCAAGGTCCACCACTTTTCCAAGAAAACTCTATTCAAACATAGAGAGAAATAAAGGTCCACAACTTGTCCAAGCTAGGCTCCATTGAAACATGGAGAGAATGATGCTCCACCATTTATCCGAGATAGGCTGCATTGAAACATGGAGAGAAGCAAGCTTTACCATGTTTCCAAGCTAGGCTCCATTGAAACACTCTAGGGGGTTTTATTTCAAGGCCCACCACTTGTTTAACCTATTATCCCTAGTAGCATGAGTGGTTTGGTTTCAAGATTCACCACTTGTACACTCTATGTCATTATATTGTGTTAAGGTCCACCACTTGTCCAACCTATAAGGTTATATATTAAATGGTATCCTTTCTCGCCACTTGAAATGCCCATGATATGTTTTACATGGGAGTTTCATTCCAAGATCCACCACTTGTCCAAGCTAACCATATTTAAACATAGATAGAAACAAAGGTCCACGACTTGTCCAAGCTAGGCTCCATTGAAACATGGAGAGAAGGAACCTCCACCATTTCTCCTAGATAGGCTCCATTAAAACATGGACATAAGTAAGTTCCACCATGTCTCCTAGATGCTAGGCTCCATTGAAATACGCAAAACCCATGATATTTTGTACATGGGTGATTTACATTCAAGGTCAACCATTTTTCCACCCTATTATCCCTAGTAGGTTTGGTCTCACAATTCACCACTTTTCCACTCTATGTCATTATAATAAGAGGAATTGGGTGCTAAGGTCCACCACTTGTCAAGCCTATAAGGTTATACCTTGAATGGTATTTTTTCTCACCACTTGTAATGCCCATGACATGATTTACATGGGGGTTTTGTTCCAAGGTTCACCACTTGTCCAAGCTAATTCTATTGAAACATAGAGAGAAACAAAGGTCCACCACTTTTCCAAGCTAAGCTCCATTGAAACATGGACGTTAATACCAAATTATTCCTAGTAGCATGAGTGATATTTTGTACATGGGGGGTTTGCATTCAAGGTCCACCACTTGTCCAACCTACTTTTCCTAGTAGGTTTGGTCGCAAGATTCACCACTTGTCCACTCTATGTCATTATATTAATAATAATTGGGTGTTAAGGTCCACCACTTGTCCAACCTATAAGGTTATATATTGAATGGTATTTTTTCTCACCACTTGTAATGTCCATGATATGTTTTACATGGGGATTTTGTTCCAAGGTCCACCACTTGTCCAAGCTAAATCTATTCAAACATAGAGAGAAACAAACGTCCACCACTTGTCCAAGCTAGGCTCCATTGAAACATGGAGAGAATGATGCTCCACCATTTATCCAATATAGACTCCATTGAAACATGGAGAGAAGTAAGCTCCACCATGTCTCGAAGATGCTAGAGTCGATTGAAATACCCAAAACCCCTAATACTTTGTACATGGGGGGTTTACATTCAAGGTCCACCACTTGTCCAACCTATTATCCCTAGTACCATGAGTGGTTTGGTCTCAGGATTCACCACTTGTCCACTCTATATCATTATATTAAGAAAAATTGGGGTTTCCATATCTAAATGGATCTTTGCTTGGATAAGTGGTAGACCTTGAGACCTAAATACCCATTGTACACTAGAGCATTGGTTAAGCCTTATGCACTTCAAGCATACCTTTAACGACAAGTAGTAGTTATTAGTTGACTTAAGTCTAGTTGACCTCCATGGTATTGAGACTAAGAGAGAGTGTAGCATAAAAAAGAGTCAGGATTTTAATTTGACTTTCTTTCTATTAATGAGTAGATCATAGATGGATTTTGGTATCTAATAAAACCTTAGGGTAGACAATGTAAAACGCATGTCTATTGTTGTGTTTGCATTAAGTGTTCTTGTTGTTTAATTTCAGAACCATTACAGAAAAATGGATTGGCTATATGCTGGCATAAATTGAAGAAAACTATTGAATTACCCATCCAACCTCCTCCAAGACCTTGTCCAAGGAATGAATCACCTCCTTATCACCTACCACTTGCTTTCAAGGACATCAAAAGAGTACTTATCTTGGATCTAGAGGGGTTACTTCTCAAGACAATTGAAATGAAACATGGAGTTTCTATGCTATCTTGGGCTCAACACATGCGACTTGTGGAGGATAAAGATGAAGTTTATCATGTGGTGCGACCAGACGCACAAAGTTTTTTGGATTTTTGTGCTGAATACTTTGAGCTATGGATATGGAGTTGCTATAACTTAACAAGGGTGCAACGCATCACACAAAAATGTTTTCCTGAGCAGTATACCAAGTTCAAGGTGTTTATGAGTAACAAAAATTGCCAAAATCAAATATTATGTTAGGATTTACAAGGGTTTATCACAAAAATTTGAGTGATATTTGGAAGATATTTGAGGATTTGGATGCAAACAATACCTTAATTTTTTATGACACTCCATATAGGGTGATGTGGAACATGCCAGGGACATATCTTATATTTCCAAAGATGTGGAGGCAAACTTCCGAGCAACTTCAAAACTTCTTGCAGAGAACCATAATTCCATGGTTGGTAGGATGGTTGTATGCAAGAGATAAGAGAGTCTATACATACAACACAATTGTAAATCAGTATAGTGATTCTGAGACAAATTATGTCCTTGGTGTGTACTTGTCAACACGAAAGAATTGAATAAATATGGCCATAAGATGCTTTTTTTATTCTAGTGTGTATCTTTCAACATTTGTATAATTTGATATAGTCTTTTTTATAAAAAAACAAAGGTGTGTCAATTTTATGAACACTTGAATGGAGTGCACCCTACTCTAATGGGACTTCAATGTACTATTGGAGTGCATCCTATTGTAAGGGGACTCTGATGTATTGCTAGAGTGCACCCAAATTTTTGGAGACTCATTTTTTATTTGATTGGGGCCTATGTTGGGTCATATAGTAAAAGAAATTCATTTTTTGTCAATTCATATCGAGGTTGCATTTATTTGTAACTATGAGAGAATTGATGTTTGATGTCAAAATAAAACTTGTAAGTATGGATCAGAGAATTCATGGACTTTAAATATGTGAGAGGGATCTTTTTCTTGGGCACAAATGTTTGCTTCAAAAATTTTGTCATTACATACTTTACGTGAAAGAGTTTTAGAACCTAAAAGACTTTGAAAACAAAACAATGGAATCTAAGTGCATGTATTCTTGAATGGCTTGAAAGTTGATGTATACATGCATGTCGCCTTGATGAAGATTTAGATCTGACAAGATGCAAAGCTATAATTCTTGGACGTTACGTTTGTCAATTTGGTAATAACATATTTAACTTTCTTTTATTATGGGTGGAAAATATATTATTATGTGCATTTGGAACCTAATTGCTTAACCTTCAAACCAAGATTCCTATGTTATTTTTTCATATACTTTTTTGTAATGAATTAAGATTGTGGATACAAGGTCCACCACTTGTTCAAGCTAGATCTAAGAAAGTATATATACTGAGTCTTCAAACTAGTAAACCAAGGGAAGAGAGAAGCAGGGTCCATCACTTGTCCAAGCTTATCTCTAGACAACATAGAGAGATTCACCATGTAACCAACCTATACTTCATTGTATTATGAAGAGTAGAAAAGCAAAGCTCCACCACTTGTCTAAGGTAGTTCCAAAATCAACATGGAGAGAAGCAAGCTTCACCATTTGTCCAAGATAGGTTCCATTAAAACATGGAAAACCTCATATATGTTGTACATGGAAGCTTTTTTCCAAGGTCCACCACTTGTCCAAGCTAGGATCCATTAAAACATGGATAGAAACAAGGCTCCACAACTCGTCCAACCTTTATAGCTGCAAAGTGTACCGGTAGTCTAAACTAGGCATGGGAAAATAATAGAAGGTCCACCACTTATCCAATATATTATCTCTAATAGCATGGGAGGTTTGGTCTCAAGATTTAGGAATTGGCTAACCTGTATTTCATTGTATTATGATGAATTTGGTTTTAAAGTCAACTACTTATCCAAGCTATAAGTTTATATCTTGAATGGTATTCCTTCCCATCACTTAGAAAACCAATGATATGTTGTACATGGGGGGGTTTGTTACAAGGTCCACCACTTTTCCAAGCTAGTTTCATTGAAACATGGATGAAGACAAGCTCCACCATTTGTTAAATCTAGACTCCATTGAAATCTAGAAAATCCATTCTATGTTGTACATGGGGTTTTTTTTTTAAGGTCCAACACTTGTCCAAGCTAAGATCCATTGAAACATGGAGTAGAGAAACACTCCACCATTTGTCCAAGCTAGGAAACATTGATAGTAGCTGGCTTAGTTTGAAGATCCACCACGTGTCTAAGCTAAATCTATTGAAACATAGAGAGAAGCAAAGGTCCACCAACTGTTCAAGCTAGGCTCCATCGAAACATGGACAGAAGCAAGCTCCACCATTTCTCCAACCTATAAGGTTATATCTTAAATGGTAATCTTTCTAATCACTTGGAATACCCATGATATGTTTTACATGGGGGTTTTGTTCCAAGATCACCAATTGTCCAAGCTAACTCTATTGAAACATAGAGAGAAGCAAAGGTCCACCACTTGTCCAAGCTAGTTTCCATTGAAACAAGGAGAGAAGCAAGCTCCATCATTTCTCCAAGATAGGCTAGCATGGATAAGTGCACCATGAAACCAACCTTCCTATGAGGCAATAGAGCATATGCTACATATTTTATGTATGCCCCATGCCTCAAATTAAGAAGTTATAGATTAGAAGTGGACCTTGCTTGAATGTCACATGCAATAAATTAAGGAAAAATAGCCAAGTGGATTGTATTCCTCAATGGATCCTTGCTTTCACAAGTTGTGAACCTTGAGTCACTTTTACATTAACTTGGAAAAGTGGTGGACCTAGAAACCAAGCTCTCCATGTTGAGATAAGTTGTAGGTAGGAAAGTAGAACATAGACAACGATAATGGATGCAATATACTCGTCTCCTAATAATCCAATTGATTGAAACCATGGTATTTGAGTTGTTTTCATTGTGTATTGTATGTGCATAAAGTAGAATGAGACCTTAAGAAAACTCAAATTTTTGACAAAATCTCTATATTTTGTACATGATATATTGAAAGTTGTCCAACCTGGGAATTGGGATTTTCCCACTTTACCTAATATGGTCTTCCCTATATACAATGAAATACTTATACACAAAAGGGCCATAATATATTTTTTCTTTTATTTCTACTTTTTTTATTTTTGCTCAACTAGCTAAGTGAGGGTTTTTAAGGAGATATAGGAAAAGTCCCCTAACTCACACACGCCTACGTGAAAGGGTGAAGATAGCCATAGTGTTTGGGTGATTTTGGTAGGGTGAGGTAGCTCACTATGGAAATTACAGAGAGCCAAAAAATGGCTATTATTAGCCCTCCCCTAGGATGATGGTACATTCATGTACCATCATAAGGCATCTTTTCCAATGAGAGTGGCTCCAAGCTAGCTACTTGCGAGGTTTTATGCCTCAAACAAGTCTGCATTTTGTAGCTTCTTAACCTTGTATTGAACTACTAACACAAATCAAACCACAAGACTTACATGATGATATAGCTTCTTGATGATGCTCTTGCAGATCCTTTGGTAGAGTGCGACTCAAGTAGGGCTTTAGTCGGTACATTTTATGTAGGAGGTCTGAGATCTTCACACTTCCTTATTTAGTTTTCATCTAGATTTCAAAGACCTTACCCTACTCAACAAGATGTTGTCTTCTAGCAAAACCCTAGTACATATAAGGTGTGTTGTGACATTGATAATTATTTGAAAAGTTTAGGTGGCACTACTTAAATCACTTCTTTTATCATATAAAAAATTGTAAGAGATGTTCCTTTTATCCTTACATGTGATATTAAAAAAAAATGCAATTAAGGTCTAAATTAATTTTTTTGTTGAAAAAATGATAAATTAATTTTAAAATATTTTGCTACATTTTATGTAGGAGGTTTGATTGACTACATTTTATCTAGGAGGTCTGAGATCTTCACACTTCCTCATTTAGTCTTCATCTAGATTTCAAAGACCTTACCCTACTCAACAAGATGTTGTCTTCTAGCAAAACCCTAGTACATATAAGGTGTGTTGTGACATTGATAATTATTTGAAAAGTCTAGGTGGCACTACTTAAATCACTTCTTTCTATTATAAAAAAAAATTTGTAAGAGATGTTCCTTTTATCCTTACATGTGATATTAAAACAAAAGGCAATTAAGGTCTACATTAATTTTTTTGCTGAAAAAATGATAAATTTAATTTTAAAATATTTTGCTCGCCAAATTCATAAATTTAGATTCATTTTCTCGCCAAAACTTGAGTAATATTTCAAGGTTGGTGTCCAAAAAATTGCACTAAATGACACCACTAGCCTTCTCCACCAAACCATTTGACTGTGGGTAGTAGGGTGTGCTATGATAATGTAGAATGTGAAGCTCTTTACAGACTTCTGTGAGTAAACCCTTCCTAAACCCTGGACCATTATCAGAAACAATCTCCAAAGGGGTGTCAAATATACAACAAATATTATTGTAAACAAACCTGCTCACCGTTTTTCCATTTACCCTTGCCACACTTTGAGCCTCTACCCACCTAGTCATGTAATCTATCGCCACTAGAATGTAGAGTTTACCATTTTTTTTCTAGGCAGAGGACCCATAGCATCAATGCCCCACTTTTCAAAGGGTCCATTTGCAAGCACAATTTGCCTTAGACCATGTAGCAATCTTCTACTCCCATTTACCTAACAATTGTGAAAACTTTTACACCAATGTTGGACATCCACATGCAGACTTGGCCAAACATACCCTGCAAGCAAAATCTTCTTCACAGTTAACTCTTGGGTAAAATGACCACCACATGCTTCCTCATGCAAACCATTTAGAATGGCTATAATTTCCTCGATAGTTGGTACTCTTCGGCACTCTTGATCCTTCCCTTTTTTATAGAGGGAGCCTTCTAGGAAGAGATAAACGCTTGCCTTCTTCATGAGTCTCTCCTTGAGAGATTTTGTGAAATCTTGTGGAAACTCGCCCTCCAAAATGTAGCCAATAATGGGAGCCAGTGACTCCAATCCCTGGTATCTCGGTTGCTTGATAGCCGCTACCACCATGATCACCTCCACTTATTTCTTGACACATGTAATTTCTTATTGTGAAAGTAAATTGGCATCTTTATTTTGTTCCCTAGGAATATAATACAATTGCACTTCTTCAAACTAAGTAAACAACCTACGGATGACATGAACCTTTATCCTTAGGTCTTCACTCTTGCATGCCCAAATGCCTAAGATTTACTTCACATTGAGAAGTGCATCCCCATTTACCATGAGATGTTGTATACCTTGACTAATGCACATCTTTAGACCATGAAGTAGTATGTCATACTCTGCTTCATTGTTGCTAGTTTAATCTGGTAGATTGAGCTTCTCTTTCTGACCACATTTCCACTTGGGTTAACACTAGCCCTCCCTTGCTTTTTCTGTGGCCCATCAAAAAGCTCCATCAAAGAACAAGGTAAAAGCATTAGGAATACTTTTTGGTGGTGGCAATTGTAGGGTCTTTACTTCAGGCACCTTAATCTCCTTCTCATGTACCCTACAAGTGAGAATCTCTGCCAATTGTGCACGCACACTATCTTTTACCTTGAAAAAGTATTGGAACTCTTGCAACGCTATAATCCACTTTGAAATCCTAGTACCAAGATTCATTTGAGATGACACCCATGGGAACAAATTTTTTGTTGTGAGAATTACAAAAGGTTTGGGTAGCCAGTAGAATCTAAACTTTCTCACCGCAAGCATGAGAGCAAGCATCATGAGTTCTTCTTCTATGTAGCCTCTCTCCAAAGCATTCATGACCCTACTAGAAAAGTATATGGGCCGCATCCTGGTACTGTGGGGATTTTGTTGTAGCAAAACAACACCAAATTGTTTCTTTCCCAGCACTAGAGATAATACAAAATGTGTACTTCCAACAAGGAGGCATAAGTTTTGGTAGTTCTGACAGAATGAATTTGATATTACAAAAATATTCTTCAAGCTCATCAGACCCAACAAACTCGACTTGTTGTGTCAATTTCTACAAGGGGTGAAGTAGCTCCGAGGCCAAGTGAATGAAGCGTGACATATACACCTTTTGAATGAATGAGATGACATCCTTAAGACTCTTGGGTGATGGTAACTCAATAAGAGCCTTTGCCTTTGAAGGAAGATCACTTCATTCTCACCTATGTGGCACTTTTTGGGGTTGAGTTGATCTCCCATGTCATATAGCTTCTTCAAGCCTTCTTTTACCTTCTGTAGATGTAATGCTTTAGATCTATAGATACAAAAGTCATCTATGAACACTCTAATAGACTTCCCAAAAAATGCTTGAAACACAATGTTCATGAAATGTTGTGAAATGTTGTTGGAGCATTTGTCAAACCAAACGGCATGACTCTAAAAGCATAACAACCCCAAGGGGTGATGAAGGTTTTTTTCAATTGATCCTCCAATGCAATGCCTATTTGAAAGTAACGTGAGTAGCCATCACACACAGTGTACTTCTCGTGACCAGCTACCTCATTTACTATCTCATCCTGAAATGGGAGGGAGAGGTTATCTCTTTTTGTTGCCTCATTTAGTAGACGATAATCCACACACACCCTCCACTTGATATTCTTCTTGGGAGTGACAACAAGGGGAGAGACCCACTCTGAATTCTCCATATTATAAATAAAACCTACTGCTAGAATCTTTCTTATCTCCTTGAGTAAAGCCTACTCCTTAATGACTCCGAGCCTTCGTAGATTTTGGGCCTTAGGCATGGCCTTTGACTTTAGCTCGATCTTGTGCTGCACATCGTCTACTCCACGCATGTCAGTGTAGTCTTTAGCAAAAAGCCTAGGAAATTTCCTTAACACACCTTTAAACTCTTCTCTTTCATCCTTTGTAAGTGTTGTAGACAACATACCTTCTAACATTCCTTCATCTTCCACATTTTGGTTCTCTTGGGAACCTACCTACTTTAAACCTTGACAAGAGGCCTTTTGGTTGTTTGGATTAAACCTCACCTCCATGACTTCAATGGAAGACTCCTATTCCATAATTCTATCGCTACTTTCTTCTTCTGAAGTGCTATCGGTCCAACCTTCTTCCATCTCACTTTGAGATGAATCTTCATGGAGTCCCTCTTGGAGTTGCTCCTTCATATCAAAGACAACCTTCTTATGATTGTCATTCATGCAAATTAATTTTCCACTCTCCCAATCCTGCAAAGCTCGCATTCTCATTAGCCATGGTCTTTCCTAGGATAAATGGATATCCACTTCCCTTGGTCGATGTAGCATAAAAATCCACCGCCTTCTTAATGCCAAAGGCCTCTACAAAGATATTTTTACAAATGCCTACACACCTAGCCTTGCTATTGTTTGCCATCTTGATTTTGATTTTAAATGTATCATGGATGTGCATGCCTAGTCTTTGCATGAGTCCCTCTGTCATGATGCAAGTTCGTGCACCCCCATCCACTAGACCTTTCCTAACCAATCTTCCTTTGATGTAACCATCTAGCCCCGGTGTAATGTCCTCATTTATTTCAACTTGTGCAATTTTCACAACATGCACACTCTCTTTTACCTTTCTCCTAGTGCTAACCGCCTTCGTTAAATCCTTCCTAACTTGTGGATATAATGCAAGAAATTGAGTCCATGAGATAGCAGGACCCTTACCTCTCATGTCTTCCAACAAGTTGTATGGGGCCATACCATGTCCAAGAGGGAATTCTTGGAGTTTGATACGCCATCAAGTCCTCTTGGTTTTTTTGGTCTCTTTCACCTTCTTTTCTTGTCCATGGTCACTTTGTGACGTGACTCCTTCTTTCTCCTTATCTTTTCCATGGCCATGCTTATTAATGTCATTTTCTTCCATGTCAACCTCATCTAAATTTGTCACCTCTACCACATGCACATTTGGGTCTCGCAAAGGTGGAACTTCTTCCACTCCTGGTGGAGGTGGTCTTGCTCCATTTTGCCTTTGTAGAAGCCTTGGTTATTGACTAGATCCTTCACCTGCATTCATCACTAGGTAATTCAAGTTAGGTCTCCTTGGCTCCCCATATGATTATTGTATCAAGGTGTTGTTCCATGATGATTTGTTATGATTCAAAGAGTTATTGCTCTATGGAGTTTCTTCATTATGTCGTGATACTATTGATTCACAATGATTTAGATGCTTGTTACATAATGTCATGGCATTATTTCATGATATATATTTGCTATGATTGAAAGAGTGATGCCATGGTGTTTTTCCATGATGATTTGTTATGATTGAAATGATTATTCATTAGGATATTTTTGGGGTCTCTTTTGGGTCTTGTAAGAATAGCATTCATTAGGAGAATTACTCTACTTATATTAGAGAGAGAATATCATTGGTTCAAAGATTTTGGGTCCTATAAGAATTGCCACCCCAGCATTCATTAGGAGAAGTACTCTAATTATATTAGAGAGAGAATATCATTGGTTCAAAGATTTTGTAGATTTGCTTTTTTTCATTACAATTCACGACATAAAAATAACAAAAATAATTTCCAAGATCTTAGCCACGCTGGTAACGAAAAAGAATTTTAGATTACCTTACGTCCCACAACCCACAACCTACAGGATACACCTTCCCCCCTTTTTCCCTCTCTCTCTCTCTCTCTCTCTCTCTCTCTCTCTCTCTCTCTCTCTCTCTCTCTCTCTCTCTCTCTCTCTCTCTCTCTCTCTCTCTCTCTCTCTCTCTCTCTCTCTCTCCACACACACATGTCTATCGTGAGCCTGACAGGTTCATCCATGCAAACCCTAAGGTTCAAGAAATACATCAAAGAGGAGGAGCTCAACAAGCACGCGTTAATCATGAGAATCAACACATTGAATGGATGATTCTTTCTAGCAAGTACTCATTTTATGAGCTGACTATTGTGGATGTTACTTGAGTACAATTTAGTGAGGTTGCATGAACACTCAGATGTAATTAAAGGAAACTTTGTGTGTTTGAATGTGATAGAAAGCATGGAAACATCATGTTTTGAAGGTCTAGGAATGCATTATAGAAAATGGACTGAAGTGTCAGCATCTGATATACTAGGGCTGGGCATGCTAGTGGTATACATATAAAACATATGTGAGCATGGTGACAAAAAATTAGGTCTCCAAAAGCTCAAATAGAACATATCCTCGTGTTAATCAAGCTAGAAACTAGTAAGTTCAGCCTTTTCAAACAAGTCTGAGAAGGAAAATGTAATTGTTGTTGAGAAAAGGTACGCCAAGAACAAAGGAGAAAAGTCAGCATTGATGTGATTGTTGGCACATAGAGTCCTATGTGGTGCCTTTTGTGCATGTCCTAAGAATAAAAATGTAGTGCATCACTAGCATCCAACATTAATATGTTCTATTTTATCATTGCTAATAATCAAGGTGTGGTGATGAGTGTACAAAGGGATATGATGTGTATGCAATATTATACTCAACTAGATCAAGTCAGTCACTATGGATATTTGGGATCATTGCAAAGGAAGGATCTCAATCAATGCTTGATTCTTACCTTGTATCACAAATGGCATAGCTATGTCATGATTTCTATGTTGAACAATTTAAACAACGTGGATGCAAGTAGGTTTGAGTTAAAAAACTTCAACAATGTATAGGGGAGTTTGAAGCGTTTCAAGGGTGTCAATTGAGGGTGGAAATCATGCAACGGTTGCAAATGCAAAAGAGGTTGTTAGAAGGGGAATATCAGGTGAAGATTTTGAGAAAGATATGCATGGCATGTGGTGTAAGGTAGAACTTGTTGTGTGCATGATTGAAGGAAGACAATGCTCAAATAGCGTGATGCAAAAATGAAGAAAATGAATGTTGATATGGCATGGGAAGTAGTCATGAGCCAAAAAGATATTTAAATATGGAAGGGTTTCAACATATGGTCAAAGGGAAGGGTGTTTTCTAAGTGAGATTGTGAATTTGGATCAGAGTAAATGACAAACACGCATGCAGTTTGGATTATTTAGATAGACTTTTGTGGAAGGGAGTCATGACGCTTTTGTAGGTGAATGGATACCATGGATAATATGATGCAGTACCTTGGTGAAGCAGCATACAAAACTTGCACTTATATGCTACGTAATGTCGTGTGCTGCAAGAGTCTACATATAATCCAGTTATGTTGCAGGTCAAGGTATTAGAGAGCAAGGTTGAGGTATCCAAGGTCAATTGATATACTTGCACCTTGAAGGCATGTGGCCTAAAGCAAGACTTTAACATGGAAAAAAGAAATTCATGATCAGTTTGTGTGGTGGTGGAGAACCACATTGTGCTTGTTTTCTCTTGGAGCATTTTAATCCCAATATATGGATAGGTCCAAGAAGCTTTCTGCTATTTTCGTGAGACATGTCTCTTGCAGTGCTTGTATTCAAGCATATGTTCACACATGTTCAACAATGACAAAGTGAGGAAGCTCTGTGTTGTTTTCATTGGATGCAATGTGAAAAAAATTCTCTAGATGCAATCATCTATTCTTGCACACATTGTCATGGATGAGAGAATTCACAATCATATTGATAGTCACAAGCTATTGGAGAAACAATTCATGCTTGCCAGCGCTTTGATCAATGTCTATGCCAAATGCGGTGCCCTCACAAAGGCACGAAGAGTTCTTTGATGATCTTTCTATCTGAATATGTTGTCTCTTGAGAGCACATTGATTGTGAGATATGCTCATTAAGGAAAGGATCAGGAAGCTCTATGCCATTTTCATTGGATGCAAAGTGAAGAACTTTCTCTAGATGTAAATTACCTATGCTTCCATATGATGCCATGGATTAGAGAATTCATGATCAGATTGTTTGTTAAGAGATATTGGAGAAACATGTTGTGCTTGATGTCTCTTGGAGCACTTTGATTCCAGCATATGCTCAACAAGCTTTGTGCTATTTTCATGAGATGTGTCTCTTAGAGCACTTTGATTCCAACATATATTCAACTAGCATAGGGTCATGAAACTATGTGTTATTTTTATCATGGATGTGAAGTGAAGAACTTTCTCCAAATGCAATCACCTATGCGTGCACATGATGTCATGGATGAGAGAATTTACGATCAGATTACGAGTTGTAGGCTATTGGAGAACATTTCATGCTTGCCAACTCTTTGGTTGATATGTATGCCAAATGTGGCACCCTCATGAAGGCACAAAGAGTTCTTAAAGACCTTCTATCAGGGATGTTATCTTCTTGAGCACATTGCAGATTGCAGGATATGCACAACAAGCACATGGTCCAAAAGTTCTATGTTGCTTTGATCAAATGTGAAGTGAGTCCTTTCTCTGGATGCAATCACCTATGCTTGGAACTCGAAGTCCTTTGGCCTTGTGCAATACAATGTCATGGATGAAAAAATTCACAAATGGATTAATAGTCGCAAGGTGTTGCAAAAACATGTGGTGCTTGCCGGTGCTTAGGTTGATATGTCAATTGCAAGATATTCTCAAGAAGGACATGGTTAGGAAGCTTCATGTTGTTTTCATCATATCCAAATGAAGTTCTCTCTCCATATAGAATTAAATATATCCTACTCCTTGAAGGCGTGTGGCCTAATGCAAGACATGAAACAGTAAGAAGATCCACAATCCAATTGCCAGTTAGGGGTTGTTAGAGAAACATATTTTGCTTTGGGAATGCTTTGGTCAATATATGTTTGGCAATGCACATCATAACACATTGTTCTAGCACATTCACAAAAGCACGCGAAGTTCTTGATGAGCTTTCTATCTGGGATGTCATCATTTGAAGCACGTTGATTGTAATGATTTACTCAACAAGGACAAGATCAAGAACATCTGCTCTATATTCATCAGCAAATGCGACGTGAATGACATTCTCTAGGTGCAATCACCTTTGTTTTCCAAATGGACTTATGCAACAAGATGCCATGGATGAGACAATTCACAATCCTATTTCTAGTTTTTGGCCATTAGAAAACCCTGCCATTCTTGTTGATGCTTTTGTTGATATGTTGATTGTAGTTTCTCTTTGCATGTTGCTCTTTTTTTCTTGATTGGAGTGTCCAAGCTTGTAACATAGTCTGATTTTATGCATGTGCACAGGCATCTTGCATGATCTATGAGCTACAAACGTACAAAAATATTATATTTGGAAAGAATTGGGGAGATATTGGTATCAACATGAAAAAAAGTTGGGTCCTTTCTATGGGATGTGTCATTCACTTTCCATGAAGATTTTCAAGGAGCATTCATCTAATGGTAAAAAAAATAAAGACTTGATGAAAGAAGAGGAATGTGTCTTAACCCAAGTTGCACATCATGCATTTTGTGCTTATATTATTCTCTGACACATTTTCCAAGTTGTCAGCTTGTTGACTGTGTACGTAAATAGTTAGTATGGCACCGTAGGGTTAGCCTGGGACTATCTCATCCACATGAATATCAACCCTTAGCCAAACATCTTGGAACTTGGAAGCAAGCTGGTGTCAATCCATGAAGACATTATAGAAGTACTATCTTTGGACCGCATCTGATACTTTAGCTCAATTTTCTCAATGTGTGAAGCATGCTCATTTAGCCATAAGGAAGATTAAGACAAGGCTTTTATCTTTTATAACGGTGTAATTGCTCATATCAATTGTATGGTCAAGGGATTTCTACCAAGTACACCTTGTCAATCAAGATGTTGCAAAAAGGTTTATTCCTTTAGATCTACACATTGTACATGCATTTGGGTTGGTGACTGCAATTTCTTGATGTTTGCATTTTTCATTTTAATGGCCATGAAAATTTAGTGATTTGGTACAATTTTTATTGTGACATAGGTACACTTTGAAGAGTTTATATTTGGCTCAATATGATAGCACTCCAGCAAGCACCTTTGATGAAGTTTTTTCTTTCCCAAAATTAGAGAATTATTGCTTTCCTTCATGTGTTGATGTTGAGGTCGTTTCACAATCATTTTTAATCCATACATCACCTCATGAATTTTGCATAGTTATTTTGGTATATTGGACAAGGAGCTCAACTAAGTATTATTCCATGTACAATGAGTTTAAAATTTTGCAGCATTAGCAATTGGACCATTTTGTATATGCTTAGTCATATAAAGCATTTTAACATTTCACATCTCAAATATAGGTGGTTAATTTTGAATCAAAAATCAAGCAGTTTGGCCTCTACCAGTTACCTGCAATATGAATGAAGGTGTAATGCCTAAAGGAGTGGGGATGCTCAATTTATGTGAAGGTTTTTATTGAAGGCTAATTCTCAACATAGATATGAATTGTTGTTTCCTTGTTTTCTCTATGTTTTGAGTTTTAATTTTTGGCAGAGGATAGCTTGTTATCACTACGGGAATCCTCCCACTTCTTGCACGTAAGAGTCTTGAACTATCTTTTACACAAAGAGAACCAAAGGAAAAACTTTTGAACCCAATTAACTAATTGCAGGTGGGCAACACAAGTACTTGTCAATAGTACATAGGCATGTGATCATGGTAAGAAGGTAAAAGCCTCTTGTTTCTGCCATGTCTTTTCCTTTCCATAGCATCTTGATTCTTAACACTTACTTGTCAGGCATTTTGCTTTAGGCTAAGGTCTGTCATCTTCAGATTCCTTCCAGTGGCTCATTAGGAAATTTTGGAGGTCATTTGGAGGGCTTCTAAGAAAAATAGAATTTTGACTTTCTCTCTTTAGAAAATAGGTGTGGTAAAAGCAATTGTAAACTTGGAATAACCATTCGTAAAGTGCACTTATGAGTAGATTCTTGCCACAGTGTCATTTTCAGTTGCATTTAATGAATGTCCTAGAATTGGAGGGAGTTTCCTGTACATGGAATGTATGACTAAATGAAATAGGACGTATCCTTCCAAACTTGCTCTCTCCTTACTCTCTCACTGTTTGTGCGCTGACCTTAAAAAAATCCTCCCTTTCTTGCCCTGTTGCATACATGGCTTCTTCTTCCACCCCCACAAATGTCCTCCTGAAAATACCTTCTATCATCTACACATTGACTTGGATCCCCATTATACACCATTGTGTAAGCGAGGCAAAACTAACATCAAAGTGACACCGATCATGACAGAGAAAGACTTAGAGCAGAGAGAGCAAAACACTTAGATATTTGGCCAAAAGGCTCAGTATATCCATTGAATCCCATGACCAATGCTTTCCCTGCATTTTCAAATCCCACTAACTTATTGACCTTTGCAGGTAATGGAGAGAATGGATTGCGTGGGTACTGTAAAGCTCTAAACAACAAATCCTAAACTTATAAAGACACGGTGAAGCACCAACCAAATGAGATTCAGAGACTTTCAAACTTGCATCATGTTGAAAGGTCAACCTTTCAACAACGCTTCCACAAAGATTCCATAAAGATCCCTCAAAGATTCTCTAAAGATTCCAAATAAAGATGTTGATGAAGTTATGAAGACGAATATGGATGCTGTAATGTGAAGATACAAGATCATGGACATCATCAAATATCCCGTTATTATCATTTTGAACCATTACGACCACTTTTGTAATGTTTACGGGAACTTCATATTTTAAGTCAGCAATTGTATTGAGGCCACGGATGCTTGTTGGATAAGCAAAGCCATCTCACGGTGTTGTAATTAAGCTCTATAGAATCCTAGGGACAAATAAGGTCATTTTGGTCGGACATTAGGTTTTCTAAGGCTTAGTATATAAGCCAAAACCTAAAGCTTTGTAAGGAGACTTCTAATAAATCTGATCTTCTGTGTCGTTGGGAGACTGCGAGAGAGTGAGAGAGTGTGTGTGTGTGTGTGCTACAGGAGCTACGGTGGTTCGAATTGCAAACAGAGAGTAGCAATGTGTTGCCCACGAGAAGAGCTACGCGTTGATGCTTACATCACGCGCGTTTGTCTGTGTTTTGGCAGATTCACCCGCGAGCTACTTTTGGAGTTTCGATGAGTAACTGTTGTCCGTTTTTGCATTTCAGCATATCCACACGATTAGAGCAAGTAGAGGTACACATTAGGCACTTTAGTTTTTGGAAACGTAGACCTGCAAAAACCGGCCAGACATCCTACGCGTTTTTTGCACGAAGGGTATTGAGTAGGTTATTTTGGTCACGGACCTTAGGGAGAGTGGCCTATTGGTGTTTATAGGATATCCCTCAAGTTTCGTAACATTTCGAGAACGTCTAATGGGCTTTTGGCTTGCGGTATCATCATAGGAGACTCTCACATTCACAGAATCGATGGCATGTAGATTTGATATCTCTGTAGAAAGTAGTCATTAGTCGGTCGAGTAGATGTTGACACCCTTTTCTTGCTTCCACCCATTAGTAGTCGGCCTGCGGGTTGAGCTTCGTCCTCAGTTGACATTATATGTTAGGTGAGTTCTCGCTATGCTGACGTCCGTCACGGCGTATCCGTCCAACATTGGCGCCGCTGCCGGGGACGAGAGCCCTAAGTAGGTGACCGAGACTAGTCCTTGAGGATAGAGGTCCCTCTGGCTTGCCAGAGTACTATTTTACATTTAGAAAGGATCGGAGAGTGGTGGACTCTTTTGGTCTTAGAGGGAGTCTAGAGAGCGTGTGTCTGTCCTAGATCCTTCGTCTTAGGTAGTATTAGGTAGTAGTAGGTTGTGGTGCAGAGAGTAGGAGTTGGAGTGGTAGATGTGGTGGTAGGTTGACTTGAGAGTCTGTGTGAGACCAGGAAGCAACCGAGACATCAAAATCACCATCTCACATGATGAGTAGCAGTAGGGTAAGTAGGATATCTTGATTGTTGATCTAGATTACTTTATGCATGTCTTATTTGCTGTTAGGCTCATCAGAGAAGTGGGAAATGCTAAGTAGGAAAGACGGTAAATTGTGTTTGGAAGTTGATTTAAGGTCTAAAATTTTGTGTGATTATTGTTGAGAGCTCTACAAAGCATAGGGAGTACTACTACCAAAAATAATTTGCATTTTAAGACAGTAGACATCCTACGCGTAGGATGTCTCTAGGGCACTTTTGGCAGGGAATTTGGGAAAACTGAGGTTGCCAGTGGGTTCAGAGGGTAGGTTTTACCCTCGTAGCATGTTGACTTGAGTGTTTTTCCCTATTTTTGTTGACCAAAAGCCAAAAGGCGGAGTTAGAAAATGTAAAATTTCAGCAAAGGCTTAATTGAGTGATTTTTGCATGTTTTTGCAATTGTGAAGCATACTTGCACTTGCTGAGAGCATAAGGAAGCATCAGGGACACTTCAGTCTGAAAAAATAAGCAGTAGACATCCTACGCGTAGGATGTCTACAGAGTGATCTGGGAATTTTTTTGAAAATCTGAGGTTACCAGTGTGTTTAGAAGGTAGTTTTTACCCTATTTTCACCTGGAAAGTGGAAATTTGACCAAATTTTGACAGATAAGGCCAGATAGACTGAAATTGCCAGACATCCTACCCAAATTGTGCCAAGGCATTATTCCAAGACCAAAACCATAGGATGGCTGCAAGGGCATGATCTGCATGATATATTGAGTGACTGAGAGAGTTTTCATCTCATTTGGGGAAGAAACGGGGGTCCTAAGTAGACTTTAGCACTTTTGACTGAAAAAGACCAGAACAACTAAAATTGGGGTCTTTTGAAATCCAAACCAAAATCTGAGCATACCACTGGGTTGTTGACATCAAGGGGAAGCTTTGGGTCAAGTCTGGGGTCAAACACGCCAAAAAGACATCCTACGCGTAGGATGTCATATGTTTGATTTTTCACTCCAAACTTAATTTTGAGCATACCACAGTGATCAGCACCTTAAGGAGAGTATGTGGTTCAACTTTGGGGCAATTCTGAGCAGTTAGACATCCTACGCGTAGGATGTCTAAGGCATGATTTAGAGGCCAAATTCAAACTGTGACCATACCATGTTGCTGTATAGCCTTATGCAAGCCTCCTAGTCAAATTTGGTCCAATTTGGAGTTCATTTGACTTGGGAATTCATCAGAACAGACATCAGGCTTCTGGAGCAGATTCTTGATCATTTGACCAACCTATAGGTGTCAAAATCAAAAAGTAAAAATAGCTGTGAGTTTAGCACATCAAGGGGAAGCTACAGTGCAAGTTTGAGCTGAAACAGAGTAAAAAGAAATCCTACGCATAGGATATCTCCAGGGTCATAAAGTGGTCAAAATTCTACTTTGGCCATATAGGGAGGTTCTAAGTGTCTCAAGGATTCCAGAACTTTTTTCAAAAGTGAATTTAGACCTTGTTTGTCCTATTTACCAAGCAAAGACAAGAATTACCAGACATCCTACTCTTGGAGTGCACTAGAAGCTCTTGCAGCCTAAATCTTGACCTATTGGCATCAAAAATCAATTCTGAGTATACCATTGTGTTGCCAAGCACTAGGAGAATCTTGGGATCAAGTTTGGACAAAATCTGAGCAGTTAGACATCCTACACGTAGGATGTCTCTAGCTTGATTTAGGACTTCAAACCAACCTAGGAGCACACCACTGTGATCAGCACATCAAGGAGAAGCTGGGGTGAAAATTTCAAGTCATTCTGAGAAAAAAGACATCCTATGCGTAGGATGTCTCTAGGCTAGTTTTAGAGTCCAACTGTACTTTTGACCATATAGGAGTGTTCACAGTGTCACAGAGATCCCAAATCTTCCTTTTAAAATTGAATTTGGACTCATTTTGACCAGTCTAAACTGCATTTCACTATTTTGGCCATAACTTTCACAAACGGTATCGGATCGGAAAAGTTTTTATATCAAAATGTAGCCTGAGAGCGGCTCTACATATTTTAGAGCAAAACTTGAACTAAATGATGCCGACGGCAACCATTTAGTTCAACATTGAAAAAAAACATCGTTTAAGGCCTCAAAATGCATCCGGAAGTCAGGAGTGTCTAAAACCGACAGTTCGAAATAATTGTGAGAAAACGGTCACGGTTTTGAAGACTCCTAAGTTAGCAGATTGAAATTATCTTTTGGGAAAACCATTGGTCACCCACTGGAAGGTGCTCAAGGAACGAGTGTGGCCGTCAAAGGTACATCAAGGATTTTTGCATTCATTGTGAAGAAGTTTGCCAGCTAAATAGAATTTTGCAGATTTTGTGCTAAAGTGAACACTGGTTAGCTTGAATCAAGAATCCCTACAAAGGGAGCAGTCGTTGCAGTATAGTGGTAAGTTGCATAACTTATTACAGTGCTTCCACTAGATCGAGGCCTGCTAAAAAGCTCTAGGAAAAGCAAGCAGCCAGACAAGACAGTATCAGTCTTGGCAAGCAAGGGAGCTAAGAAGTTCAAGCAGTGCAAGCAAAGCCCAATTCATAAAACTCAGAGATTAAGGCATCCACAAAAGCTGAAGGACCTCAAGCGAAAAAGACCGACACAAGGGTGCTAATAGTTTTTATTAGCATTGAGGCAAGCAATTAGAGCTATCACTGAACAGGTACAACAAGAGAGTCAAGACAAAAGCAATGGCATCTCAAAGGAATCAGACCAGTCAGGAATAAGCTTCAAGTACATCCACAGAGATTACAAGAGAGCAAATTCGGATCTATCTGATTGGATACTACAAAGGACTGCCACGCTATGAGGATGACAATCGGAATTTGTACATGAAGAAAAAGAAAGATACATAGGAAACTTGGACATCTCAATATGTGGAAGTTGAAACAGCGAAGAATGTACTACACCCACATCCAAATTTCATGGAAGACTGTTTGGGATCAATTTACATGAGGCACGGAAAATACATCGACAATGAGATAGTAATGTTGTACAAGGATCAACTTACAGAACTCTACGCACATCCTCCAAGTATTTTTCTGTACAAAGCACAAGATGGAAAACAGAAGTTTGGTACCCTCTATGGAGATGAAGACGGTCGATACTACAGGGCTGTCACAAGTCATGAAGTTCCTGTAGAAAACAATCATTACTTTATAGCAGAAGCGTTTGGCTCAAGAGGAGAAGACTACATGTCTAAAGGTGGTAATGTATACCATCTCGTCATGGGTTTACCTCTAACTACGCACTTGGAAGAGTTAACAACTACAGTTGTCACTGCACAAATGGGTGGGACAACACAAGGCACAACATGGAAAGACACAACACAAGTCTCGTGCACTGCACCACCACAAGAGGTACCAGCTATGAAGATAGCCCAGCTTCAAAAAGAACTAGCTTGGTCTCAAGAGCTACTTAACAAAGCACAAGAAGTCATATCATCAAGCATTAAACAGATGCCAACATCAGATATGAAACCCTCTCGGATGGTGGGAGTTCAAAATCAACAAAGAGACCCTATATCTTCAAGACTAGGATTAAGAATTCCAGTTTTACAAGAAGCAGTGTCCTTTTCAGGAGTCCAAGTGGAATTTCAAGAAGCATTGGAAGATGCCAAGCTGGAGGAGAGACCGCTGGAAATTCACAATGCCCAATATAAAAGGTCAGGTCAAGATGTCATTGTGGTCGACAAATACGATAGGCACTATGAAATAGCCGATGTGAAAAATATGGATGAGTTTAGCAATTGTGGGCAACCTGTAAGTCACATACTCGGACCCCATCCAAAAGCATCATCAAGGGAAACGGAAAACAAAGATTCGGTTCAATCTTCACCCTCGGTGCAGAACTCGCCAAAATCAACTTGGAAACATAGCCCTAATGCTATGCAAAAGCCCCACGTCAAAGACCATATACTGATAGAAGAATTAGCATCACAACTGCTAGAAAGCATGGATAGTGATTTGATCTTGTATGCAAGCAATAATGGAAGCTATTTTCAGCTTCTCAAGGACAAGACGATGAAGGATAAAGAGACAAAGCCAGTGGATACACCTAAGTCAGTCGTAATCTACAGGTTCATGCATTCAAAGAAGAGGTCATATCTGTATCTAGATACCACAGGACACCATTATCAGCAGTATTATGGGAAGCTGCCTCATCCAAAGGGTGCACATGTTGAGATAACAACATATTCCGACCAATGTGCCATTGGTCATTTAGTGAAGGACTGCCCAGTAAAGCTCTACATGGAAAAGAAGAAGCAACAAGCGAAAAGAAAAGTTCAGACAATGACAAGAAGGGAACGGAAGAAAGAATCCCCAACAAGATCTCCGGAAAAGAAGCAGATCTTGTTGCAGAGCACAAAAGATAGGCTCAAGACACAGTTTCTTGAAGTCAAGGGTGTCAACGACATTATCATAGAGAATCAGGCTTTCAAAAAAGATCGATTGAATCAGCTGATTCAAGATCGTTTAAGGAACCTCGGTGAGGACAAGTCAAAGCATCCACAAGGTGATGAAGATGAAGCTCGTAGTTCAAGGTTCGAGAGAAAAAGAAGCCAAGATTCTGACGATAGTGAGCCAACGCAAGAAGAGGTGGCAGAGGTAACAAAAAATCTTAGTGCCACATCACAAGTGGAAGACATGCAAAAAGATTCAATGGATGAAGCTGAAAGTCTACCAAATCAATTTTCTATTGTGGACTCTTCATTGGTGATTGAACAAATTAATCAAAGAGTATGAGAAGCTAAAAGAAGATGTAACTAAAGACATAGAATGCACAAAAGAACAGGAAATGACTGAGTCCAAGATTGACTACCAAGGACAAGCAATACAGGATATGAATGAATATTTTCGAGAAGAGACTCTACAAAAACCCATGGAACAATGGAAACCAAAGGCCACGACGACCATTGCATCGGAAGAAGAGAGTAAACCTCAACATCCTGCTACACAAGCTTCAAAACATTTCCAAGAAGAAAAGTCACCATTGAATGACCTTCAAGTGCTAGAAGAAGTAAATAGTGACAGAGAGCTTCTAAAATCAAGAATCAAGGCGTCACAGTCAGAAACTAGCAATGAACACCAACAAGCAGCTACAGAAAAAGATAGTAAGCACTTGGGACATGCTACAACCAGTCAAATGACAAAGAAGTTCAACATCCAAGAGGATGACAAAGCTTCCAAGGCACAAAAGTCCAAAACAAGTACCAAAAGAAAAGAGAACATCAGTTACTTGGTAGCCAACAAGAAGATTAAATTCTCATTGGATGTGTATGAGAAACTGAAATTCAACTTTACAGCAGAGATAGATTGCAGTGCCATGACTAATGTCATGTCTTACGGGCTATGGTTACTACTAGGTAAGCCAGAACTGTATGAAATGTAGGTACAGGTTCCTATATCACATGGAATAGCCATCACAAGTTTAGGGATTGCAGAAGCTTCCCTTAAACTACGGTCAAAGGTAATCAAAGACAAATTCCTAGTGGTGGATTCATCGAAAATGAGCACACATTTGATTTTGTCCAAGCACTGGCAAAAACATTGGCAGAAGAACCTGGATTTTCAACAATGGTCATCACGACTAGCTCTCAAGAAATCCAGCCTACTACTGCTCCAAGATTATCGGCTTCCGACAAAGGCAAAGCCAAAATGAGCCCACAAATGTCCTACCAACAGAAGCAACCCATTAAATCAGAGTCTTCAATCCAGCCCCGAAAAGTTCAAGACAGAGCTGACCACATGCTTCCACATGAAAGACAGAATCCAAAGAAAATCTTTCAACCGAAATACCCTACATTGCACGATCATCGTCGACAAAAATCTTCAAAGGTCTACATCAAAGCTGAAGAAATCAAGGTCAAGGACCCAATGTGGGTAAATGAGCCTAGCCGATTGACGAAAGGTAAACACATGGGATGGATAGCCTCCCACTACAGCTTAGCAGAGCAAGGCTATTATGAGGGTCAAAAGAAACTTTCGTTACCAAAACCACAGACCTTGGCTTATGTGGTGGATAAAGGTTTGAAAAAGTGTCCCCAAAAGCAACAAAGATCATATTTATATCACCAAAGGAGACCAACCAACAAGGCTCACCAAAGGGATGCAGGAAATTTCAAATCCAACTGGCCTTCATACCAACATAGGACTTCATCAATAAATAATCCCAAAAATGGCACTCTTGTACATCTCAATACGACATCAAAAACATCATGGGAAGTGCCATCTACAATTCTTCAAGAGCAATCTTACTATCAAGGAAATCAAAGAATATGGCTACCAAAGATGCCAGGTAAACATTCTTCAATCGAACGACTTCAGCTTGAAGATAATCGCAATTTCACGGAAGGCAAACAAGGACAATGTCACACTCAAGGCAAAGGATATCTGCAAAGACACGCTAATCACACGATGCAGATACAAATGGGTGCCAAAAGAACCACACATACCGAAGAAGATTGAAGTCATCTCTAGCTCTCAAGAAATGTCAAGACATGATGGACAAAGTGTTACGGAGAATGGAGTGAGCCAATCTTCTCAACCAAGGGACCAACAACAACAAAAATAAATTTTGACAACCAAGGTCACCCAGGTATGGCAAAAGAAACCAATATTGCCAGTATGGCCCTTTACAAATCCTCTCTTCGAGGATGGGAGTTTTGAATTTCAAAACCTATTCTTGGTGGAAAGCTCCCGAGAGTAAGTCAAGTCTCCATAAAAATCATGGCATAAGAGTCGAGAGTCGGGCAGCTGAGCCACGAAATGAGCAAGCGTCAGACCCAAGCTTCATGTCTTAATATTTTTTGTGGTCTATGAGTCTAGATATTTAGATTATAGCTCAAGCTGGAAGAGTTGAGCATATTGAAAAATTGAGTCGCTCATGCTGGATAGGTGAGCATAAGAGTCGAAGTCTACTATTTTAAATGGTGGAGTGGCGGAGTAGTCGAGAAAAAACTCACGCACATGAACACAGTGCGGAGAGTGGACAAAACCTCGTCGACAAAAACCCTTCTTGTGAGTAACGGCAGCTCTTGAAGTCAAATATATTTTTGCTTCTCTAGCTACGTTAACTCCTGGAAGCACCCATTCAAACTCCTCTCGCACCGCATATTGGTTCCCATGCATCTATCTGTGCAAGTATATATAATGTCCCATCATTGGACATTTGCATTTGACACGATTTGTGTTACACCCATGCACTTACACAACAAAATGACGATGACGAAGTGGTAACAGGTTTCATGAGCATTTGCTCAACAACAATCAATCTGACTTCAAGCTACTAACTCTTATCCACTGTATATCCAATAATAGTAGCCATACGGCCATAAGTACGTTAACTCAACAAAACTCAGTTACATCCATACATAAGTACATATAGCCTGACATTTAATGGTGACTAAAGGCATTTTTTTCCCACTGGGTTTTTTCCCTTTAGTCCTATCCAGGTATCCAAGACCTTCATTTTGTAATATACGCCACATTTTATTTTTACTATTTTATTTTTCTTATAAAAACACAGAAAAGCAGACCAACGACATCCCCAAACCACTACATGCTCATCAACTATAGGATCCAAGGGGAGCAGCCCAGAAACAATTCAAAAAGGCTTCAAGATTACACGTACACATGCAGATGACACCCAAAGAAAAAAAAATACAGAGCTGACAAGATAAAGACTAGCTGCAACAACAAACCTCACTCAACCTATTCACCCTACAACAACCAATCGGGAGGGGAGAGCTATGGCTTCAACTACACTACATGTACAAGAAAAAGGTAATTCTACAACATACAAAGCAACTGCAACAACAAAAGATTCAACCAACACCAAAACATGAACCACTCGCCTAGGCCACTGCAGACATAGGGTCTTGTCGGGGACGACAAGACTTCGGAGGGGGAGAGTGTTGAAAGGTCAACCTTTCAACAACGCTTCCACAAAGATTCCATAAAGATCCCTCAAAGATTCCAAATAAAGATGTTGATGAAGTGATGAAGGCGAAGATGGATGCTGTAATGTAAAGATACAAGCTCATGGACATCATCAAATATCCCGTTATTATCATTTTGAGCCATTACGGCCACTTTTGTAATGTTTACGGGAACTTCATATTTTAAGTCAGCAATTGTATTGAGGCCACGGATGCTTTTTGGATGAGCAAAGCCAGATCACGGTGTTGTAATTAATCTCTATAGAAGCCTAGGGACAAATAAGGTCATTTTGGTCGAACATTAGGTTTTCTAAGGCTTAGTATATAAGCCAAAACCTAAAGCTTTGTAAGGAGACTTCTAATAAATCTGATCTTCTGTGTCGTTGGGAGACTGCGAGAGAGTGAGTGTGTGTGTGTGTGTGTGTGTGTGTGTGTGTGTGTGTGTGTGCTAGAGGAGCTACAGCGGTCGGAATCACAAACGGAGAGCAGCAGTGTGTTGCCCATGAGGAGAGCTACGCGTTGATGCTTACATCACGCACATTTGTCTGTGTTTTGGCAGATTCACCTGCGAGATACTTTTGGAGTTTCGGTGAGTAACTGTTGTCCGTTTTTGCATTTCAGCATATCCACGCGATCAGAGGGAGTAGAGCTACACATTAGGCACTTTCATTTTCGTAAACGTAGACCTGCAAAAACCGGCCAGACATCCTACGCGTTTTCTGCACGGAGGGTATTGAGTAGGTTTTTTTGGTCATGGACCTTAGGGAAAGTGGCCTATTGGTGTTGATAGGATATCCCTCAAGTTTCGTAACATTTCGAGAACGTCTCATGGGCTTTTGGCTTGCGGTAGCATCATAGGAGTCTCTCACATTCACAGATTCGATGGCATGTAGATTTGATATCTCTGTAGGAAGTAGTCATTAGTCGGTCGAGTAGAGGTTGACACCCTTTGCTTGCTTCCACACGCTTGTGGGTCGAGCTTCGTCCTCAGTTGACATTATATGTTAGGTGAGTTCTCGCTATGCTGACGTCCATCACGGCGTATCCGTCCAACATATCATGATGACCAAAAGACTGTAATGCAGCGCACACAAGAATCACAGGTCTTGCGAACAAAGGTACGGTCATTACAAAACAAAGAGACAATGTTAGGCACTCGTGTGCGAAAGAAGAAACTACAGAACATTGAAACGTTGAAGGTAGGATCTGGCGACCTTAAGAAATAATCCAAGCATTGAAGTGAGCATTGTAAATTTTCTAGTTAATTTAAACTAATCTAAGTTATTGTTTATGTTAGTTATGCTTTCTTTGTAGAGATTCCATCTATCCAGATAAACAAAACATAGACCCAAAGTCCAGTGTAGGAAAGCAGCTAAAGCCATTGATAACTAGTGGTCTGGTAAAGGATATAATGCATGACAAAAAGTTTAAGGTTTTGCAACAAAATGTCGTTGACAGATTCATTTCAAAGAATGCAGTGCCTGCCAAGCATATACAGGGTACATTGGACTCCCTTGGAGTTAGTAAAAGAGGTTACTCAGCTATTCAACAGTCTATCTCTTCCATGTTTGTGAAGAAGGAAATAAAGTCTAATCTTTTACCAACAGCTGCAAGTGTTTGGAAGGAAATACTATAGCTCAATAATGATCAGACAGACTTCATTGTATGTCCATTTGATATTCAAGATATTTATAGCTCACAGGGAACTACTGTCACTTATGGTGAGTACAACAATATTTTCATGGACCTCACTTTGTTACAAACTAGAATGGTAGAGTTCTACAATATCACATTCGAAGAGACAGGTGGCATTCTACATTTTGTTTTGAAGCTAGATGAGTGTACAATTCTTAAAGACTAGAATCTAGAGCGAGTTACAATCACGTTAATGAATAGGGATCTTTCCAAATGTCCCACTGATGACCCTTCATACTTCAGTGTTCAATCAGAAACAAACATATGGTGGCTTGGTGCATTTCAGGTAATCCAGTTATCTCCACTCTTGCAGCTCTAGCAAGCCCTCTATTGTACCCAAATTTTAGATTTATTTTTCATATCTCATAAGGATTAATCTTGCAGGTAAAGAAAGAAGACCATGACATTTTATTTTGGGTGTTCCATCAAACCCCTATTCCAGATATCATTGATAGGCAAATGAATCGAGGAGAGGTATTGGTTGTAGATGAGAGAGGAGACTTTCAAGTTCAATGGCATCTTGCAGGTGACCTCAAAACACTGAAGTGTATGTATAATTGTGGAATGGGTGCCATGGAAAAGTCTCCATGCTTGTATTGCATGGAGCCTGCAAAAGTGATGGACCCAAAGTGGTGGCGAAAGGCTCCTACTTGTCACAACAATCAAGACTCTAATTTTTTACCAGTTTTGGATATACCACTTGTTAATGTCCATATTTGTACAATGCATGGTATCTGCCAAATTATAGAGAAGTTGGTATATCTATATATTGGGTTTGCTTGGAAGATCAAAAAGTCATCTAAACGACAAGTCGCTCTAGAGGCTTTGGAACTAGTTTTGTCGGATATTGGTCTACATGGGGGCACTGTGAAAATACAACGGGACAAAAAAAGGTCAACCAATGAGAAATATGTACCCTGCAAACCATCCATAGGTGGGGTCAAGGCACACCATTTTCTATCTAAACCTCAAGACATGAAAGATGTGAAGCTAACAAAGTGAGGGAGAGTATATCACTCTACCTACATTAGCAAAGTTGAGTATATGCACTGGAAAAAAATTCATTTAGCAGTGAAAGACCAAGAGCCAACAACTCGCAATGCAAAGGGTGATGTGTGGCGTTCCATTGACATATTATTTCAAATGTGTGAGAATGATGATTGGTCGCGGATAATCTCAGCAAGTTTAAACAGAACCTTCAACTACTAAAAAAATCCTTCAAGACAGCATGGATTGACACTCAAATCACTCATTACATGGTAAATTCAAAGCACGTTAGATAGTCTTAGTACTAAGTTTGTGTTTGAATTTCTAAATAAATTTCTTGTTTTGCAGCACATTATTTTTAATCATTTGCCATACTTCATCCAAAAGTATGGGAATCCAGGTATATGGAACACCCAGGGCCTAGAGAAGTCTCATTACATGGCTAGAAATGCCTACTTCAGACACACATAGCATGGAGGCTCTCGAACTAAGGCAAACAGTACGAAGGAGATATTTCAGTGGTTTTATCGTAGAATCATTCATCACATGCAACAAAAGAAAGTATTGGCCTCTTCAGCAACAATATAGGCAATTAGACATTGTAAATTAAGAAAAGAAAGCGAGAAGATGCATTCAACAACTCAAGTGCTCTTGACAGTCAAATCAAGTGGAGGGAGACAATGGAAATGCCAATCATCGGTGGAACAAGAGAGTTAGAGTTTAGATGATCGGATGTACCACAAATGCGTGTAGAATTAAATTCAATATGTACCACAACTATTTCAACATTTTGATGATTTGCAAATATCACCTCGCCCTTGTATCTGATCATTAAATGTTTGCTATACTCTAAGAGTTCATTAGGGTTTTCTTTCCCTAAAGATAATGCCATTGCTATGTATGTGTAGTAATATGCTGCATGGCCCCCAGTATATCCTGGCGAGTAGCCAAAACATTCTCTCCCAAAAACCTTGTCGAGACGAGGATAACTTCGTCAACATTTTGTGGCGGCATTGGACCACCTAAGAAGCGAGATAATGTCTTGAAAGCATAGGTTGCCGTATTACCCTCTTGTGACATTCCGTTGTGGAAGATTAGGATGGGTGCCTCACATAAACTAGGAAGATATTTTCCTAGAGATGCATCCCTACCATGTAACAGTCTTCTTCGGCGAGGACGAAGAAAGTCGTCCTTTTTCAGCAATCCATGATTGTAAACAAAAGAAGTGTTTGTGTATGTGTGTGTGAGAGAGAGATAGAGATAGAGATGTGGGGGGGGGAGGATTTTATACCATGAAACTCTCATCTTGCAAAAAAAGTTCATCCTTCCATAGGTTGACTGATCCGATTGACTCATGGGTTGGTCGCTTAAACCAATACTCCATATCCTGTTTACTAGTTGATGGCTTAAGATTATTTCGAATAGTTTGAAATGTTGCTTCATCAAGAAGGATTTCTTTATACTTTTCTGCCTTTAAAAGCAGAGTTTAAGGTAGTCTAGTGGGTTACTGGAGATCTCCATTGCCTTGTCATCACTACTGTCATCTGAAACAAATCCATTCCTCTCCTCGTGATACTTGGAGATAGTGGCCAGTGCAAAGTCCTCCCAAGTCCTCCCGCAAACAAAAAATACTTTGTATATCATGAAGGAAAATGTATGACCTATCTCCAAATTTAAACTCTAGCACTCCGGGTAGCATTAAGGTGTCTTGCCACTCATTGAAACCTGACACATCTAGAGGTACACTACAACAAAAAAGGGGGCCTTCGACGCAGGTTTCGACGCACCCCGTCGAAAAAACCGTCGATATACATGTACCTACAAAAAAGTCTCTATATGCGTCGATATACGCATCGAAAGGTAATATTATCAACGCATATTTTGACGAGCTTAGCAACGCAGATAGAGACGACCATAACAGAAAAAATTTTTCTTGGGCAGAGGACAGGCAGTCTGGCCTGTGTCCAGTGAAAAGATGGACACAGCCATAGCCATACTGCCTGTCCTCTGCCCAAGAAAGCGAGTAGCACCAAAATCAACCGTGCTCCTGCAGAAATTTCGACAGAGTTCCCTTCGTTTTTACATAAACTTCTCCAAAAAAACCATATCATGTATACGCCTCCTACATGCTATCCATGTAGGATCTCACATGAGATTTAAGGCCAATGAAAGAAAAGATATGAACTTTGTGCAAAACCATTTACCAACTTAAAACCATAACCATAACGAATTTAATTTGTGGAAATCCATAACCAAATTAAAACCATAACCATATTGATCAAAACCATAATGCAGATAACCATAACCATAAACAAAACAATAACCATAAGCATAACTACAAAGTTAAACATAACCATAAACAAAACAATAACCATAACCATGTCTATACAAGAATAGGAGAAATAACCATGTTTATACAATGACAATAACCATAACCATAAGGAAAACAATAACCATAACCATGTCTGAACAATAACCATAACCATATATTTCTATACAAAAAAGAGACACACAAGCGTGTCTGTGTCTCACAAAGCATATATATGAAATCGACTGATGACTAGGCGTCACAACCTGCACATACAGCAAGTCACAAAATTAGTATTGATATTACTTCACATATACTTATTTAATTAAATCAACTCACACATATTAACGTCTCACCTCAATCGATCAGCGAGACTCTAAGGCCTCCCAGTCTACAGGCTCTCCTAAAGCATCAAGATCATTCAATACTTCATAGATACCTCTGCGATATCCATCTGTCTTCTCCTGGCATGTCAGGGCTCGATGCATCGCAAGATTCTACGTTTATACAGAAATCAAAGTAATAAGAATACATGATTCATCACGTTTAAAAAAACGCCATAGCTAGGATTGGATTGGAAACTCACAAACTCATAGCAAAAGGTGTCGAAGCCTCTATTGCTAAGATGAGATGTCCCCCTATTCATCTATCGTATCTGTGCAGCCTGACGCTGTTGTCTGAACCGCGTGTCCGTTGTCCGCTCATCCTCCCTGATCTGCTGCCACGTCTCGTGTGGAATGCCCAAAGGCTTGGCGAGCCGGTCCTGAAAGCCTGTCGAGCTGCATCTTGTCGATGTTTCATAGTGTCCCATGCAACACCCTTGATCCACCTCCTCCGAACAACCTTTGAACCCAGAGCAGGCTGGTACTCTCTCATGATGATCTCCACTATATAACTGATTTTGTCCTCATCTTGGTCAGGCCAAGGCATCAGAATGCTGGTCGAAAACTACAGCTCCGTGAGCTGGAGAATCCGCTATCTCATCTCAGTCCCGACTCTATCCATGTCAACAGAGCCATCTGCCCGTATAGTATAGAGCTTGGAGGCACTAGGATCGTGTGTCCCCCAAGGTGTCCGAGGTGTGACAAGAGGTGTGCCTGGGTACGACGGGGGTCGTGAGCGAGGAGGGGTCGAAGCATCTGCGGACCCTTCTGCATAGCAACCACCACCTCCACCTGACGATCGTAGAGATCGGCGAGTGCGCCTGTGCTACGGAGATGAGACATCGTATATATCCTGTTGGCGTCCTGAACTCTGAAATCACCCTTTTAACTTGTCGCTCTTCGCTTTTTAGCAATACCCATGGCGCTCTTGGAATTTTTGTTCTGGCATCTTTCCAACTGACAGTGGTTCAACCGCATCTGCTATGTCGATCCCATGCCATAACTTTTGGAGCTCGTCAACTAGCGGAGCTAGATAAACATCCATGTTTTTTTTCTTGAACTTACCAAGTACAATCAAGCTTAATATCAAATGATCCTTCTTGATGGCAAGCCATAGCGGGAGGTTGTAATTGATAAGGCACACAGGCCAAGTGCTCCATGAAGAGCTTCTCAAGCCAAATGGATTGACTCCATCCATTGCCATGCCCAAACGCAAATTGCATGGTTTACTCTTAAAATGTGGTCAGGTATCTTCAATGTACCTCCAAGCCTTTGAATCAGCGGGCACCCTAAATGTTGCGTCAGTGGATCTATTCGTAGAATGCCACCGCATCAACTTTGCAATGGAACCACAACGAAACATGCTTTTTATCCTAGGAATAATAGGGAAATTCCGCAACACTTTAGCTGGCACTGTCTCTCCAACCACATCTTGTTTGTAGTGCATTACTCCGCACTTAGGACACGACGGACAATCTGCGAATTCATTGTGAAAAAGAATGCAATCATTTGGACATGCATGAATCTTGTTGTAGTCCAAGCCAACTAAGGTCAATAGTTGCTTTGCATCTGACCTGGAGAAAGGGATTTCATTGCCAGCCGGGAGAAGTTTCTCACGCAACAATCTGTTTAAGCCACATTAAATTAAAAAGCTCTCCAAGCACATCACCGTTGCAATCGGAAAATCTCTTTTGTAAATTACGTACCTAAACAAAGCAGTGACGCTTGCATCTGACCACCCATACACTGACTGAAGATTCAAAAACGCCACACAAGTACAAAGCACAGATATTTTGGCACCTTCATAGATTGGTTGACGTGCCAACTTCCTCAACATGTCTTCAAGAGATAGGCGCACGGCTTCTGGTGCTGCTCTGTTAGCGTTCTCCTCGCTTGTCTAGAAGAAGGCATCCAGCATCTCCTCCAAGCCGTCGTCTTCTGTCTGTAAGCCCTTTTCTTCTTCCATCCTTGGCTCTATATTGGTCGGACCTTCACGCATAATCCTTTTTCTCTCTCTCTCAGATGTAGGTGCTATGTCACGAAAATCAATGCCCGTTCGATAGGAGTCGTATCGTAGATTCTGTACGGTTTCTCTAGCAAACTCTCCGTACTTGTGCACATGCTCATTACATATCCTACGCTTGCGCAGGATTTGATACTTGCAGAGCGTGCACGAGCATGCAATCTTTTCCTCCATGTTAGTTGATGATGTTTCCATCTACAATGATTATGAATGTTGTTTTAATATATATACTCCTCACAATGTAAACTACCTCGCATTCTCTAGTCTTGCTCAATCTCCGTACACCTCGGTCCAGAGGTGTACGGAGATCAGGACCACCGGGTCAAAATCTAGTCTTTATTGGTCAAATCATATATGGGTAGACACTGACGGGAGCAAAGCGAACCCCGACGGCCTCTAAAACACCAGGGACCGAATGGCGCGCCTCGAGCCTGTCATGGTAAAGCAAACAGGGGGCACCACTTAGCTTCAGCGGCTAGGACGCAAACAGCACACCACCATAACAAAGTTTTCATCCAAGAGAGATGGATGCTTGGGAGTAATGATGAAAAGGAAAGGGAATGAGATCAAGTGAGAGAGAGAGAGAGAGAGAGAGAGAGAGTGAGGGAGGGGGTATAGCGGCTTAGTACTTAGGCATCACAAAAGGATGGCGAATCCGCACACCCTTTCACATATACACATGCTCACTCCAAAACACAAGACTAGGTGGCGATTCCACACACCTCACATGGGCAAAACATTGCAAGAAAACATACTCATAAAACCTCAAGCTTTATTTAGAGAATTAGGCGATGAAATGGGGAGCATAGGGTAGGGGAATGAGAAGGGAGAGAGTGGTAGAGCACATGGCGGATAGGTGGGAGTTGATGGTGAAGACTTGCACGAGGATTATGGCCATCATCCTTCATTTAGTTTCCCTTCATCTTCCATAGCCAAGGGTGTAGAGGTCATGCTCAAGACAAGCATGGTGATTGCGGTGATGGTGATGGTGTGGGTGTGTGTGTGTGTGTGCACTAGGCACACACAGTGCATAGTGTGTTCTTTGGTGATGTCGTGTGTTTTTGTATGATGGTGACCCCTCTTTATATAGGGGAGGAGGGGGGAGAAATTCTAGAATTTAGAAATGAAGAAATCATTATCTACATAGGCCATGTGACTGTGGGCCCCACTTGTCTGGCTGTGTGTATATGTGCCAGAACAGCAGTCTCATGAGAGAGAGACTAAGAGAGAGAGATGGGTTGATGAAAAAAAGTGAGAGGTGACATGGAGAATAAAGTAATTACAAGAAGGGAGAGAGGGGAGTGTGCTCAGAGGTGAATCTGTGTGCAGATGTGTGTGAACACAAGAAAAATCAGGTAACCACCGGGTGGGGATGGGTCTGTGGGCACCTTTTTTAGTGAAACTGAGTGTGTGTGAGTGTGGGGGAGGTTATTTAGCTACAAGACAAGAGACATGGCGCCCTTTAGAGAGAGAGGGGGGTATTTGGGTCATGGGATATGATAGGAGAGAGAAAGAGGGGGTGGGGTATACTATTTTGGAAGATAGGGTAAGTTGCATGTGAGTTAGGGTGCATTATTGGTGAGTTATAATGCATTATTGGTAAGAGGTGGGGTAGCTTGAGGGGAGAGAGGAAGGAGAAAGGACAAAGGGAAGAGAGAGGGGGTTGACCTTTTGAGTGGAGGAGAGAAAACGGGACACCCAGCGGGGCAACAGTGAAGAAAAAGGAGGCAAGGTGGGGATGGGCTATCCCGCAGGCATGAGGTGGCCTATTTTACCTTTCTTATATATTTACATAGTCATACTTTATTTTTTTCTTACTTTTTCCAATGCCTTTTATCACTCCCTCCATAAGAGGGGGTTTTCATGGGGTGGGGACGAGAGAAGAGGGGTATGGGAGCTTGGCTTGTGAAAAGCCCCCATCATTAGCCCTCCCCTTTTGGCTAGAGGCATTCATGTCTCTAGCTCATTTGTTTGATCATTATCGTCGGAGGTGGTGGCTGATGGTGTGTTCTCATCTGGAATGTCAATTGGTGGAGCCTGGTCAAATCGAAGAAAATAAGGTTTAAGTCGCCAACCATTTACCCTGGTTTTATGAAGTTTTCCATCAGCCTCCATAAGCTGGTAGCTTCCATTGGCATACTTTTTCCTGATGATAAAAGGGCCTTCCCATCGGAGCAGGAGTTTCTTATCCTTGCGCGTGTCGAAGCGATTGTCGTAGCGGAGCACCAACATTCCTTTCTTCAATTCTTTTTTCCGGAGATGCTCATTAAAGCTAAGCCGTCTATGCTCTACTTGTGCTGCATAATAATTTATTGCTTCTTCTCTGTCCAGCTGCAGTCTTTCCAAGTTGATGATGTGATCTCTCAAATTCATGTTGGGTTGTTGAAGTTCCCTTGCCATTACTCTGAGACTTTGTAGTTGCACTTCAATGGGCAAGATTGCTTCCTTACCAAATACTAGATGATACGGTGTGAATCCCAAGGATGTACAAAATGAAGTTCTGTAGGCCCATAAAGCTGGTAGTAGATACTTATCCCAGTCTCCAGGATGATTGTTTACCTGCTTGGTAATAATTTTAGAAACCATTCCATTTACCTTTTCAACTAGGTCATTACATTGAGGGTAATATGGTGAAGAGTGCCTCCTTGTAATGCCCAGTTTCTGCATTAATTCTCCTACCAAGTCTGCTCTGAAACCTGGCCCTCTATCAGAGATGATCTCCAAAGGTGTGCCAAACCTACAACATATGTGCTCGTAGATAAATTTAGCTAACTCTACCGCTGTGATTCTAGTGGTGGCTGTAGCCTCTGCCCATCTAGTCATGTAGTCGACCCCCATGATAATGTAGAATTTTCCTGAGTTGGCCCTAGGTAATGGCCCAATGGCATCGATACCCCATTTTTCAAATGGGCCATATGAGAGAATAGGTGTCTGTGGTTCAGGCATAAGCGACCTAGTGCCAGCCTTTTGACAAAACTTACATGTTTTGCACCAGTGGTGTACATCACGGTTGAGGCTAGGCCATATGAAGCCTGCTTGCAAGATTTTCCTACTTGTTATGTCTAGGGCAAAGAGACCACCACAAACCCCGTCGTGACAGCTAGCAATTACTCCCATGATTTCCTGAGAGAGAGGGACCTTCCTGAGTATTTGGTCCTTACCCTTACAGTACAAACCATCATTGATGAGTCGATACCTTGTGGCCTTTCGCGTCAGCCATTGCTTCTGTCCCTTTGTTAAATTTGATGGGCATTCCCCTGTTTCCAAAAAATGCATGATGTCAGGCAAGGCATCACTTCCTTGAAATAGAGGGAGCTTTAGTTTTATTGCTCCAACCACCACTTCCTGTAGTCTTTCACTTGCTAGGGCATCTGCTTCTTGGTCTTGAGCCCTTGGGATATGGTGTATTTGAACTTCTTAAAACTTACCCAACAAGGTTTTTACACCACTTAAGTGAGTCCTTAAACTAGGATTCTTGCATGTCCATGCTCCATTTACTTGCCTTACCAGAAGTAGAGCATCCCCAAATACATTAAGGCGTTGTACACCTTGCGAGACGCACCATTGTAGACCCTTGGTTAGTGCTGCATACTCAGCTTCATTGTTAGAATGTGAATCTAACAATTGGCCCAATGAAAATACCTTTGTCCCTTTGTCATCAAAGACCACTATGCCTGCAGTTGCTTTGTCGGATGCTCGCTTGTAGGCTCCATCAAAGTAGAGAGAGTATGCTCCTTCTACCATCGATGGTAGTGGAGGTAATCTTACTTCTCCTTCCTTAGATTGCTTCTCCTTCCTTTCAAAGACTTGGTAGGTCATGAGTCCCCCCAAACTTGCCCTTGTCATGCTTTCTACCTGTACCGTGTAGTCAAACTCTTGCAGACGAACTAGCCATTTAGTAATTCTAGCAGACACATCCATGTGTTGTACAACATAGGGAAATATTTCATCCGTGGTTAGAATCACAAATTGCTTAGGCAGCAAATATGACCTAAACTTTGTAGTTGCAAATCTAAGAGCTAGGACTAAGTGTTCCACATGGGTGAAACCTTTCTCTCCTGCTGTCATCATTCGACTAGAGAAGTAGATTGGCCTCATGAAAGATGTCGCCGTATCCTTTTGGAGTAGCACAGCCCCCAATGAGTCATCACCAACACTTGAGGTGACATAGAATTTTTCATCCCACTTAGGTGGTGAGATATTTGGCAGAGTGGCTAAGACCTCCTTTACCTTGTTGTAGTGATGTTCACTTTCCTCGTCCCAAGTGAAAGTTGATCTTTGAGTGAGTTGTTGAAGTGGTAGAACAAGTTGTGACAGTAGATGTATGAATCTACTTAAGTACCTCACCTTCCGTAGAAAAGAGACCAGTTGACGTGCGGTCATTGGTGAAGGTAGAGCTATGAGTGCGGACACCTTACTTGGGTCGGCGTTGATACCTTTTGCTGAAATTTCATGGCCTAGTAGAATGACTTTACTCTCCCCAATGTGGCATTTATCCACATTTAATTGCCCACCTAGGCTCTGCAACCTAGCCAAACCTTCAGTTACCTTTTCTAAATGTGAAATACGGGAGCTATATATACAAAAATCATCAATGAACACTCTTATGGATGTTCCAAAGAACGGTTGAAAAACATATGTGACATATCTTTGGAATGTGGAAGGTGCATTTGTGAGACCAAATGGCATAACCCTGTATGCAAAACAACCCCATGGCGTGATAAAAGTGGTTTTTAGCTGATCTTCCAAGGCTATGCGTATTTGAAAGTATCCAGAATAACCATCACAGAGGGTATAGCATTCAAAACCCGCTACTTCATTCAGAATTTCATCCAAGAAAGGGAGAGGAAAGTGGTCTCTCTTTGTAGCTGCATTTAGTGGTTTGTAGTCAACACAGACCCTCCACTTACCATTCTTTTTAGGCGTCACCACTACGGGTGACACCCATTTTGAGTTTTCTACAGGATAGATGAATCCCGCCTCCAGCAGTTTCCTTACCTCGGCCAAGAGTGCCTTTTCTTGTATGAACCCCAGTCGTCGTAGCTTTTGCACAATTGGTTTTACCCCTTCCTTCAGCTTAATATGATGTTCCACCACTGTAATGCCTGTGATTCTTTCATAGTTGTCAATGAACAAGTTAGGAAATCCCATCAACATTTGCAAAAAACTATCTTTCTCCTCAAGTGTTAATTCCGTAGACAACATACCCTTCAACCTACTTCCTCCTAGGCCAGGTGATTTGCTCTCCTCTTCATTGGGTTGCCCTTTTGGTGATGGATCACCAGTTGTGCTTACCCTTTGTGGATCCTTCATAATGATACCCATCACATCAATGGAACTGTCACTTTCATCGGTGGATGTGGTCTCCTCCTCAGAACTGGAAGATTCGCTAGTGGTTTCATCTGCCGATGTTTCCAGATTCGTTTGCTTCTACTTGCCAATCCTCATGTCGTAGTAGATTGTCTCCCCTTTCTTACCGGTCATGCGTAGAAGGCCAGTACCCCAGTCCTATTTTTCCTTCATGGCCATCAACCATGACCTTCCCAAAATTAGTGGATATCCCTCCCCCTTAGTAGGCATTACAAAAACATCTACCTCTACCTCAGTGTTGAAAGCTTTGATTTTCACGGCACTTACCACACCCACACACTTTACTTTTGCGTTGTTTGCCATCTTTTCCTTGCATGGAGAAGGCCTGTCAACCTCGAGCCCTAATCGAAGCATCATAGCTTCGCTCATTACACAGATTTGTGCATCTCCATCAATGTAAGTGTTTCCAACCCTCTTTCCTTTTATGTTTACGTCGACAATTGGAAGGATGTCATCCATGTTGCATCCCGAAATTGCTCCGGCTACCTTTGTTTTGAAGCGTCTTGTACTTACCATTTTAGACCATTGTCGCCTTACTTTTGGTGCAAGATGTAGCAGTTGTGGCCATGTAATCGTCGGTCCTTGCTCTGCCACATCCAATGTTAGATCATAGGGCTTAGAACTTTCCCCTAGCTGGAAGTCGGTGATGCCCAATTTCCGTCGTGGCCTGGATGGCCTCTTGCTAGTTTCTCCTCTCATGCTTCTCTCATCATCTGATTGTGTAGCTTTCTCCCTCCTAGCTCTTTTCACAGTCATGGCTTCAAGTGGTTCTAAAAAGGTTACCTTCTCCTTACCCTTGTCCCTCTCTTTTGCTCTGGGTGGATCCACTACTATGGCTTTTCCTTTCTCTTCTAGCCTTATGATGTTTACAGGGCGATCAGGTGGTGGGGCTGGTGGAAGAGGTGGGATGGATGCTTGTAGTGGTGTCTGGGGTGGACGTAGAATTTGTGTTGGTGGGGGTGGTGCTCGGGGTGGGGGTGTTCTTTCTCTAGGGGGTGACAATTGGTTCCTCCTACCTCCTCTATTATAGTTTTATCGTGGTTTGGGACAGTAGTACATATCGTGACCGTCTTCTCCGCAGTTGTAGCAATGATACTCCCTGTTTTGTCGTCGTGCTCTTCCAGGGTCTTGATCTCTTTCTTGACTCCTCCCTTGTTGGAGTAGGTTAAATACCTCTATGCCCTGCATATGGAGGAGCATGGGATTCATACATAACCTTCTCACGAAGGGAATGGGTAACACATAGCCTATTTCCGTGAAGAAGATAACCATCCTGCAAGGTGAATGGTTCCTCTTTCTTCCCCAAAGCAAGGGCTGACATTATGTCTCTAAAGTCAGGGTTAGTATCATACTCATCTATCATAGAGGATAGATCATTGTGAGTAGCTATAGACACCGCATTAACTTTTGGTCGTCGTGAAAGTGCATCGGCAACTTGATTGTGCTTACCAGCTATGTGAGCAATATGAAAATTAAATTGCGAAAGAAAATTTGCCCACCTCATTTGTTTGTCAGAAAGCTTGGTTTGCGTCATGAAATACTTGAGACTTTGGTGGTCGGTTCGTAGGATAAATGGAGTCCCCAATAGGTAGTGCTTCCATGTGTCTAGGGCATGTAGAACAGCTAAAAGCTCTTTCTCATAAATGCCCAAGACTCGTTCATCACCATTGAGCCTTCGGCTCTCATATGCTATGGCATGCCCTTCTTGAAGCAAAACCGCTCCAAGGCAATCACCACAAGCATCACATTGGACCTCAAAGGGCTTTGAGAGATCCGGAAGCACGAGGACTGGTTGGGAAGTAAGCTTCTCTTTGAGTTTTCCAAAAGCATTTTGCTCCTTAGCAGTCCATACAAACTTAACGTTCTTCTTGGTTAAGTCGTGTAGTGGTCCTGCCACTTGAGAGAATTTTGCTATGAAGCGTCTATAGTATGCACACATACCAATAAAGCTTCTTAGCTCATGTAGATTCCTTGGGTTAGGCCATGATTTTATTACCTCTAACTTTGATGGATCCATACGAATACCATCGTGAGAGATAATATGGCCTAGATATTGAATCTCTTCAAGGAAGAATTCACTTTTCTTTTGGTTGAGAAAAAGTTTGTTCTCCCTCAAGGCTTGAAAAATCACTTGGAGATGTTGCTTATGTTCCTCCAAAGACTTGGAGTAGATGATGATATCATCGAAGAACACTCCAGTGAATTTTCGATATGGTCTAAAAATTTTCTCCATCAAACGATTGAACGTAGCTGGTGCATTAGTCAAGCCAAAAGGCATGACTAGATATTCATAAAGACCAAATGTTGTGCGAAACGCGGTCTTTAAGATATCCTCATCCACTATCCTTATTTGATGATAGCCACTCTTAAGGTCAATCCTACTGAAGTAGGTAGAGCCTTGTAGCTTATCAAACAGATCTTCTACCCGAGGTACGGGAAATCTGTTTTTAATAGTGATATGGTTTAGTGCTCGATAGTCCACACACATACGGTATGTACCATCTTTCTTTTGCACTAAAAGGACTGGAGAACAAAAGGGAGAGGAACTAGGCCTCACCATCCCTTTGTCTATCAGCTCTTGTACTTGCCTCATGATCTCCTCTTGTTGAGCTTGTGAGACTCGATAAGGAGGTTTGTTAGGCGGTGAGCTTCCTGGAAGGAGCTCAATACGATGGTCATCATCCCCTCGTTTTGGAGGTAGGTCCATAGGGATATCATCGATGAACACATCTTGGAATCCTTTTAGAAAAGTAGACAAGTCTAACTCTTCTTGATTCCTATCATTTTCATTTGATGAAACATTATTAGCTTTTAGAGACTCTTTGACATAAATCATGTACACAGAAACTGAGCTCTTCATTGATTTATCAAAAGAAAGAGGATTTACAAGTGGAATAGTGCGACCACGCTCACTAGCATCTACATAAATGTTCTTTCCCCTGTAGGTGAAGTAAATTCTCCTTTCAGGGAACTTCATGTTGGCAGCCATGCGATCAAACCATGGTGCCCCTAGGATAACATCCTGATGTTGGAGGGGAGAGATAAAGAAGTCTTCTTTGTCGACATAGCTTTGGACATGAAGCCTCAACTTCCCAATCAAGGGAGTAACGGAGGCTTGTTGTCCCTTGAAAGCTGCATCAGCTGTTACTATATCTCCCATCTCAAAAGCTTGAATGCCCAACTTGGTGGCCAACTCTATTGATATGAAGTTGAGAGTAGAGCCAGGGTCAAACAAGATGAAGGCATCATGCTCTCGTACCTTTCCCCAAGCATAGGAGAGTGATGATCCTTTGCAATGAGCATCCTCTTTTGGAGCTTCGATGGTGGAAGCCCTAGGAGTCTCATTGCGAGTATTCTTCTTGGGGCAAGAACGATAGCCATGTCCTTGCTCCCCACACTTGAAACACTTATGGTCCTTGCGAAAATCTTCAAGCTCTTCAGGAGAGAGTTTGTTTTTACCTTTGTAAACTCCCTTCTCCTTGGACCGATTGTTGTTGTTGTTGTTGGAAGTGCCTTGGGAATTATTTTGAGCATTGGATTTCCCCTTTGCATCATTTTTATCTTTGTTTTCCATGGGCTTGACATTACGTCTAGCCCCTTGATGGAAATTGATGCATGAAGCAACCATGGTGTGGTGGATTACTTCGGTAATAGTACCGGGCCGTTGAGAGTTGATATATTCGGCCATCTCTTCAGGTAATCCCGCACAAAATTGCTGTCTTTGCTCGGCAAAGTCTATCTTTTGAAAGACAGTAGCTTTGAGATGTAAATCCCAAAACTTATCTACATACTTGTTGATAGACTCATGAGAGAGGAGCTTCAAGCCGCGCCATTCGGTAAGAACTTTATCTTTAGTATCGCTTGGAAGAAATTGCTTCATGATGGAAACTCGTAGAGTTTTCCATGTCTTTGGGGCTTCTCCATTGCCACGAAGGCTAGCCCACCATTGACGAGCTGATTTTTGGAAGTGCATAGCTACATGGCGTAGCTTGGAGGACTCTGTGAAGCCCTCGTCCCCAAAGGCCGCATCAAATTGCTGGATGAAGGCCAACACTTTGTCGGTAGCACCAAAGGTGCCATCGTAGGTGAGAAAAGAGATACTCTTTCCTCCCTCCTTGAACTTCTTTAGCTTTTGTGACCTTCGCCATGCAGGAAATGATTTGCGATGCCCTCCCCTCTTGTATTCTCTAGGAGAATAGCCATAACTTTCATCGGAAGAGAAGGAAGGTGAAGAAGAAGGAGAAGAGGGTGACCTCTTCCTAGCCCTTTGTTTCCTCTCTTGCCTTTGAGAGTGATGAGGAGAAGGACTATGGGTTGCTCTTTTCCTCTTGGGAGGAGTAGGCGATCATCTAGACCGCCTTCTTCGTGGAGCCACATCTTCAGAAGAACTTAGACTTTCATTGCTTTCTTTCTCTTTGGATTCCTCCTCTCGAATGGGAGAGAGTCTTCTTTTGGGGGTCTCTTCAAGAGGCCTCATAAGCTCTCTCTCCTCTTGGAGAGGAAGGGAAATTCCATAGGCACGAAGTTGTTGAGTAACTTCGGCTTGCAAGGTAGGGTTGCCCATAGCTTGTTGCAACCTAGTCACAAGATAATTCACAAACATGGGAGCATCATCATTAGCACCTTCATGTGCAAAATCAAAGTTATCAATGTTCATTCTACTCTCTTGATTATTGTCAGCCATGTTAACAAAATTTTATGTATGTACTTAGTGTATGCTTTGGCAATTCAAAACCTTAGTTGCCACTCCTCTTAGCCTTTGAAAATCGGCTCTTAAGTATCTACACCCACGGCTCAAAGTGGTTAATTATAGAGAGTAGAGGAGTAGGTCTAACATAGCAGAGTTTCCAAGGGCTAGCTCCTTTCGGACTTCTTATGGCTCAATAATGGTAAAGCCATAGGAAAGTCTAAAAAGACTCCATTATTAAGTCCAAAGCTCCCGAGGTGTGCACCATCCCCCACATAGTGGGCTTAACAAAACCGGTATTAGATCCCAGTTCCACTTACTCTATTATAATTAACAACATCAACCATTTATAGGCTACTTAAGGACCTCTCTTCTTAAGCAAGAAAAGAGAAACCAAATGCTCTGATACCAATGTAATGGAATTTGCCTATTCAATTTGAGAATAGCGGAATTTAATGAGAGTACTTTCAAGAAATGATTTTGTGAGCATAGCGGGTAGACATAATTGAAGATAGCAACATAATCATAGCAATTAGTTAACTTGGCATAGACAATACTTTTGCAAGAGAGAGAGTTTAGAGAACATGACAACAATTGAGGACCGGATTTATGTGGAGCCGGTCCCCCCTCCAATAGGCATTTGTATTATGATTTCTCCCATAAAGAGAGACTTGTTACAATACAGTCTTTGTGTTCCTTGTGACCTAGGTGATGCCATGAAGATGGAAGGCTTCATGCACCACAAACATAACATAAACTTGAAGAAAGCTTTAACTATCCCAAGCCTCAGTCCCAAGACCTCAAACACCTTCGAAGGTGGAGAGAGCTAGCAGGGAATGAGGGTAGGGAAGAGGAAGAAGAAACATTTCGTAGGAGAAAGAATTAGTTCCTCACTTATCATACTCTTGTTGCTAGAATACATAATAGCATAGTAATGAAGAAGAAGGATATGGCAAGCTTAAGCATTGAAGCATGGCTCTTGGTTGGATTTGCACTCCATAGCCAAGAGTGTTGGTGTAGGCTCTCAACCTCTACTTGCTTGGAGAGGGAGCTCTTTGCACTTTGCATATCACACAATGAGAGTGATTGTGAGTGTGTGTGGGTGAGTATACCTCCTAGGCACCCCCCTAGCTTGCTTGGGTCGACCCCCCGTTGTAGCTCATGCCTGAAGCTCATTGGACCCCTCCAGGCCTAGCCAATCACAAGCAAGAGCCATTACAAGCAACATGGGTAGCCTTGGGACAAGTGTCCCCCTTTCCCTTTTGAGAGAGAGGACTTGATAAATGCTAAAACAATTAGATAATTCATGTAATTTATCATTGGACCCCTTTGAAGCCTAGCCAATAGGCTTCAAGCAACACATGAAGGTAACATGGGTAGGGGCCTGACATGTGTCCTTGCTGCCTCTTCAAGTTGGGCTTCCCTTGTGTGTGTGAGTGGGTGTTCTCTCTCTAGCCCCTAGGAAAAGGGCTCGCCCCCCCTCTTGTAGGAATGCTTTTGACTTTTAGGTGATCAAGCACCTTACTCACCAAGCATGACAAAGCACTTGAACTAGGGGGTGTTCCCACAAGCATCTCAGGCAAGCTTCTCAAGGCACCTCAAGTACTTTAATCATGCAGCAAGTCAAGCACCTCAAGCATGGACCCAGTAAAGCACCTCAAGCATCTTAATCAAGCACCTCAAGCATGAAAAACACCTCAAGCATGACAAGCACCTCGAGCTTGGGCCGGGTTCCCACCTCAAGCTCAGCCCTAGCTTACTTAAGGTCAAAGGACTTTTACACACATTTATTGGAGGTCTTAAATGAAGCTAACCCTAAGGTCTTATGCTCCATTGGTTAGCCTTGCTCTTTGATAGACCATCTCCCTTTTGGGCCCCTTTACCATTGGCCCCGTGTTGAGATAGATCTATAAGCACATACCTATATCTTAACACTTGTTCCCGTTTATTCTCCCACATTAAGTGATCAATTTAATATGAGAAAATCATTTGGGTTAGTTAGATATTAGATTTTATGACATTACCTCTCTCTTGAAATCATATTCGTCCTCGACTATGAGGTAGAAAAGATAAAGTCTTAGTCATTAGTCAATCGTACTTAGCGGGTAAAGGATCCCTTTTTACCCTATGACATCTTTCCAAGATGGATGACTAATCCATTTGGTGCTTGGGAGACATAGCTGCCGCAAGCATGTCTGCTCTTTAGTCCATTTTATTCTCCCAAAGTAGAGTGACAAATTCTACTTGGTGTTTGAGAGACGTCGTCATCACAAACATGATTCTAAGCATGCATACTAGTTAAATTTTGTGCACAATTAAAAAGAGGACTAGTCATATAAGACAAAAACATGAGTTATTTAAAAGAAATTTGTACATTTGCTTACTCTAATGTAGCATTTTAAGCATTGACAAGGTTCATACTATCCTTAAGTTGTACTCCTTGCATCCATTTAGCATCTTCAAAAGGATAATTTTTGAACTTAATAAGATACCGTCGGATAATCTTACCATGTCGTAGTACCTTGTCTTCATGCCGAAGGATAGCTTCGGGTTGTAGCACCTCTTCTTGGTCTTCAACTTCGGGAGGGTCTTCAATAATTGGTTCAATTGGTGGCTCTCCTTTGTAGGGCTTAAGTAAGCTTACATGAAAGGCATTGTGTATAAGCCAATGGTTGGGCAACTTGAGTTGATAAGCCGTCTCATTGATAGGCTTCAAGATTTGGAAAGGACCATAGTATCTTTTTGCTAGTTTAGCATAATACTTTTGATGGCCCGTAGGATTTTTGCCCGTCGTTTGCCTTAATCGAGCCTTAGGAAACTTGAGTAAGACCCAATCATTTTCTTTGAACATTAAGGCTCTTCTGTGCTTATCAGCAGCAGCTTTTTGCCTTTATTGAGAGATGGCTATAGCCTCCCTAATCTTTTGAAAAGATTCTTGTAGGTCACGGCTATACTCATCGGCGGCGAAGATTTTCCCATGTACTTTCAGTAGCAAGGGACTTTTAGGTCTTCCTTCTATGATCTCGAAAGGTGCTTTGCCTGTAGAAGTATGTACAGTATTATTGTAGGCATACTCTACTAGCGGTAAATACTTTTCCCATTGTGAGCGTTGATCTACTTCGGTAACATAAGTCTTGAGTAGATCGAGTATCGTAAGATTGGCTATCTCACTTTGGCCATCCGTTTGTGGGTGATAGGCCGAAGAGAAATTCAATCTTGTTCCTAGATTTTCAAAGAGACCTTTCCAGAAATTACTGGTCATTCTAGGATCTCTATCTGATACGATGGATGTGGGTAATCCATGGTGTTTGAAAATCTGAGATATGAAGAGAGTTGCCATTTGATGTGCCTTAATAGTCTTTTTGACAGGAATAAAATGTGCTTGCTTGCTAAAACTGTCGACTATTGTCCATATTCCTGTATTCCCATGGATAGACTTGGGTAATCCAAAGATGAAATCCATGGATATACTCTCCCATGGTGAATTTGGAATAGGCAATGGTTGGAGTAATCCACGTTGCTTCCCTCTATCATACTTGGTCTTTTGGCATACTACACATTTTGAAACATACTCTTGTATGTCCACTTTCATGGTAGGCCAATAGAAATACATCTCTACTCCTCGGAGAGTAGGTTGAATACCTCTATGCCCTGCATATGGAGCATGGGATTCATACATAACCTTCTCACGAAGGGAATGGGTAACACATAGCCTATTTCCGTGAAGAAGATAACCATCCTGCAAGGTGAATGGTTCCTCTTTCTTTCCCGAAGCAAGGGCTGACATTATGTCTCTAAAGGCAGGGTTAGTAGCATACTCATCTATCATAGAGGATAGATCATTGTGAGTAGCTATAGACACCGCATTAACTTTTGGTCGTCGTGAAAGTGCATCGGCAACTTGATTGTGCTTACCAGCTATGTGAGCAATATGAAAATTAAATTGCGAAAGAAAATTTGCCCACCTCATTTGTTTGTCAGAAAGCTTGGTTTGCGTCATGAAATACTTGAGACTTTGGTGGTCGGTTCGTAGGATAAATGGAGTCCCCAATAGGTAGTGCTTCCATGTGTCTAGGGCATGTAGAACAGCTAAAAGCTCTTTCTCATAAATGCCCAAGACTCGTTCATCACCATTGAGCCTTCGGCTCTCATATGCTATGGCATGCCCTTCTTGAAGCAAAACCGCTCCAAGGCAATCACCACAAGCATCACATTGGACCTCAAAGGGCTTTGAGAGATCCGGAAGCACGAGGACTGGTTGGGAAGTAAGCTTCTCTTTGAGTTTTTCAAAATCATTTTGCTCCTTAGCAGTCCATACAAACTTAACGTTCTTCTTGGTTAAGTCGTGTAGTGGTCCTGCCACTTGAGAGAATTTTGCTATGAAGCGTCTATAGTATGCACACATACCAATAAAGCTTCTTAGCTCATGTAGATTCCTTGGGTTAGGCCATGATTTTATTACCTCTAACTTTGATGGATCCATACGAATACCATCGTGAGAGATAATATGGCCTAGATATTGAATCTCTTGAAGGAAGAATTCACTTTTCTTTTTGGTTGAGAAAAAGTTTGTTCTCCCTCAAGGCTTGAAAAATCACTTGGAGATGTTGCTTATGTTCCTCCAAAGACTTGGAGTAGACGATGATATCATCGAAGAACACTCCAGTGAATTTTCGATATGGTCTAAAAAATTTCTCCATCAAACGATTGAACGTAGCTGGTGCATTAGTCAAGCCAAAAGGCATGACTAGATATTCATAAAGACCAAATGTTGTGCGAAACGCGGTCTTTAAGATATCCTCATCCACTATCCTTATTTGATGATAGCCACTCTTAAGGTCAATCCTACTGAAGTAGGTAAAGCCTTGTAGCTTATCAAACAGATCTTCTACCCGAGGTACGGGAAATCTGTTTTTAATAGTGATATGGTTTAGTGCTCGATAGTCCACACACATACGGTATGTACCATCTTTCTTTTGCACTAAAAGGACTGGAGAACAAAAGGGAGAGGAACTAGGCCTCACCATCCCTTTGTCTATCAGCTCTTGTACTTGCCTCATGATCTCCTCTTGTTGAGCTTGTGAGACTCGATAAAGAGGTTTGTTAGGCGGTGAGCTTCTTGGAAGGAGCTCAATACGATGGTCATCATCCCCTCGTTTTGGAGGTAGGTCCATAGGGATATCATCGATGAACACATCTTGGAATCCTTTTAGAAAAGTAGACAAGTCTAACTCTTCTTGATTCCTATCATTTTCATTTGATGAAACATTATTAGCTTTTAGAGACTCTTTGACATAAATCATGTACGCAGAAATTGAGCTCTTCATTGATTTATCAAAAGAAAGAGGATTTACAAGTGGAATAGTGCGACCACGCTCACTAGCATCTACATAAATGTTCTTTCCCCTGTAGGTGAAGTAAATTCTCCTTTCAGGGAACTTCATGTTGGCAGCCATGCGATCAAACCATGGTGCCCCTAGGATAACATCCTGATGTTGGAGGGGAGAGATGAAGAAGTCTTCTTTGTCGACATAGCTTTGGACATGAAGCCTCAACTTCCCAATCAAGGGAGTAACGGAGGCTTGTTGTCCCTTGAAAGCTGCATCAGCTGTTACTATATCTCCCATCTCAAAAGCTTGAATGCCCAACTTGGTGGCCAACTCTATTGATATGAAGTTGAGAGTAGAGCCAGGGTCAAACAAGATGAAGGCATCATGCTCTCGTACCTTTCCCCAAGCATAGGAGAGTGATGATCCTTTGCAATGAGCATCCTCTTTTGGAGCTTCGATGGTGGAAGCCCTAGGAGTCTCATTGCGAGTATTCTTCTTGGGGCAAGAACGATAGCCATGTCCTTGCTCCCCACACTTGAAACACTTATGGTCCTTGCGAAAATCTTCAAGCTCTTCAGGAGAGAGTTTGTTTTTACCTTTGTAAACTCCCTTCTCCTTGGACCGATTGTTGTTGTTGTTGTTGGAAGTGCCTTGGGAATTATTTTGAGCATTGGATTTCCCCTTTGCATCATTTTTATCTTTGTTTTCCATGGGCTTGACATTACGTCTAGCCCCTTGATGGAAATTGATGCGTGAAGCAACCATGGTGTGGTGGATTACTTCGGTAATAGTACCGGGCCGTTGAGAGTTGATATATTCGGCCATCTCTTCAGGTAATCCCGCACAGAATTGCTGTCTTTGCTCGGCAAAGTCTATCTTTTGAAAGACAGTAGCTTTGAGATGTAAATCCCAAAACTTATCTACATACTTGTTGATAGACTCATGAGAGAGGAGCTTCAAGCCGCGCCATTCGGTAAGAACTTTATCTTTAGTATCGCTTGGAAGAAATTGCTTCATGATGGAAACTCGTAGAGTTTTCCATGTCTTTGGGGCTTCTCCATTGCCACGAAGGCTAGCCCACCATTGACGAGCTGTTTTTTGGAAGTGCATAGCTACATGGCGTAGCTTGGAGGACTCTGTGAAGCCCTCGTCCCCAAAGGCCGCATCAAATTGCTAGATGAAGGCCAACACTTTGTCGGTAGCACCAAAGGTGCCATCGTAGGTGAGAAAAGAGATACTCTTTCCTCCCTCCTTGAACTTCTTTAGCTTTTGTGACCTTCGCCATGCAGGAAATGATTTGCGATGCCCTCCCCTCTTGTATTCTCTAGGAGAATAGCCATAACTTTCATCGGAAGAGAAGGAAGGTGAAGAAGAAGGAGAAGAGGGTGACCTCTTCCTAGCCCTTTGTTTCCTCTCTTGCCTTTGAGAGTGATGAGGAGAAGGACTATGGGTTGCTCTTTTCCTCTTGGGAGGAGTAGGCGATCGTCTAGACCGCCTTCTTTGTGGAGCCACATCTTCAGAAGAACTTAGACTTTCATTGCTTTCTTTCTCTTTGGATTCCTCCTCTCGAATGGGAGAGAGTCTTCTTTTGGGGGTCTCTTCAAGAGGCCTCCTAAGCTCTCTCTCCTCTTGGAGAGGAAGGGAAATTCCATAGGCACGAAGTTGATGAGTAACTTCGGCTTGCAAGGTAGGGTTGCCCATAGCTTGTTGCAACCTAGTCACAAGATAATTCACAAACATGGGAGCATCATCATTAGCACCTTCATGTGCAAAATCAAAGTTATCAATGCAGGCTTTCGCATCTACCAAAAAGTGATATGTCGATTACGTATGGGAGATGGAATTTCAGAAGTTTTTGCAAGCACTATTGGTGTCAAACAAGGATGCCCACTTTCCCCAACCCTCTTTGGGCTACTCATTGATGAATTGGAATGCATGGTTCTTGACTTTATGCAGCAAGAAGGCATAGAAGAGGTTAAGATCGAAAATGCGGTGATCATGCTTTTGCTTTATGCCGATGATGTAGTACTCTTGGCACATACCTTAGAAGATGCACAAAAGCTTATGAGTGTCTTGGAACGCTTTTGCCTACATAGCGGGCTGATCGTGTATGGATCCAAAACCAAGGTTATGCTTGTAAAGACCCTCAATGATGAAAATCCATGCATTTTATACAACAATGAGAAACTTGAAGTGGTAGATCACTTCAAGTACCTTGGCCTTGAGGTTCCATCCAATCATAAATGGAAGGATTGTGCAATGCGTCGCTTGGAAGACGGACAGAGGGCCTATTATGCATTTGAGAACATGTGCAATGCAGGAGAGATCAAGTGTTGGGCTCTCAAAAAGTACCTCTTTGACACATTGGTGACACCGGTGCTTCTTTATGGAGTGGAGGTGTGGGGTGGAAGCATCGGGAAGTCTACTTGGAAAGAGTTTGAGAATGTCCAAAAGCGTTTTCTCACCAGCTTTCTCCAAGTCAAGACACAAACACCCTACATGCTCTTACTTCTTGAGTCCGGATTGCTTCCCATTGAGGTCTTGGGCATGCAAAGGGTTGTGGAGTACATGCGTAAAACACAACGTAGCCCTTTGCATCGACTTCCTAGAATCGCATATGAAGCAAGTCAAATGGTTCAAAAGACATGCAAGAGCAAAATACTAAGTTGGGGGTGGATGCTTGATATCAAGAAATGGTTTGGAAGATGGGATGCATGTCACTTGGTCAAGGATGCGTCGATCGACTCCCAAGTTAATGAGGCCTTCTTACAACGCCAATGTATCACGGCTTGGGAGAAATCCGGAGGTTCTCGCTTCAGCCATTACACCACACACGTTGCCCCAAACTACAAATCTCTCTTCTTCTCGGAACGAGGTAACCGAACCCATTCCTACATCCTTGAGCCCATCCCGTTGAGTGCGATCCGCACCATTGCCTCCATTCGTCTTAGCTCCCATTCTCTACGCTGCGAGACAGGACGTTGGGGCACTGGCGAGGAGTGTCATCGACTTTGCACCTATGCCCTCGTCAAGTGCGAAAGAGTGAGTACCACACACTACTTGAGTGCTCAGCTTTTGACCACATTAGGTCCTCTTTTCCCCATATATTCAGCCATGATCTCTCCCTACATACCTTCCTCTCCCAACCACGATGTGGACTCTCTATTGCGACGCTCATTTCAGCCATTTTTGAGCATCAAGAGTCACTTATGAACTCCACTCACACCACGTGACATGTTCATTTGGTCCCATAGGTCATATTTGACCTCCCAGGACGATAATAGAACTATCTCTCTCTCTCTCTCTCTCTCTCTCTCTCTCTCTCTCTCTCTCTCTCTCTCTCTCTCTCTCTCTCTCTCTCTCTCTAGCTTTTTAATTTCTTATTTACACACACACACACACACATTTCTCTCTCTTTCTCTCTTTGATTTTCTACACACACATACACATTTCTCTCTCTCTCTCTCTCTCTCTCTCTCTCTCTCTCTCTCTCTCTCTCTCTCTCTCTCTCTCTCTCTCTCTCTCTCTCTCTCTCTCTCTCTTAGTTTCTTACACACACACACACGTTTCTCTCTCTCTCTTTGATTACCTACACACACACACATTTCTCTCTCTCTCTCTCTCTCTCTCTCTCTCTCTCTCTCTCTCTCTCTCTCTCTCTCTCTCTCTCTCTCTCTAGCTTTTTAATTTCTTATTTACACACACACACACACACATTTCTCTCTCTTTCTCTCTTTGATTTTCTACACACACATACACATTTCTCTCTCTCTCTCTCTCTCTCTCTCTCTCTCTCTCTCTCTCTCTCTCTCCTCTCTCTCTCTCTCTCTCTCTCTCTCTCTCTCTTTAGTTTCTTACACACACACACACGTTTCTCTCTCTCTCTTTGATTACCTACACACACACACATTTCTCTCTCTCCCTCTCTCTCTCTCTCTCTCTCTCTCTCTCTCTCTCTCTCTCTCTCTCTCTCTCTCTTTCCTAAACACACACACACACACCGCTCTCTCTCTCTTTCCTACACACCTCTCTCTCTCTCTCTCTCTCTCTCTCTCTCTCTCTCTCTCTCTCTCTCTCTCTCTCTCTCTCTACCTACCTCTTTCCTACACACACACACACGATGTAGAGAGAGAGAGAGAGGGGTTTGGGGGGGGGGGGGGTTCATAATACCTGCGCAGCAGGTTTCGGCCAAGATCTGAGCGCGCGCGTTGAAGGCGAAAATGGCCCCTGCGCAGCGCGGGTTTCCCCTTTTTTTCTCCCAATTATTTTGCGTCAAAATGTGCGTCGATATACTAGTGGTAATGTACGTCGATATACGCGTGGAAAAGTATGCCTTGCCACGTGTATTTCCACGTGCATATCGATGAATATTTCGACGCATATATCGACGGGATGAAAGTACGTCGATATCCACGTGGAAAGTACAGCCGTCAATATATACTGCGACGATATCTTGATGTTATGTTGTAGTGGTAGCTTGATATGTAAGGTTTTCACTGAGAGAAGATTGCTTCATTTCACCTCTTTTGCTTCTTCTTCAAGATCAATGGACTCCTCTTTCTCCATCACTTCAATATATTCCACATTATTTTTCTCTTTTTCATCTGCTGGTAGATCGTGTTCTCTCTTAAGTGAGTTCGGTAAAGTAAATTTTAAAGTAGAAGGGGACTCCATTTTGACAAATGAATGAGTATCAAGCTCCTCCAAACCTAGAGCAGGCTCCTCCAAACTCATGGCAAGATCTGCAGAGCAGATATATCAATGGGTTCTGTGAAGTCTACATTCCTCTTGATTGATGTTTTTAACAGCTCCGGCAGTCTTCTTGGAACATTTGCTTGGCCAACAATGCGCTCGGGATCTATTTTCTACCTCTTCCTCCTATGTGATCTTAATCCTGCCATTTATTTCATACTCACAAATATAAGTTTCATCAAACATAAATAAAATGAAGAGCACCAAATGATCATATAAGTTTTGAACAAACTATAGCTAGGTATCTCACAGTTATTCCCAACTAATCATATAGACAATAACATAAGATGATTAGTATGGATAGAATGCAAAATTGCTTTATAGTTGTGAAGAGAAAAAGCCATACAAATGGATCACGGTGCACAGAGTACATATATCAAAATCCACAGAGCTAGTATAAGCGCGCCGTGATCCACTTAAAGGGATTTCATACAATAGAATAGCTACCAAAACATCAAATAATATTATTTTTCAAAAAATATGTTTGTACAATTTCAAAAGAGGATCACGGCGCGCGGAGTATGTAAACGAACGTCCACAACACTAATGGCACGCCGTGATCCATTTAATGGGCGTTCATACAATGGAATACCTTCCAAAACAACAAAGAATATTATTCTTCAAAAAAAAACGTTTGTACAATTTCAAAAGAGGATCACGGCGCACGAAGTATGAAAAATAATGTCCACAACATTACTGGGGCGTCGTGATCCAATATTGGTTGGTGAATTGTGAAATGGTCTTTTATATTTTGAAGCACACTTCCTAAAAACAACTAAACTATGGACCAAATGAAAGTGAAGAGATTGACTTTACGTTTGCTAGAACTAGACATTGTTGCTGGAGTAGAGATTCAGGACTGGGAATGTTGTTTTGGGTCTTCAAGCTTCTAATTCCTGCACCTTGAAGGAAGCAGAGGCCTTCTTAAGTCTCTCTCTCTCTCTCTCTCTCTCTCTCCCCCCCCCCCCCCCCCTTTTCATGGAGTAATAGACATTATCGTTGGTGTTTTTAATGAAGCAAGCCGAATATTATTGTACACGTGCTACAAGGACATGCATTAAATGGGTGGTACGACCACAATAAGAACTTTTTAACAACCCAAAAATGCGTGTACATTTAGAGTAACAAATGCACACTTCAATTCATGATGAGAGAGAGAGAGAGAGAGAGAGAGGGAGAGAGAGATAGAATGAAATAGAAAGAGAGAGAGAGAGGGAGAGAGAGAAAGGGAGCGACCTAGATGACCTCTACAAGAGAGAGAGAGAGAGAGAGAGAGAGAGACCTAACAAAATAGACAACCTCTGTGAGAGATAGAGAGAGAGTGAGAGAGACACCTACCGCCGAGACAACCTCTGCAATCAAGGCGCAAGGCTCATTCAAGCATTTTCTTCCAATTGAATTTCACCAAGAGAGGTATTTCCAAAGTGGTTGTTGAAGTTGAAGAGAGACAAAGAGAGAGAGCTTAGAGAGAGACAGGAGAGAGAGAGAGAGAGAGAGAGTGAGAGAGAGAGAGAGAGAGAGTTTCTAAGTGTTTGTTGGGTTTGAAAGAGGAAGACAGAGAGAGAGAGAGAGAGAGAGAGTGACAGAGATAGTGTTTTTTATTGCTTGCTTGGTTTGAAAGAGGAAGATATATATATATATATATATATATATATATATATATATATATAGAGAGAGAGAGAGAGAGAGAGAGAGAGAGAGAGAGAGAGAGAGAGAGAAAGAGTGGGATTGCACAAAATGGAGCACGGCGCGCGATGGATTGTTTTCTTTGCTTGGTTTTGAGCCCACGCACTGTGATCAATACACACAGAGAGAGAGAGAGAGAGAGAGAGTACTACATCTCAAGATTACTATTTTACACACTATTTAATCATCAATAAAATTGAGGCTTGTTTCTTAAAAGGAATGATCTAGATTTCAAATCTTTCTCCATCCACTTATGGATGACGACGTACAATAGGCTATTTTTTTGTCGCAAAGCTAAGCGCACGCAACGTGATCCACAAAGAGAGAGAGAGAGAGAGAGAGAGAGAGAGAGAGAGAGAGAGAGAGAGAGAGAGAGAGAGAGAGAGAGAGAGAGAGAGAGATCCTTTGCATTTTTCTCTTACAGTGGAATGGCAAGAACCAAGGCAACAGCAAGGAAGGCAGGGGGAGGACCAGGGCTTGCAAAGAAATCATGTGAAAGGTCTGCTAGTAAGAAGAAAACGTGCTGATGGTACTAGGCAATTAGCACTGGATTCTGCTGATATTGGGATTTTGAATGATCCCAATGCACAAATTACAGACTCTATTGTTGATTTATGCCTAAAGTAAGTGCTCTTCTCTACCTTTAAGATCCTTTTTTTTGTACTTGGTCTCTAATTAAATCCTTGTTTTTTATTGTAGCTCAATAAAGAGCCAACTCCCTCAAGAAACCCATACTGAAATATATGTTTTAGATCCACAGTTGTCTGTGCCACTCCGAATAAAAAACACCCCTCTTTGAAGACATGGTTTGTCCACTGTCTAATGCTTCAGGTCACAACTCTGGTGTTACCATATGAATCAAATAATCATTGGAGCCTTGTATGCATTGAACTGGACAACCAAGTGGTATGGACTATCAACTCCATACATGGAACACATTCAGAGATAAGAGTGTGAGTGTTGATAAAACCTTGAGTGTTTATTTGGGCTATGGTTGATGACCTCAATATTGTTAATAAAAAATAACCTTCACTGTTCATAGATGTGTAAAAATATTACTTCATGTCTATGGAAGGCTTTGTGGAAATCATGAACTCTACAAGTCAACCTTTAAAGTTAAAGTGCCTAATCAGACAGATCCAACTTCTTGTGGTTGGAGATGTCTTCTCCATGCAGAGTACATACTACAGAGTTTTTTTTTCTTTGAATCCATTTATGTCAAAGGTATTTCCTTGCTATGGTTTGGACCAACTTGGTGCTATTATTAATTAAAGTATTGACCACAAGTTAACCTAATTTTGCAGAATGTTGTGGAAAATTATACCTTGGAATATTTACAAAGGTACCGCGCTTCAATGATTCAACATCTACTATCTCTTTCAACCACAAGAGTTTTAGTTGCAGAAGACAATTTTGTCAACGACCATATAATAACTTTAGCAATGAGTGGTGATGAGGAAGTCATGCCAGTTTCCACCACTGGAAACCAAATTCCTAAAATTGACCCCATACTAGACAAACAGACACATGTATGCTTTGCAATTGGAGCGATTGAATCCAAAGTCGGGGTTGATCAATGTGATGTAGACCAAGCCCTTGAAAATGCAGATGTAAAATGCTCCTCAGAGACGAGGAATACAACAGAGGTTCTAGGCCAAGTAGAGAGGATAAGGGAGTGCCTATTATTCTTGCATAGGATGCGGCACATGATCAATATGAGGGAGTCCAATCTCCTATAATTGCTGATGTGAAGAGCTCTTCAAAACCGAGAGGAGATACAGAGTATCTTGACCATGTAGAGGAGGAGGCCAACATTGCAAATCAAAGCCAAGAATAGACAAGAGAACAGGTTAACCCTTCGGCCATGGAAACACAAGAGTTTTGTACTACAACCACAAGAGGTGGATACCCTTGGCAATATAAAAGGGAACATCACCACTCAACAACAGAATGTCAACATTAGAAATGACAAGTATAGACTCTTGCTTCAAGTAGATATGGTTGTTCCAGTAATATCCATTGTACTTAAATAATATACTCTTTTTTGTTTCTAACTACTTCTTTTTATGCACACAATGATTATAGAGACTAATTATCTTGGATCTCAATGGATTGTTACTGCTACGACAGCCATACTACAGTGTACATACAGAGTTCTTCCATTTATGTAGTTTCCGCTTTGGAATCCTCAAAGTAGTAATTCCACCAGCACAAAGGAATTTTTAAATTTTTTGATTCCACATTTTAGGGTTGCTATCTGGTCTTCAATGCAAGCCCAAAACCTGAATCCCCTTGTTACCATAGTTTGCAATTTGGCTGAAATTCAGAGATTGGATTTTTATTTTGCGTATAGTCAAAGAAATTGTAATACCATTGCGGGACATTTCCACCCAACAAAAGCTAATGTACCACTTTTCAACAAGCCCTTTGAACATATCAATGTGCCTTATGATGCTCTCAATACATTGTTGATTGATGACACACCACATAAGGGTTTACTTAATCCACTCGCACTACTATTTCCCCACCTTCATTTGAAGGGCATCTTCACGATTTTTACCTAGTGGACATTTTGGTCCCATACATGCAAGCAATGTACTTAAGACCATTGAGCACATCGGAATTTGTACTTAAAAATGTACTTAGTAAGTCATTGTTTATACCTTAAATTGATATTGTCTACCTATCTATGTGTTTCGAATACTCAGAGAGAGAGAGAGAGAGAGAGAGAGAGAGAGAGAGAGAGAGAGCCTTGAGCAAACACTTGATATTAAGATTAAACTAGTCAAAAAAGGTACATTTTGTTGAATCCATTTAGGCTAGATTACATGGGCACAATTTGAATACGGCTAGAAAGATCTCTAGATAGAAAATGCTTCTCCCTTCGTTGCATTACTCTTTCTCCGCCCAGCACGAAATAAAAGTTTACGGAGTCAATGTCGGCAGTCTCCTCCACTATGTCATGTCAAAGTTGCAAAAGATTGCATTGCTGCCTTATTGTAATTATTTTCATAAGATTTAGGTCTTTGTCCACCACCTCTACGTCTATGATAGCATTTTTTGTTGCCAAACTTGCTGCCTCTTGATCCATAAGCACATAGCAACCTTCAACAATGTGAGAACGCTTGTACCAAAAGGAGATTATTAATGGCGTGTCACAAGCATATACTTGATAATGAAAGTGTTAAGATCAATCTCGCAACATGTGCCATCTGTTTCTTTCACATACCACCCTTGATCAAGAAGCTTATCACACAAGAGGAAATCAAATGATTTGGAGAGCAGCATAGTTTTAGCAACATGTACTTTGCAGGTATGAAATAACTCAACAAAGTGACCAACAGGACAAAAAATTGCAATTTTCACCAATTTAGTGGGTACAGAGTTTCGGAGAGACCTCTGAACATCCCTATAGAGCGTGCTCCTCAATGCCTCACTCATTGTTGTATCGGGAACGGGCCAATCCACGGAGTTCCAGTTGGTTGGTAGTGGAACCTTTACCAACACTCCTCTCTGATTCCTTTGATTGAGTCGATAGAAATGGTCATAGAAGAAAATACCCTCGTCTGCCATGCTTTTGCTAGTTCTGCCAGCATATTGCAAGACCCCAATATGAGCATGGGTCACAGAGATGAGATGTATAATGCACTCCAGTGGCTCCCATTCCTCATATGAGGAAGGATAAACATCTATGAATGTAAGAGAATAGAAATAAATACAAAAATCTGTATAACATAATTATATACCTATAATAAGATAATAAAAAAACAAATTCACATTTGAAATGTAAGATAACATTTATAGAGGAGTGCTAAATAATTAACTTACAGTTGCACTGTGGATTCTGCACCATGGATACATTGCCGCCATTAGCAATCACATCAGAGTGAGTGAAAACATGTTGGACAAAGACTTCTTTCACAGTCTTCTTACCAACCTTGAGTGTGAAATCCGGAACTCTTGCTTTCCATGCAGAACAAAACATGTTTGTTGCTTTCGAGCTTTTTCTCCTTCTTGGTTGCATAAGAACCCAATAACCTTTGCTTATCCTCTGCTCTTGCCACCTATTATCTATAGTGAGAGATTTTGAGATTGAGATAGTGCTTATGCTACTACATGGTCTTCTTGGCACATTAATGGTGAGGCTAGTTGGGGACAGTGTAGAGCAACCTCTAGAACTTCTTGGGCGGGTAGAAGACGAAGCCATAGGTATAATGCAAGGAGAATGAGTTTTGAAAGACTTTCATAAAGGTAGTGGATATCTTTTAATGAAGGGAGAGAGTTAGCTATCAATCAGTAGTCAGGTGTTAGCAACTTGACGGACACTGGCAGTGGGCCCTACTTTGTGAGACGAGGAAGTTACCTTACAAAAACGCGACAAAACCCAATATTTCAAAATGTTTTCTTTCATTTTTGTGTTGTTTTCCATGCATCTCTACGTTACGTAAGGTTGCTGCTCATTGGTTGCACCTTCTTTTCTCTCTCTTCAATAAGGCCCTCCAAATGACCTCCAAAATTTCCTAATGCTACATGCATTGATACATGTATATAACTTTAATTGTCAAGAGTGAATGATGTGCCTATGTATGTCCTTTGTGCCTTGGCATGACTTATGTTTATGCACTACTTTAAATTATCAATAAGTTTGCATAAATACATGTTCTATGTGTGATTCTCTAGTTAATTGGTTTCTTCAATAGCAGCAAAAAATTTGATTTTACCTGACTTGTTGAGTTTGCATCAATCATTGATAAGTCGGCAAGATGGTAGAAGTAGCAACATTAGGGATATAGATGAGGTCCATGATCCTACATCAAACCCAAAAAATAACTCTATACTACTGGCAAGTGCACATTCCATTTGAGCAATTCTGGCCCTCACCTTATACACAAAGCTTTCTTAAGTAGTAAGTACGAACCAAAAAATTTGGGATACTAATAAGGGCACAAAATCTGGGTTGATTTGCACCTATAATCAAAAGACCATCAATACCCAAGGATAGTAAAAGCACATCTGGTAACTAGAATGTGCAATTGCAAACTGAAAATATGAAGATAAGCACATTAGATTAATGAGACTACCAATCACATATGAAAAATAGAATGAGGCATTTTGTGACTTGCATTATGGAGCAAAAACAATCAAAAGGAAAGAATGCTCAAAAGAAAAGTACCTCACAATTCCAAAACCATTGTTGATAAGGTTCATAGCTCCCATTATGAGGCATATAGCTTCCCCAAGTGACACTATATCCATGCCAACCTTCATTATATCCATTATCTTGTCCTTCTTCATACCCTTAACCTCAATCTTCATGCAACTACCTGCTACAAGCATGATCAGCCATGTCAATAAAGGTGAACTCTATAGTAGATAGGAGCATCAAACATAGTAGCACAAAAGGCAAACAATGTGCAATCCACCAGATGTTGGGAAAGCCGTTTAGATTACACTCGATGCGTGACCAACCCCTAAACCCAAGAATATCAATCATGCACCATTATGTGCATGTATGCATCCCACTACATAGAATTCCCTAATTATATGCTTCTTTATAGTCACATTCTATTCACTATACTAGCCACATGATATTTGACCCTTCTCCCAAGTGTGATGGAAATCACTCTCTAACATTAAATGCCACCTTTCCAATCTAAAGCTATATAAGGCCATATTGTTTAGCTTGTATTTCGCTCTTTTCATCCTAATCAATCAAGCGAGTCTATTCTCATTGAGTGTTATCTCTCTAATTTGTTTTTCTCCTAATTATTATGGAGCTCTTACTACCATGAATGCAACTAACCCTTTTTCGCCTTAATTAATCAAACTTTACAAGTGGTATCGGAGCTTGTAAGTAACTAGTATCTCCTAATTATGTTAATTGGATCCCTAAGATAGATTTAGTGCTCTCTTTTCCTAAGCACTAAACCGATTCATAACTCTTTAGGATTAGATCAGTATAACTCAATTCTAGTCATCTCCATCATTCGTTTTGGGCAAGTCTACACGGCCACTACCCTCACCGATGATTACTAATAATTGAATTGAGTTCTAGTTGTGTGTTTTATTTTCTTTTCTTTTCTTTTACTTGTCATTTGACTTGCTTGATAACAATAGGTACTTGTATATACACGTGTTCATGTGAAGCCCTCATCAAGAGCTTCGGATGAATGTATTCATGAGTATACTCATGATATATGTAATGCAAGCACCAAGCAATGGCATCTTGATTAATCTTGCATGATTTTATACTTTATTTTTTGCTCACTGCCAATTAATCAAGTGTGTGTGTATGTGTGCCATGAGTCCTACCATGTGGCGAGCGAGAATTGTAGAGCGAAGGAAAATCCGAGCAAATGAATAAAGAAACCAAATGGGCTTTGTCAAGAAAGATGAATGAAGATCCTACTTAAAGCCCTAAGTGATAGCAATAATACTGTTCAAAATGAGAATCTTTTCTAGAATCCCTAAGTAATCGTAGCAATAGCATTGTTCAAAATTAGACTTTAGATTCTTTTGTGCAGTTGAGGCTTGATGTTGAGCAATGAGAAACCCAAGCAAATAGCAAAGCTATTACAAACCATGCAATGATCCACAACTACATTCAACACCATAATTTTAATTTTAACTTTAAATTTAGTCAACAATGCTCATACATCTACAAAGTTTCTAAACTATATTAAGAGACAATTGTCATATCTTATAACCAAAAAAGAGAGATTTCTTTAGGATTATAAGATAACAAGTGGAATATTTAGTGGAATATAGAGAGCAACATGTCATGCCTCTACACTTTAACAACAACAAGAAATGCTATGGTTCTATCTCATGACTATGAAGAGTCACACTCGTCATCAATAAAAACATTGCGCCTCTGACACTTCTTGTGGGTGTCAAAATCGTATCGTATATCAGCAGCCATGGTTTTTGCAATCCCCTCAGCAAAAACTGGCAACACACTTCCATACAAAAATAAAAAGGTAAGTCTCATAATCCACATGTAAGCAATACATAACCTTCATCATTGAAACATAAGAAATCTCAAATTGTTGTTTGAATCATTATCCATAATTTTCAAATACTGAACAATCAATGATACCAAAAAGTGACAAAGTAGCATAAAAGTATGATGGAAACATAAAATAGTGGGGGAAAATGAAGTGTAAGATGAACTCTCACTAGTCATCAAAGGGGTTGACACGCGAAGGCATGTCACCCACATCATCAACATCAAGAGAGGTGGAGGCCCCCTCTCTGCTTCGCTTTTTAGGGCGAAGTAATGGTTGCACATAATCTGAAATCAAAGTGTCGTCACTGTCGACTGCTGCACACACCCGCCTTGTGCTTAAGCATGCTGCTAATACGGGTGATGTACCACATCCCAACTCCAAACAAAGACCTCCAGGCCTACAAAGAAGCTCCACAAAACATGCAATAAAAGAATGACTTCGTTGCAAGCCACCACGCCATGGCTCCCCGGATGATGATCTCGCTAGAGAAGACTCTGGAAGATGGTGCATCATGTAAGAATCCAAAGGTTGCATGCCAAGTCGATTGAATAGAGGAGTGCTCTCAACCACAAAGCAAGGTGGTTGCATGCCAACCGTATGCACCATAAGTAAGAGAGAACAACGACACTACACCACCACATAGACAATTAGAACAATAAAAATAACAATAACACACCAAAATGAGAAACAAAGAAGTTAATTATGTAGAAGAGCATTACCTCAATCCGACCAACAAAGCTATTACCATAACCATAAGCTCCATGATGAAGGACTACAATGCGACGATGAATAGTCATCTCTGATGCACGACAAAATCTCTCAACCCAGCCAATGGTATCTCTTGCAAGAGGTTTCTAAAGTCACAATAGAAAACATACAACAAAAATATCAACAAGTATTGTATAAAATTAAGATTGAAGCACAAACCTGTCATAGAGACCATGATCAACAACCACCCAGAGTCTGACAAAGTAGAATATGCAAGTTGCATGCCTGCACGAACATGATCCTCACTACAAACATCCCAAAGGGGTACAACAGGGGAGGCTAAGTGGGAACCACCAAAGGGAAGATCCAAAAAAATAAAATCAGCAGCCCATGCGACTGTTCTCCCACCACGCACGCACAAGGTCCCATCAAAGCGTGCAGATCCCATGTGCTCATGAACATGAATTCATGTCGGATGTCGAACACCGGCCCTAAAATCAGCCGCAATGGCTATGTAGTCCCTAGAAATGGCCATGCATCGTGAGTCAGACAATGAGGACAGAGAAGACAAGGGAATATCAACGATGTAGACAAAAGAAATGGTTTTCTTTGCAACAATCTCCCCATGAGCTACTGCAATACAAGAGGCTAAACAAAGTGAATTAACTCCAATAAATGAACATACAAACGTCTGCATCGTAAGTGATAGCTCACCATGCTCTCGCTCCATGTTTTCATCCACCCTAGTCTCAACAATCACCTCCTTTCCCTTGTGAGTAGTATTTGTAGCTTAGAAAAAGCAATAAAACACAATATGACCAGTATGTAAAACAAATAAGTCAAGAAAGAAGAGAGTTTAAAGATCTTCAACAAATCATGGTTCAGTCTGTTTTGAGTAACCATTTACTTGATATTACCTCATTCACTCTAGGAGGTAGAGGCACATCGACGGATGCGCCACCAACTCTCATGGTATCGTGAAGCTCTCTCCCTCTCGCCAATACATGCCCAGAAGCCATGTCTATCCACCATGGGCATGTCTCCATCTCCCAAGTAGTGAGCTTATGTATGGAAGGGGAGTACATGCATTCTTCCCCAGTAGATAGTTGTGCCCACTGCTTAGCTAAGAATGGAATCCCTGGAAGAAAGCCTTTTTCAACCAAGGATAATAGAAATCTAAAACAATCAAACAAAATAACATCACTACAAACTTTGTAATTATGAAAAGCTTGAAATAAAAGTATGATGAGCTTGACCTATAGGCTAGCCGTTGAGATGCCATGCGTACTGTGTCCACTTTCTTCATAGCTTTCTTGTCAACATCTTTTGTCTTAGCTTCAAGAGAGGTTTCCAAAGGAAAAAGATAGGGTCATGCTTCAAACTTGAGCTCCTCAAAGTAAGAGGCAAGAGAGCAATCATGAGGCAACAAAATACCACCAACAATGTTGATTAAGTCCTCCACAAACTTTGTGGCTCTCTCAAATATCCTTTGTAGAAGGCCTTCTCTACGAATCCAACTACATAACAATGAAGATGAGGAAAAACTAAAACAATCACAAAAAACTAGCAATCGTACATCAAAGATTCTTGAATGTCAAAAGAAACTTCACTTACATGCGATACACATGATCTCCTTTCTTTAAACCATAAGATGCTCTAGTAATCTTGTCTGCCTCAAGCAAGGAAACCCATAATAGTTTGCTCAAGACAGGAGCATCATGCATAGCAATCAAGTTCAGCTTCTCAAGCGTAGCCCAACTATCAGGACCCCACTTGAGTGCAAGAACTCGAACCATCCAATCCGGTCCAAGATTCGGATCAACAATATTTAGTAACTGCAGTATTTGAGCAACGAGTAAAAAACCGAGTTTAAACATCTATTACACTATGTGCAAATACCTAAACAAAAATATTTCAACCACCTTTCCAACACGCTCTCCATATTTGAGTGCTAAATCATTCAATATCTTCTCCTCCTCTTTTATAAGTTCTTCATTTGTCAATGTTTGCCTAGCTTGCTCTATTCTTTGGCTCAATTCCTTGGACATTTGAACCTTCAACACATACTTAAAAATAAATAATTTGCAAAAAAACAAGCACATACTCTTTGGCTCAATTAATTGGATATTTTATCCTTCAATACACAATTGAAAACACATAATTTTCAAAAAAACCAAACACGAGATCTTTCTTAAAAATTAGGCCAAAGACACTTACATCGTATAAGAGATTTCCCAAGTATCGACGAGTAAGTGGATACCAAGGCTCCACACCCTTCGATTATTTCTTACGTACTGCAGCAATCAACTTTTGATCTTTTTCTGGAAGCCCTGTTACATAATCTTCATGATCTGCTGCACAAATGTGGGAGCAGTTGACAAGCTCATCCCTAAGATGGGTGACCACAAGAGCATGTGTGTTCATGCTATTCCAAGTTCATATACAATACATACATAGTCAAAAACATAACGTAGACATTTTTTGATAGAATATATGGAAAGTCATAAAACTTACAAATTCATTCTTTGCAAGCTACTAAGAAGAGCTATCTTTGGCACTCGTGTAGGTTCAATAACTGTACAAAGCACACTACAATGTTTCTCTCGATCAGTGGAGAATCTCTCTTTAATAGCATCCGTCCAAGCGACTGTTCTATGATTACCCTCCCAAACGTAGAACATTTTATTAGAAAGGGCTTGAAGATTTGGTCTTTTAGAAAGCTCAATTTCAAACTCTTTATGTATATCAACCCATATTGGGTCCCATGAAGTAAGAAGGTCCTCTACAAAATAGATAAGCATAGACATAAAAGCATACTCAACTACTATTTATGAGAACAACAAAAAACACAGTAGAAACAGAAAGTAGAAAAGATCAAAGTGGAGAAAGGAAACACCTGTAACATAAGCTTCCTCCTTCTTGCAATTCCAAATTGAAACAGTAAAAGCTCCTTTTTCTTGCATATAGCCCTCCTTTGCAAAAGCAGATTTCAATCCACTAACATCATCTCTTAAGCCTCTCACCCTTGCATAGGGGATCAATCGACATAAAGGAATCGGTGGACAATCAAAACAACTAAACATGCGAGTACATTGAAGAATATCTTGTCCTCTATGCATGTATAGCTTGTGCTCATCCCCTGTCCCAGTATCCATTGCTACTTCAGCTCTTACAACATAAGGCACTATTTGTAAACATTCCTCTTGTGGAGCAAGAGATTCATCAACTTCATTTATGGAGCCAAGCCCCAAGTCTTGACTTTTCATCTCCTCTTCTTGTGTCTCCAAACCTTCTGTCATATCAGTGACAGATACTGCACTTATTTGATCACTGCTCTCTAATATACCTGAAGCCTAAGTTGAAGAGAGTCGTCTCCCTCTGCGACCTCGTCCACGAATTGAAGGACTTGCAAAACACAACAAAAACCAATTTATTTACTTCACTGAAACTACCTCTAGGACTCCATGCCGACGCGGATGCCTAGAGTCAATTTAAAAAATCAAAAACTTTATTTATTGATCATCCACCAAAACATCCAAGTCGGCATGGATAACAAGAGGCAGCTAACAGATTTAAAGAAAGCATGCATAATTATAAAATTTCATCTTGAGAAATTCCTTCTAGCCATCCATGTCGGCGTGGACATCTTGAAGGAGCTTACTGAGAATGAATCATTGCAAAAAAAAATTGTCCTAAGAAACTCTCTCTAGCCATCCACGTCGACGTGGATGGCTAGAGACAGTTCTTAGAGAAGCTATGCAACTCTGCAAATCTCAAGACAAAGCGTATCTATAGCTAAATTCACACATTCAAAAATTCCTTCTAGCCATCCTCGCGGCGTGGATGGCTACAGCCAGTTCTAACAGAAGCTATAAAACTCTGAAAACATTTGTCCCTAGAAACTCTCTCTAGCCATCCACGCCGACGTGGATGGCTAGAGACAGTTCTTAGAGAAGCTATGAAACTCTGCAAATCTCAAGACAGAGTGTATCTATAGCTAAATTCACACATTCAAAAATTCCTTCTAGCCATCCACGCCGGCGTGGATGGCTACAACCAGTTCTAACAGAAGCTATAAAACTCTGAAAACATTTGTCCCTAGAAACTCTTTCTAGCCATCCACGTCGGCATGAATTTCTATAGACAGTTCTAAGAGAAGCTGTGCAACTCTGCAAATATCAAGAGAGAGCGTATCTATAGCTAAATTCACACATTCAAAAATTCATTCTAGCCACCAACGCCGGCATGGATGGCTACAGCCAGTTCTAACAGAATTTATGAGACACCATCAATCACAAAAGCAATAGAGGGTATGCAGTAGTTTGGTTTATCCAAGAGATTAGGCTAAGAATGCATCTCTCCTGTACTTTAGTTTAGCCTTCTGTAATGTGTAGAAAGCTTTAGGACAGGTTTCTGTATTCTTAAAAACTGTCAATAATTAAATTAAAACTAGTACCCTTACAAAACCTTACAAAACTTCATCTTAAACATTGAAAAAAAAACTAGCTGTAGCCATCCACGCCGGCGTGGATGGCTACAGGTAGTTTACAAAGGTACCTGGCAGGAGGCTTTCGAGCCGAGGAAGACTCCCTTCTCCCCATGACGATTTCTATGCGAACTCCGAGCTTGACGATTCGTAGTGGTTAAGGCGCATATGCTGTAGAGAAGATTGCTTGCTACAAAGAAGATTGCTTGAAGGTTGAAGATTGCTTGCTACAGAGAGTATATGGCCTCAAAGGGCGTAACTTGAGAGCAAGAGAGGGCTGAGGTTTGCGGCAGGAGGTTTGAAGGCAAGAGATGGCGCAAGAGAGGGCTGAGGTTAGCGCATTAGATTGTTGTGGTTTTGGCCTTACACAAGACGCTAACGCAGGGCCTGAATAACGTTTTTTAATGCAAGAAAGAAATTGAAAAATCGCATTATTTATAAAAAATCAAATCTTTTTGTTACACTTTCACTGCATTGTTCGGGGAAAGTGTCCGCTTAAAATAACTATTGTAAAATTCGGACAAATGCAATTAATCCTCCAAGGCAATGTACTTTGTCCCATATATTATCTCAAATGAGTCCTACTTTGTAGTATGTCTGATCCAAGAGTGGGGGAGACCCTCAGCTAGAGCTTTCCTTCGATTACACATACAACTAATTTGACCTTGTTTTATGGAACTTTGAAATCTATCTCAAACTAACCTGGGTGTCGAAGGCACATGTACAACTATTTGCATCCCTCACCATATTACCTGTTTGGGGCATAGTCCCAATGCTGGTAGATTAGCTTAGTGCTCACATATCCCGATCTGTAGTGTAAATTGGGCTTGCAAATTAAATATTCCCAATCATAATACCATGGGACCTTGATTTTCAAGCTTAAAAATCTCTAACGCTTGCCGACCATATCTGACGCTTGCCAGCTTTTCATCTGTGCATCGATCTTCATCTCTCTACCTACTGTCGAAGGTGGAAGTTATGAGCTCTTGTCGGAGACTGCCGGGGCTTGGTTCTAACTAATCCTCACGTGACCATCCCCGTAGCTCAGCAGTGTGCAAACACTCTAAAATACGGTTGGAGATGGTATTTGGGATTTGTGCATGGGATATTGAAGAGGGAAGGTGAAATTCGCTTTTCATTACTATGCACGATTCACTGAAAATCTTAAAACTCAAAGTGATTTATTTTTATTATAATATATTTTATAAAGCTATGATTGTTGTTCTTGGGAACACGAACATGCAATCCTCTTGGCGGCTTGCGGTTATGAATAGGATTTTAAGCATATCAATCTATTATATTTACACCCGTTGTATCATTCAAAACCATGCCAATGCTTGCTAATATTTCTTACCTTCTACTCTGCACACTATTAACCCATGGGGAGATGTATTACAGTTTTTGGTCCAAAGCGTGGACAAAAGCTAGTGCTTATGTTTGATACCAGAATTTATTCGTTGACAGTTTCTTCTTTGCGAGAACATTTTGAGCTTTGTGATGCTAATTTCTGTCTTCGTCCATTAACATTATCTGGACCGCAAGTCAAGGTAGAAGCTACTATATCATCAAATGGTGAACAAACTTTTATGCTTGATCATGAGCAACACCAGTTCTACAAGGTGGATATGAGAAGTGAGGATCAGATTGATGCTGGCATTGGCAGAGTTTCTCACGACAAGAAAGACAAGAAAGTACCTATCTAAGAGATCAATGCAAATGTGATTGACATGATTAAGTGCATGCCATTGCAAAGCAATTTGTATATTGCACTCCATCAAGCCAAGAAAGTGGTCTCTACTGATGAGCTCCCAGCTCATTATGATGGGTATATTTCTTTTGAATTACCGCCAGCTGGTCATTGTTCAGGTATGAGTGGTATGGAACAAAGACATGATAGTCACATGTGGACAGAGTATGTTACTTGTAGTAGTGATAGTTTTGATGGTGTTGTCAGATTTAGTAGATGCTCTGGGCATTTGCGTTGCATCAACATTGATTGTCCATTTTATTTGCGTTCAAATATGTTCAATGAGTCTCAATGGCAAGGTCGGCTTGTTAAATCTAGTCCTAAAGGATTGATGTCTTCTCAGTATGGCACACTGGTATGCACTCATTGTGGACAAATTCCCGAATGTATTTCTACATGTCTTGCAGTTATTTACTATTGTTTGCCTAGAGATAACCATAATTGTACTAGGTGTGCTTTGCATCTTGGAGAACATAATCATCCATGTTCAGAAGGGAGGAGTCGGATGGTTGAAAGTAACATTGATGAAATGTTGCTTGATCGTGCGAGTGGAGATCCTTTGGTGACTACAAAACAATTGGAACGGGCCACCACCCATGATCTTATCATGGAAAAGCTTATTGGAGCAGGTTCAACAGCAACTTCTATGATTGAAGATTTGGAATTTGTTGAATTCCTTGATAGTGTGAGTCCCCTTTCAAATAAAAGGAGAGTTGAACGAAGCTTGGAGTCTGCAAAAAGATCAAAGAATATCACTTCAAAGGGTCTTGAGGCAGTGCTTGACTTGAAAAGCAAGTGAAGATATCCTTTCATCCATAGTATCCTTTTCCCAAGTCAATTGGGTGAAAAGGTACAACCTCATGTATTTAAAATGTCAATTAAGGGACCAGGCAGTGGAGTTGATTTGGTGAATCGGATCGATGCGCCCTGGAGGTAATTTAGAGCAAATGTGGGTGCACTTTGATCATGTTCACCGTGTACAAGGATGGCCGACTATGTCAGTGCATGTCTATGACCCTTACGTGCGAGAGCTGCTCACCATTGCAACTGCTGAGTTTAGGGTGGAAAATAAATATGCTCATATTGAATTTTGGAAGATGCTGAACAATGTGGTTAAGGAACAGGGGATTTATGGTAGATGAAGCCAGTGCCAATTGGATTGTTGTGCGTATTGTTTATTTTGGAGGAGCAAAGAGGTCTATTCCAAACAAAGAGAGATCATGTTTATTTCATTGGGAGCAAAGTATGGTTCGACATTCTGGCAAGTGCATCCGTCCCGCATTTCAAGAGGAGCACAAGATTTTGTGCCGCAAGTGGAGAACTGCACCTACAGAGAATGCCGCTGAGCATTGTAAGGGAGAGCTTAGAAGATTTTGGAAAACAGGAATGGCCATTGAAGGGGAGATTGCTTCGTTGGAGACATGGCTGGCTTGGTGGGATGTGCGAGTGCCTCATTGGGGGGAAAGATTTGTATCACAAGATGCTGCAGGAATATTTGTCCCTAACACAAACTTGTCTGAGTCAAAACATGTTAGTATGCGAGCCTCTGTTGGTTATAAGGATCACATAAGTTTGTATGAGGCATCATGTGCAGATATGGCTTTAGCTGTGCTTCAAAGTGTGAAATATAATGCCTATTTGAAAGGTGTTGGGAGCTCCTCCACCGGTCCTGGCATTAAAGATTTGGCATATCGCTTCATGAACCAACCTTCATCTGCTTTAGTGGCAACAGGAAAGAAACTAGTTGACCTCACACATTCTTCAATGCATGAAATGGGTGTCAATAGTCCTGAAATGAATAGAAATATACTCCAAGAAAAGAGTATTAGAAAAAAGAGGCCAATTTTTGCTGATGTGAATATTGTCTTGGAGGAGGATAGCCACAGGCCAGAGTATGTTACATTGACAACTTCAATTGGTGGGCTTCACGCCAAAAAAAAACTCCAAGAGATGTCCCATATCCCGAAGTAAATATAGCAAAGTCAGTTTGGGCAATAAGGAGAACAGAACCTGGGCGAAAGATGACTTGTTTTGGTGTGGTGTCAAAAGATGGAGATAGATGTGTGCGGTTTATTAATGATTGTTCAATGGATGCCAAAATAGGGGTGCCAGCTCCTTGTTTTTGGGGTCGCAGAAAATATCCTCCATCTAGTTCACAATAGGGAGGCCTTGTGGAAGGGTACATTTGGTTTTGTAACTCCAATAACATGCACACGTGGAAGGTTCACAGCATAGTTGAAGGGCCACCAGGTCCAGCTCCCAGTGTTTGGGTGGTTGCAGAGGGCACAAATTTGCAACCCCAAGAGGTAACGCAATTGCAAGCCAATGGTTTTGTTTTGCAAGCAGGAGTGACATCAGCAACAAGAATGCATGAAACAATTCCATTGAACCAAAGAGTTGCTAGCAGCATCCGTCCCAAATTTAGAGATGGAAAGATTGTGAAATGGAGATCACGATTAACAAAGGAGTTTCATGGCAAGATTGAAGTGGGTAGAACCATGGCAGCAGAGTTGGTGCGAGAGGTCATTGTGGTTTGCAATGAAACACATGTTTTCTATGTTAAGACTATGGGGTCAAGTGCAAAGGGAGTGACATACTCTGTGACAATGTCGGATTTTCCTAGATGTACTTGCGAGGATTTTCAAAACCGAGAAAGCAAGCGCCTTGTGTATATGCCATGTAAGCACATTTACTTCATATTTCTGCAAGTACTTGGCCTTGACCCTCATGCTCATGAGTTCATGCATCAGGCTGCTCTAACGAAATTGGACTTAGTCCAAGCACTTGAAGGTTCACGGGTGCTGATGCAGCCTTAAAGCCTTGTGGACCTTGCAATGGTTTTGAGAAGTAGTTTTTTGGGTGATATATATGTGCTTATCGGTATTAACTTTTGCCTCAAATATTCTCGTGCGGTAGTATTTTAGTTGTTGCGCTCTCCATTTTGATTTGTAGAGGCGATACACATTTTTGCTTAATTTCAATGTTGATGGAAGGTTTTTGGCATGTGTTAGCGATAGAAAAATTTAAAAATTATTTTTATATGTAAAGAAACTATGTAGGGAGTGTCTCTAACCAATAAAAGTCAAAGATATATACAACTAATATATTGCACAAGGATATAAAAAAACATTGTAAGTTTTGCAAAGTTTATGGTTTGCTCAATTTTGTGTCAAAAAAATTATAAGTTTTTCTCGGTTTCCCCCTCGCTCGATTATATTTGCTCGGATTTTAGGATTCCCCTGTGCCATTTGAAGGTCTGTGTGTGTGTGTGTGTGTGTGTGTGTGTGTGTGTGTGTGTGTGTGTGTGTACACTTTTGAAAGGGGTGTTGAAGTCAAGGAGCCATCAAAGGCCACGTAGGACCCTCCCCTTTTGAGGCACATGGCCTAAAAGATGCCCGTGCAGCGATGTCCACCAAAAACATCGTTAAGTTCAACGATGTTCGATTTCACACCTGGCAGACAAAGGTCAAAGGAGTGCTCATGAAGAAAAATCTTTGGAGCATCGTAAAACTGCCATCCGGTTTGGGGGAAGCCTTAATACGAACCTTGAACACTAAGAACTAAAAGAATCCTAGAGATTTCAAAGGTAAAGTATACATTGTGGAAGAAGAAGAAAAGAAAAAGGGAAAGTTAACATTATCTATTGCGAGGATGTACTGTAATGGGTTTTAAACATTATCCCAAAACCAAAGTTTGGAGTTAAAACCTACCCTATGGATTTTAAACATTATCCCAAAACCAAAGTTTGGAATTAAAACCTACCCTCTCTTGCAGCAGATTCCACCTAATGAGCCATATGTAGTTACCCTATGTAACCCATATTAGCCTTGGTTAGAATCCATGCACTTCGTGTAAGCTTCAGCTTACCAGGATGTCTGTGGGGGTAAACCATTTAGCTTACACTCGATGCGTGACCAACCCTTAAAGCCAAACATATCAATCACACACCATATGTGCATGTATGGATCCCACTACATAGAATTTTCTAATTATAAGCTTCTTTATAATCACATGCTATTCACTATAGCCACATGATATTTGACCCTTCTCCCACATGTGATGGAAATCACTTTTTAGCATTAAATGCCACCTTTCCACACTAAGCCTATATAAAGCCATATTGGTTAGCTTGTATTTTTCTCTTTTCATCCTAATCAATCAAGCGATTCTATTTTCATTGAGTATTCTCTCTCTAATTTTTTTTGCTTCTAGTAATGATGAAACTCTCACTACCATGAATGCAACTAACCCTTTTCACCTTAATTAATCAAACCTTACACCAAAGAGAAACCACTTCAAAAGTTAAAGGTAGGATCAAGTTTATATAGCATCCATTCTTCTACTTTCCTTGAAGAGAGTAGAAACCAACACACACGTGTGCACGCGTGTGTGCCCCAAGGAGTCCAAGGCAATAAGGAACCTACTTATAAAAAATTGTAAATATGGCTAGGGACATATTTTCAATGTGTACATGGATTTATCTTTCTTTCGTGAAACTTCAGATTTCCTTGCCTTTACCTTCAGTTTGAGATGCATATAAAAGTGAATGTGCTATTTTTTAAGAGTTTCAGGGGGTGTAAACTTCTCCAGCTCCAACAAAAATATGAGGGCCAAAATCTAGCAGCTACACAAAATCACCACAATATTACACATATATGTGCCTCTAGTTAGACAAACTATGAAGATGTTCAAACTCCTTGACATGGTTTGTTGAGAGCTGATTATTTTCATGGCCTTCACCACATAGAGAAAACACTCCATCTTGTTAAAATTCGGGACATACAAGGACAAAGATACACCCATAGACTCATCATTGTAAGGAGGCTTGGTTGTGTCTACTCCCTAATATGCTCGTAATAGCCTAGATGCACACCTCTAAACTCCACACAAAAATCCTAAGTATTAGTGAGTGCAATGGGAGGGTGACCATTTGTGTCTTCCTCATTGTACCTAACTTTACATCACAACTCTTCATCCTACATATAGAACTCAAAAAATTGGCATTTCCTACACCTTCAATCATCTTGTCTAGCACGTAACTTCTAGTCATGAAGTTCAACCCAACTAGAAGATGTTCCCCACCATGTGTAACTGCTATACTTTGTTCCTGACAGGTGAGTGTTTTCCTTGATGCAACATATATGCGACATTTAGATTACCTGAGTTATTTTTGCATACTATAGAACAAGAGTATCATCCACATCTACCAAAGCATAAATGAGATTTTGCATGTAATAAGACAAAGCATGTAATAAGATAGGCCCACCTACATCAAACCTTTGTCCCCCCAAATTTTGAAAAAGTTATGCTCAAATTCAGATCATCCCATACACTTGGACTAGCATTTTGTTCCTCTGGACCACCAGCTCTCTGAACCTTCAGACAGGACCATAGATACAGAGTCTTCTATTTGCATTAGCTTGGAAGCAAGACATAGATCACAAACCTCTGCAATCTAGAAAACACAACTTAAGCCAAAGATTGTACATGATAGACTTACAGAGCATAATATAAGTGAATGCAAAAGAAGAGTGAAGAGGATATTAGGGGAGTGCAAAAGTGCACATTTGAAACCCCCACGTGCACACAAAGAGAGAGAGAGAGAGAGAGAGAGAGAATTAAGTAGAGCGCAAAAGTGCACATTTGAAATCCCACGTGCGTTGTGGAGAGAGAGAGAGAGAGAGAGAGAGTCTTTGAGCTTGCACTCCAAAATATTGTGTATCTTTTGATGGCCAAGTATCTAGAGAGAGAGTAAAATTTTTCTCTACTTTTTCGTGAGTAAGACTGTTACGGTTGCCTTTCTCCAATTGGACCAAAGGCTATCCTTCCAAAACCCTAAAAGGTCCTAAGGAGACCCCAAATCCCCCCTAATGTTATATGGATTTGATTCATTATGCCATGACATTATTTCATAGTGATTTATAATAATTGAGATGATTGTTTTATGATGTTATCATATTGTTTCATTATCTTGTTTTATGATATTATGATATTGTTATATGATGTTATGATATTGTTTCATGATATTTTGTTATGTTTTTTTATTTCTTCATGGATTTTATCCATGATGCCATAATGTCATTCCATGAGGATGCTTTTACACACATTTTGGGGTTACACTCTCTATGTATCGTCTCTCTATTCTTCTCTTCCTATGTCTTCTCAACACCTGTATGTATGTGTATGTGTGTGTGTGTGTGTGTGTGTGTGTGTGTGTGTGTGTGTGTGTGTGTGTGTGTGTGTGTGTGAGAGAGAGAGAGAGAGAGAGAGAGAGAGAGAAAGCAATAACTTGCAAGCGTACATGGTAGAGCCATTAGAGCACTTTGGATGCTACAATATCTTTGAAAAAATTGAGGACTCTCTGTTAATGGCTCCGCTACCCTCTCTGAGATGATTTGAATGTTTTTGGGGCGGCATGGTCACTAGTGTGAAAGGGAACTATGTGATGTTTAAAGAGCCTGAAGTTCATGTGCTTGTTATATGTCTTTTGCCTAGGTTTTTCTATAAGTTAAATAAAGAAGTGTCCCTTTTTTGTTATGTCACCTCATGAGCAGAGCAGGAGGGGCCCAATAATTTGTATTGCTTTATTAAAAACTATGTTCACAAGATGTCCTGGTGATTAAGGAGGAAACGGAGGTTAACGACAAGAAAAGGGTAAAAAGGAAGGGGCAAGAAACGTGGTAGGACCAACAGCGGCATGAATAGAATCCCCACACATTGAAGGAGGCCATGAGCAGTTGAACTAATCATGAAGTTGGTAGCAAGAGGGTTGCATGTCGATGACATCGCCCGGGCCCGCCGTGGGTCAACTAGGGAAGGGTGTGCCTCAAGTTTCTTTTTCTTTTTTTACATGCATCATTTCCAGCATGTCGAGCATTCACCCAAATGGATTAGGGGAGCATATGAAGAGTCTTGGGCACGAATCTCCAAGGTTTTGATCTCCTATTTCAAACGCTCTCTTTTATCACAAAAGTAAGCGAGACGCTAAAGTAAGCCTTGAGGAAATCGACTCAAATCTTGCAAGATTGTATGTAGCATATATGAAGTAGATCCAAAGATTAGAAACAAAAGAAGGAGATCACTTTCCTTTTAAATATTTTCATACGACTAACTACAAAGGGTGAAAATCCTTCTTCAAAGTTGGTCTTCCTTAGCAAACCCAAAGGCAAAACTTGACGAGCTTCTTTTTCTTAAAACTAGTTTTGCTTGGTGGCCTTGCTATATAACAACTATAGAATATAAAGGACATATGTTTACTATCTAGCACTAAAGGAAAGAAGATTGTGACTAACTCGGCAACGATGACATTGCCTCAGAGGGTAATACATTTAGAAATGTTATATATTTTTGGTCAGAGACAAAGTTAAGTGGAATCAATTAGTAGAGATTATAGGGGTGATTTTTAAGAGAGTTAGTTGAGTTTTAAAGAGAAAAATTGTTATTGTGTTCAGGGGAGGATACAAAGTTAAGTGCATCAATATACTGCAACAAGAAATGAGGTGCTTTACTGACTTGCAATATTGTACTTGTGCTTTTTGATTGTCGAATCTATAGGTTGATATTTGAGTCAAGCTACAAAAAAGCAATGTGAATAGTTAAACATATCGTCTTATAATGAAACCTCATAGGCTGAAAGTGCAAAATATACAGTGCACGTCATGCAGAGGTGCCATACAAAAGTAAGGTGGAGAGTTGGCACTGTGGTCTCTCCAAAAAATTATAAGAAACGGAAGTCGTGCCCTGCCCCGTAGCGTTTATGTGTTGCACCAGGCAAACGCATGCGCATGAGAAATTGGATGCAAATAAAGGACCTTGTAGTGTTTTCGAGCTAGAGGCGTGCTTGCAATCACAACATCCAGTGTTGTGAATATGTCCTCCCTGCCATACACAAAACACACATTAAGACAAATACAAAAGATGCAGGATATTGATTAGCTTAAAGAGAAGCAGATGTAACCTTATGTTCTATGTCCTTTGATGAATATTAGCTTCTTTCTCTCTCTCTCTCTCTCTCTCTCTCTCTCTCTCTCTCTCTCTCTCTCTCTTGTAAGCTACTTCCGTCGTCAATTTTGTCTTCTTGGCTCCATGCTGACTAACTTGCATTATGTATCCTCCTGTCCATGATAATGGGTGTCTTGAGTTCGATGTCCCCATAGGAGAAGGCATCCTATTCACTATGTTGCATGCACATCAAATTCACTACCTTGTGCTATCCAAAAACTATAAGTGGAATTAAGGGCGAGAGTCATGCAAGTGCGAACATACGAGGAGCTGCATACTAAGATTTACCAATCAACTTTGTTGCCAGAGTTGGTGCTCCCTTTCCCCCTCCGAAAAGTTTCTACTTATACCATACCCTTTTCAGGGTGAAGAGCGGAGAGCGTGTTTTTGGTTGCTGTGGTCAATAGCACAAAGATCAGAGGCAACCTCATTTGTTGAGGGAGTTATGTAAGCTGTTTATCTCCGCCTTCATATAAACTAGTGAAGGAAAAAGTTTTCAAAGCACGAACTTGTACTTGATATTGACAGCGTTTTGGAGGTCACAAAATAGTTTTCTCGAGGTGGAATTTGTGATATAATTCGTCTTTGTTTGTTACTCTTAACAGTTGAAGAGGAAAAACTAATTTTCCTTTTCGAGCCGATATAGATTAAGTTCTTAAGGGAGAGTTTTGAAATCGTTGGCTGACATGGGGACTGGCAACCTGACCAAAATCTTGTTTGGGGTTGATGCCCTCATGGCTAGGAGATAAGCAACCACTAACATTTCTGAATGAAAAGGGTTTCAAAGGAATGGGTTTGGGTAAGTGCAAAGTAATTATAAAATCACAATTGGATTCCATGCCCTTGCTTACAACTCCTTGAATAAGAGCTTTGAAAATATTTGCATATACTTTGTCCCTATTTGCGTACAATTTTATTTTTCTAAGCATTCTTATGATTCCTTACTAATCCCAACATAGCTCCCGATGCCTAATTCTCAAGATTTACCCCCATTCTTTTCTGCGATGTTGCCCATATAGCAGTAAGCCGGACAGAATCGAAAGTAGTACCGGAGACCTTGCAAAACCTGGTTATATTTCGCAGATCATCAAGCTGGAAGATACTTCAGATGCTTCCCGACGTGATGAGCACTCTCAAAGATCAGATATTTCATGCGATCAAGCGGCCATGGCAGAGGTCTGTTCTAGTTCTACTAAAACATAAGATATCAGATTTCAATCGATGATCAACTATCTGGAGTCGAATCACAAAAACTCATTGCCTTTGCAAAATATAACCGAACTCATCAAAATACGACCTTGTAAACCCTGGTTATATTTCGCAAATCATCAAGCTGGAGAATAAATCATATATTTCGTGTGATCAAGCCATTGCAGAGGCTTGTTCTAGTGCTACTGAAATGGAAGATATCAAATTTCAATCATTGATTAGTTGGCCTAATTAGGAGTCGAATCACCAAAACTCATTGCCTTTGGCTCACTAAGTAAATATAAATGAACTCAGATGAGTGCAATAGTAGGGTCTCTCTCTCTCTCTCTCTCTCTCTCTCTCTCTCTCTCTCTCTCTCTCTCTCTCTCTCTCTCTCTCTCTCACACACACACACACACACACACACACACACACACACACACAAACCTACTGCTTCTAGGGATCAACCTGTGAATTGCCTATACTGGTGCCTGTGGAGAAGTTCGAAGTACTGGTGGACGTCTCTGTGTTCTGCGAACTGCTTGTACTGGTGCACGTCTCTGTCTTCTGGGAACCTACGACGCTGTATAAGTCTACACTATCTACGTGAGAAGCTGCAGAGACGTTTTTCTATTATTAATCAGTCATTAGCTTTTTGGTAGCGTGAAAGCAACCAGTGAGACGTCGCCACGTGGTGGCTTGGGCGAGCAGATAGGGAAAAAAGAGCCTTTGGATCACCAAGTAAAAAAAACAATAGTAATTTAATTTTGTTAAGTAACTCGACAAGTTACTTTTGGAAATAATAATAATAATCTATTTATTTTAAAGTAACATGTCAAGTTTCACAACAAAAGCATGATCGTCAAAGAGGACATGTCACATAACTCGACAACTTACGTGGAGGTCTGACTCGGCGGGTTGGGTTTGCTACATGGACTCGGCTTTGAGTGCCATAGCATGCTGACACGTAACTTATCGAGTTATGTGTCGTCACGATGTGGTGCTTGAAGCCTGATTGGCATGGCAAACCACCAAGTCAGACCTCCATCTAACTCCGATGAGTTCTATATCGACATAAGTGGCGCTTGAAGCCAGATCGGCATGGCAAACCCAATTTGTCGAGTTGAACCACCATGTAACTCACTGAGTTATGTGGAATGTCATCCATGGCGGGTGTGGGTAGCTGAGGTAGCAGGTGACACGGGCCATGTGGAGTTTCCATGTAACTCACCCAGCTACATGGTCGCTCTAACATGTAATGGGGCGAGTTTGGGGCAAGGCCACGTGGTGGGTAGTGGTGTCTCATGAGCAAGAGTATATCATCGAGTTATGCACATCACGGATTTCATGCTTGGGGGTGAACTGCGAAAAGTGGGTGTGCTTGATCATGCATACGCCCTGAATTCAAAGTTGCATTATCACTCTCTAGCATCTAAATTATAGCTCAATGAGAGCTTAATCATCTCAAGATTCTTCTTAATATCAAATTCTTCAAGGATTCTCTGTGTAGACACCTCATCAACTTGGTTCTGAGGTGGGACGTTCTTTTTTTCTTGATCCTCTCTTCTTTTAGAGGCCTTTGCTTCTGTTTTTAATTGGCAACACAATTTTAGACATTGTTGATCTTTCTTCAGATGCTCTTCAACTTTCCTTTCAGCTTGATATTATCTTCTTTGTTGATCAAGAGAGGTGGAGATGGTGGTTTTGAAGAGATCTTGTGCTTTGTTTCCTCTGCATCGTTTTTCATTTCCCCGTCTTTGGCCATGTCTTCATGATGTAATTGTTGGATTCAAGGAGAGTCCCATGATGAATATAAATCTATTGTTCTTTGTCGTTTAGACTCCTCCTCTTCCCTTTGTTTAGCTTTCCACTTCAACACTTCATGGATCCTTTGTCGTGTGGAATCAGCTAGTTAGACTTCTATTTGGGCTTTTTGTCTGCTTTCTTTTTTAAGTTTCTTGAGCTTTGCATCTAGCTTGGCATCATCAGCTTCATATGAAGAGAAATTATGTTGTGTTTCTTCTGATTTATTTTTCTCCTCAACTCTATTTTCTTTTCCTCCCCACTCACTTTACTTCTTGCTCCTCTCTGAGCCATTGAGCTTCTTTCATTAATCTTTGTGTTTGAGACTTAGGGTTTTTCTCAGTCTGTTATGGTCTATGTGGCAAGGTGGCTTCTGTATCTCCAAGTTTTGTGAGATGAATATTAGGGGTAGCTTTGTCTATGAGTGAATCAAATATTTATACGTCAACTTATGCCCTTGTTTCTTGATGAAATCTTTATCTTTATCTATGGCTTTGGTCTTCAGCAGCAGCAGCAGGTTGTGGCTATCTGTTGGGGATGTAATTTTTTGGCAAGTACTTTGTGGTGAGTGCCTCTTTGGAATCTAATGAGTAGATTCTAAAAAGATTCTTTCTCTCTTTCAACCCTTGATAGTTGACGATATGCTCCTCTCTCTCTCTCTCTCTCTCTCTCTCTCTCTCTCTCATATAGAATTTTTCCCTTGGCAAACACACTTCGATCAAACATCCATTATTTAAAAATCTCTCTTTTTTTTGTCTCACTCATGTGCACACTCATATACAAGCACAAAAGTACACCCAAGTCATTGCACACACACTTTTTTCCAACATCATGATCTACGTCGAGCAAAAAGTTTAGCCACCAAACGAACAATGATACATACACCTAAACCATTCTCAACAAGCCAAATTAAAGGGTTTACAATATCCAAAGTAATCCAACTCAAATTTATCATATTAAATCAATGGATGAACAACATTGAAAGACTACTACACCCATATAAACTAATATTAAAAGGTTTGAAAATAACTACATATGGAATCAAGAAAAACAACATTGGCAAGGTGGTTGATAGAAGGATGATGGAGTTGGAATTTCTATTGGGGGAAACAAGGGCCACACCAATCATGGCCATCTCGAAGCTATAGCTACGACTAGAAAAGCTCAAAAAAATGAGATAGGGACAACCCCCAAAGAAATAGGAGGTGCACCAAATGTTTGGGAAACTACTTTATATGGATGAGGGTACAAAACAAATGTGGAGAGGCCTGCAAGGAATGTCGGGGGAATTGCATCAAGTCCAAGGGTCCCCTCGTGGACTGCACCGAATGTAGAGGGGACTGTAGGGGCTATTTCAAAGCTGGAGGGGTACTTTCCACTGTAGTGGATGTGGTGACACTCGCATCAAATCCAGGGAGACACTCATGGTTTGCACCAAATGTGGGGGGGTTTCTCCATATGCGAGCCATGCTAGGACCGGGGAAGAATGGAGCTGATGTCACGCCACCTTGGCTACTATGTGATAGTTGATAGTGACACACCACTGACCCGGAACGGACGGGCCCCTTCATAGGAATTATTTATTCCTCCAAAAGTTTATAAGTGTATAGGCTGAAAATTCAGCATAGAATCGCTGTGCATTTTGCTTCACGCAATCACTTCGGCAATACCTTCTTTGTTGCCTTCCTTCCTTTCCATGAGCTTGCATGTGTGTGTGTGTGTGTGTGTGTGTGTGTGTGTGTGTGTGTGTGTGTGTGTGTGTGTGTGTGTGTGTGTGTGTGTGTGTGTGTGTGTGTGTGTGTGTGTGTGTGTGTGTGTGTGTGTGTGTGCGTGTGTGTGAGTGAGTGAGAGAGAGAGAGAGTTGGACTTATGGAAAGGAGAAGGAGCATGTAGAGGGCAATGGCGTAGAGGCTTCTTGGAGTGACATTGGGCTGAAAATTTAGTAAATGGAATTGTGTTCAAGTGAAGGGAAAGGCTTGTATTTATAAGAGAGGTGATCTCCTTTGAAATTTTAGTTGTCCTTTGAAATTTGAGGCCATGTCATCTTCCTCATGCATAATCTTCGACTTCAGCTCTTTACGCAGCAATGCATTTTTTTCCTCATTGCAACTTGCATAAAGACCGGCTAGAATATCCAAAGCCTGTTTTACAGATTTTGCTAAGCAAATGTGGGGAGTAATAGTGTGCTTCACAGACAACACAATCAATGCATGAGCCTACACCCAAGCTTGCTCAATTGTAGGCAAAACAGCTCTAATAGGATCAATCATTGCAGCAAGACCAGCAACATCCTCAACCTCGCCTCTATCCTCAGAACCAAGATGTACATCAATGCCCTGCACAATTTTCCGAACGCCCTTCCACACAAGAACATGTTTCATCATATAAGCCCACATACGGTAATTGACGTCGTCCAATCTGTCCTGTGCAACAAACATCTTGAGCACATCTATGTTGTTGTTAGCCATGATAAATGTTGCACCCAATGTGAAAACTTCCCAAAAAGAGGAGAAATGAAGCGGGAACAACACGTGCTATATAGCCCAAACCGTAGAAGACTGTAAGGGACCTGTTATGAAAAAAACTACACTGATAAATATTTCTTCCTTTCATAGATGACATACTTGATTCTATTGCAAGGCATGAGAGGTATAGTGTATGTGATGGATTCTCTGGATATTTTCAGTTCACCTTGGCTTTAGAAGATCAAAAGAAAAACACATTTATCAAACCATGGGGATGCTTTTGTTATTGTGTGCTTCCTTTTGGTCTTATGAATGGATGTGCGTGGTACCAAAAGCACGTCAATAAGGTGTTATCTCCCTTTCTTGGCAAGTTTGTGAAGGATCTATTGATGACTTTTGTGTTTACTAAGCTCTAGAAAGGATCATTGTGCAAATCTTGGAATGGCATTGAAGAAAGATGATGAAAGTGGAGGTCAACTCAACCCAAAGAATCTTACCAAAAGTGAAGTTTTCGGGGCATATGATCTCAGATAATGGGATTGAAGCGTATCCTGACAAAGTGAAGGCTTTGGTGCTCCTCCCATCACTTAAGGATACAAAGAAACTTGCTACTTTCATTCAAAAGGTGAAGTATATGTCAAGGTTCATTCCCTTGTCCTCTCAACTTCTTTATCCTCTACAACAAGTAGCAAGGTTGGATCCTCTACAATGGACAAATAAATTTGAATAGGTGTTTCAAGGTATCAAAGAGGTTCTTGGTTCTCTTCTTGCTATGCAAGCTCCTAATTGAGATAAGGAGTTTTATGTGAATCCATCAGTAGGTGAGGATGCTATTGGAGCTATGCTTCTTTGACGAGGTAACAACTCCCACTATATGAAGCCTTGTGCTAGTAACTCAAAATTTGGTCATCCTTTAAAATTTAGAAGAAAAACTAAAGGTAAAAAAATGAATAGTCTTTAAAAAAAATTAAAACTTAATGTAACTCTGATCATGGATCATTAGTTCTTTTTTGGACTGAACTGATTCTTGAAAGGAGGTAGAAAAGTGAATCTTTAGGTCGGTATCTCTACATTTGGGATGGACTGATCTCATGTTTGGTTCACCGTTATATTTGCTAAATTGATTGCTATATTGATTAGAACTTCTATCATGGGTCATTAGTTCTTTTTTGAACTGAACTGATTCTTGAAAAGAGATAGAAAGGTGAATCTTTGGGTCGATATCTCTACTTTTGGGATGGACTGATTACATGTTTGATTCACCGCTGTATTTTCTTGCTATTCCGATTAGAGATCCAATCATGGGTCATTAGTTCTTTTTTGGACTAGACTGATTCATGAAAGGAGGTAGAAAGGTGAATCTTTGGGTCGATATCTCTACTTTTGGGATGGATTGATCACATGTTTGATTCACCGATGTATTTGCTTGCTATTCCGATTAGAGCTCCAATCATGGATCATTAGTTCTTTTTTGGACTAGACTGATTCATGAAAGGAGGTAGGAAGGTGAATCTTTGGGTCGATATCTCTACTTTTGGGATGGACTGATCACATGTTTGATTCACCGCTGTATTTGCTTGCTATTTCGATTAGAGCTCCAATCATGGGTCATTAGTTCTTTTTTGGACTGGACTGATTCATGAAAGGAGGTAGGAAGGTGAATCTTTGGGTCGATATCTCTACTTTTGGGATGGACTGATCACATATTTGATTCACTGTTGTATTTGCTTGCTCATGTTTGAGTAGATTGAGGTTTATTCCCTTCAGGCTTCACTACTACGCTTGTGTGTGATATTGATTATAACACTAATGTTTGGTTTGAATAATACTTGAAAGAAGAGATAGCATACTGAGCTACAGCGGGCGCGGCGGGCAAATAGCATGACCGCCGGGAAGACTCACTAGCCCGGCGGGCCCAGCGGGCTAACTAATTAGCGAGCCGATCTCCAGGTCTCCCTGGAGGTCAAAAAAGATGAATGTCAATTAACAAAATATTTGTTATTTTGCATTTCTATTGTTATTAACCTATAATTATAGTGTGATCACGTCATTTTGAAATCCCTGGCTAGCAAGATGAAGCTAGATGTAGAAAGAGGCTATACTCACGTGGAGCTCATCATGGTGAGTGTTATTTATGCGTGTAGAAGGTTTAGGCACTACCTTCTCCTTAAACCATTCACATTCCTCACTAGCTACACTCTTCTACCTCAATTGGTAGATAGCCCTACTTTGTCAAAGAGGCTCATGAAATGGATTGTGGAGCTATAGGAATTCCAATTCTCTTTTCTTGTTGAGGAGAGTACAAGGACTACATTGGTTGATTTTCTTACTTATAAGGAAAGACCTCTTCTTCTTAAGGAGGACGCGGTGAAGAAGCAAGACATGGAAGCTCCTGACATAGACAATGCCTATCTATTGTTTTTTGATGGCTCTTATAGGAAAGCGCATGGTGAAGCTTCAGGAGGTGTTGTATTTTATGATCATCAAGGTGCTTTGGTAACTAAAAGCAGTTTGAAGCTTACAGCAGCACAAAGCAACAATGAAGCCGAGTATGCTACTTTGAAGAAAGGGCTCAACCTTTGCCTTGAGCTTAGCATCCATCGTGTGAGGGTAAGCGGTGATGCTCTTTTGGTGGTTAAGCAAGTACTTGGGATGTGAAAAAGTAAGAATTCCAAGGCTGAAAAATATGTGTTTTCAAGTGAAGAGTCTCCTTAAGGATTTTGAAGCGTGGAGTTTAAGGCATGTGGACAGGTCTCAAATTGAAGAAGCACACGATGCAGCACAAGCTTCAATTGGCCAATTGTATGTGGTAAGGGCTGTTTCTCCTCTTTATTTGGGAAGGGAAGCTTTAGAGAGAAAGGAAGAGTTTCTACAAACAGGTATGATTCAATCAGAGTCGGAGAAGTAAAAAAAGTATGCCTTCCTACGCTGTGCCAAAAGGCTGTACTACTTGGTGATGCCTTATATATGAAGGGGGCTGATCTTGTGATGAGAAAAGTTCCTTGGAAAGAGGAAGTTTACAAACTTTTAGAGAAGCATCATGAGCGTTCTTGTGGCATTAGGAAAAATGTGGACTCTCCTTGGGCCATATAGAATTAAGGTTAATTAGGCTCTAGCCAATAGGAAGAGAGCAATGTATATAAGTTTAGAACCTAAGAAAGTAGAGGAAATAATAGGGTTGTCCACTCATTTATTGCTTTGTCTCCTAGAGGGAGGTGGATGGATAAAAGGGGGAGGGTGTTAAGCCAGGACAGGATCACACCCACATTTTTGCTCACACTCATCATTTTGTAACCATTGATTGTAATAAATGTCTTTCCGACATTAATTTTGATTTGAGCCATTCATTAAGTAACGGGACTCAATTGAGTTTCCAGCTTGTAATTCCGAAGTAATTTCACTTGCTGATGTAATTAGTTAGAGATGTTCTCACCTCCAAGGCTAAGGTATATAAGCCAAAGTTTTTGTAACCTAAAGGAGGCAGATTATTAATCAAAGTGAGTTTTTGAGCGCCGTGACTGTGTCTGAGAGAGAGAGAGAGAGAGAGAGAGAGAGAGAGAGAGAGAGAGAGAGAGAGAGAGAGAGAGAGAGAGAGAGAGAGTATTATCTACTTGCTACGCAAGCTATGGAGCCGCCATTGGAGAAGCAACACCGCCATTGTGTTAGTAACGACGAGAGCTATGCACAGATACCAAGAGTGCGCGCTATCGGCTTCTATGTGTGGTAAGTTCCTATGAGCTTCGGTGTGATTTTTCTTCCAACTCGTGTGTCGGAATGGAGCGTGCAACATATCTATAGAACCACAACGAGTAGAGCTACACATTAGTACCATCGGGGTCAAGTTTCGATCACCTGTATTTTTCAACCTGTTTTCATACGCGTTTACCGCACGGAGTGGTTATAGGTTGATTTTGCAGTTCAAGTCTTTAGGGTGTTGTTCTTACCTAGTGTATAGAATTCCCCTTGAGTTTGAGATCGATTCAATGATTCTAGATCCCGTTTCGTACAGCATTCGTTCGTAGTACGGATTTCAGTCACTTGCGTATTTTAGAACTTAGATTTGATTTCCTTAGTAGTGATTGTCATTAGAAGTTCGAGTAGGTGATTTGACACCCACCTAGTTGTTTCCATGCGCCTGCGGATCAAGCTCCGTTCTCGTCTCACAAATTCTGTTGTTGGTTGAGTTCTCGCTATTTAGCTTCCGCTAGCGGCGTAACCGCCTTAACATTTGGCGCCGCTGCCGAGAACGAGAGCCCTAAGTAGGTGACCTTAGACTAATCCTACGAGGTGAGTCGTATAAACTACTTTGTATACTTTAGTTAGAAAAGATCTAGGAGTGGTGGACTCCGAAGATCTCGAGAGATACTAGGAAGTGGGGTATTCCTGGGTCTTCCGTGTTGACAGTATTTTTAGTTTAGCTTAGATTTGTTTGTTGTTTTGTTGGTGTTGAGTAGTTGTTGATAGAAGAAGAATTTGCTAGTCCGTGAGTGACAGTGGATCTCTTTAAAATCACAATTACCAAACCCATTTTATAATTAGGAATAGCTTAGGTAGGACTTCATTTGATCCTGATCTGGAGCTAGTAATCATCGGAGTATTTGCTTGATATGGTTGATTGCATGATAGATCACTAAACCGTCGAGTTAGTGGTGAAACTTGCAATAAACAAAAGTCAGAGAAATTTTCTGTGTATCTGGGAGCTGCTGAGCACTTGAGAAAGCTTTAGGAAGGATTCTGTGCCAAAAAACTGGAAATCTGCAACTTTAGACATCATACGCGTATGATGTCTAAATGACCAAACAGAGACCAAAACAGAAAATTTGACTTTACCAGAGTGTTCAAAAGGGGGGTTATACCCTAATTTCAACTTAAAACAAGAGCATTAACACTCAAAGAAACCCAAAAAGACAAGCCGGAGTCCAAGAAACGCAAAGAATAGGAAATTTTGGATTCAGATCTTGTTTTTACATTCAAACCTGACAAAAACACTTGAAACTCAATTATAAACATTGGAGAAGGCTTAAAACCAAGAATAGTCAAAATCTGGGACAAAAGACATCATACGCGTATAATGTCTTTTAGCACATCCACTCCTTATTTTTTATATCTGACCTGACAAGATTGTTACAAACACTGTAGAAAGCATAAATATCAAGTCTTGACCCAAATTGATGAAAACGACATCATACGCGTATAATGTCTTTGACCTAATTTTGAACATATTTTGATACTTTGCCAACACAGATCCATTGTAATAGCTGTCTAGAGGTTATATTTCAAGTTTCATCCCATTTGGATCACAATTGACCCAAAACAAGTCAAAAGCGGAAAATTGCCAAGAAAAGCCTAAATTAGCCATAACTTGCTCAAACAGAGTTCAAACTGAATTTTGTGAGTGGACAGAGCATAAGGGAGCTACTGAGAGTGAGCATAGACAAAATAGTCCAAATCTGTAAAAAAAGACATCATACGCGTATAATGTCTTTTTCAGCATAACAGCAACAAAATTCTCACTTGATGAAACAGAAGTTGTCCAATTGACAAGATTAAACAATTGACCAAGTATCAATCAGTTTGGATCAATTCTGACCACAAAAACATGGGAAAACAAATTGCCGAGACAGAAAAGTTAAAGTCCTTTAGGGGAATTGATGAATTTGAGATCGGGCAGGAATCTCTAGAATAACCAACCAAAACAAGGGGAGCAACCAAGTGTCATATTAACCGAGAGAAGTGTAAACCAAAGTTGGGTGCAACCATTAGAGCCGATCTTTGAAGGAAGTGTTTCTGATACTTCTTCGGAGAGATCTTACGAGATTTTCACCGAACACTTAGAACACTTGAACCTGAACAACAGAGAAAATATGGCAGCAAGATCATCAAACCCTTCCGCCACAATGAAGCTATTGTTCATAAAATATCAGTACGACAATGAGCAAGGTGCCAAGATCTACAAAGATGGAATGGACCGCTATTGTGTAAAGATAGAAGATAGACCTAGTGAGTTCAAGGACTTAGTGCCTGTGAGCTATAGCGGAGATAGATATCTAGATGACGAGGGTACCATGTACTTGGTAGTCCTAAACCCTAACATTGTGGAAAAGTGGGGATTGATGGGCACCAAAGCCAAAGTAGATGAAGAACTCAAGGAGAAAGCACCAATAATGAACTTCCCTGATGCGAGGTTAAGAAGAGAGAGTGAAACTACAAGGATCAACACTAATAACATCTATGTGGGGCTATACAAATATAAATGGGGAGCAAGATCTCTATTATAGATGTGAAGAACCCTACACCGGAGAGTTGACAGACCAAAAAAGACTTTATGTCTTTACCTACACAGAGGGATCGGAAGTGAAAATTGCCGCTTACGACAAGTATGGGAGGCAATACTCAACAATGGGCAAGAAAGAATTAGAAGGATATACATACTTTGGGAGACCACTACATCAGTATTATGTTACTTCTAGCTCACAAAGACCAGCACCAACAAATGGAGTGCAAAACCCAATGACGACAGGAGGACAAAGAACTCAGGCTGCTGACTCTTTCAGTCAACCTCAGTACTCGAAGCCCGGACCAATGGGATCATTACATTCCAGAGAGTCAATGGATACGAATCGAGGTAGTGCAGTTCCAATCCCCACGTATACCACTCCAGGTCCAAGGTTCGAAGCGGAACCATCACATTTACCTCCTAGTAGTAGACTCAGGGCAGGGGAACCGACAAGGGTAACCCATGAAGTCCATGATGCTAGAGAAAGCTTTAGCCGGGACACAGGAGCAATGAGATTGGTAGCAGACCATAGACGTATGAGACCATCTCAAGTAGCCAAGTGTATGCCAAAGAAGTATGGTGGTTCAGGAGATCCGTATGCACATGTGTCACTCTTTAAGCAAGTCTTAAGAGCTGAGCAGATAACAGATTTCCATACACAATACGAGGGATTTGGTCTTACTCTAGAAGGTACGGCATTGACATGGTTTCAGCCACTGAACAAAGGGGGATTCCATGACATTGACCATTTGCTAAGAGAGTTTGCTGAGGAATTCTCAAAACGAGGGATTAAGCACAATACGGTCTCACAAATATATGCTTTTAAACAGAGAGAACACGAAAAAGTGAAGGAAGCTTCACTTCGCTTCAAACAATACATTGAGAGATGTCCAGTACATGAACGACCACAAGATGACAGACTATCTGTTCTCTTTATTGAAGGATTGAGAAACGACACTCTCAAGAAGGACTTGCACTTGAAAGCTTGTACAAGTTTCGAGCAAGTAACGAGAGCAACATTGTACTTAGTGGATAACTGTACGGTTTATGGAGAGGTGTCAGCGGATACAGATTTTGCATTCAGTAGCTCTTCCTCCATAGCGAGCGAGACTACCACTAAAAAGAATGTTCAAACAACAACCATGCCAAATGTAGAGCAAATGATAGAAGATGCTCTAAAAAGGATGGCACCATACCAAAAACCATTGCCAAAACCACTGAAATGGTGTGCTATTGAACAAAAATGGACAAACCATCCAACAGAGGAGTGCTATTACAACAAAGGGTATGTAAGGGAGAGTCAGTATGTACCTCCTGCTCAATTAGCACCACCTCAGGTCCATCCAGTACCTCGATACCCAACGGGAAATGTACCAGGACCTATGGGGATAGAAAGACCGCAACCTGTATTGGGACAACAACCACCTTTACCAGGAGCAAGACCAGTGGGCATTAGATATGCACCAACCTTAGAGAATCAGGAAGAACAAGACTTAGTGCCTGTTCAAGCCTATTATGAAGAATCTGGTGCACACATGTCTCCAACTGTGTATTACCCACCAGAAGAACCCAAACAACCAGAACCATGGGGCATGATTGGGAATGTTGGAATACCAACAGTAACAAGTGTTTCTGATGAAGAGAGATACAATTTGGACGTAAGAACATTGATGTTCATAGCTCATGGAGGGTTAACAGGACAAAGACCATCCTATCCACAAAGGACGAATCAAGTGGGACCAAGACCAGCACTAGGACCCTGTTACAAGTGTGGAGGTGACCATCTGATGAATGTTTGTCCACATACGGAAATCATTAGAATTAACGCTTATTGCACTGACTGTGGGGTTACTCACTTCATTGAGGATTGTTCAAAGAATCCAAACAAAGTGCAAAAGACGACATTGAATATGCTAGAAACTATTCCTACTAGCAGTGGGTCTGAAAATGAAACTCTGATACCAACGCAAGTTGTTACTAGAGCTCAAGCTGAGAAAACCACTAGAGAACCTGAGAATGGAAAGTTAGCAACTGAAGTGATTAGTCAAGGACCGCGGAGTCAGAGAAACACATGGAAAGCTAGAAAAGCACGCATGAAGTTGAGAAAAGAACGTGAAGACGCTATTCTAGCTGAGGAACTAAAGCAAACTAAAGATATATTAGAAAAACTTGAGAGTCAAAACGGGAAACGAGAGATGAGCCCGGAAAGAACGAAACAAAAGAGTATCAAAGAAACAACGAGCTTAAGCTCAGGGGGATCAGTGCTAGTCGACAAAGTACACGAACCATTGGACGCACTGATGAGAGCTTACGAAGCTAGGTTAAAGAACAACCAAACACAAGAAGAGAGGTGGATGACATACCCAAACGCGAAATTGGAAAAATAGAGACTTGAAATGTGCCAGAGAATGATCGAGACTGCACAAGCCTTATTAGAACCACCAAGAGAAACAATGAATTGTGGAACGGAAAACCCAATTCAGCAAGAGACTATCATTTCACGGGTAGTTGAAAAGACTCACAGTGCACAAAAGTCTGAAGATACACACAAGGATGACCGCATAGTATTGAACACAACCGATCAGGAGATAGAGAGATTTCATCCAGTCATAGAGAGGTCTTACGGAAGAGATGAGGATTACAATGAATTTTGGAAACAAGTGAGAGAGGCAAACTTTGCAAACGAGCTAAGTTGCCAAGCTAATCAGACAAATTGGGAAAAGGACATCAGGAATCCTCCCATAGTGCAATTTGAGGCAGGATCTCAAGTGGACTTGGATCTACAATCTTACTGGGGAGATGGGGACTCTGTTAGAACAATGGAGAGAAAACCTCATTCACTGAATACCTTACCTTCATACTTAGGAGAGTATGAAGCAAAATCCGAGATTAGAGCACTTCCCTCACGAAGAATCTCATCAGAAAAAGTCATGGACTCGCAAGGATTGATAGAGATCTTGTCAACACCAGTGACATGCACTATCACTCTAGCTGAGCTTTTGAGGCTAAGACCACATATGTGGACCACTGTAGGAAAATGCTTGGAGAAATTTGGGATAAAAGACCCAACATCGAGACTGCAAGAGGGTATACAAGAGCTAAGCAAACCACAAAAGAACGCTAAGCCTGTACCCTTAAACAAGGTCGGAGAGTATTGCGAAGGTGAAGAGGGGAATACAACCTTACCAGTTGAATTCCAAGGAGTGAACACGATGGCAATACTAGACAGCGGAGCTGGGGTAGCCATTGCTACAAAAGAAATCTGGAAAAAATGGGGGAAACCAGCAATAAGGAAGACTAGGTTGAAACTCCAATTAGCAGATGGACACATGGAGAAACCTATGGGGTTATTAGAGAAAGTCGTAGTGACTTCTTGCGGCATTGAATACGAACATACTTTTGCTATTGTCGATTTTGGCGAGGAGAATAACTATGATATCATTCTGGGAAGACCATTCATGAGACAGTTGAAAATGGTCCAGGATTGGGGCTACGATCACATATACCTGAGAAATATGGAAACCACTACACGTGTGAACCTGAAAGACCATAGCTACAAAGATGTGAACCGAACACCGGTAGAGGAATTTGATTCAGCTACTTTGGCGGGATCCGAATTTCCAGCTTGGTTAGGTAATCCCAAGGAGTTATGGATGTGTGGGGCCTCGAAATGTGGAAGTCTGAGGCGAGAAGAATATGTTTTAGAAAGGGCTATCGAAGACGAAAAGTATATAGGAGAACCCTTTCCGGAGGACATGCTTGAACCATTAGAATGGACACACATTCTAGCAACCCTAGATGTTTGTGAAATTTTGGAGGGCCCCACAACAAAATTTTGCGACAAGGACGGGTATGACGTGGTTCCGTACTTCATGTTGAGAATTGTACTCGAAAAAGAAACTGAAAAGAACGATACACTGGAAAAGGAAGATGAAGAAGAGGTGTTTCACGACATTCCCGATCATCCAGAGTGGGGAAATGAAGCAGACAACGAGTCAACGGACAATTCAAGCGGAAACGAAGAAACTATAACGGATGTCAGATTTTATGATTTTCCGAACCAAACTAAACAACGCCAAAAACGCTATAGAGCAACGAGAAAAACAAAGGGGGTTAGAACCAATCCGATGCCTAGAATAAGAGGAAAAAATCAATTCCTAATGCTAGTAAAGGTGGAAGATTGTGTTAAGGACAAGATTTCTGGAAGAATGAGAGGCAATGATCAAAAGAGCTTACGAAAAGACAAAAGAAGCTCAAGAAATCAAGTTCAAAGGAATGAAACGAAAACTGAAATAGAAAAATCAGAAAAGAACAAGCGCAACAGAGAACACACGGAGTCCAAGTTAGAACGTAGAAACAAGTACAGAGAGCTCAAGAAAACTCTGAAAGAAGTTTGGACGACAGAAATTGAGAGTGGAGAGGACGAAAACACCAAAATCAAGGAAAACATGGATGTTCCCTCTCACTACAGGAAATTCATAATAGAGGATAGGAAGGTGGTATTAACCCAACCTATTCGAGAGAGAAAGGCGAACGAATCTTATGACGGACCGGAGGATGCAAAAAAAGTTGATTTAGCAGCTCCAGGTGAGACACCTAGACCCGTGTACATAGCCACAGATTTGTCTCCAGGCGAGGAAGAGAGACTTTTGAGTCTTCTCCGAGAGTACAGGGATGTGTTTGCATGGTCTTATAAGGACTTAAGGGGAGTTGACCCATTGATATGCCAACACACAATCCCACTAAAACAAGATGCAAAGCCTAGCAGACAGAAACCATACACATATAATGATACGTTTGCTAAGCGAATCAAAGAAGAGATAGATAAGCTAATGGAAGCTGAATTCATATACGAGATTGAACACACCGATTGGGTATCTCCGATTGTGGTGGTACCCAAGAAGAACGGAAAACTCCGAGTGTGTGTCAACTTAAAGAAAGTGAATGCTACAACAATCAGGGACAATTATCCCCTGTCGATAACTGATCATGTTCTAGAGCGTGTATCAGGGAAAACAGCATACTCCTTTCTTGATGGTTTTTCAGGATATAACCAGCTAGCCATAGCATCGGCAGATCAACATAAAACAGCTTTTGCAACGGAGTGGGGAATTTATGCTTATCGGGTTATGCCTTTTGGTCTAACCAATGCTTCCGCAACCTTCCAGAGGCTGATGACGCATGCTTTCAAAGAATACTTAAGGTTGTTTCTAGAAATATACATGGATGACTTATGTGTACATTCTCTTCTGAGAGATGAGCATCTAGAACACCTAAGAAAAGTATTTGAGAAATGTAGGACATATCGCATTTGTCTCAATCCTAAGAAATGTGTGTTTATGGTCCGACATGGCAGAATTCTGGGACATATTGTCTCACAAAACGGAATATCCACGGATTTAGAGAAGATAAAAGTTATAGTGGATATGCCTAGACCAACCAATGCGAAACAAGTACAGAGCTTTATGGGACATTGCGGATATTATAGACGATTCATTTACATGTACGCTATAATAGGCCAACCACTTTACAGGCTAATAGTGAACTTTGAATGGACAAAGGAGTGTGAGGAATCATTCAAGAAATTGAAAGAGGCACTCATTACTGCTCCAGTCTTGAAATCACCAGATTGGGAGAAGATATTCCATGTGCATATAGATGCTTCGGCATATGCAATAGGATGCATTCGGGCTCAGCCAGAAGAAGGAAACATGGATTTTCCTATCTGTTACGCCAGCCGACAGCTCAACAATGCAGAGAAGAATTACACCACAACAGAGCGAGAAGGATTAGGAATGATATATGCTGTGAAGAAATTTCGGCATTATCTTCTAGCCAACAAGTTTGTGTTTTTTACGAATCACCAAGCCTTGCTCTACCTAGTGAATAAACCATGCAATACCGGGAGAATAGTGAGATGGTTCATTATCTTACTGGAATTCGACTTCACGGTAGTAGTAAAGAAAGGAAAAACACATCTTAGAGCTGATCATCTTTCGCGATTGACGAATGGGGAAGACCCTATAGGAGTAGATGACGACATGCCAGACGCGTACTTGTTCAACATAGAAATGATACCGAAGTGGTCTCAAAATGTCGTTAGCTTATTAACCTATGGAGGAGAGTTTGATAGAAGAGAATACAACCAGAAACATATTGCTATTCAGCAATCCAAGAATCTTCAATTGGTTGCAGGAAGGTTGTATCAATTGGGAAATGATCATGTTTTACGACTATGCATCAATCCTGAGGAATATAATATATATCTGCGCGAAGCACATGTTCAGGAATGTGCATTTCATTGTTCAAGAAAGAACACATATAGGAATTTGTTACAATTGGGAGTCTATTGGCCAGGAATGAAAGAAAGCGTACATGAATATGTCACTGTATGTATTGTATGTTCATCAAAACCGCCAGCAGAGTATTCGACATATAATGATAGCTCCGGAATGGAGTCAGTATATTGTTGAATATCTCACAAATAGAACTTTCCCAGAAGGAACGTCAAAAGCTCGTCAGAAATCTGTAGAGACAGAAGCTAGAGATTACTCTTTAATAGGAGATCAACTCTATAAGAGAGGTAAAGACAACCAGCTTAGGATTTGCGCATCAGAGTCTGAGTATGTGATAATCCTGGAGCAAGCTCATGGAGGAGTAGCTGGAGGCCATTTCTCAGGTGATAAGACAACAAACTTGTCTTAGCCGCAGGAATATGGTGGCCAACATTACATATGGACACTGAGGAATATGTTAAACGGTGTGATGACTGTCAGCGGACCAAAGTACCACTTAAAAGAGATGATATGCCGCTTAGACCAATGATGGAGGCAAGAGCTTTTGCAAAATGGGGGATTGATTATGTTGGACCCATTTCACCTCCTGCATATAAGACTCATGCACAATACATTGTTGTGGCTACAGACTATCTAACAAAGTGGATCGAAGCAAAGGCAACTCAAAAAGCAGATGCCAGGACCACGGCACAATTTCTATATGAATACGTCTTTGTACGATATGGATTGCCAATAGAAATTGTGAGTGATCGAGGCACACATTTTATAAATGAAGTGATAGAGATCCTTCTAGATGAATTCATGGTAATCCATAGGAAATCAGCCCCGTATCATCCACGAGCAAACGGACAAGCTGAAGCAACAAACAAAACCATATGCACGGTCCTTACGAAGATTGTATCTGAGTCAAGAACTGACTGGGACCAGAAGTTGCATTCAACATTATGGGCATATAGGGTAGCATATAAAACATCAATAGGAACGACCCCATATAACATGGTTTTTGGGCTAAATGCTATCTTACCAATAGAATTCTTGATTTCAACCTTAAGGGTGGCTAAGGATCTAGAGTGGATAGGGCACGAGCTTTCTGATAGAATAGATGACCTGGAAAAGCTAGACGAGCTTCGCCTAAAAGCAGTAGCTTCTATCTACGCTCAAAAAAGGCGACAAAAGGAAATTTTTGATAAGCATGTGCGGACTAAAGAGTTTAAGGTTGGGGACTATGTCTTAGTTTACACTCTAAAACAGCATGCTAAGAAGCTTAAAAAGCGAGGGATGGGACCTCTGGTGATTAAAGATCTATCACCAAGTGGAGCCGTCAAGCTTGCTACATTAGACGGAGAAGAAATGCCCAATTGGATTAGTGGATGCAGAGTGAAAAAGTATCTTTTGCCGCTAACCCAAGACATGCTTCTCAAAATACATCAAGAAAAGCTGCGTGTCCAGAAAAAGAAAAAGATTGTGGAGGAAGCGCAAGCCGAGGCGAAGGAAAGAATGGAGAAAAAAAGACTACTACGTCAGAAACAGTGCAATGAAGGAGCAATACGAATAAACGCAGTCAGTATAACAGAAATGGATAATGACAAAGAAGAACCCATCATTGAATGCAAAGTAGGAACCAATCAAATCAAAGTCAGAGCACTATTGGATTCAGGAGCTCAAACTAACCTACTTTCACTCAGTTTGTACAGACAATTGACAAATGACACTAAATTACAAACTGCCAAGCAAGAGTTAAAAATTTACTCTGAGAATTCAATCAAAACTGTCGAATGCACAGTTTTACATATACGGATTAACCAGTATGTGTATCCTAATATGTTTTACGTGGTTGAAGACCAAGCTACACAACATCCATTATTGCTAGGACAACCATGGCAGAAGCAATACAATGCAATGATTGACTGGAGTTCTAAATCAGTGCTTATCAAATACGAAGGTGAAAGTCAATCAGTTAAGTTCACCAAAGGATCAGAGACAACTCCAAAGTAAGAATCCAAGAACAAAGGTAAACAACAACCAGAGAAAAAGAAGAAGCAATGGCAACCAAAAATTTCTATACAACTGGATTGCTCTTCGATGAGGAACTCTCAACATTGGATAAGGAAGACAAACAATAATATAACAGCTCAACCTTGGGAAAAAACGGAGTCAAAGTTGGTATGGAGACCAAAAAAGGTTGTGCCAGAGAACACAAAGGTGGAAAACAGAGTCTTCAATACGAGACAACAGAGTGATTCCAGACAATCAAGGACAGTGAAACAGATCTGGATTCCACAGAAGTTCATGACGGCACAAAGCTATAGCAAGCAAATTTGGATCCCAAGGATTTGTAAACAGGAACTCCCTTCAGTACAATCCACGGAAACTCCTAGGTATTTCAAGGCGAGGAAATCAACACAAAGAACAAAGCAGGTTTGGGTCGCAAAGAGTTTGTGGCAAGCACAAGCGAAACGGAAGCAGATTTGGATTTTGAAAAAGAACAACAAGGTAAAGAAGAATCCATCTACTGATTCTACTACCGAAGTGCCAAAACCAACCCAAAACCCGACCACCAATCCTTCAATCAAACAAAGAGCATCTTTATTGGAAAGACTGTTGTATCATCGCTCTACATTTGCATTGGGAACTTATGACCAAAACAACTACAATGCTTCGCCCTCAGACACTTCATAGTCGTCCAGGAGGACTCAGACTAGGAGGGGGGGAGGTATACAGGTATACAGGAGCTACAAAGCAGCTACAAGCGACAAAAACAAAGAAAAACAAAAATTATATTACAAGGGCAGTGTTTTACATGATTTCACAATTTTTATGTTTGATTGCGGATATTGATAATATTTATGCCCTTATATACCTTGTTTTGCAACAAGAAGAGATCAAATGATGAATTTGGGTCTCTAGACGTGTAAATATCACTAAATAAGAGTGTTTTTGGAGCTAAAAAGTGGTAATCCAAGTCCAAAAATCACAAATAAGTGTATATTCATATACACAGGGTTACCAGGTATTTATTGTGTATGTTTGGAATTTTTTGGCTTCAATTTGCTATTTTCCTTTATTTTTTATGATTTTCTTGATAAAAGTAAAAGAAAAATAAAAAAGCAGGTGAAACGAGATCAGAAAAAAGAAAAGAATAGATGGTGATGATCCTAATGACAAGGGCAACCCATGGTAAAAATTGAGTACAATTCGAGAAAAGTTGCGGAAAGCCCGAAATGACAGAATTTTGGCAAAGTGGACAGATTTCTCAGAAACAGGTCAAACGGAGTCCAAATTGAGAAATTTCAAATCCTAAAGTGCATTTCACGACGAGATAGGAGCACATGTCAAATTTGGTAACAAGTGATCCGGGAAGTCCGAAGTTAAGTTATTTTCACATCACTTTCAAGCTCATTTCCGCTATTACCTTCTTGGAGAGAGCAAAGAGCACACAGGAGCATCCAACCTTCTACAGCCTTCTACGACTGCTACGAGATCTCAGAGGACACCAGACATGAGAGGTAGACTCGTTGCCATAAGATTTTGATGCTTATCATTAACTTTTGTCGCGAAAACTGACCAAAACCAAGAAACAAGAGCAGACGGGGAATGCGGTAGAATGCTAGGTAGTGGCACAACCGCCTAACCAAACCTTGCAAGAACTTATAGGTGGGTTACCCTAGTATAGAAGATGGGTTTCTAACACTCAAAGCTCGAGAAAGAACGACTGGAAAAACCCTAGGTCAACAGAGCCTGCAAGAGGCAAACAGGAAAAAGTTGTCGAAACGACACAAAACTTCTCAGGAAGCTTAACAACATCGAGGGCAATGCAACCATGGAGTATCTCCAGGTTTGGACCACCAAAAGTGGGTCAAAACAACCGATTCGACGACAGACACACAAAGCGTCATTTTGGCATAACGACTGAAATTGACGACCGAATGGAATGAAACTTCACAAGCAGCTTCAAATATACATGGATGACTTATGTTTGCAAGCAAAACCCAAAAGAAAGCTGATTCACTTACCGATGGTGAAAAAGACGCTTTCGGGCAACCAAAAGGAGAAAGATGGAGAACGGGGAGCCAAAGTCAAGTTCAACCAAATAGATGGCTTCACAACATATCCAATGAGCTGGAAATGCAACTCTCGAGAAGAAAAGTTGAAGAAATTCAACTCCAAGGCAAAAAGACGACTTCGAAGACTGAAATGCCTATAAGGGGACTTTTTAGCTAAACTAATGACTTTTTAAGTTGAAAACTAGTTAGCAGGGCTTAGGGCACTAGCACAAAGCATTCTTTGCACAAAAAGACCAACATTTCAAGAAAAGACATCATACGCGTATGATGTCTCACAGCATGAATTTCACATCCATTTCAACATTTGAGTGCATAGCCTCATTCCACATGTTAATCACATCCTATGAACCAAGTATCATGAGAATTGGAGTTAGAAAACCCAAGGAAAACCAAAAAGACGCAAAGTAGGCCATAAAATTGATTTTTGGTCCTAATTTTGTCAAAATAACTCCAAACTCATTGAAACTTTGTAGGATTGTTGATTAACACATCTACAAGCTATCTGGAACCAAAAATCACCATTTTGACAAAAAAGACATCATACGCGTATGATGTCCATTTGCACTTACAGAGCCAAAACTGCTCATTTGTCATCATACATCCATTATATATATCTAATACATGCTACATATGAAATTTGGAACCATTTGGTCAAGAGGATCACCCCATTAACCCAATTGAGGGAAAATCCTTCACCTAAAGACTATTTTTGGCCCAAATCCAACATACTCAAGTCCAAACCAAGATTTGAGTAGAAACAGTCCTTCACTAGTACATGGGGAGTCCACAGAACCAATCCCATGCAAAATTGATGAAAAAGACATCATACGCGTATGATGTCTCCAGAGCCATTTTTAGCCCAAAATCTATCCAAACTTCATAAATCCACTGAATAAGCCTATCTAAAGCCAAATTTGATCCAAAAATACACTAAAAGACATCATACGCGTATGATGTCTCACCATGTGATTTTGGCACCTCAGGGCTTCAACCACCAAACAGAAGTGATCTACATGCCATTTGAAAGTGAACCACCAAGTTTCATCCAATTTGGATCATAAAATCCAAATCCCTTTCAAAATTTTGCCAAGAGCCGGAACTGGACTAAACTGGCCAAAACTTGACCAAATGGGATCCAAACTCAAATCCAAGCATATGATACTCATGTATACACTATCAGCTACAAGCACAACCAATATGAAGTCATTTTGACACAAAAGACATCATACGCGTATGATGTCTCCAGCATGAATTTGAGCCCATTTTGCATATTTTTTCACCTATCTTGCATCCTTAGGCCCTGAATAGCTCATGTTTCAATTTTCAAGTCATTTGAATAGTTAAAAGCTTCACTTCGGCTTTCAGTACTAAAAAGACGCTAACTTCTGAAATTGGAGTTACAGGATCCATGGATTCCGCCAAGTCATCGGCAACGAAGAGAAAGAGACCGACAATCAAAGATGCTCTTGCAGAAGCGGAACCCTTTGACATTCCAGCAGAAACCCTCAAGCCAACCAAAACTTGGGTGGAGGAAGCAGTATTGGAGAAAGAGGGAATAAAGATCTACCAGGGGACTTTCAGAGATCCTCAAGGGCAAGCAGTGGATGTACCGATGATCCCACAGGAATTGGTAGATTATAGTAGGTCAGAAGACATCAGCAGGTACCTGGAAAGGGCAGACTTGCACAGTTTCTTCACCTCGAGACCATCAGGTGTGGATACAAGAAGAGTGTACGAGTTGGCAACATCCATTCAGAAGGATGGAAAAGCCACATTGACAGCCATGGATGGAGAGAAAGTAGAAGTACAGATCACTCCACAGCTCATTGCAGACGCATTGAAGCTGCACAACAAAGGGAGCTCAGTCAGGGAAAGAAGGGAGGCCATAGAGGTCTATGGGCCCAAGAAGCAAAATGAAACCTATGGAGATATGGCGGACCCAAGAGCGGCAACCCTTTGCCGACTGTACAACCAATTTCTTCATGTTTGCAGTAAAAGACCGCAAACGTATACGACACCACCCCATGCCATTGCGACCACCATCACATGGGCATTAAAGAGCAATATGCCAAAAGAGGTGAATTACGCTCAACACATCCACGAGCAAGTAATTGCCATGCACAACGAAAAGCCAAAGTACATAGGAGGAGCGGAAATTCTGACAAGAATAGCTTATGAAGCTATTGGAGCTAGAGATCAGTGGCCAAAGGTTCCCTCCCAGAATGAGTGGCTTAGAGAAGCCGACGAGAAGGAAGAACAGCCCGAAGTATCCAAGAGGGCATCCATAAGAGCACGCCGGAAACTAGAAGTAGTTTCAGAACCTGCAGAGGATGTGGACGAGCCGCTTAAGAAGAAAGTAAAGAAGAAGGTTTCTCCCAAGTAAACCAAAAGTCAGAAAGCGGCAAGAATGGAAAGACTAGTGGAGCAGTTTAGAGCTGAAAGAGCTCTAAAGGGTGACTTTGAAGAAAAGTGGGTGTCAGACCCCACTAAAGTTGGAACTAGCTCAGCCAGGCCACATATTGATCAATACGATCAATATATTAAAGCTTATGAGGAGTCAGAGGCTATTCTGGAGTAGCAACCTGTCGAGCCATACACTGAAGAGGAGGTACAGCAATTAAAAGCTGAGCTGAAAAAAGACGACAAGGGGAAAAGGAAAGTAGATGAGTCTACTAAGCCTCAAGAGAAAGATGGGCAAGCCGACAAAGGGAAAGCCAAGGAAGCTGAGGACAGATATCCCTCTATGACTGATGTACCAAGCCCTAAGAAGACGGAAAAAATTGTGGAGGAGACCACAGTAGAGGTGGACACAGATGATTTGGAAAAGCCAGAGGCCGAGACCAAAGAAAAGAAGATAGATCCAGTTCAGCAAAAGAGAAATGATTATGAGGATCTGGTAGAGATAGGATACACCGAAGAAGAGGCCCTTGAGGCAGTTTATGGGATCACCCTACAAAAACAAGATGAACGGAGAGGAACGAAGAAAAAAACAAAGAGTAAAAAAGAAAGTGAAGAGAAACTGGATGAACCGAAAGTACTAGAAGAGCCAAAGCCAGTAGAGGTGGTGGCGGAAAGAGCTTTAGAGTTGATAGATGATGATGAAAAAGACATGCACATGGTGCATGAACTACTCAACAAGATAAAAGAAAGGTCCAAGGCAAAGGAAGTAGAGATTGAGACAGCCAAACAAAGGGAAGCGGAGTTGCAGAGAAAATTAGAGAATGCTATGACTGAATCTGAAAGTCATAAAGCATCACTCTATGACGCGGAAAACGAGAGAGACGGCTTGATACTCCAGCTAGCTGAGGCTTCAAGAGAAGTAACAAGTGCACAGGAAGCAAGGGAGCGGATAGAGGATGAGTTGGAGGCGGCCAAGGATGAGCTAAGGAAGAGAGTCGAGCTCCAAGAAAGAACAATCACTAGACTCAGGACTACCCCTAGAGCTAGCAGAGCAGGAACCGAACAAGAGGGAGCTATCATACCAGCTTTGGAAGACCAGGTCCGAAGCTTACAAAGAGAGCTGGGATTAGAGCAAGTGCAAAGGTTGCACATTGCAGAGGGATCATTGGCCGCAGAGGAGAGGCTCACATTAGAAAATCAAACACTACGGACAGAGAATGAGGCCCTCCGCAAACAGCTCCAAGATCTACAAGAGCAACAAAGAAGAGAGACAGAGACACCACAAGAAGAATCAGGTGGAGCAGCCATAGAGCTACCAGAAACTGGAGAGGCAACCACAATTGAAGATCCAGCCCCAGCTCAAGAGGTGGCCTCAACTTCAAGAATCTCTGAAGAAGAAGAACAAAGGCTCCATGACCAAATAGAAAAGTCAGCAGAGGAGAGTGCCAAGGCGGAAATGGAATGGGAGAGGAGACTCCTAATCTCCATTAGACTTCAAGGACTAGACACAAAAGTACTCCATGAACATTGGATGCAACCCAGCTTGCCTTTCCCTTTGATGAAATTTGAAGTGCTAAAGACGAAAAAGAGAATAGAGGAGGAGCAGTATGTCGCTCTTTACAAAGGCGACATCACAAAGGAGGAACAATCAAAGAAGATAGTAGATTCACAACCTAGATGGAGGAAAGGTTGGCTGAAGAAATACCCAGCGTACCTCATCTACTTGGTGGAGACACCAAAGGAGATTCGGGAGGATGCAACCTTCTGCCCGGTGCCAAGAGTCAGAAACTGGAAAGAGCATGGCAGGATTGCAGAAAAGAAGCCAAATCGGCTTAATTATCCCAGGATGCCAGGACCAAAGGCAAGAGAGAGAATAGATCAAGCCTACATGGTGAAAACCCTAACGGGCACCATCAAGCTCTTTACTGGCTCTCCTGACCTTTCATGTCAGATGCTCAAGAAAATTTGCAGGACTCTCTTAGCTTGCATTGAAGTGTTCGCGCCAGATAAAGCCACGACCTCGAGTCTACTATCGACGGCCGACATAGTGACTGATATGATGTACGATCTTTCATTGCAACCTTCTCCAAAAGTGTTACACCTCCTATACCAAAGGATTATGTTTTTGCCTAGCTTCCACATGCAAACATTCGAAGAAGCTTTCTACACCGGCTTTTTCACCCACGAAAGCAAAATATTCGGCCCAACCTTGACCATCGGCAACCTACGATACGAATCACATTTGCAGATGCTCAAGACGACAGGACTTTATTGACCAAGCATAAAAGTCATGTCAGGGACGACATGAACGCGGAAGGGGGGGAGTGTTGAGCCAGCAGAGGATCACACCCACATTTTTGCTCACACTCATCATTTTGTAACCATTGATTGTAATAAATGTCTTTCCGACATTAATTTTTGATTTGAGCCATTCATTAAGTAACGGAACTCAATTGAGTTTCAGCTTGTAATTCCAAAGTAATTTCACTTGCTGGTGTAATTAGTTAGAGATGTTCTCACCCCCAAGGCTAAGGTATATAAGCCAAAGTTTTTGTAACCTAAAGGAGGCAGATTATTAATCAAAGTGAGTTTTTGAGCGCCGTGACTGTGTCTGAGAGAGAGAGAGAGAGAGAGAGAGAGAGAGAGAGAGAGAGTCTTATCTACTTGCTACGCGAGCTACGGAGCCGCCATTGGAGAAGCAACACCGCCATTGTGTTACTAACGGCGAGAGCTACGCACAGATACCAAGAGTACGCGCTATCGGCTTCTATGTGTGGTAAGTTCCTACGAGCTTCGGTGTGAGTTTTCTTCCAACTCGTGTGTTGGAATGGAGCGTGCAGCATATCTATAGAACCACAACGAGTAGAGCTGCACATTAGTACCATCGGGGTCAAGTTTCGATCACCTATATTTTTCAACCTGTCTTCATACGCGTTTACCGCACGGAGTGGTTATAGGTTGATTTTGCAGTTCAAGTCTTTAGGGTGTTGTTCTTACCTAGTGTATAGACTTCCCCTTGAGTTTGAGATCGATTCAATGATTCTAGATCCTGTTTCGTACAGCATTCGTTCGTAGTACGGATTTCAGTCAGTTGCGTATTTTAGGACTTAGATTTGATTTCCTTAGTAGTGATTGTCATTAGAAGGTCGAGTAGGTGATTTGACACCCACATAGTTGTTTCCATGCGCCTGCGGGTCAAGTTCCGTCCTCGTCTGACAAATTCTGTTGTTGGTTGAGTTCTCGCTATTTAGCTTCCGCTAGCGGCGTAACCGCCTTAACAGAGGGGAAAGGGGGGGAGAGGGGGGGGGGGGGGGGGGGGGAAGTGGTGGGTCCACAGATACGTTTTTGCAAAAACCCTAAAATTTTAAATTTTTCAAAAAAAACTTAAATTCAAAATATTTCATCCAAAACTCCCCTCAAACCTACCCTATGATCAAAAACTTATTTTCTCACTCTAGAACCTCTTTCCCAAGACTCCCTTCCTCCATAGCCCCTTTCCATAACACAAAGCTCCCACTCTCTCTCTAAACTCTTACACCCTCCTCCTTCCTCAAGCTCTCCATTGCAACTTTAAGCTCCCACTCTCTCTCTCTAAACTCTGTCTCCCTTCTCCTTTCTCAAGCTCTCCATTGCAACTTTAAGCTCCCACTCTCTCTCTAAACTCTGTCTCCCTCCTCCTTCCCCAAGCTCTCCATTGCAATTTCAAGCTCCCACTCAAGCATCCATGGCCAACAATAGTCAAAATACACCCCAAACCCATCATTCAAAGTATGGTTCTCCACAACTCAAAGAATGAGGAGCAGCAATGGGAACCTCAGATTTTTCAAGAAGGTGCTTGGGTCTACATGCAACCTTCCACAATCGGTCCCCATCGTGTTCGTGAAAGAACAAACGCTGATCTCCATTGGAAGGGAAGACTAATAGGCTTCAAGAAAGTAAGAGACAAGGGTACGGTGGCAATCGTTCAACATGTCTTCATGTTTGGACAGATGCGTCTACGAGGGATCACCAACCCAAGGGATTTTCCTTGTAATTGTATGTCCCTTGCACTTCAATGGTTTTGGTGGTAAAAGAATTGAACTTTTTACATCTTACGGACTATTTTGTTTCTATGTAGATGTTTTTCCTTCTAGCCTTGTGGAGGAGCAACCTCTCTCGTGCCTTTCAGGCACATTTACAGCCATGCATGCAAGTCTTGGGGATATGCTCTTCCCCAACATAACTTCATCAAACCTTGCATGGCAAAGAGTGTTCTTCTACACCCACAAGTACATTGTACCTACATATGAGCAAGGCTATAGAGAGCTACAACCTTTGGAGGCTACAACCTTGCGTAGCATGGAGTGGCCAAAGCCGGATGCATTCACTGTAATGTCTTTCAAAGCCAAGATTGTAGCTGATGTGAGAGAATCATTAAAATTTGGAAAAGCCTCGCGTTCCGTTGGGCTTGGATGGTGTTGTCCTGCTCATGTCTTTGCTAGCATATTCGGATCTTTTCCTTTCCATCATACAAACATATGTATGTTTGCAAAGATCTACATTAATAAGATACATTGGAAGCCATCCTTGGCGAGAAGTGGGGGTATCTTGAAGGACTTCACAACGGAGATCGCTTTCGGTGTCAGGTTGGAAGTTTGGCATTGCTATTCATTTCATCAAGGTGAGCTCCACCCTTTACGTGCGGTACTTCTATGAAAGATGGATGTGCAAGCTTGGTGAATGGATTCCATTGCAATCCATCGATGCTACAATTGAGGTATTTGAAATTGCAATCAAATTGTCGAGTGGTGTTGTTGAGACCGTCCAAGTGAACAAGCATTGGGCATTGGCCAATGTGTGGGAGCACTTAGTGATAATGGGTTTAGAGCATGGAGAAGCTACAAAGTTTTGCATTGGACGACGTAAGGTGAATGATCTTTCTCTCTTAATTATGTTATCTTTATGTTCTTTGGATTATTCCTCACTCTAAGGTGGGTATGCTATTTCTTATTGTTTTGCTAGATTGGTAGACGCATGGAGAGCACGATTCAAATTGAAAAGGCGTGGATGACGGAAGAGAATCTGATTTTATCATTAGAGTAGTTATGTTTTGTACTTAAATTTCCAATAATATCACAATTGTAAGTTCAAACAGATGGTTGTATCAAATTTTGGCAATACACATTATCTTAAAGTGGTAGTGATGTGTTTTTAGAGTTAAATGATTGTAATTTAATTTGAAATTTTTTTATAACTTCTTGTTATTTGTGTTACTATGTGAAAATTGTTTAATATTTTAATTATTGTTATTAATTTTGGAGGGGGGGGGGGGGGGGGGGGGCGCTATATAAAGCCTCCTAAACCCTACCATTTTCACAATTCACCTACATAGCCTGTTCACACTCTCATTTGAGCTCTAGCACTCTTTGCATTCCTACCTTAGCAACTAGCATCATGGCATCCTCCTCCACCCCTCCCGAAGGCACGGCGTTACAACGCTTCCAAGCGTTTTTACAAACAACCGAGTGGCAAGATCATGACGATCTCCATAATTTCTTCACCCAATTTCCTGATGTGAACGCAACTATTCACCTAAACATCCAATCTTTTCATCCTATCTTGGAATTTTTTGAAATCTACATCGACAAGTATGTTGTACCAATTGTCGGACAAGAGGAATTGTGGATTCCATGCGATTTGCTTTGCTACATACACAAAGGCAATCGGCCTTTCACCCAGCGGCTTCAGCGATTTTGTGTAATTGCAGGTGAGGCAGGTCAGTATATTGAAGATTCATGTTTGATAAAGAAGAAGGTCGGCACCCAGTTTCTAAGTCGCTTGGCGACTTTTGTGTTTCTTCTTGCGGAGGAGACTGAAATATCTGAGGTGAGTTTGCCTCATTTGCGCCTTGGGGGTGTCGTCAAGGACACAAAGGAACCCATTACAGCGCCGTGGGATGCAAGCAAAGAGGGAAATATTCTTGCCCTAACCTACCCAGGAAGTGTCATGGATGCCGCAAAATCCATGGGTGATAAGGGTGCAAAAGCATCCTTCAAGCCCGCAGCAGATGCGCCGGAGGAGACATTAACTCCGGAGGTTTTTTTTGAACACCTCTCCCCAATTTTCATAAAGGGGGAGGAATATTTGTTTTTACGAAGCCACGTGGCAATGTCTTCCCATCCGGGACTCGATGATCTCCTGTCCGCTCCATGGTGGGCTTGGTGCTTCGCTGTCCGTTTCGGTTTCAATGTCTGAAGTCACTACCCGTTTCTTCTGCGTGAAGCTTGTCCATCTTGTTGCTCTTCACCTGACCATTCCCTCTCCATCTCTTCTAGGAGCTCTTGTTCGTGTATCCAAGGTGGTTTTTGAGCACCTTGGACGGATGAGTGAGGATGAGCAAAAAAAGGTTGATCTTTTCTTGCTGTTTGCTTTGTGCGTGTCATTGTGTAAGAAGGGGCAATATTGAAAATGAGACTCCCTCTTCTCTAAAAGCCCCCTATTTTAAAAAAAATAGGTCTCTTCACACTTGACCAGGCCACTTAAAAAAACTCTTAATATCATCAAAATATATATTTAAAAAATGGATAAATGAAGAAGTATTATATGCAACTCAACAAAGACATCTACAAACATAAGCAGTACATTGCATAGCATCATTTGTTTTACATGTTGGGTAACCAACATTTGTCCACTCTATGGCGATTTTCACTTCACCTAGCATGATTAAGGGGTCCGGTGGAGTTTCTCCATTTCTCTTTAGCATTAAGTCGAGATTGTCTCCTAACCTCCTTGGCAAGACTTGACTTTCGCGCTCGCTCTATGGCATCGCTCTATGGCATGACATCTCCCCAAAGAGCAACAAAAGAACCAATCAAACATCTCCTTCATGTAGTTGGATCTCGTAGTTCCACCACCGTGACGTGTATTTTTAAAGTAAACACCTTTGGCTCGATAATGTGATTTCTCCATTCCTTGAGTGCTCCACATGTCTAATGAACCATATTTGACATAAAGAATGCTCCATGCGCATACAAAATATGCTGCATCAAGAAAAAATGCGTAGATCAAATGAATGTTTATGTATAGCATCAAAATTTGAACTGAACAAAGTAACTTACCATGTAGTGTTTGATATTTCTCTCTCCCCACGCTTGCACAAATGCTTTAGTGAAATTAGAAATGTGATCTTTGAACAAATTTTGTTGCTCGCTCGTGGTTTGGGGTTTCCACATGATTTGAATCACTAACTCGAAGTGGTGCCACACTTGCCTACGCAGATTTACAAGCACGGGATTTGAATCTTGATCGGTCGTACACTTGCAAAGAACTTTCCATAGCTCCCATGGAGCATCCTCCTCACCCCTCTCCTTTCGCATCTCTGGTTTCTTGAAAAACCTACGTGCTTTCACACCATTCATAGATACTTTTTGTGGCACTTCATGCATATTTTCCACCTCACCAATGATAAAAACATTGCCACCATGACATCCAATCGAATTTAGAATTGCTTCAACTATTCCAATGGCTTCCACGGATCTGGAAAGCGGTTTCATTGTGAAAGCGTACTCTATGTGAAGCTTTAACAAGCAATTAAATATACGCATGAAGGCATGCAAAGTGCAAAAGTGTGCATTTGTAAGTGGAAAATTGATAATGGGATGCCATGTTCTATCTTTTGTCGACCGATTCGGGACCTCCATGATAGGACACTTCAACACCCAGCACACCCATTCCCTTGCATCATCATCCATTGACCCCGTTGCCTGACTTCCCTTGACACTTTTCTTTGAAGATATGGAGCCACGAGTACTCTCCTTGTATCCTCGTACACAATATGGACAAGGAAGAAGTGATGAAGCACCTTGTTTACACCCAAGTATACATTTAATTGTTTTTAGATCACCTCCTAAGTGCCACTCAACATCAAATGTACCTACTCCATCTACTTCTAGCTTTTCTCCCTCTAGTTGTGCCTTAATAACCTATGTGATCCACGGGATCATAGAGAAGACCCATGCCAACACCTCATGAGTCTCTTTCGGAACTTCAAAAGCTCCTAACCACCATATTTCCTTTTTTGATTGTACACTAAATGATGGTTTCTGAGAATGATCACCGACAGCATCGACTTTTGCAAAAAACATTGCCTCATTCATGAGTGTCACACTCATACGTTCCAATCTCCATCCTTTGACAATTTGACATTCATCTAGCTTAAGAATAAATATGAGCTTCTCTCCAAGTACTGAAACAACACAAGAATTGAATTGTTATACTAAATGATATTCAAAACCTTGTGGAAACAAAGCATAAAATTTAACCATAGCTCGTTGTAGTCGTTT